>NW_028319583.1:560000-1200000 GCF_062004578.1 Staurois parvus | reverse complement strand
GACACATGTTCGTTTACTTCCGCTGCTCCATAGAGGGCAATGGATGGTCCAATCGGGTACCTTGAAAAAGGGACAGGTGGACCCGAATGGTCTGCCCGTGTGAAAGGGGCCTCAAAAATGACTGCAGTAGCTCAACACCAATGGTCCTAGCAGACAGCAATTGATTTATTAGCTTCTGATTTATTGAAACTGATGACACCTGCAGGATACTAATGCAGGCCATAGATGGGGAGAAAAACGGCCGATTTTTCGTCCGAAAATAAAACCGGCCGATTATCTTATCATTAGTGGACGATTTTGTCGGCCGTTTTTCGTGTATTTTGGACTTTCAGATTATCGGTGATGTTGGAAAATTTTCGAAAAACGCCCGACTTTATCCTCATTGATGGTCAAAAACGAACGATCGTTTTCCGAAAAAGGATCACAAAGGCCACAAAATGACATCATTTCCCGTTATAGGTTACTCATTAATCGGCCGATTTTCGTAATAATTGGTGGTCAGGTAAGTTTTTTAGACCGACCGATAGTTCGTTAATCGGCCGAAAATCTGCCGTTTTTCTCCCCATCTATGGCCTGCATTACCAATAAGAAATGACAAAATCCTGTGCTTTTTAGGGCCTGTCAGGCGTTGTTTCCATGTTTATCTGAGTTTATGTAGTAGATCATTTTCCTTGCTGTAGTAGATCACGTTCCTTGCTTAACTGACCTTTTTGTCTTCCCACCACTTTTCCCTCCAAGCTTTCATTGTGGATGATTGGGCTGTCAGCACTAGAATGTACTTAGAATTATGATGCCTTGTCCTTGTAATTTCAGCAAAGACTGCAGCAAGTCCATCTCTTTCTTACGCCTGTCAACGCCTGTTAATTGAGCGTTCGCTGTCATAGAATTGCTTTGTGCTAATCTTATGCTTTCTCTCTGGTTAGAATGGACAATTGGAAACCAAAAATGAAAATTTGGAAAACATTGCATTTGCTCCTTTCCTTGCTCAGTTTTCTTCTTTTGAGTAATAAATACCCAAATAGGAATGGAATGATTTAGATGTGGAACAGTGATTTTTTTTTAAATCAATTATTGCTTTTAAAGTGGACATGTCCTTTAAAGTGTCAGTTAAAGGAGTAGTTTGCTCTAGCATTAAAGTTCCAAGATCTGACTGGCCCTCGTTTTAAGATGGGAGCTCCCCATTACTCTTGCCTTTTAAACAACACAGAGACCTTTGTTTCACTTCTGGATACAAGTTAATGTATGAGCTGATTTTCTACCTTCTGCCGTAGATATGCTAAATTCTACACTTGCTCCTCTTGTATGTTAAGCATTCTGCAGCCAGGGTCTTGGTAAAAGTGGGACCTCATAGAAAAGGGGCAGAGGCTGCAGTGAGGGCGCCCACATGTCCTCATTAGTAGTGTGCACCTTATGTAATAAGCCTTCAGGTCACAAGATAGAGCAGTTCATATTGTCAGCAGTCATTGAACGACATTCATCCTATCTTAAGTTCTGGTTCACACTATGTGGGCTGGTTGCAGGTGCGGGGATTGCATATATTCCTGCACCCTCATCCACCTGCAGCCGAATTGCGTTGCTCTTACGAGATGAGCAGGGCTGCCATTCATTCGGAATGGCACCAAGCTCCCCCCAGCCTGCATCTTGGCCTGCAGTGCGATTGTGGGTGCAGGAACTGCTTCCATGTTTTTAAAAAGGTGTATGCACCTTTTTTTGTGTGAGAAACGTGGGCTGCACAGCCCACAATCATGTGAACTGAACCTAAGTGTAGGGAAAAAGAGTGCTGAAAAGTGGTAATTAAAGCGGAGTTCCACCCAAAAGGGGAAGCTCCTCTTGTCTGCTTCCTTCCCCTCTCCACTGCCGCATTTGGTGCTTTTTTGGGAAGGAGGGGGTAGCAGTTACCTGGTTTGAAAGGTACCCGCTCCCACTCAATTTCGGCCCCAGTCCTTCCCCATGCAGTCTTATGGGACACTTCACAGAAGTGTCAGGAGCAGGGGCGGACTGACAACTCATGGGGCCCCTAGGCAACAGGGGATCGTGGGGCCCCTGTGTCCTTGCCCAAACTCCAAAAATCCTATGAAAAAGGTAGGAGGGGCATCTCATGGGGCCCCCTACTGACCCAGGGCCCTCTGGCAGTGCCCGAGTTTCCAAATGGTCAGTCCACCCCTGGTCAGAAGACTGCTGGACCATTCAGGAGGTGCAGCACAAAAGTTTTACAGTTTTTGTAGTTTTTAATGAACACAAAAATGACTGGAACTCTGCTTTAAGTACAATTGATCAGTTCTGTTCACAACTAGAAAGCCAACACGTTTCATGGGGAGCAGCCTCCCCTTCTTCATGGTACTAAGGAAATGAAGAGTGATTGACTTGGTGGTTGCAGCTGCTGAAGGAACAGTCTCAGTACTTTTCCATGGCTAAACTCTCAATTTAAGGAGATGCCAAGACGCCTTTATTAAACAGGCCGTTGCTGTACTGTAAATTGTCAAATCACTCTCTCCATTTCAGGGAAGCCCTGAAGAAGAGAGATTTTATTACTCGGGGTGTATTGTCTGTCAGGTTTTATTGGACCATCAACTAAACGCTGCTTGGTATGGACTCCTCAGCAAGTTAGGGCTGCCTTAACACTGTATTCACACCCTAAGATAGACTATATAGAAACATAAAAAACATATACTTGTGTGGCGCTATATGTAGAATGTCCTATTTACCAGTGCACTAATGCATATAAATACTCATATCATATGAAATGTTTCCACATTCTAAATCCTTTGTGCAAAACTATCACAATATATATATAATACAATAAAATCTCTTTGCAAAAAAAGTGCTATTAATGTGCAATGTAAAGTCTTTGTGCTTTAAAGGATAAGTTCACCTTTTAGAGAAAATAATATATTTTTTTGAAGGTAAAAAATGTGCATTTATTATTTTTGTCCAAAGGAGCCTGTAAATCATTTTTTGGGATGAATTCGAGCGGAGACTGCGAGCCAGGCCTCCTCCCCCGACATCAGTGCCTGACCTGACAAATGTGCTTCTGGAAGAATGGTCCAACCTTCCCATAGACACCCTTCTAAACCTTGTGGACGGCCTTCCCAGAAGAGTTGAAGCTGTTATAGCTGCAAAGGGCGGGGCCAACTCAATATTGAACCCTACGGACTAAGACTGGGGGGCCATTAAAGGTCATGTGCGTGGAAAGGGCGGGGCCAACTCAATATTGAACCCTACGGACTAAGACTGGGGGGCCATTAAAGGTCATGTGCGTGGAATGGCAGCAGGCCCAATACTTTTGGCAGTAGTTGAGGAGAGTTCTGGAAAGCTGGAAATAAAAGTGCTGTAGGAGAGATGCATCTTAAAGTGCTCTTGACCCACATAATACAACTAAGGGTTCAAGGAGCTCCGGTGAGGGAGACGTTCAGGAAGGGAGCTCGTGAAGCAAGTCAAGACACAGAGACTTTACATTGCACATTAATAGCACTTTATTGCATAGAGATTTAATTGTATTTTTGCAGTATTTTATGGATGTTTTTGGTGCACTTTATTGAGATAGTTTTTTTTTATTGTGATAGTTTTCCACAAAGGATTTAGTATATGGAAATATTTTATATGATTTGAATATTTATATGCGTTAGTGCACTGGTAAATGTTTTATGTATTTGCACAGGATGGAGGTGTATTGCAATACAAATAGCGCCACACCAGTATGTTTTTTAATGTTTAGTATACCATCATTTGTGCTGAAGCATCTCATCCGTTCTTCTTTTCTGAAGCTCATTTTCTTCTACCCTTCACATTTTCACCCAAGATCCCTGATCGTATAGAGAGTAACATTGTTTTCAGAACTGTTTTGAGGCATAAAACCTACACCACTTCACATCATCAGGACGATAAACATCCCTCTAACCAAGTGCCATTTCTAACCAAAGTCTTCTGTTTGTCCTGATTGGTCAGAGTTGTAAGGAAGTAAAATTCCAAAATGCTGGTCTTGAGAAAAAGGAGAAAAGTGAAGTGTTTTACTAGTCCTTCTGTCACTTATTCGACAGTCTTGATGATATAAAGAACATTAAGTAGCTCGGTCCCCTACATCATTTAATTGAGATTATAGTTGAAAGGTTGAGTTTAATGTAAGCTTTAGGTGGTAGGAGGATAATTGTGATATATGGTTACGTAGGTTGAAAAAAAAAAAAGGCATCCATCCATTGAATTCAACCCCTAAAAACCACTTCCTCACATTTTCAATTACTCAGTCATAAAGCAATCACCATTTATCCTCAAATGCATTGCAGCTTCAGGAAAATGCTTATGGCTGAGTTGGTGGAGATTTTATGATTCCCTTTAGCCCATATGGTTTTTGTTAAATGGTTAAATTTGGTGGCATTTGTGCTTCTAACTTCTCTTTCTCTCCTTAGTTGCAGATTACGATTACATCTCGTTACATGGTGAACAAGAAGAGACAGACCAACTGGACTTCGACAAGTCATCTACTATTCCAAGAAACAGTGACATAAGCCAGAATTATAGAAGAATGTTCCAAGTTAAGAGGCCTGCTTCTACTGTCAGTCTTCTAGCCGAGCCCGACCCGCTGGTTCGATCACCATATGTCGCCACCATAAAGAGAAAACCCTCCAACAAGCCAACAATTAGAAGAGGAACCGTCAGTGGTGTTCCCATTCCTATCCGGACTCCTGTGGTGCCTGTTAAGACCCCAACGTTACCGGATACTCCATTAAGTCCATTTGGAGAGAGGACACACAGTGAAAAATTTTCTTATCTTCAAGATCCAAGATCAGATTTTTCTCACATCAGACAAGGTCTGTGTGGCTCGGCTCAAAGCCTCAATGCTATACAGACCACGTATTGTGCCTTCATCCCCAAGCAAACGTACACCTATTCTCAAAGTATTAATCTGCTGCCCCAAAATGCACAGAAGGTGTCCGGAAGCAATGCCGTAACGGTGGATAACACACCAACCAACGAATCGGTCGTCCCAAGTGCCCCACAGGAAGTGAGCAGCGTAGAAAATGAAATCTATTCAAATTCCGAGCTGGGATCACCTCAGAACGATATGCTGTCACTGATCAGACGGGGAGTGAAGCTTAGAAAAACAATCAGCAACGATCGGTCGGCACCTTTCACGAAATGAGACATGGATGGGCCCTACACATAGCGCTCACCTTCGTTCTCTTTTTTTTAAAGAGACATTGTTCTTGAGTTCCTGAGAGACCTGAGTTCCCATTGTTTAATGTCATCAGCTCTTAGACCCTTAATTCAAGGTCTTGTTAGCGTTCACTCTGTCACTTCATTTAATTTTTTAGTTTTTTTGTTGATTTTTCTTTTTAACTTTTATTTAAGTGCTATGCATTTTACAGTTATTTTGCATTGGATTGGTTTAGTTTTCAGACTGAAGAGTTTATAGCAAAGTGCCTTGACCTGTAAAGCAATCTATACATTATTCATCTCCGCTCGCCAAAAATAGCTTCTATTGTAGTGCTGGACGTGTAGTGTTGACAAAAGCCTCAAAAATAATGGTCAACTTCTACCTTTTCTATACAGTTATTCCTCAATTCCACAGCCGTGGTTATAGGTCTGCATGATACTGATACATTGGCAAAACCTGCAGCAGTTTCCTTTGTCCCACCTCCTGACCAATGCTTAAACTCTGTCAGTGGTGTCCCTCCCACTGCGGCCGAAGGTTTCGGGGCTTCTGTCCATAACAGACACTGTGGATTTAAATTCATTGTTTTGCCGTTCTCTGCACTTTGTCTCTTCTAAGAGCACAGTAAAAGGTACTCTGATTTTGAGCCCTATTTGAAATTTCAGCTGGTATGAAGGTGGGGATTTGTTAACAAAAAACAAATTGCGCATAGCACAGTTTACAATTACATTGAGCTCCTTTTGCTTAGACTTTCTCTTTACAGTAAACTGTAATATAGTTTTATCACCGATTAGTTCCTCCTGACAATTGTTGGAGGGCATTCAAACATGGCTCTCACTAGCCCCAGCTGAACTCACTTCTTTGTTGCAGTGCATTGCAAACATTTTGCAAATTGTGTTGCCAAAGTTAATGCTGAAAGCAAACCTGTACTCCTCTAAATCTGTTAAGCAGGGCTCTGCCTTAGATACCTGGCAATATAAGGTGCCAGGTGGTGCCATAGGCCCTTTTGGGAAAATTGCATCTCATTTCCAGTTATTGGGTAATACCTCCCACATACCTGAGTAGACCACAGGACACAGATTATTGGTCGCAGACCAAAACTTCTGCAAATACTGACTTTAAAGAAGAACTTTGGGAAGCTTCTTTTTTTTTTTTAACCCATTGCAATGTGGGTACTGCTCGTTTTTGCCTAGGGATGAGGAGTTTGGAGATATAACTACCTAGTCCGCAGGTCTTCCGAGCGCAAGACCAGTCTCTGCAACTCCTGTGCTCTGTTGGTCTTGTGCATGGACTGGTCCTGGCATCATCACGCCCATAGACCAGCTCTGGACGTGAGGATGGCAGGAACAGTCTACTGCTGGACAGGGGGGAGCTCTGTTTTCCGGAGGTTTGAAGGAATTGGGTAAGCATAAGCTTTCGATGATCCCATAGGCAGTACGAGGGCCCACACTGCATGGGAGAATTTTTTTTTTCCCCAGAGTTCTTTAAAAGGTTGATATTTGCATAGGAATTTTGTGGAGTCCATTGCCGCCCTGTAGAAAGGAAAACTTTAGCTAAGTTTACCATTTGGCACCTTATCAGTGGGCAGCTTAGCTTTGTAGTATAAGGCACAGTACAGGTACTGTTTAATTCCGGTGTTGTAAAATTGGGGTTCCATTTTTGTAAAATTGGGGATATTTTTCATAAGAAATTATATTGGAAATTTCAAGGGATTTAGTAGACATCTGCTGTAAACCTCCTAATGTGTGGAGGGCATATCTACTCTCCCTGTGACCCCCCTATCCCAGTGTTTTGTTTTGCCTTCAGGATTTATCTATGTATGCTCAGAGGTAATAATGCTCATAGAAGCTTCATTATGTTGGTTTAGTCAAGCTCTTTGTATTGAGAAGCGAAATGGAGCGACTCCTTTGCTATATAAGGTCATTTAGGCTGAGCAATGTTCGGCTTAGAAAATTGTCTACATTGGGCAAGGTTGTGCCATTGTGGGCTTTGGAGATTTGAAATTTACCCTCATAATAATTGAGCGGTTGAGCAGTTTGTGTTCCCGAAGAAGAGTCCATTGGTGGAATAATGTAAAACAATTTACCAACATTATGATCTTAGAATCTCATTTACTCCACCTGAATGTGGCACCTTACCTCAAAGTATAGTAATGGTTCTCACCCAGCTGATGGGTGACTATTTAAATTTTTGAATGCCAAAGATTATTTTTCTTTAATCACTGATACATTTGATGATTGAACAGAGAAGATGGAGCAACACTCAGAGGAACTGTCCCCTTCTGTAAACCATTCATAGTGTTTGGAGTAAAGCTTTGTTCACTTCAGTAGACCATGATTGGTTTGCAATGCTGGCCTTCCCTCTCTGTGTGAGCCCTGGGGAGATTATGCGAAGCTAATATAAAGCCAAGTTTCAGGTACTTTTATTAGCAGCATATTCATTCAGTAACTGACTTACCAAATGTTTTTGTTATTACCGCAAGTTCAGCCTTTACATACAGGCTTCATTCTTTAGATTATTGGTGATAGTTTAGCCCATGAACAAAACTGGTGGGAAGGTGAAGGGACTTAATTTGCTATAGAAACCCAACGGAGGTTACCTTTTTGTTCAGATTGCTGTAGAAGAATAACAGCAGGACAGTTGAAACAGAGCATATTTTTCTTCCCGCTAGTTACAGAACACAAGACCCTTCGGGCTTATTTAGCAAAGACTTTGCTATGTTATACTCTGTCGGAGTTTGGAACCATATCTGGAAAAGTATGTGTTGGTGAGATCTGGCTTGCTTCTACCTGCCAAGAGCCAGTTCTGTCAGCACTGCCGATCAGTGTTTTCCTGTAGTTGCTGTCACAGAATAGACTCGGAACATGTTCAGATAAGGCAGGTCGAAGAACTGCTTTCATAATGTTCGTAGACAGGTGAGATGGTATTGCAGCAAAGTTATTCGACTATTTCTAAAGGTAAGCATGTACCTCTAGGGGAGAGATCACCTGTTTGAGGCCAGGTCCACTGAAATGTGGGATGTTGACTGGGATCTTGAGCCATATGTTGGCTTCCTATAACACAGAGACTCCAGCATGCAAGATAACCCCACCAGAATCTCCAGTTTTCATCCAGTGACTATTGCCACTGGAAAGCCAAGTGATGATGTCACATCTTTGGTAGGAAGATGAACCGTTGACTGTCGTCGTGAAATCTCATAAAATCCGAGAGATGGAGATCATTGCTGTTATCTTAAATATAGATGTCAATGGTCCAAAATCTGGTAACAACTGAGACTGAATCATTTTGTTAAATTGTAAAAAAAAAAAAAATATATAGTTTTTAAAAATATTTAAATATTTTTACAGCTTTTCAAAGTTAAATCTACCCTTAAAGCTTATAAGAGGTATTTTGGGAGATGTCTTATAATGTAGAAGGGCAAGAGCTCCACAAGAATGATTAATCTTGATGGAAAGTCTGAAGATAAAACCTTTTCAGGATCTCAAAACTCTCCCTTTATCAGGGCTTACTGTGTTGCTATGACTGTATATAGTCTACTACTAGACTTGCACTAATTTGTGGTACCATTTTTGCATTTTCCTGGACTTTTCTTGGTATCCTCAGGGATATCTAAAGCTGATTTTTTTTTTCCCATGCAGTAGGGCTGCATGAGTTAACTTAAGAGCTGAGATATACTTGCATAATCCTCCGGTCCTCCCAGCACTAGACCAGTCCAGCACCCCATGCCCCAGCGGTTTTGATAATGGACTGTTCCTGAAGTCATCACGCCCAGAGAAGGCTCCATAGACCAGGAACAGTCTACTGCTGGACCGTGGGGGAGCACTGTTTTCCAGAGAATCAAAGGATTTAGTGAGTACATATGCATTCTGCTCACCCCTAGACAAAACGAGATGTTGACTCCAGTTGCAGCCCCACTGCATGGGGAAAAAAAACATTTCCCAGATTTCAGCTTTAACAGAGATCTCCCATCCTTAAACTAGAAATTAAACATGACTTGGGTCCAGCGTTCCAACAGTTTTTTTTTTGGAAGAGGCATGAAAATTCTTAGGAGTTTGGTGTTCCAAAAATGACGGGCATCTAACATTCCAAAAACTTTTTCCAATGCATTTTCTGCATTCTTCCAGCTTTTGAAATACAACCCTTTATCCAGCCACATATTGGAGATTGTGAAATTTATTTGATGGGAAAAACTGCTAGTCCCAATTCTTTCACTGTGTTTTTAGCAGTTTGTATTAATCCGCCATGTTTCTGAAAACTCAAAGTAAAGCCTAACATTTTCTCATAAAACTAAAGTATCGGTCTTTGGATGAATAAAAGAACAGTAATAGACTGAAATACTTGCCTCTGTTGGAGAACATGCCCCTGCAGGTTCCCTCGGGGCTAACCAAGTCTGAAGGCCGCTGTTAAAGGAGTAGGATCAGAGATCTGCTTGTTGATCTTCATCAGACACTGCACAACAAAATGGGCCTAAGGGTAGCCATAAACCTCTTGAATCTTAACCATTCAGCCTACAAAAAAGAGAGAGGAAAAAAAAAATCAGTTGATTTCCCAATCCAATGAATAGCGTGGATAAAGGAATCACCATTGTATTTAGGCAGCCGCTGCTATTGCCAAAAAGTGACTACGTGTGATAGTATGCAGTCACTGTTCAGTCGATAGTTTTCCACCCAGCTATGTAGATTAGACTTTTGTTGAGCCAGATGGTCCTGAAAGGGCCACCCAGGACTTGAATTTCAACTGATTCAATAGCAAGTGGCCCGAAATTTGAGCTGTCTATGGGGACCTTAAGCCTTTGAACATGGTTGGCATTGGAGAGAACCTGGGGCACCATTTTCTTCAGGAAAGATGAGTATTTCTGCCCTTCTACTCATCCCTTCTAGCTATAATGTTAACATTAAAGAATAGGTCCATTTAAGTATAATAATAATGTAAAATAAGTAATTAAATAAAATGTTTTCTTTTCTTATAAAGTACAAAGCAGATAATATATATATGCAGACCTTACCCTACCAGATACCAGAAGAATGTGTTTCAATGCTTACCCAATGCATTGTATTATAAGTTCCTTTTGCATCATTGGACCTGCCCAAAAATTTATTAGGCCCTTTTTTTTTTGTTTGTTTGTAATACTTTCACATGTGCCTGACTTTTGAGGCATTGGGACCCTATAAAGATTCTTCCACAGAAAACTTAGCTGCTATTGCTTTAGGGTGATGTTACGTGGCCAGTTTAGGTGCAAATATTACAGTTCTTACGCTTTAGCATTGCTTGTTTATTTTCCGGCTATGAAAAGCTTTATTCCTATTCTGACCTGAAACAAAGACAAGCACACATGCTCTTGCCGATTCTGTTCTTAATAAATATTTGTGTTTTTATATTGTTAAATCACTTTGAGATATATTTTCTTTAAAATATATTGTATTCTGTGCGATCTCTCGCTTCGTCTTTTACATCAGTGTAAATATATTTTGAGATTTCTTTATTTCAGATGTTGGGAGTATTCCCCGTACTTGTTCTGTTTTTTTTTTTGTTTTGTTTTTTTGGGGTTAAAGGCATTTTGCTCAGATTATTGTTGTATATTATTTTTATTACGCTTTGTTAATATGTAAAGCAGAACTCTGGCCGAGCAGCAATATACACAGCTCATCGACATATTTGTGAACTGTGGTACATGCCAAAATAAATGCAATTCTGTTCAGTTAGTCTTACAGTTTACACCCATGACACCAAAGCCAAATGGGTGACACCTTTATTCAGTAACTGCAGCTTCCTGTGTCAAGTCTCGGCCTGCCCATTGGCCTGTGAATCGGCAGCACCACCCTGCATCGATGGTGCAACCCTGTGCCCTTCCCCACTTAAACCTCCCTCTGTTATATTTGGTGCACAGTGGATTATAGGAAGCTAATATAAAGACAGAATCCAGGTAGTTAGATTAGCAGTATTTAAAGAAAAATGTAATTTAATTTTTGAATTACTACATAAATAGAAAAAAAGTGTTTTATATTTATATTTGCCTCAAGTTCTGCTTTAACTTTAAAAAAAAAAAAAAGTTACACGTCTACTGTAGTTAAACTGTTTTTTGGGGGGATAAATCTTATTAGGTATAGATGTAAAAAATGTTTCTTAGTCTAGTGCAGAGATCATTTGAAACACTTTATTACAAAGTTTGCTAATTAATGTTTTAGAATTGTTTTTCTTTGTTTTTGATTGGAAAAAAATTATATAAAACCGTTTAAACAAAACTGACCTTAGTAATGCTCTAAAAAAAAAAAAAAAAAGATTAGAATGTGCTAAAAGAGAGCCTGGATAATATTTGTAAAATATGTTTTTTTTTTTTTTCTTTATTATTATAAGATTGGCTCAGCAGGTCTGGGTATCCATCTAAAATATTCAATATTTTGAGTGCCGTTTTTACAGTTTGAAGTTGAAACGTGAGGTCACGCCTTTATCTTATTAAATTCCATGACGCTTAGATTGGTCACCTTGAGGTTTTGGGAGAAATGGGTGGTGTTGGCATGGCAAAGCTCTCTGATGCCTAAATCTCCAAGAGTTATAAGAAGCTGGTAGGGGATACAGGCAACCAATACCCTTCCCTAACTGAAATATTAGTTTTAGGTGTTTTGACTCTTTTTAAAATGAAACTTTGCTTCACCAAAAGCAACATGATCACTTCAAAGCCGCCTCCTTACACAACTTATATGGACAGTCCTTGTTGCTTCCTTGCCACTCCATTTGGCCGCCAGGAGGAAATGGATACATTTGGGCCCCTGGTGTATGACAGCATGCAACTCAGTCCCCGCTATACCTTGTGACAACTGCTCAACTATCCAACACTGTCGCATTCGGGGGGGGGGGGGGGGGGGTTGTTCCTGAATTCTGTGTAAGTCATGACTTGGACCATACACAGGTCTTGCTGAATTCATTCACAGAGCAATGGGGAAGTGAAAAGGAAGTATTAGTTGTTGCAGGACAGAAACAGTAACGTGAACCTGTTGGTTTGGCCTAAAACACAGGTTCACTTTGACAAAAGCACAGATATTTCAGCCAGTACAACAACAACAAAAAAACACATATAGCTCTTCACCCAACAACCGTCATCAATGAAGATAATAAAGTTTTATTCCTGTAGTAGTATATATCATTTTGTTTTCTTTAGGGATTCACAAGTTTTATTTAAAAATCTTTCAAATGCAGTGAGATGATTCTTTCAGCATCCTGGCTATCTACTGTTATAGTGGCTTTGGGCTTTTTCGAAGTCCACGTACTTAGCAGGGATATATATTGTTGAGGATGAACCAACGTCAAGGGAGATGTTTCAAACTATATTTGTCATTTTAATTCCATAGCAGTGGGTTACAGGCAATACATAGGAATAAGTGTAACCCATCCCTCGTTTATGAAGTGGTGGAGGTCGTTCTATAGTATAGCATTAGACTGAAATGAACCAATAAGCCTTCGCTCCAATAATACATATAAATTGACCAACACATGGTAAAGTCCTTTCATATTGGATGAGACCATCTTGAGACATATGAGCAGACATTCTAGGAAATGGTACCATAACGGCAACACCTTAAGTGTGGGGCTTCACTGGTAATGCATGGTGTTGGCAATAATAAAGAAATTGACAAAAAGTAAATCTGTCCCAATATCTTGTTTAATCTTACACTGCCTGTTTATTATTAGATGCAGAAATCTTATGTCGGATTTCCCAGAAAATAGACCCATAGCTCATTGAGATGGAAAACATCAACGTTTTGTTCTTCCTCTGCATTCTAACCAAGTTGATTTTGTAGTGCTGTCTGTACAAGATGGGCTGTAGTAATACAGCATACCTCCGGGCCCAAGTCAGTCCTCCGGGCCCAAGTCAGTCCTCCGGGCCCAAGTCAGTCCTCCGGGCCCAAGTCAGTCCTCCGGGCCCAAGTCAGTCCTCCCACCACCTGCCATACACTTCCATTATAAAAAGTATATCGCCTATCTATCCTCAGGACCAATGGTGAGCGATGGGTGCTCTTAGCCACTTCACCAGCCAAACTTTCCAATCCTCCATTTTTATGGCACTGTTGCCAGCCTCCAAAGGTCCAGGAGTACAACTTCATATTCCATATTGCTGCAAAAGTGCTCTGAAAACATTCGAGTGGCACAACGAGCTTGTCTTGTAGACACCTTAAAGTGCCCCAGCCTACGTCTTAAAGCTAGGAGATATATAAGAGAGTAGCTCAGTTCCCATTGCTGCAGTAAGCCCACCCCAGTCGACACCCAAATTGCTGTGACAGCTTTGATGTTGCGGTGATACTATAACTATTTTAGTTGCATATCCAATGACTGGGGATATCTATATTTCCATTTACTTTTAAGGCAGGATGCTGAAGTAATCAGTTGATCCATAGTACTCCCACTCCTCATTCTGTTATGCCTCTACAGGCTTTAGAAGTATCCTCTGTAAAAAAAAGCGTTTGGTTGTTGCTAACTGGAGACACAACAAGGCATATTATATAACTGAATCCTTCGTGGGAACCAACGGCGAGATGGCTTTTAGATCCCATTTACAAACTTGATCATTTTACTGTCCTGGATAAAGTTGGGCATAGAGGTTAGAGGGTGGTCACGGGTGTAGGCAGAATCTGGTCACATGATACCCTACACCCAATGGTGCTGTTACATAAACATGCACACTTGGTTTACCTTGCACATGCTTGTTTGTAACCTCTGTTACCAAATAATTTGAGGGGAACCAATTGGAGATATCCAATTCAGCAAGTTGCTAATTTCCTCGGATCACTGAGCTGGAAACGTTTGTGCAGAAGTTTTTCGGTATACCAAAAAATCGCTGTATAAGTAATAAGCGCTCTGCTAATTCATCCTAAGTAATGCTCAGATTTCTCCCTTTTATCCAGCTCTGTACAGCCATCGTTATCAAGTTTGTTGGTAGTGCAAAATTAGGCTTTTGTGTAAATCTATGCAAAACTTTTTTTTTTATTTGGATAGAGTGGGGAAGAATTAGAACCACTGTTTCATTGCTATTCAGGGTAACCCCTTTATGTTGGGGGGGATCTGGCCCTTTAGTGGGCCGTGACACCTGAGACTGGGAGGAGAAGGGGCACCCATTCATGTGGCACTGTGACTGGTTACAAAGTGATGACATCATCGGAAGCCATCCTATCGGCTCCTGACCGTCGGTAGTTGACCATGAGCTTTTTTTGACTGAGTTTTGTCACAGTTCTGGGGGCGCCAGTTCAGTGAAAACTGAAAATCTCAGGGGTGTCCAATCTTTCCCCTCAATCCAAAAATAATGGGAAAAAACACAATAATGGCTGGATTTACACTTCGTGTTCTGGAAACACCATGGAAGCCTACCATGTCAAGTTCTGAATTAGCATTTTGGCACAATGAACACTGCATTAAAGATTGGTGTGCCCTCTACTATTCCATAGACATAGAGTTTTCTCTTGATGTAAATCAGAAGAGTACAAAATCATAAGTAGTTCATTTAAATTTGTTAAATATGGAATTCAGACAAGTTAAGAGTTTTATAATTCCAGTTTTGGCACATTTATTGTTTGGAAATTCCATATTGTTCTGTAAATTGTATATTTTTGTTTTATTATTTTGTATGAATAATGCCTTAAGTGATCTCCTGTAGCCTTAAATTAAAGAATATGGAAAAAAAACTGTGTTTCTGAGTTATTGTGACAATTACTGCAGAATGACTGTGTTGATGGGCTGTTTGAACAGAGGCGGAGTCTGTGATATACATTCTTATAAATGCCCTTTTTAAAAAATGCCACTTATCCAACTGAAAATATATAAAGATTAAGGCCTACATCATGCAAGGGTTCTTCCCACCATATATGCTTGGCTGTATTCATTTTTTTTTTTATACTCTGTAGATCTAAATATGTGATGGCATCGATTGGGTTCCACTTTCACATATTCTGGAATATAATCACATTTCCCGTTGTTTAACTAAACGACTGGTGGTCTTTTTTCGTTTAAGGGTCTGTTCACCCAAATCTGAAATGTGACTGTTCAAGTTCATTTTGGCACATACATTAAACAAAAGCTACATTCATCATTGCAAATGCATGTATAGTAGAAAGTTTAGCATTTGTGAAATCCCTTATCGGCTAACGTAACCACTTGCCATCCACCCTATAGCAGAAGTACTGCTGCAAGGCAGCACGGCTGTGCAAAAACACACACACACTCTCTCCCCTCTCTCTTCCCCCTCTCTCCCCCCTCTCTCTCTCTCCCCTCTCTCTCTCTCCAGGCCGGAGGGGGAAGTCATGGAGAGATCGGTGATTGGGCCAAGGAGGGGGGGGTCACAAGAGCCGAGGACAGGGTCAGCAGTACATAGTACAGGGGTCAATAGGGTAGAGGACAGGGAGTCAGGAAATAGCAGGGCAGAGGACGAGGAGTCAGCAGGGATGAGGATAGGAGTCAGTATGGTAGTGTACAGGTGTCTTCAGGACATAGAACGGGGTCAATAGGGCAGAAGACAATTTTTTTTTGTGCATGTTCTCAAAACACAAATAGTGAATGCAGCCTAAGGGGTCGTTCACACGTGAGGTTGGGGTGGTAAGACCCCACGGTTGAGCCACACTTCCACCAACTCCCCAACTGCTAGTGACTTTATCTGCAGAGGTAGCGGCTGGGGGCGTACACATGGAGAATACACAAGAATTATACCCCTGTCGCTTTCAACGGGCATAGAGCCTGCCAAACATCACCCGTTCAAGTGTTCAGGATCATTCTGAAAACGCAGCACAACCATGCATGTGTCACAACGTCTCCTCATCTCGTTAGTATGAACGAGCATCACAAGTGCAACTTTTAATCTGCTACTCACAAATTTTTTTTTTTATGTATAGTGTTTGCAATAGTTTCAAATGAACGCCATGTGATTGCAATCTGGTGCAGGAGACGCACAGGATTCGCAGCATTTCCCGCACCGCATCAGTGTGAACCTATTCCACCCACTGACACCAACAATGGGGCATAATTCCTGTTACTGATACCAACAATAGGAGACTATTCCTCTCACTGACATAAATGATGGGGCACTATTCCTCCAACCGAGACCAATGGTGTGGCACTATTCCCACTGACACCAATGATGGGGCACTATTCTTCCCACTGACACCAATGGTGGGGCACTGTTCTTTCCACTGACAACAATGGTGGGGCACTATTCCTCCCACTGACAACAATTATGGGGCACTGTTCCTCCCACCAACACCAATAGCAGGGCACTATTCCTTCCACTGACACCAATGGCAGGGCACTTCTCCCACTGACACAGATGGAGGAGCACTATTCTTCCCATTAACATCAGTGATAGGTTACTATTATTATTATTATTATTATACAGTATTTATAAAGCGCCAATAGTTCGCTCAGCGCTGTACATTACAAAAGGGAGACAGAACATGTGACAGAACAATACCAATACAATGCAAAACATGAGGGGATCGAGGGCCCTGCTCCTTGGAGCTTACAATCTAGGAGGGAGGGGGTGGTGGCACAGGAGGAGATAGCTGTGGGGGATGGAGTGGTAGGAAGAGTGGAGGAGGTCGGCAAGTTAGCAGGGGGTGGGGTAGGCTTCCCTGAAGAGATGGGTTTTCAGGGTGCGCCTAAAGGAGAGGAGAGTAGGTGATAATCTGATGGGTTGGGGCAGGGAGTTCCAGAGGATGGGTGACACCCTGGAGAAGTCCTGGAGGCGGGCATGGGAGGAGGAGACTCTCACTGACACCAATGGCGGGGCACTATTCCTTCCACTGACATCAGTAATGGGTCACTATTTCTCCCACTGACACCTTCAATGGGGCACTATTCCTCCCACTGACACCAAGTGGCGCTGTTGTACCGTGTCGTTGTAGTTAGGAGAAAAGCAGCAGGTGGTGCTATTGTATCATGGCGTTGTAGTTACATGGAGAAAAACAGCAGTTGGCGCTATTGTACCATGTCATTGTAGTTACTAGAATAACAGCAGGTGGCGCTGTTGTACCATGTCGTTGTAGTTACTAGGAGAATAACAGCAGGTGGCGCTGTTGTACCATGTCGTAGTTACTAGGAGAATAACAGCAGGTGGCGCTACTGTACCATGTTGTAGTTACAAGGAGAATAACAGCAAGTGGGGCTGTTGTACCATGTTGTAGTTACATGGAGAAAAACAGCAGGTGGCGCTGTTGTAGCATGTCATTGTAGTTACATGGAGAAAAGCATCAGGTGGCGCTGTTGTATAATGTCTTTGTAGTTATATGGAGAAAAGCAGCAGGTGGCGCTGTTGTATAATGTCTTTGTAGTTATATGGAGAAAAGCAGCAGGTGGCGCTGTTGTACCATGTTGTTGTAATTACACGGAGAAAAGCAGCACATCTATGCTTATCCCACTGCCCTGTTAGTCTATGGGCGCTCCATTCTGTCACTCCTATTGGCTCCCATTTTTTCGCAACGCCTTTCTATACGGCCAGCTCTGGAAAAGGTCCGCTGGCACTGAAGGTGAGGATGCCAAAGTGCGCCCCTCCCCCGAGCTCCTTAATTCGGGAAAACAAAAAGGGAACAAATATGATAATTACACCCTGAGCCTCCCGGTCACATCAAAGCCGATTTTGAAATCGTGCGACTTATGCACGCCATAGACGGGTCGAAAATCGGCTGTTTTTTAAAGAAAAAAACAAAAAATCGGTTGTTCAATTGGCCGATGTTACCACCAACGGTAAAAAAAATCGGCCGATTTTCATCTCGTTTACAGCCGGCATTTTTACATCTGTCCCTTGCAGAGAGCTCCGCTATTATATTTGACATGAATAAAGTCTTGCGGTTGCAACAATGTATCTATTTATATCCATTTTGGATACAGATGGTTTTATTCAGATACAAATAGATACATTGTTGCAACCGCAAGACTTCATATAAAATATAATAGCGGACTGGAATTAGTCTTCTGCTTTCTTTTTCTTCTTTTTCTTCTTTCTTTTTCTTCTTTCTTCTTCTTTTTCTTCTTCTTGCAGGTCATGGCTCATGCGCAGATTTTTTATCGTTAAAACGATCGTCCATTCTGCCCGTCATTGCCAGGAAAATCGGCCGCGAATTTTCCAACTTTATGGATAAAAAATGTGACAAAACCCTGAAAAAATGGCCGACCAATTAACCCACTAACGGTGCGAAAATCAGCCCTTTTTTTTTTTTCTCGGATGAAAAATCTGCCGATTTTCAACCCATCTATGGCCTGCATTACAGTGAAGTCGCACGATTTCAAAGTCGGTTGACCTGCCGATTTCAGTTGCGATTTACAAGACATCTGACTCCGATGTCTATGCAAATCGCACCAAAAGTAGTGCAAGTACTACTTTAGAAATCGGTGCGGCTCCGACCAAGTCAGAACTGCGACGATATGACCGCTCTAATAGCGGACAATAAGGTGCAACTTGGCATACGATTTGAAAGTCGCCTGGAATGCAAATCGCCGTGTCAAGTCGCACTCGACGTGACCGGGGTGTAAGGGGCATGCCAGCCTGTGCGTTCTCGTACTGCACCTATAGGACAGACCACTCATTTCAATAGGCTTCCCTAGGTGTATAGATCGTGCAGATCGCTTCTCGGCCTTTTGGCTAAGATCAAGTGTAGTATCTGTTCTTATCAGTGTCCAGTGGGGGTGCTACCGACCATTCTAGTTTACGGGGATGGTTGTTGTACAGTACCCTCACTGGTATGATGGGGGTCCGGAAGGCTAGTACCGGAGGGACAGAAACCAGGGAGCGCCATGATTCGTTCTGGGGCCTTGGGAGTAATTCCTCTGGGGAGACCGGAAAGACCCAGTACCTCCTGGTTTGAGCATGCTACCTTGGTCTGGCCTGGGGTCGGGGACGCAAAAAGTCCACAAACTCAGTGCCCCCTGGGGAAGACGCTCTCAGGGGTGTCACTAGTAACACTTGGGTGTGGGACCCCACGGTGTGAAGATGACACATGGCCACTGTTTTTCACATCTTTTTGCACAGCGCCCTAAGGACCAGGTCTTTTGGCTAAGTTCAGGGCAATTTTTGCTACAGGCCTCAGGGCCTGGTCTGTGCACTATTAGGCACGGTACCACTTTTTTATTTTATTCTATTTATTTAAACCACTCCCACGTTTTGTCACTTTTTGCTTTCTTATGTGTGTGTTTTTCACGGATGGAGGGTGTGGGTCCTCGGGCCTTACCTGAAGTCTAGGGGGAGGATGTGTGGCCATACGGTTCCTTCCTCCCCTGATCCCTAGGGGGTTTTCTCTTCGGGAGAACCCCCTTGCCTAGTACTGGATGTCCGGCTTCGGCTGGGCATAAGGAACGGTGGTCCACCAGGCCTTTTGGCCAGGAGGACCAAATGGGAACCTTGTCCCTGTCAGGAGCTTCGTGCCCCGGGGGATCGGGTGAACGGTCCAACCCTTTCGGGGGTAGGACAAACACACCCCTAAGTGCACTTTTTCGTGTGGTGTTTTGCACTTGCACATTTTTTGTGAACACTTACGGGTTTTTCGTTATAGTTGCACGTTTGCGGACTTAAAAAAAAAAAAAAAAGGTGTATAGATCGTGCAGGCATAATTTTTAAAACCACATAAATACATAAAAGTTCAAAATAATATATTTAAAAAAAAATAACTAATAGAATAAAATGTTTCTTTAATAATTATGGGAAAATAAAAAAAAAAAAATTCACCTAGCAGAGGATGGTTTCGATCCATCGACCTCTGGGTTATGGGCCCAGCACGCTTCCGCTGCGCCACTCTGCTACATACAGACTATGTCCTCATGTTGTCTTTTGTTTCTATGCAGCCGACTCATGATGGTTTGCGGCTGCTCTGTAATGTTCTCTGTCTGCATGGTGGGAGTGGCCTGCCTTCCCACAATGCCTCCTGAAAGAGCTGGTCATTTGCATGTGGTGCCTTGCTTAACAAAATCCTGTATGCTCCTTATTTCCTTCCATAAAACCAACTTTTCAGTTGACAGACATTATTTATCAGATTTATTATTCTACAATAATCTTTATTATAATTCATAGACTTATTTTGGCATGAGTAGCGCAGAACATGGAATTTAACGCTCTCCATAGGCTGATCCTTTGACATCTTAGAGGGTATATATACCCTTCAGGGGCTCTATTGCTTCGTCCTCGCTTCGGCAGGACATATACTAAAATTGGAACGATACAGAGAAGATTAGCATGGCCCCTGCGCAAGGATGACACGCAAATTCGTGAAGCGTTCCATATTTTCTTGCTTCAAAATAAATTGAATTTAATGCTTTCTATTTTTTTTTTTTCCTCTCATTATGAACTATTTAACCCCTTCCAGTCCGGACACTTTTACCCCCTTCCTGTCCAGGGCAATTTTTCAGCTTTCAGCGCTATCACACTTTGAATGACAATTGCGCGGTCATGCAATACTGTACCCATATGAATTTTTTACCATTTTTTTGAGACAGATAAAGCTTTATTTTGGTGGTATTTATTCACCGCTGGGATTTTTATTTTTTTTACAATGTAAACGAAAAAGTCTAAAAATTTTGAAAAAAAGTGTTTTTTTTATAAGATTTTGCAAATAAATAATATTTCATCATAAATCTTGGCCAAAATGTATTCCGTTATTTTTTTAGTAAAAAAAAAAATCCAAATTAGTTTATAAACAAAAAATATAATTTTTAAACATTTTTTTGTACATTTTTATTTTATTATTTTTTATATTATTATTTTGTATTTTTTTATTTTTTTACATACTGTCACCCTAGCAGTACAGTGTCACCATGGTGACACTGTACTACTTGTGGGGGGTGATGAAGATTTTTTTTTTTTTTTTTTTTTTTTTTTTTTTTTTACACTGATTGCTTTTACACCCATATAGGATGTAAAAGCAATCATTTCTCTTTCTCTCTGTCTGCATTCTTGCAGTCATTGAGAAGTACTGAGTGAGCTGTGATTGGTCACAGCTTGTCACATGGTACAAGGCTGTTGTGAATAGCCTTGTACCATGTGACCTCTGTGATCATTCACAGATTTCACACATAGTAAGCAATGATGTCACAAGTGACATCTTGCTTACTACTTTGCATGTGATCACTGATTGGCCAATCAGTGATCACATGATCGGGACCTCGTACAGAGGTCCCGTCCGACGATCGGTGTTTCACTGTGTCCGGAGGACACAGCGGCCACCGCATCGCGGTGGTGCGCGCTCCCGGGGAGCGCGCACAGCTAGAAAAGGCGGGTGCCGTTTAGGAACGGCAACCCGCCCCTGGACTGCCACTGCCCTGCTGTTTATAAACAGCAGGCGGACGGCAAGAGGTTAAAAAAATTAAAATGACAAGGTGCGGGTTATAGTTAGATCGCAACTGAAAGCTGCCCGTGCCCTAGCAGGTTCTCATAGGAACATTCGTACCAATATTCTCAGTACATTCGATGACTTGATGGATGTTGTTCAACATTTCCTTTTCTTTTAGCATTTGATTTCCAAAAATGAAAATTTTAAAGCGAAATAATAATAATACACTGTTGTAGTTCTAATAGTGTACGGCCAGACGGAGCGCTGAGCCCCCCTACTCACTCCCGGGACTCTGCCGCCGCGTACCGCCACCAGCTGAGATTAACCTCTTCACGCAAATGTGCGGCCTCCCGGCATCCGGGCCTAGACGCTGAGCGGCCGCACATTTGCGTTCTGTTAAAAAAAACCATATGTGCTGAGAGAACGCACCCTGCACGCTCCCAGCACACGTCCGGTACTCACGGAAAGGTCCCGATCTCTTTCAATTGGTACCTTTCCCGATCATGTGACCACCGAGACGACAAGTCACGGCGGTCACATGAACCTAAACCCCACTCTGCCTCCCGGCTTCTGGAACCCTTAAAGGGCCGGGAGGCGCCGGCAACAAGGGGTTAATTAGAAGATAGAGCTGTATGTGGTTGTGCGGCAGGGGTTACCCCAACGTTCGTGTCAGTGGGAGGAATAGTGTCTCATCATTGGTGTCAGTGGGAGGAATAGTGCCCCATCATTGGTGTCAGTGGGAGGAATAGTACTCCATCATTGGTATCAGTGGGAGGAATAATGCCTCAATGTTGGTATCAGTAAGAGGAATAGTGCCCCATCATTGGTGTCAGTGGGAATAATAGTGCCCCATCATTGGTGTCAGTGGGAGGGATAGTGCCCCATCATTGGTGTCAGTGGGAGAGATAGTGCCTCATCATTGGTGTCAGTGGGAGGAATAGTGCCCCATCATTGGTGTCAGTGGGAGGAATAGTGCCTCATCATTGGTGTCAGTGAGAGGAATAGTACTCCATCATTGGTATCAGTGGGAGGAATAATGCCTCAATGTTGGTATCAGTAAGAGGAATAGTGCCCCATCATTGGTGTCAGTGGGAATAATAGTTCCCCATCATTGGTGTCAGTGGGAGGGATAGTGCCCCATCATTGGTGTCAGTGGGAGAGATAGTGCCTCAACATTGGTGTCAGTGGGAGGGATAGTGCCTCATCATTGGTGTCAGTGGGAGAGATAGTGCCTCATCATTGGTGTCAGTGGGAGGAATAGTGCCTCATCATTGGTGTCAGTGGGAGGAATAGTGCCTCATCATTGGTGTCAGTGGGAGGAATAGTGCCCCATCATTGGTGTCAGTGGGAGGAATAGTGCCCCATCATTGGTGTCAGTGGGAGGAATAGTGCCCCATCATTGGTGTCAGTGGGAGGAATAGCGCCCCATCATTGGTGTCAGTGGGAGGAATAGCGCCCCATCATTGGTGTCAGTGGGAGGAATAGCGCCCCATCATTGGTATCAGTGGCAGGAATAGCGCCCCATCATTGGTGTCAGTGGCAGGAATAGCGCCCCATCATTGGTGTCAGTGGGAGGAATAGCGCCCCATCATTGGTGTCAGTGGGAGGAATAGCGCCCCATCATTGGTGTCAGTGGGAGGAATAGCGCCCCATCATTGGTGTCAGTGGGAGGAATAGCGCCCCATCATTGGTGTCAGTGGGAGGGATAGCGCCCCATCATTGGTGTCAGTGGGAGGAATAGCGCCCCATCATTGGTGTCAGTGGGAGGGATAGCGCCCCATCATTGGTGTCAGTGGGAGGAATAGCGCCTCATCATTGGTGTCAGTGGGAGGAATAGCGCCCCATCATTGGTGTCAGTGGGAGGAATAGTGCCTCATCATTGGTGTCAGTGAGAGGAATAGTACTCCATCAATGGTATCAGTGGGAGGAATAATGCCTCAATGTTGGTATCAGTAAGAGGAATAGTGCCCCATCATTGGTGTCAGTGGGAAGAATAGTGCCCCATCATTGGTGTCAGTGGGAGGGATAGTGCCCCATCATTGGTGTCAGTGGGAGAGATAGTGCCTCATCATTGGTGTTAGTGGGAGGGATAGTGTCTCATCGTTGGTGTCAGTGGGAGGAATAGTGCCCCATCGTTGGTGTCAGTGGGAGGAATAGTGCCCCATCGTTGGTGTCAGTGGGAAGAATAGTGCCTCATCGTTGGTGTCAGTGGGAAGAATAGTGTCTCATCATTGGTGTCAGTGGGAGGAATAGTGCCCCATCGTTGGTGTCAGTGGGAGGAATAGTGCCCCATCGTTGGTGTCAGTGGGAGGAATAGTGCCCCATCGTTGGTGTCAGTGGGAGAGATAGTGCCCCATCGTTGGTGTCAGTGGGAGAGATAGTGCCCCATCGTTGGTGTCAGTGGGAGGGATAGTGCCTCATCGTCGGTGTCAGTGGGAGGAATAGTGCCCCATCGTCGGTGTCAGTGGGAGGAATAGTGCCCCATCGTCGGTGTCAGTGGGAGGAATAGTGTCCCAACGTCGGTGTCAGTGGGGGGAATTGTGCACTATCATTGGTATCATTGGGAGAAATTGTCCCTCATCACTGATGTCATTGGGCCCGATCATTGATGTAATTGGAACATATTGTGCCCCCTTATTGGTGTCAGCAGGGGGAATTCCCATGCTCGTCTCCAGGACTTCTCCAGAGCCTCCCCCATCCTCTGGAACTCTCTACCCCAATTTATCAGATTATCACCTACTCTGCTCACTTTTAGGCGATCTCTGAAATGCTATCTCTTCAGGGAAGCCTATCCTGCCCTCAGCTAATAATGAAATCTTCTATTCCTCCTACCAGTCCATCCCCCACAGTTATTACCTTTTGTACCACTAGCCCCTCCCTCTTTTAGTATTCATTAGTATAGCGTCCCCAAAAATGCAGTGTTAGCGTGATCAGCCCTGGCATATATATATCTCTATATATATATAGAGAGAGAGAGAGAAAAGGAGAAATGCTGGGAGTTGTAGTACAGCAGACTATGTGCTGTGTATGTATAGAGGAATGCTGGGAGCTGTAGTACAGCAGGCTATGTGCTGTGTATGTATAGAGGAATGCTGGGAGCTGTAGTACAGCAGGCTATGTGCTGTGTATGTATAGAGGAATGCTGGGAGCTGTAGTACAGCAGGCTATGTGCTGTGTATGTATAGAGGAATGCTGGGAGCTGTAGTACAGCAGGCTATGTGCTGTGTATGTATAGAGGAATGCTGGGAGCTGTAGTACAGCAGGCTATGTGCTGTGTATGTATAGAGGAATGCTGGGAGCTGTAGTACAGCAGGCTATGTGCTGTGTATGTATAGAGGAATGCTGGGAGCTGTAGTACAGCAGGCTATGTGCTGTGTATATATAGAGGAATGCTGGGAGCTGTAGTACAGCAGGCTATGTGCTGTGTATATATAGAGGAATGCTGGGAGCTGTAGTACAGCAGGCTATGTGCTGTGTATATATAGAGGAATGCTGGGAGCTGTAGTACAGCAGGCTATGTACTGTGTATATATAGAGGAATGCAGGGAGTGTTAAGCGATTTGTCTCATCCATGTAAACTGATACATTCTGCTGGAGAGCTTTTGAAAAACAACAGACTTGCTGGCTGGATTGCCATATGAAAACAGAGGAGAGAAAGCTTAAAGAAGAAAATGAATGCAGACGTGACATCTAAGAACCCAATATAATAAATGTTTACTTTTGGGTGTAATGCTGCTTTGTGTTACATTGGGCAGAAAGAATACAACAAAAACATTGCTGTGCTGTCACTGTCACAGCATTAAATGCAAGCTACTGTAGGGATCAGATGAGATAATCCAGCTAGGAATGAGGTAGTCGGAATGTTCTGTAATGGTGACATAACACCTATAGGCCGGGCATGTGTTGTCAGTACAGTACAGACTGAGAAGTACTCATCATGCACAAGTCATGTCACTGCAATGTACGGATTGTACATCAAACCAATCAGAATCTTTATACGCATTATGTGTTTTCAACGCAAGGCGGCGCTCTCTGGAGCCTCTAATAATCTAGCAGAATTTATCTCCCTTTACTGACATTGATTGCAGGGGGGGGAGGGGGATCCTAATATACAGTATGTCAGGACTAAAGTAGAATGGGTATTTGACATACCCCAAGAAGGGCTAAAAATGGTAAATGCGAAGAGGACTAAAACTGGAAACCAAGGGTGAAAATTAGACGAAATTGTGTATATATATATATATATGGGAGACACAATGTAAATATATATAGTCCTTGTGGTGGATAGTCCTAGTAGAGGTCCTGATACTCCGCTGAACTAGAAGGCAGCCAGCCAGAGACGAGCTACAGAGAGCCCTGCGGAAGATCAGGAAAAAAAAAGGTGACGCCCTCTAAGTGCAGCAATATGGCTAAAAATAGATAGTACAGGCCGCTCACAAAGGTATGTTGGAATGCGCTTGTGATCTGCCCCTTCACACAGCGGATGCCTACCTATATACCAGATCACAAGCGCATTCCACCACACCAGTGATGGGGCACTATTCCTCCCACTGACACCAGTGATGGGACTCTATTCCTTCCACTGACACCAGTGAAGGGGCTCTATTCCTCCCACTGACACCAATGAAGGGGCTCTATTCCTCCCACTGACTCCAATGATGGGGCTCTATTCCTCCCACTGACACCAGTGATGGGGCACTATTCCTCCCACTGACACCAATGATGGGGCACTATTCCTCCCACTGACACCAGTGATGGGGCACTATTCCTCCCACTGACACCAATGACGGGGCACTATTCCTCCCACTGATACCAATGATGGGGCACTATTCCTCCCACTGACACCAATGATGGGGCACTATTCCTCCCACTGACACCAGTGATGGGGCACTATTCCTCCCACTGACACCAATGACGGGGCACTATTCCTCCCACTGATACCAATGACGGGGCACTATTCCTTCCACTGATACCAATGATGGGGCACTATTCCTTCCACTGACACCAGTGATGGGGCACTATTCCTCCCACTGACACCAATGACGGGGCACTATTCCTCCCACTGACACCAATGACGGGGCACTATTCCTCCCACTGACACCAATGACGGGGCACTATTCCTTCCACTGATACCAATGATGGGGCACTATTCCTTCCACTGACACCAATGATGGGGCACTATTCCTCCCACTGATACCAATGAAGGGGCACAATTCCTCCCACTGATACCAGTGATGGGGCACTATTCCTCCCACTGACACCAATGATGGGGCACTATTCCTTCCACTGACACCAATGATGGGGCACTATTCCTCCCACTGATACCAATGATGGGGCACTATTCCTCCCACTGATACCAATGATGGGACACTATTCCTCCCACTGATACCAATGATGGGACACTATTCCTCCCACTGACATAAATGAAGGAACGGTAAAATGAGTATCCCGACCCGTGAAGATATGTATCCCTGAAGCAACTGCGCATGTGCCGGTTTCAGGCCGAAGAAGCCGATCTCCGACTTTAGCACAGAGCTGCCACAGTTAACCCCTTACAGGCTGCAAACTGCTGAAGCTGATCCCGCGGATCACTATGGGTTGCAAGATCAGTTAACCCCGTATAGGTTCAACATAATTTTTGTGTTGCCTAGGGCAGCACAAAACCTAAATACACCACTTCCCAGGCCCCTGCATTCACTATATCTGCTCTCCCAGGGCCCTGCATTCACTATATCCGGTCTCCCTGGACCCTGCATTTACTATATCTGGTCTCCCCGGACCCTGCATTTACTATATCTGGTCTCCTAGGACCCTGTATTCACTATATCCGGTCTCCTAGGACCCTGTATTCACTATATCCGCTCTCCCCGGACCCTGCATTCACTATATCCAGTCTCCCCGGACCCCGCATTCACTATATCCACTCTCCCCGGACCCTGCATTCACTATATCCGCTCTCCCCGGACCCCGCATTCACTATATCCGGTCTCTCCGGATCCTGCATTCACTATATCCGGTCTCCCCGGACTTTGCATTCACTATACCTGGTCTCCCCGGACCCTGCATTCACTATATCCGGTCTCCCAGGACCCTGCATGCACTATATCCACTCTCCCCGGACCCCGCATTCACTATATCTGGTCTCCCCGGACCCTGCATTCACTATATCTGCTCTCCCCGGACCCTGCATTCACTATATCCGCTCTCCCCGGACCCTGCATTCACTATATCTGCTCTCCCTGGACCCTGCATTCACTATATACGCTCTCCCCGGACCCTGCATTCACTATATCTGCTCTCCCTGGACCCTACATTCACTGTATTCACTCTCCCACAGTACACAGAACATGGAAATTCAATTATTTTTGTAAATATAAACTGCTAAAAGCAATACTTTTCTCATCAGCAGTTAAAGCAGTCTTGTGACTTCTATCAGTGTCCAGCAGAGCACATGTTAAAGCTTGTAGGAGGAGTTTTCTTTATGCTCTAGGAGGATGCAGGACCCCTGACCTCTGTCTGGACAGTGCTGATTGGCCCTGTGCTGATCACATGCACTCTCCCAAGAAGAAAAAAACTCTCTAGCAATACACACCAAACTGAGAGTGTGCAAAGTGGCTCCACGCCATATGTTTTATCAGGAGATAAGAAGGGGGGGGGGGCACTGGAAGAAGTGGAGGATCAGAGAAGACAGGATCAAATAGCGTTTTTACACAATGCAGAGGATTAACCCCTTAGGGGACACAGTGAGTATAACAAGCACGGTTTACTGCATCTACAGACTGATTGTACTGTTGTGGGTTTAGTAACACTTTAACTCCTCGGGGTCGCATATATGCGTACATGAATATAACCAGAGCTGTGCCAAGGGCATGCTCCCAGCACCGGTGGCTAATGGAAAGCTTCTGATCTCTACTTGCGATCGAGAGCTTTCTGATAATCTGACAGCCAATCACAGTGATCACATGATCAGAATCCCTACCTCCTGGCATTTGAAATCCCTTTAAGGGCAGGGAAGCGCTCCTGGCCCCTCCCTCCTTCAAGCAGCTTGCTATGGGGGTACCCGCTGCTCTGTGTGTTCATTCACACACAGAGCTGTCACTCGGCCCCACCCCCTCTCTCTACTCATTGGCTCACTCGCTGCGATTGACAGCAGTGGGAGCCAATGGCTCCCGCTTCTGGCTCAGCCAATGAGGGGAGGGATTCCCAGGATAGCCAAGACTCCTGTGCACATTGCTGGATCGAGAGGGGGCTTAGGTGAGTATTAGGTGGGATGCTGCACAGAGAAGTTTTTTTTACCATGAAGGTAAAAAACCTTGAGGCATTAGAACCACCTTAAGGTAGAAAAACCTTCTGCATATGGCTCCCCCCAGGCCCATTTATACTTACCTGAGCCTGATCTTGATCCAGTGTGCATGAGAGGCTTAGCTCTCTTGGCTCTCTCTGTCCTCATTGGACAGAGAGGTAGCAGTGGGAGCCATTGGCTCCTGCTGCTGTCAATCACAGACAGTGAGGAGTGAGTAGGGGCAGAGCTGAGCGGCTCTGTGTGTGTCAATGGACACACAAACCTGGCTCGGGAGCGAGCACGCACTCGTACCTCCAGAGTAAGCCACTTGTAGTGGGGGCACTTAGCAGGGGGGAGGAGTGGAGTGCGCCAGTGGTGGACCCCAAAAGAGGAGGATCGGGGCTGCTCTGTGCAAAGTCATTAACCAAGAGTCAGGTGGATTCTAGAGTTGAGTCTTAGGTTACAGAACTGTGGCACTGCGTATTTAAATGATCGCCGCGAGGCTGGAACTTAGATGACAACATACATAACTGGCATAATAGTCTTTATCTCTGTTAGGAGCCATTACAGAAAACACATTACAGTAACATCATTTCCTCTTCTCACAGACTAATTGTCAGTTTATTTACTAATAAATGTTCCAGCCTTCCTCCCCGGCCTCGATTAATGAGAGCTCATACTCTCCTGGAGGCTTCATATCAGTAATGCATTTTACAATTTGTCTTATTCCTTGGTTACAAGCCAGAAAGCCTGGCTCAGTCTCCGCTCTAATTCATCCCCAAAGGTGTTCTATGGGGTTGAGGTCAGGACTCTGTGCAGGACAGTCAAGTTCCTCCACCCCAAACTGGCTCCTCCATGTCTTTATGGACCTTGCTTTGTGCACTGGTGGGCAGTCATGTTGGAACAGGAAGGGGCCATCCCCAAACTCTTCCCACAAAGTTGGGGGCATGAAATTGTCCAAAATGTCTTGGTATGCTGACGCCTTAAGAGATCCCTTCACTGGAACTAGGGGGCCAAGCCCAACCCTTGAAAAACAACCCCACACTATAATCCCCCCTCCACCAAACTTTACACTTGGCACAATGCATTCAGGCAAGTACCGTTCTCCTGGCCACCACCAAACCCAGACATGTCCATCAGATTGCCAGACAGAGAAGCGTGACTGGTCAATCCAGAGAACACGTCTCCTCTGCTCTAGAGTCCAGTGGCGGCGTGCTTTATACTACGGCATCTAATGCTTTGCATTGCACTTGGTGATGTAAGGCTTGGATGCAGCTGCTCGGCCATGGAAACCCATTCCATGAAGCTCTCTACGCACTGTTGTTGGGCTCATCTGAAGGCCACACCAAGTTTGGAGGTCTTTAGCTATTGACTCTGCAGACAGTTGGTGACTTCTGCGCACTGTGCGCTTCAGTATGCGCTGACCCCGCCCTGTCATGTGACGTGGCCTACCACTTGGTGGCTGAGTGGCTGTTGTTCCCAGTTGCTTCCACTTTGTTATAATCCCACTAACAGTTGAGCGTGGAATATTTAGTAGCCAGGAAATGTCACGGATGGACTTATTGCACAGGTGACCACCTATCACGGGACCACGCTTGGAGTCACTGAGCTCCAGAGAGCGACCCATTCTTTCACCAATGTTTGTAGAAGCAGTCTGCATGCCTAGGGGCTTGATTGTATACACCTGTGGCCATGGAGGGGATTGGAACACCTGAATCACATGATTTGGAGGGCTGGCCCAATACTTTTGGCAATATCATGTATTCAGTACATCTCTGCAATACATGTACTTTTCCCCAGGTTTTTGTGACTCTTTAAAAAGTCGGCAGGTACAGAAAAGTACTTGTCAATCTGTCAGAAATCCATTGAGCTCCTAACTTCCTGTAGGGGGCACTGACACCTCTGCCTTGTGTAGTGGTGTTAGCTGTGTGGGTATGGAGGGGGGAGTGATCAATAAAAACAATAAAATAAATAATAATAATTAAAAAAATTTTTAAGTACCCCCATCCCTCCTTGCATGCGAGCAGAAGCAAAGGCATACATAGCTGCGCGCGTATATGTAACCGGTGTTTGCACCACACATGTGAGGTGTCACTGAAAACGTTATAGTGAGAGCAATAATTCTAGATCTTATCTGTAACTCTAAACTGGTAACCTGTAAACATTTTTAAAGCACTGCCAATGGATATTTTTAAGTATCGTAATTTGTCACCACTCCACGAGTGCACACAATTTTAAAGCATGACATGTTCGGTATCTATTTATTCGGTGTAATACCATCTTTTATATTTTACCCAAAAAATGGGTTATATATTTTTACATTAAAATTCATTAATCCATTAATGCCTCATGTTCCATTATTGGAACGTAGCGATGTGGGAGATATTTATATCCTACTGCTCCCTCCCATTCCTTCTGTAGTGAACTGTATTGTAATTGTACTGTCCCCCTTTATATTGTAAAGTGCTGCGTAAACTGTTGGCGCGATATAAATCCTGTATAATAATAATATTAATAATTAATAATACTGCCCAAGGTCATCGCCGAGGCATACATGGGTTAAAGTGTATTTTTTCCACATAAATTGCATTTGAGAAACCACTGCGCAAATGGCATGTGGCATAAAAATTGCGACGACCACTATTTTATTCTGTAGGGCCTCTGCTAAAAAAATATGTTTGGGGGTAATTTTCTAGCAAAAAAAAAAATGCAAAATGTAGACAAAAAATGTCAGAATAGGCCTGGTCTTCAAGTGGATAAGCTTTCTCCAATCCTCCAGACCAGTGGTCTCCAAACTGCAGCAGACCCGACCCTTTGCTTGCCTTTTTCTGGCCCTTTGGGCATTATTGCTCCTACTGATATGAGACACTATACTGGCAACTGACACAAACAATGGGGAGCCATTCCTCCCACTGACACCAACAATGGGCTACTATTCCTCTCAATGGTATCAACGATGCAGCACTATTCTTCTGATAAAAATAATGTGGCATTGTTTTTACTCCCATTGATGCCTTGAAAATTTCCACTCCCGCTGGCCAATGGAGCACTAATACTCCCACTGTTACAAGACACTATACTGCCAACTGACACCAACAATAGGCCACTATTCTTCCAATGATATCAATGATGGGCCACTTTTCTTCCAATGATATCAACGATGGGCTACTATTCTTCCAATGATATCAATGATGGACCACTATTTTTCCAATGATATCAACAATGGGCTACTATTCTTCCAATGATATCAACCGTGGGCCACTATTCTTCCAATGATATCAATGATGGGCCACTATTCTTCCAATGATATCAATGATGGGCCACTATTTTTCCAATAATATCAACGATGGGCCACTATTTTTCCAATGATATCAACGATGGGCCACTATTCTTCCAATGATATCAACGATGGGCCACTATATTTCCAATGATTTCAACGATGGGGCACTATTCTTCCAATGATATCAACGATGGGGCACTATTCTTCCAATGATATCAACGATGGGCTACTATTCTTCCAATGATATCAACCGTGGGCCACTATTCTTCCAATGATATCAACGATGGGGCACTATTCTTCCAATGATATCAACGATGGGGCACTATTCTTCCAATGATATCAACGATGGGGCACTATTCTTCCAATGATATCAATGATGGGGCACTATTCTTCCAATGATATCAACGATGGGGCACTATTCTTCCAATGATATCAACGATGGGCCATTCTTTTTCCAATGATATCAATGATGGGGCACTATTCTTCCAATGATATCAACGATGGGGCACTATTCATCCAATGATATCAACGATGGGGCACTATTCTTCCAATTATTTCAACGATGGGGCATTATTCTTCCAATGATATCAACGATGGGGCACTATTATTCCAATGATATCAACGATGGGGCACTATTCTTCCAATGATATCAACGATGGGGCACTATTCATCCAATGATATCAACGATGGGGCACTATTCTTCCAATGATATCAACGATGGGGCATTATTCTTCCAATGATATCAATGATGGGGCACTATTCTTCCAATAATATCAATGATGGGGCACTATTCTTCCAATGATATCAACGATGGAGCATTATTCTTCCAATGATATCAACGATGGAGCATTATTCTTCCAATGATATTAACGATGGGGCACTATTCTTCCAATGATATCAACGATGGGGCACTATTCTTCCAATGATATCAACGATGGGGCACTATTCTTCCAATGATATCAACGATGGTGTCAGGGCTCCGGGTATGACCAGAGGTGTGTGGACTGACACAGGGAAACGCAGGCTTCAGATATAGTATAAACAATATAATTTATTTAAGACTAAACAATACATAAACACAGTGCAAACAAACCAAACCAAAACCCCCAACAGATAACAAAAGAACAATACTAAGCGTAGTCGGACGGGCCGGGTCAGGAACAATCAGGCAGACAAGGTACCAAAGGAGCAGACTGGAGAGTGGTCAGGAATAGCAGAGGTCAGGACAGGCAGAGTACAATCAGAGTCAGAGATCAAGCAGGATCAGACAGGAAGCCAACAGGATGCAGGTACAGGGGCTCTTGGGAAAACATACACCAAGGCCCTGATCACAGGCCTGGCCATTCCTTATATGCACCTTCTGCAATCAGCCTCAGGTGTTTTGACTGACTGCAGGAGTGAGCCTCTTGTTGCTGAGAGCACCCGCTGGCCAGTCCTGGTACTGCAACCCACAAGGCAGGTGAGTCCCACCACTATTGGCGAGTCCATTCCTGACAGATGGGCTACTATTCTTCCAATGATATCAATGATGGGCCACTATTCTTCTAATGATATCAATGATGGGCCACTATTCTTCCAATGATATCAACGACGGGCCATGATTTTTCCAATGATATCAACAATGGGGCACTATTCTTCCAATTATATCAACGATGGGGCACTATTCCTCCAATGATATCAACGATGAGGCACTATTCTTCCAATTATATCAACGATGGGGCACTATTCCTCCAATGAGATCAACGATGGGAAAAATTTCCACTCCCGCGTCCACAGTCCGGCCCACCTAAAGTCTGAACGACAATAAACTGGCCCTTTATTTAGAAAAATTGGAGACCCCTGCACTAGACAAAAATGAGCAGTACGGGTACAGCCCCAAGGCATGGGAAACCTTTTTTGCCTGGAGTTGGGCTTTAAATACAGTCAAAATTCCTGTGCGAAAAAAATTATAAATTGCAAAAAATGTATAAATACACTTTTTTTAATAAATCATAATAGGTGAGGTTTTTTTTCGCATAAAGTTGACTTATCCATATGAAAAACGGATGAAATGCTTTTAATGCAGATGCTTATGCGCATGTTTTTAGCTGCTGATAATTTTGCACATGGTACGGCTGCATCAACATTTTTTTTACTTTGTTTCTAGGGCAGATTACAAAATGAAACAAAAAAAAGGTTGACCTATAACATTGCTAACTATTATTTCCTTTAAATAAGCCGCACAGTAATTTATGGGGTGGAGTCATGAAGTGTAAAGCCATGAGTAGTATAAATGGCACTTATATGACAAAGCTTTATCTACAGACTCCTTTTCAGTAAAGTGGAATTTATAGTTGAGGGGCTATGGGAAATAGGGTTAAAGATGGAGTGTTCCTTTAAGTAAAAACAAAAACATCCCGGCCAAGCCTTACTATGCAGTAATCAGGATTGCCTTCTTTGCTTCTGAGATGCCTTTCCGCACAGGATCCGATACTTTTCAATAATTCAGAGAGCGACAACTTTGATGCTAATTGACGGTAATGGTATTGAAAATGGCTGGTGTTAATTGTCTGTGCAGTTTTGAAGTTGGAGTGGGAATTGCGCATTTTGTAGGTCCCGAAAGGCATGACACCGCCATTAAGATTCTTGGCTTGTTGGACACAGATAAATCATGCCTAATATCTTTGGATATAAATAATTCATTGTGTTGGATCCTTTGCCAGAGTGAAGAGAGAGGCTGATTGAATTGGTAAATTCATGAAGCATTAGGGGAAATCGCAAAAATTAAAAAAAAGAGGAGTTTTCCATAGAATGCAAGCATTCCTGTAGCGGAAAGGGTGTGTCTGTCCCTACACTGCCTCCTTCCTGTGCAGGTGAAGTCTAGAATTGCAAGGGGTGACCATTCCCATGGGGTGTTGAGTAGAAAATGTTAAAGTACAGTATATCTAAACTGAAGAACAAAAATGTGATATATTGCAGTCCAGTCCTTAGATTTGGTGGCTGTATTAGTTTTATTTCTTCCAAGTACACTTTCTGCAAGTACATAAAATACCTGTTGAGCCTGCCCGAAATCTAGTGACTGAGCTTTCCCAGCTATCCTCGCACTCACTCAACAAACTATTTCTTTTTTTTCCATTATATCTTTTATTAACTTTTCTTTTAAGAATAAAATACCTTACAAAACCATCAAAAATCTTTTTACATCATACATATACACTTTATCCCCATCCCCACCCCAACACACCCCTGTCCAATCTCATCTTATCCTCTCTTTCCCCTCCTATTAATCTAGTCATATATATATAGATCTCTTTAACCATTTCAATTCTCTGACACTATTATCGGGGGACCTTTCATTTTTAAGTATTTTTCTGACGTTCTAAACTCATACCATTTACCCCAAATCTTTCTAAACGTTTCCATTTCATCTTTCTCCGTGTAACAAAGTTCCTCCATCCTACTAACATATTCTACTCTGTCTATCCAATCCCTCATTGTCGGTGGATCCTGGGCCTTCCAAAACCTAGGAATTAAACCCTTTGCCGCACCAATCAGATGATATAATAAACTGTTTTTATATTGTTTTACAGACAACTCTGTTCTATGGAAAAGACATACCCATGGATCCTTCTGGATAGATGTCCCCCAAATCTCCTGTATATGATAAATTATCTCCTGCCAATATAACTGAATTTTTGGGCATTCCCACCATTTATGAGCCATTGTCCCTATTGCCCCACGTCCTCTCCAACAAAAGGGTTATACTTCTTCTGTTTATGTGCCACACTCAGTGTACAATATCAACAAACTATTTGTATGGAGCAGAAGCATTGTCACCCTAGGACAGGACTACAGAACCCTACCCCCATTCCAATGTTATAGAGATGGGGAGTGATGTAGAGGTCCTGTGGTCCTATCCTCACAATGCTTCTTACATACAGTACGGTGGGTGAGCATTGTCACCCTAGGTTCTATCTATCTATCCATCCATTCAGTCGTACCCGACCCTTGATGATTGCACGGACCGTCACTTGTAAGCGACTTCTTCCATGAATTCTCTTAGCAATTATTTTTACAGGGTAGGTTGCCAGGTCTTTCCCCAACCCCCACCATGCAGGAGATCCTGCATGGCCAGGGATGAAACTAGAACAATTTAGACAGGAGCCAATTAACCTACCAGCATGTCTTTGTAGTGTTGGAGGAAACCGGAGCACCTGGAGGAAACCCACGCAAGAGAACATACAAACTCCATGCCGGAGGCGCCATGGTTGGGAATCTAACCCATGACCCAATTACTGCAAAGCAGAAGTGCTAACCACTAAGCCACTGTGCTGCCCAGACCCTAGGTTAGGAAGTAGTTAATCACAACGTGAAACATACTGTGAAACAGTGAACCTCTATTGTATTGTACAGTGTTGTCAGTCTAACACTGGGAGTTTGCTGACAGGAGGAGAGCGTAGAGTGATGATCTTATCAGAGCAGAACTCCTTAGCTGTTCCAGTTTTAACCTGGGGCTGGATTGGAGACCGAGCTGTACTACTTAACCACTTGAGTCCCAGGGTTTATTTTTTTAATTTCAGAGATGTTCCATGCTGTAGTCTGTATTTTTATTTCATTTTTGATTTTTGTGAAAATGTTTTTGAAAATGCCTTTTTTGTAAGTTTTTGCACACCCCCACATGTCAACCCTATAATATATGCCTCACATAGCGAAATGTTAAGGCCTCATGCACACTAGATATTTTTGCTTTCTCTCTTAAATGTCTTTCCTGCTGCATTCAGCCAGCAATAGATCAATGTAGCAGGCATCTATTTCTGCAGGGAGACAATGGACAGAGCTGCAACCACCTCTGTAAAAGGAAGTGCTGTGACATCATGGGTGACAACGCTACACTTCCAATGTCGACACAATGTAGAAGCATTACGTTTCCAACGATCTGCTGCAAAAGCTGCCATAGAGCGCTGAGAGATCTGGAGCCCAGGAGCTGGGCCTCATGCTGTATGCTGCCTGTTACTGACAGCTTCTGGATCCAGCCTAAACCTGTGCCCAGGCCTTCCAGAACTGCTGACTCCCAGTCCCCTTTTAAAATGACACTTGGGGCCAGGGGCGGACTGACAACTCATGGGGCCCCCCGGGCAATAGGGGATCATGGGGCCCCTGTGTCCTGGCCCAAACTCAAAAAATCCTATGAAAAAGGTACCAGGGGCATCTCATGGGGCCCCCTACTGACCCCGGGCCCTCTGGCAGTGCCCGAGTTTCCAAATGGTCAGTCCGCCCCTGCTTGGGGCTCAGGTTGTTAAAACAGATCAACAATGGTTTAATTTCGAACGTTGTTTTTACATTTTTTACATTTGCTTCTTTAAACCCCTTGCCCTCCTGAGGATTTACCCCCCTTCCTGACCTGGCCAATTTTTGTAATAGAGCACTGTGTTATTTTAACTGACAATTGCACCGTCATGCAACGCTCCACCCAAATTAAATTTATGTCCTTTTTTTCTCACGAATTGGTGGTATTTGATCACCTGTGCATTTTTTATTTTTTGTGCTATAAGCAAAAAAAACCCGACAATTTTGAGAAAAAAATATATATATTTTGGACTATGCTATTGAACACGTCCAGTAAAAAAAATTAAAAAATCTAATTTAGGCCAAAATGTATTCTGCTCCGTGTCTTTGCTAAAAAAAAAATCCCAATACGTGTAAATTAATTGGTTTACGTGAAAGTTATAGCGTTTACAAATGGAGGTATAGATACTGGGAATTTTTTTCTACTAGTAATGGCAGCAATCAGCGACTTTTAGTGGGACTGCGGCGGACATTCTGACACTAGGGGGGAACTAACTTGGTGTCACTGAGACCCCAGTTACCCCAATACAGTGATCAATGCTAAAAAAAAAAGCACCGACACTGTACTAATGGCACTGGGCAGGAAGGGGTTAATGTGAGGGGCGATCAAAGGGTTAACTGTGTGCTGGGAGTGTTTTACTAGGGGGTGGGGGGTGTGTTCTTCACTGTAAACACACTGATCAGGGTGGCTGTACTATGCACAGCCATCCCAAGCAGTGTGCCAGAGCTGACAGGGAGGAAGATTGTTTGTGACAAAACAATCTTTCTCCTCGTCAGAGATGCTCAGTAATCACCGGGTGCCGGTGGTTAATTACTGGCCGGGACCCAGTGATTGACATCTGCGGCAGCGAATGACGGTGCAGGTAAGGCGTGCTTGTTTGCGCACCCTACGCGGAAATTCAAAATCACGTATATATACATGATTCTGCACACAGGTGCCGCCCTGTAGCAGTATATCTGCTATAGGGTATTCCTTAAGCGGTTAATGAAACTAATCCCTGTTGATCCTGCTATGAAGGTCCTTGGTCAGGCACTTCCTGTTATAGGATGACAACGCTTTGTTCCTATATTCGAATTGTGTTTCTGCGTTGTCACCCTGTCACATAAACCCCTGGTGAAGACTACATGCAGTCCTGTGTAGCTCCCCTGACCCCAGTGGAGTAACTCAGAGACATGGAGGCAGCGGCGGACTGACCATTTGGGAACTCGGGCACTGCTTGAGGGCCCGGGGTCAGGGGGCCCCATGAGATGCCCCTAGTACCTTTCATAGGCTTTTTTAGGTGTGGTTTGAGAGTGGGTGAGGACATAGGGGCCCCATGATCCTCTATTGCCTGGGGGCCCCATGAGTTGTTAGTCCACCCCTGCACAGAGGGCTTGCATTTTCCATGGGTGAAAAGTGAAGGACTGAGAAAATATTGGGTGCCAATCACTTTGTGTCTCTTCGGGTATTTTTTTACTCATCACACAAAGAGGGAGAGAATAGGTCGCAGATACCCCAAGCAACACTTTCAGACTTCCAGATCATCATTCAGCTTGTACAGTGTGAAGGGCCCTTATACCAACACCAGCAACAATGTAGATCACATCTACGGCTGGTTCTCAGATTTTCCTGTACTTGTTCCCATGCCTCTGTGCATCCTTCCACACCTCCATATCCTCTCAAGAGAGTTGCCAGGCCCCTTCAAGAAAACCAGCCTTTTTCCTGGCTTCTTTCTCCAGCAAGGTCCTCCTCAGAGTTCTAAATCCTGGTTCAGCTTCCTTCTGGACCAGAAAGGACAGCTTCTGAGGACCACTTCTGTCTTAACTCCCAACACAGAGTGCATTGTAGGCCCCGCCTACTAATGGGACTAACAGATCAGAACATCCAGCAGCACTTCCCCAGCCACCAAGCCCAGGGGAATTAGAACTCACATGGTCCGCCTCGAATATTTATATCCTCCCCTAGCATGCACTAGTGACAGGGCTGTCTTAATGTATGGGCACCCCTAAGCACTGCCCAGGGGCCTCAAGTGCATGGGGCCCCCATGATAATCTTGCATTACATCATATTTGTCAACTGTCCCGGATTTATCGGGACAGGCACACTTTTTACTAAGCTGTCCTGGGACGGCCCAGGTAGCGTCTGGTAATCTGCACTGTGCTCTATGGATCCCAGTATTGTGCCCTCCTGATCCCCCCTGTACTGAGTCCTTCTGCCTCCCCCCCCCCCTGTACTGTGCCCTTTGTGTTCATTAGTCTTTGATTTAGGTCATATTTTCTTATTGTTTAAAAATTATTTTATTGAAAGTACTAAAAGATATTTGTTTAATTCTATTAGCTATTTCTACTTTAATTCTTGACAGTAGGTGAGTAATTTGGGACAGGCTAGTAGGGACCCAGTGCATTACTTTGTCCAGGGGCCCATGATGCTATTAAGACGGCCCTGACCAGTGGCAATAAACCTCCTACTGGTTGGCTAGAGGAAATATAAATACACCTATCCCCTGGTTCACATGTGTGCGGCTATGCGGGCCACGATTTGCACGGGCACAAGAGCCCATTCATCTGAGTGGACACCCGTGCCCCGAGACACACAGGAAAGAAGTCCCTGCACTGCTTGGGAAATCGCAGCCCACACAGGAATTGAGGTTCCCAATACGGTTGTGATTTCCAGTGCGGGTGGTGTGACTTTAGAGTTAATGCGGGTCCCACATTCCTCTGTATGGGTGGTGCGGCTGCAGGCATTTTTGTGGGTCCCGTAGCGGCACCACCCACACCGATGTGAACCAGGGGTAACTCAAGTTCACTGTGGTTTCTCCCAGAGATACCAGTGACACCTACTGGCAGCATAGAGAAACAACAGCAACACTGTGCTAGGGGATAACCAAGTGAACAAATAAACTACAAATCAGCAAAGGGTTGACTGTCACCCAGCAAGGCTAAATTTAAATAGTCGCCTCTGTTTAGGATTGGGTGGCTATATGTGCTTACACCATGCACAGGCAAGGTTCACCGTTGTCACTATCAGCAAATGTTGGGTCTATGAGGATTTTAATTGTATGTCTGGAGGTCTGCTTTAATCCCATATTTGTGACACAGTAAAGACAATGACTTTAGGCTTTGTTACCTCTGACTAGGAAACCAACATATTATATAACTTGTTTGTCTGGTTAGTGTGTGGGTCACATGACTGCAACAGTATCTCCGGAATGCTGATACACCCCGAAGCCATTTCTGCTCCGACATGTCTCCAACATGAATAGCTTCACCATTTCTCCTGACACCTTCTGTTATTTTTACACATATGGAAGAAAAATATATTTTAAAAATATTCTTCCCAAATATATTGCCATATATTTGAAACGCTACAATTCTGGCCATATTCAATATATTTCAAAATATAGTTCAATAAATAAATTTTAAAAAAAATTATATATATATATACATATATTGTATGTTGAAATGCGTTTGTATTACAAAATATATGAAAAATATTTTTAATAATACATTTCAAATATACTGTATGTCTTTAAAAATACAAATCTACATTTTTGGAATGCATTTACAAATATATATATAAAACTATATGTTAAAATTACTTTTTTATACAGTATGTTAAAAAAAATCTGAAGAATATACATAAAAAAATATATTTTAAAAAATATATATTTTTAAAATATACTCCAGATTTTTTTTAACATATAAAAAAGTAATTTTAACATATTTTTTACATATATTTGTAAATGCATTCCAAAAATGTAGATTTGTATTTTTAAAGACATACAGTATATTTGAAATGTGTTTTTAAAAATATCTTTGCATATATTTTGTAATAAAAACGCATTTCAACATACAATATATATATAGATAGATAGAGAGAGAGAGAGAGAGAGATAATTTATTTATTGATTGATTGAAATATATTTTGAAATATAATGAATATGGCCAAAATTGTAGCATTTCAAATATATGGCAATATATTTGGGAAGAATATTTTTAAAAGATATTTCAAATATATTTTTCTTCCATGTGGGTATTGACTATCTTCTCAGTTTAGTAGCAACATCATAGACAGAATTATGTGAAGCATTAACCCCTTGCCTACCAGGCACTTATACCCCCTTATTTACCAGGCCAATTTTCAGCTTTCAGCGCTGTCACACTTTGATTGACAACTGCGCGGTCATGCAATGTTGTACCCATATGAAATTTTGATCATTTTTTTCTCACAAATAGAGATTTCTTTTGGTGGTATTTAATCGCCACTGGGCGCTTTACTTTTTGCGTAATAAATAAAAAAAAATGCAAAAAAATTGAAAAAAAAAAAGTTTCTTTGTTTCTATTATAAAATTTTTGAAACAGGTAATTTTTCTCCTTCACTGATGTGCGTTGATGAGGCGGCACTGATAGGCAGCACTAAAGGGCACTGATAGGCAGTACTAATGAGGTGGCACGGATAGGCGGCACTAATATGCAGCACTGATAGGCGGCACTGATAGGTGACACTGATGATGGGTACTGATAGACGGCACTGACTGGCATCAGTGCTGGGCACTGACTGGCGGCACTGACTAGCACAACCGCAGGGCACTGACTGGTGGCACTGACTGGCAGCACTGCTGGGCTGCACTGGTGGGTGGCACTGGTGGGCAGCACTGGTGGGTGGGCACAGGTGGGTGGCACTGCTGGGCACAGGTAGGTTGCACTTCTGGGCACAGGTGTGTGACACTGCAGAGTGGCACAGGTGGGTGCACTGCTGGGCACAGGTGGGCGCACTGCTGGGCACAGGTGGGCGGAGCTAGTGGGCGCACTGCTGGGCACAGGTGGGCGGAACTTGTTGGTGGCACTGCTGGGCACCGATCATCAGGGCACTGATCATCAGTGCCCTGATGATCGGTGCCGATCCCCGCTCTGACAACTGCCGGTTCTCGGCAGTACTTTCCTCACGATCTGACAGCGTGAGGAAAGTGCAGCCGAGAACTGGCACTTGCATTTCCCTGTGATCAGTGTGTCATTGGACACCGCTGATCACGTGGTAAAAGGCCGCTGTGATTGGCCTTTTACCACATCACGTGATCAGCTGTGTCCGTAGGACACAGCAATCACGGAGATCGCCGGGTGCGCGCCCCCTGGGGCATCATTCGGCTATCTGCGGTCGGCAACTAGTTAAAGGATAAGTTCACCTTTTGACAAAAAATAATGAATGCACATTTTTTTTGCAGGTAAAAAAAAGGTGCATTTATTATTTTTTGTTGCAGGACCCTTTAAAGCATTGCACAAGCGATCAGCAGATGCCTGCAGACCTGTCAGTATATCTGCTTGCCATACGGGATGTACATAGGGCAGGGTGGTCAACTGTGGCCCTCCAGCTGTTGTAGAACTACAAGTCCCATGATGCATTGCAAAACTGACAGTTACAAGCATGACTCCCGAAGGCAGAGGCATGATGGGACTTGTAGTTCACCAACAGCTGGAGGGACACAGTTGCCCACCACTGACATAGGGTTACAAAGTGAATCTTTACCTCATTTACTGAGCTCTGGAGCAAATGCACATGCAAAGTGGAGGAGCACAGTGGCTAAATGGTTAGCACCTCCAACTGACAGTTCCAGAGTCATTGGTTCAAATCTCAACCATGGCATCATCTGCCTGGAGTTTGCATGTTCTCCCTATGCCTGTGTGGGTTTACTCTGATTTCCTCCCACACTCGGCCTTTTGGCTAAGATCAAGTGTAGTATCTGTTCTTATCAGTGTTCAGTTGGGGTGCTCCCGACCATTCTAGCTTTGCGGGGATGGCTGTTGTATAGTACCCTCACTGGTATGATGGGGGTCTGGAAGGCTAGTACCGGAGGGACAGAAACCGGGGAGCGCCACGAGTGAAGCTGGGGCCCTGGGAGTAATTCCCCCAAGATAACTGGAAGGACCCAGTACCTCCTGATTTGGACGGATCTCTGTCTGGCCAGGGGCTGCGAAGGCCGAGAGTCCGCAAACACAGTGCCCCCTGAGTAGTCGCCTCAGGGGTGCTCTGAGTAGCACTTGGGTGTGGGACCCCACGTTGCGAAAGAGCACATGGTCACTGAGTTTAAACACTTTTTGCACTGCGCCTCTATGACCGGGCCTTTTGGCCAAGTCCTGGGCAATTTTTTTTCAGTGCACAATTTGGCACGACCACTTTTTTTATTTTTATAGATTTATTTAATTATTTATTTATTTTTTCTCACTCCCACGTTTGTCACTTTTACTTATGTGTGTGTTTTCTTCACAGGATGGAGGGTGTGGGTCCTCAGGCCTGCCCTGAAGTCTAGGGGGAGGATGTGTGGCCTTTTGGTTCCTTCCTCCCCTGATCCCTAGGAGGTTTTTCTCTTCGGGAGAGCCCCCTGACCAAGTACTGGGTGTCTGGCTTCGGCTGGACATAAGGAACGGTGGTCCACCAGGCCTTTTGGCCAGGAGGACCAAATGGGAACCTTGTCCCCATCAGGAGCTTCGTGCCCCGGGGGATCAGGGTAGTGGTCCAACCCCTTCGGGGGTAGGACAAAGCACACCCCTAAGTGCACTTTTTGTGTGGTGTATTGCACTTGCATTTTTTTGTGAAACACTTACGGGTTTTTCGTTGTAGTTTGCACTTTTGCGGACTTTAAAAAAAAAAAAAAAAAATGTGTGTGTATGAATGTGAGTTAGGGACCTTAGACTGTACACCCCTTGAGGGCGGGGACTGATGTGAATGTACAATATATATATGTATGTAAAGCACTGCATCCAATTGATGATGCTATATAAGAACCTGTAACAAATAAAGTGCACAGTCTATTTGCCTTTAATAAATCAACCCCATTGACTGGGCTTTAATATGGCTGATCAACCCAAATTCACAAACAAAATCGTTTTTCGAGTCAAGTTTTTTTAAATAAATACAAACATGCAGAATTTCATGAGGAAAATGTAACATATATTAGATTTACATCCTTTGAGATATCTTCATGAAGAACAGGTATACAAATGTATGTGATGTTTCATTTATACTTCATAAAGGCTGATGTAAAAGTGGCTACTTTGGGAGGATTTATGGTGTTTTAGGGGTTCTCATAGATACTTGGGTCCAGGGGCGGACTGATCATTTGGAAACTCGGGCACTGCCCGAGGGCCCGGGGTCAGTAGGGGGCCCCATGAGATGCCCCTGGTACCTTTTTCATAGGCTTTTTTGAGTTTGGGCAAGGACACAGGGGCCCCATGATCCCCTATTGCCCGGGGGCCCCATGAGTTGTCAGTCTGCCCCTGCTTGGGTCTACGTTAAAGTGTAAAGCTTTTTTTTTTTTTCAGTTTGTATGGAGTAACTAATGGTTAAAACCTTTGTTAAGATGTTTTTTTCCATTTGTGTCCCATTGGGGATATTTCCCTTTAGGTCCTGCTACGGAGACACAACAGGAAGTAAGAGTAAATCTCCCCACAATGAGGGGAAATCCTTTATTAGACATTTGTTCCAAAACAGATGTCCTCACTGGTATATTTCCCATCTTCTTGTCACAGCTGCAGAATTTTGGGTTTCCCTTCAATTTCCGTCTCAGTGACAGTGGTCACCAGGATAAATAGAGAGGGTGAATCTCCCTAACTGGGACACTGAAAGCAAGAAGGGTAACCCTCCCACCACTGCATCCAAAATTAAAGAAACAAAATGTCATGTCCTTCTATTTATACCGCACAAAGTCCTTCACATTTCACAAATGGAGGTAGATAAGTCAGTATAGAACTGTAAACATCGACTCTCAGTCGAATCCTTCATGTGGGTCGCAGATTCCGCCATCTTGAAATGTTGGAAACCAGTTGAATCTTAGATCACAGCAATGTCCTCTGCTAGGTCTCCGCTCATATTCCTTCAATTTTTTTATCATTCTATTTTTTTAAAGTCCAGCAGAAGCCATAAATGCAGAACTATCAGAGCCTTGAAATTTCCAAAATGTCTTCCTTCTTGATTGCTCATTCAAGGAATTTCCTGACTTCTGGGAGGTGCAAAGGATTTTCAAGTATATGAAAAGTGTTCTATAGCTTTTGCTCCTTCCTGGAAAAGAGACGAAAGAAAATAAAGAAATAAATAAATACTTAATGTACATAGTAAAAAATTAAGTATGAATTTTATCAGTAAAGTTGCTCCTAAGGAACGATGAAAGGGAACAGGGAAGGAAGGTAGGTAAGGGAACAGACAGGAGGAAGAAAATGGGAACATGAGGAAGGACACGAAGGAAGGAAGGTAGGTAAGGGAACAGACGGGAGGAAGAAAATGGGAACATGAGGAAGGACACGAAGGAAGAAAGGTAGGTAAGGGAACAGAATGGAGGAAGAAAATGGGAACATGAGGAAGGAGACGAAGGAAGGAAGGTAGGTAAGGGAACAGAATGGAGGAAGAAAATGAGAACATGAGGAAGGACATGAAGGAAGGAAGGTAGGTAGGGGAACAGAATGGAGGAAGAAAATGGGAACATGAGGAAGGACACGAAGGAAGGAAGGTAGGTAGGTAAGGGAACAGAATGGAGGAAGAAAATGGGAACATGAGGAAGGAGACGAAGGAAGGAAGATAGGTAATGAAACAGAAGGGAGGAAGAAAATGGGAACATGAGGAAGGACATGAAGGAAGGAAGGTAGGTAAGGGAACAGAATGGAGGAAGAAAATGGGAACATGAGGAAGGACATGAAGGAAGGAAGGTAGGTAGGGGAACCGAATAGAGGAAGAAAATGGGAACATGAGGAAGGACACGAAGTAAGGAAGGTAGGTAAGGGAACAGAATGGAGGAAGAAAATGGGAACATGAGGAAGGACACGAAGGAAGGAAGGTAGGTAAGGGAACAGAGGGGAGGAAGAAAATGGGAACATGAGGAAGGACATGAAGGAAGGAAGGTAGGTAAGGGAACAGAATGGAGGAAGAAAATGGGAACATGAGGAAGGACATGAAGGAAGGAAGGTAGGTAGGGGAACCGAATGGAGGAAGAAAATGGGAACATGAGGAAGGACACGAAGTAAGGAAGGTAGGTAAGGGAACAGAATGGAGGAAGAAAATGGGAACATGAGGAAGGACACGAAGGAAGGAAGGTAGGTAAGGGAACAGAATGGAGGAAGAAAATGGGAACATGAGGAAGGACACAAAGGAAAGAAGGTAGGTAAGGGAATGGAAGGGAGGAAGAAAATGGAAACATGAGGAAGGTAAGGGAATGGAAGGTAATTGTTGGAAGGAATTATGCTTCTATGGGTGGTGTCAGTGGGAGGAATAGTGCCCCATTGTTGGTGTCAGTGGAAGGAATTATGCTTCTATTGGTGGTGTCAGTGAGAGGAATAGTGCCCCTTCATTGGTTTTAGTGGGAGGAATAGTGCTCTGTTGCTGGTGTCAGTGGCAAGAATTATACCCCCATTGCCAGTGTCAGTAGGAGGAATAGTGCCCCATTGTTGGTGTCAGTGGAAGGAATTATGCTTCTATTGGTGGTGTCAATGGGAGGAATAGTGCTCCTTCATTGGTGCTAGTGGGAGGAATAGTGCTCTGTTGCTGGTGTCAGTGGGAGGAATAGTGCTCCGTTGCTGGTGTCAGTGGGAAGAATAGTGCCCTATCATTGGTGTCAGTGGGAAGAATAGTGCTCCGGTGCTGTGGTCAGTGGCAAGAATTATACCCCCATTGCCAGTGTCAGTAGGAGGAATAGTGCCCCATTGTTGGTGTCAGTGGAAGGAATTATGCTTCTATTGGTGGTGTCAATGGGAGGAATAGTGCTCCTTCATTGGTGCTAGTGGGAGGAATAGTGCTCTGTTGCTGGTGTCAGTGGGAGGAATAGTGCTCCGTTGCTGGTGTCAGTGGGAAGAATAGTGCCCTATCATTGGTGTCAGTGGGAAGAATAGTGCTCCGTTGCTGTGGTCAGTGGCAAGAATTATACCCGCATTGTCAGTGTCAGTAGGAGGAATAGGACTGGATAAAGGCAAGCAAAGGGCAGCATCCGGCCCCCGGGCCGCAGTTTGGAGACCAGTTTTCTAGACCATTCTAAACACTCATAACAGCGCACGCCGCCTACTTTTGTTACTCAAAAAAAATAGGTTTGCCACAACCTGAGCAAACAAGTGAGAGGTGTTGGATCTACTTTGAGCCGTCCTTCCCGCAGATGTTTGCAGACACGTGTAAGATTATAGGATTATATGGAGAAACATTTACTCATACACTTATCATTACATAACAAAGCCAACTTTATTTGTTCTGAACACAGTGTTTCCTGTACTCGGTGCCCATACAAGTACTTTGTCGCAGGCTTTGCCAAGTACGAATGTGGAAGAAGAGATTTAAAGAAAGCAATTTGTAATACACATAATCCAAAAATTTACATGAGCGTTTTATTCTGTCATGCTTTGTTTTGAAGGCTGAACCTGAGCATTAGCCGTTAGATGAAGGGAATGAGGACGTGCGGTCGGGTTGGCAAGCTCACAACACTATTAGAATATTGGAAATGTAGTATAGCTAAGTACTTAAAGGATAACTACCCCCAAGGAAAAAAATAATTATATATTGTAGCTTAATGGTCTTTAGACGTGACGGCTGCATTAGTTTTCTGTTTTAAAAGCCCACAAACCTTTACTCAAAGCAGAATTCCAGTTAAAATTTTTATTTTCCCATGCAGTGGGGCTGTGCCAGCACTGCATGGGCTAACTGCTCATTTTGTCCAGGGGCTCAGGGTAAAGCTATATTTACTCCATCCTCTGAACCTCTGGAAAACCACCCTCCCCCATGTCCGGTGGTGGACTGTTCCTGATGTCCTCATGTCTGGAGCTAGACTGTGGGCGTGATGACATCATGAACAGCCCCCATTTACAAGACAAGGGGGGGGAGCAGGAGCAGCAGGGGCCAGTCTTGTGCTCGGAGGATTGGCAGATAAGGTAAGTATATCTATGCTTACTGAACCCCTAGACATAAATGAGCATTTTATTCATGCAGTGTGGACACAGCCCCACTGCATGGGGAAATAAAATTTTTGCCTGGAGTTTTTCTTTAAAGTGTTTCTAAACCTCAAACCCTGCATTCACTATATCCGCTCTCCCCGGACCCTGCATTCACTATATCTGGTCTCCCCGGACCCTGCATTCACTATATCTGGTCTCCCCGGACCCCGCATTCACTATATCCGGTCTCCCCGGACCCCACGTTCACTATATCCGCTCTCCCCGGACCCCGCGTTCACTATATCCGGTCTCCCCGGACCCCGCGTTCACTATATCCGGTCTCCCCGGACCCCGCGTTCACTATATCCGGTCTCCCCGGACCCCGCGTTCACTATATCCGGTCTCCCCGGACCCCGCGTTCACTATATCTGGTCTCCCAGGACCCCGCGTTCACTATATCTGGTCTCCCAGGACCCCACATTCACTATATGCGCTCTCCCTGGACCCCGCGTTCACTATATCCGGTCTCCCCGGACCCCGCGTTCACTATATCTGGTCTCCCCGGACCCCGCATTCACTATATCCGGGCTCCCCAGACCCCGCATTCACTATATCCGGGCTCCCCGGACCCTGCGTTCACTATATCTGGTCTCCCCGGACCCTGCGTTCACTATATCTGGTCTCCCAGGACCCCGCGTTCACTATATCTGGTCTCCCAGGACCCCGCGTTCACTATACCTGGTCTCCCCGGACCCCGCATTCACTATATCTGGTCTCCCAGACCCCGCATTCACTATATCTGGTCTCCCCGGACCCCGCATTCACTATATCTGGTCTCCCAGACCCTGCATTTATTATAACTGGTCTCCCTGGATCCTGCATTCACTATATCCGGTCTCCCAGGACCCTGCATTCACTATATCTGGTCTCCCAGACCCTGCATTTATTATATCTGGTCTCCCCGGACCCTGCATTCACTATATCCGGTCTCCCAGGACCCCGCATTCACTATATCTGGTCTCCCCGGACCCTGCATTTATTATATCTGGTCTCCCCGGACCCTGCATTCACTATATCCGGTCTCCCAGGATCCCGCATTCACTATATCCGCTCTCCCCGGACCCTGCATTCACTATATCCGGTCTCCCAGGATCCCGCATTCACTATATCTGGTCTCCCAGACCCCGCATTTATTATATCTGGTCTCCCAGACCCCGCATTTATTATATCTGGTCTCCCAGACCCTGCATTTATTATATCTGGTCTCCCAGACCCTGCATTTATTATATCTGGTCTCCCAGGATCCCGCATTCACTATATCCGGTCTCCCAGACCCTGCATTTATTATATCTGGTCTCCCACAGTACACGGAAATGCAATTATTTAAGTAAATATAAAATGTTAAATACCTTTTCTCATCAGCAGTATTTAGTAGTCTTGTGACTTCTATCAGTATCTGGCCGAGCACTGTTTAATCTTGTAGGAGGAGATTTAATTCTCCTCTGACTGGCCTATGAGGCTGATTGGCTGTGCGAGTGCTGATTGGCTGTGTCCCGATCACATGCCCCCACCCAAAAAAAAAAAAAAAACTCTCTAACAATACACACCAAACAGTTAATGTGCAGACTTGCCACTGCTGCTCTAACTATGGCAGATGGATTGAGGACAGTAGAAGAAGGGGAGCATCAGAGAAGACAGGATCAAACAGGGTTTTTACACAATGCAGAGGATTAACCCCTTAGGTTCCACAGGGAGTATAACAAGCATGCTTTACTGTATATACAGACTGATTGTACTGTTGTGGGTTTAGTAACACTTTAAGACTTTTTTTTCTTACCAGGGTTCTGAATATACTGCTTTTCTCATTTCAACAGTGAGATTGTTTGAGTGGCAAAAAGAAACAAAATCCTAGTCACGCTGTTTTAGTAAATAGGCTCACATGGGGGTTCACTGTCCGTGTTCATACGCAGGTTTATTTTTCCACCTCCCAGCTGCACCTGTCAGGACGGCCTCTCCATCAATGCGACTCTGGTCAGCATCACTCGTGGTGGAAAATCTGACGTATGACGTTTGTATCAGGGCTTGTCCAAATATTGAATAAAAGTCAGTATTGTTGACAACAGTGTGGGGGGGGGGGAGGGGTTCTCTCATTAACCCTTTCATGACTGGGGGTCATTAGGCACCCAACGCAGCCACCCAGCCAGATAGCTTAGATATATAAACCTCCGGCTGTTTTCAACTAGATCCCATCAGTGCAGGTTAACCCCTCGCCCTCCAGAGGATTAACCACCCCCCCCCCTCCTGACCAGGCCTATTTCTTGCGTTACGGCACTGCGTTACTTTAACTGACAATTGCGCGGTCATGCAACGCTGCACCTAAATGAAAATGACATCCTTTTTTTCCCACGAATTGAACTTTCTTTCAGTGGTATTTTATCACCTGTGAGCTTTTTTATTTTTTGCGCTACAAAAAAAAACCAGAACGACAATTTTGAGAAAAAAACTACTTTTAAATTTTTGCTATTAAACATGCCCAGTAAAAATTTTTTTCTTAAAAATAGAATTTCGGATTAAATTTACGCCAAAATGTATTCTGCAACATGTCTTTGCTAAAAAAAAAAAACAATCCCAATACGTGTATGTTAATTGGATCCTGTCTAAATTGGCCCTAGTATGTGTATGTATGAATGTGAGTTAGGGACCTTAGATTGTACACCCCTTGAGGGTTAGGGACCTTAGATTGTACGCCCCTTGAGGGTCAGGGACCTTAGATTGTACGCCCCTTGAGGGTCAGGGACCTTAGATTGTACGCCCCTTGAGGGTCAGGAATCTTAGATTGTACGCCCCTTGAGGGTCAGGGACCTTAGATTGTACGCCCCTTGAGGGTCAGGGACCTTAGATTGTACGCCCCTTGAGGGTCAGGGACCTTAGATTGTACGCCCCTTGAGGGTCAGGGACCTTAGATTGTACGCCCCTTGAGGGTCAGGGACCTTAGATTGTACGCCCCTTGAGGGTCAGGGACCTTAAATTGTACCCCCCTTGAGGGTCAGGGACCTTAGATTGTACGCCCCTTGAGGGTTAGGGACCTTAGATTGTACGCCTCTTGAGGGTCAGGGACCTTAGATTGTACGCCCCTTGAGGGTCAGGGACCTTAGATTGTACGCCCCTTGAGGGTCAGGGACCTTAGATTGTACGCCCCTTGAGGGTCAGGGACCTTAGATTGTACGCCCCTTGAGGGTCAGGGACCTTAGATTGTACGCCCCTTGAGGGTCAGGGACCTTAAATTGTACGCCCCTTGAGGGTTAGGGACCTTAGATTGTACGCCTCTTGAGGGTCAGGGACCTTAGATTGTACCCCCCTTGAGGGTCAGGGACCTTAGATTGTACGCCCCTTGAGGGTCAGGGACCTTAGATTGTACGCCCCTTGAGGGTCAGGGACCTTAGATTGTACGCCCCTTGAGGGTCAGGGACCTTAGATTGTACCCCCCTTGAGGGTCAGGGACCTTAGATTGTACGCCCCTTGAGGGTTAGGGACCTTAAATTGTACGCCCCTTGAGGGTTAGGGACTGATGTGAATGTACAATATATATGTAAAGCGCTGCGTAAATTGATGGTGCTATAAAAGTACCTGAAAGAAATAATAAATAATAGTAATAATAAATAAATTGGTTTACGTGAAAGTTACAGCCTTTACAAATGGCGGTATAGATACTGGAATATTTTTTTCTACTAGTAATGGCAGCGATCAGCGACTTATAGCGGGACTGCGGTGAGCATTCTGACACTGAGGGGGGAACTTTCTTGGTGTTACTGACATCCCCAGTGACACCAATACAGTGATCAGTGCTAATAAAAAGCACTGACCCTGTAATAATGGCACTGGGCAGGAAGGGGTTAACATCTGGGGTGATCAAAGGGTTAACTGTGTGCTGGGTGTGTGCTTTACACTGAAAGCACACTGCTATGCAGAGCCATACAAAGCAGAGTGCAGGAGCTGACAGGGGAGAGATCTGTATTGTTTACATACAGGTCTCTCCCCCCGTTGGTGATACACGGCGGTCACCCAGTGATCGACAGGTGAGGCCGCCAATGGCGCCACAGGTAAAGCGCACGCGCACCCTACCCGGAGATGCAAACTCACCTATATATACGTGATTTTGCCCACCCCGCCACCCTGTAGAAGTATTTCTGCTACAGGGCAGTGGGAAAGCGATTAAAGAGTAACTCCATTTTTGTTGAAAAAAAACAAAACTTCCCCTCTGAGTGATCTATGTGTATTGCAGGGATTTGTACAATTTTTGATGCAGATTCCTAGCTGAAATAACTGCACATGGACACAACAACAACAAAAACAGAGTGAACCTGTATGGAAGTGATTTTAACATTAACAATCACCTGCAGGACTGTAATGAGGAAAGTGGCAGGGTCTGCATCCCTTTAGATGTCCTTTGGGAGTATCTCACCCGAAAATGACATTTTTGTTGCAGGAGATGCCAAAAATCTGACTTGTAGCTTAGTGCTGACTTCCGGGAAAACCAGTGAGCCAATCACACAAGCAGGAGATGAAATTTCTGGGGGGGGGGGGTTTCTGTATACATACTACACTGTATGTACAGAACACCTCCAGGTAGCCATTATGCATGTTACAGAAAGTGACAGAGCTGCAGCTTGAATAGAAAAGGTAATTTGAATACCAATTAATTACAATATGACTTGTGTACCATTGTGAACACTTTTTTTTCTTGCCACAAAGTTGGAGTTACCCTTTAAGGGACTGTGGTTTCTGTAGAGCACGAGAAGGCAAACATAGCATTCAAATTCTATCTTTTTTTTATTTCTTTTTGTTTTCACATTCGCAAACAAATAAACAAATACTATGCAAACATATTCACAAACAAATAAACAAATACTATGTTGTTTTTTATTTTTGAGGCATGTTTATCAATAGCTGTGCTCTGAATAGGCCATCTGTTCGCATCTATTTTTATTTGCAGACCCATCAGAGAGACAGTCCTGTTTCACACCGGTGTGACAGTTTCAAATCGCACGACAAGCCGTACTCTATTGTCGGCAATGGAACCAGTCAAATCGGTGCAACTCTGATTTTGCGGAGCCGCACCGATTTGAAAAAAGTTTCCTGCACTATTTTTTGTGATTTCATGTGCGACTTGCATAGACCTCTGTGCATGAAGTCGCACAGATATCTGTCAAGTTGCACATGAAGTCGCGACCTCTGTGCATGAAGTCAGCGATCGCCGGGTTCCGGCGGGGAATCCCCGGGCCGGGATCCGGTGATCGACACCTGTAGCCACCAATGGCGGCACGGATAGAGCGGCACAGGTGCAGGCACATACATATATATATATACACACACATACATGTGATTTTTTGCAATTCCTGAGCCTCCGAGTCCTGTACTGCCACTTCTGCTGTACTTAATCATAGTATAATTTGTACAGTAGTGCTTCTACAATGCCTAGTAAGGTGTTGCGGCTTGTCAAGGCTAAGGAGAACCAGTCATGCAAGAATCCGAATACTCAGAGACGAATTTTATAGGTTATTTACCTATAAAGTTTCTCATGCATTCCAGCATTCCCAATACATTAATAAACGCGGCTCAGGTTTTGAATGTCATACCTGCAGGCCATCCATGGCCTCTATCAAGCCTGTCCAAAAAAAATCCTCCTTTCCATCTGGCCCGAAATTAGGGGTGCATCCCCAGCTTTGTAGTAATGAGCACTCTGGCGCAATCAAAACCTGCACTGGGGTCTACTGCACCCATGAACGTGGGGTAACATCTTGCCCGAAGGTATGCTCACCAATGCCCAGGACCAGGAGGAGGCTGCCTTCATGTGAGGAATCAAACATTAAGGCAGTTCCCTGACTCAGAGACGAGCCGCATTTGTGCAGAAAAAATTTAGAGTTCCTCTGTCCCATGTCACTACACACTTGTAATTGAGATGTTTGCATTAGGAGGCATGTGCAGAGCCTGTACCTACGCCACCAGTCCAGCGCCCTCTGTTACCTTACTCAGTAGCCAACCACCTAGCGGGCCCCCCCCACATGGAAGAGAAATATATTTGAAACATATTTTTAAATTATTCTTCCCAAATATATTGACATATATTTGAAATACTACAATTTTGGCCATATTCAATATATTTCAAAATATATTTCAATAAATATTTATATATATATATACTGTTTGTTAAAATGCGTTTTTATTACAAAATGTATGAAAAATAATTTTAAAAATAAAATTTAAAATATACTGTATGTCTTTAAAAATACAAATCTTATTTAAAAAAAATTGCATTCCAAAAATGTAGATTTGTATTTTTAAAGACATACAGTATATTTGAAATGTGTTTTTAAAAATATTTTTGCATATATTTTGTAATAAAAACTCATTTCAACATAATATATATATATATATATATATATATATATATATATATATATATATATACATATACATACACACACACACACACATATATATATATATATATATATATATATATATATATATATATATATAATGTATTGATTGATTGATTGAAATATATTTTGAAATATATTGAATATGGCCAAAATTGTAGCATTTCAAATATATGGCAATATATTTGGGAAGAATATTTTTAAAAGATATTTCAAATATATTTTTCTTCCATGTGGGTATTGACTATCTTCTCAGTTTAGTAGCAACATCATAGACAGCCCTGTGTGAAGCATTAAAGGATAAGTTAACCTTTTGAAAAAAAATAATGAATGCACACAATATATTTTAAATTTATTTAAAAAAATATTTTTCATACATTTTGTAATAAGAACGCATTTCAACAAACAGTATATATATATATATATATATATATATATATATATATATATATATATATATATATATATATAAATATGTTGAATATGTATGCCAAAATTTCAGTATTTCAAATATATTTCATTATATTTGGGAAGAATATATTTCAAATATATTTTTCTTCCACATGGGCCATGCATGCTCTTTAACTCTCTCCATCCCGTACCCTGTGATCATGCCTTGAATCTCCATAACACGTCTGCTCCCAGTGACTGGAGGAGACGGAAAACTAGAGAGAAAGCCAGAGCAGTGACCACCACGCTACAGGAGGACCTGTCACCCAACCGGGTACCAACTAAAAAACGACTGGTTGCTGTAGCTGTTGTACTCTTCAGTCATCCATGGCAAAAACCTCCTCTTATTTACCTTTCCGAATTAACCTTTTGTAGCAATGTTACTCATACCCCATTAATGCTTTTACAGACCCAGGTTCTTTGGGATACGCCAGAACCCAACATGCACCCCTGTCAATAACTTCAGACCAGGCCTGAAGCAGTTGGAACAACTTTACTGGAAATTTTGCATAGCAGTTACAGCAAAGTGAAATGTCCTTTCCCTAACTAACAATGATTGCGGCTGCCCCAGCATACCTGCACAGGTGGAGCCCTTAATGGTAAAGTCCATACTTAGGAAATCCAGAGTGGTAGGGTCCATAACAACAGTGTCCCAACAAGTCAGCGTCTGTGGAGCAGACAACAGGTCCCAGCAACACTTTTCTTCAATAGTTCCCGTACCCTGGTGAACCAGACCTCTCTCCTTTTATAATCCTACAAATTTACACAGAGAGCAAAAACATTAACCCCTTCTCCCTGACTTGGGGAGCCAAGCTGGCTAGCTAACTCACAGCAGGCAACCTGTCTACTGCAGCAGTGGCTGAGCTCGGCTTTGTGCGACAGAAGAAAGGTGCACCATGTGTAGGTTTTGAATGAGCCGGAGCGCGTGTTCCTACAAAGCTAGGAGGGTGTGACCAATGTCTAATCATGTATCCTGCCATCCAGGCGGGAGGGGGTCGCCTACAAGGGAGGTTTTCCGGCAAGTTTTGGAGAGGCCGAAGATATCCTACAGGTATGACATTGAAAAAATAAAACCTGAGCCAGTATTGTCAATGAGCTGAGGATTATGGAATGCATGGACATTCTCAGCGCGGCGATCGGTGGTGCGCTGTGTCCCTCGGACACAGCGGATCACCGATCCACGGAAAGAGCCAAAGATGTCAGCTCAGTTATGTGATCAACTGTGTCCAATCACAGCTGATCACATATAAACAGGGAAATGCCGGTTATCGGCATTTCTTTCCTCTTGAGCTTTCACGCTGACAGCTCGAGAGGAGAGGAGAGGAGAGCCGATAATCGGCATTCCGTGGAGGGGACATGTACACTGATCATCAGAGCAATGATGATCAGTGTGCCCTGATGATCAGTATAGCCCAGCAATGGGCAAACTACGGCCCGCGGGCCGTATACGGCCCGGCGGACCTTTTAATCCAGCCCGGCGGACCTTTTAATCCGGCCCGCGGAGCTAGGCTCCTCTCACAGTCCGCCCTGAAGACCGGTGTAGCATGAAAATCTGTCTCCTATGAGGATCTGTTCCCCTCGACGTATCTGCGCATGTGCCGGAGATCGCCGATCGGCTTCTCATGCCTGAAACTGGCACATGCGCAGATACGTCAAGGGGGACAGATCCTCATAGGAGACAGATTTTCATGCTACATCGAACGGCGCGGGAACATGGCGAGAGGAACGCGCGGAGCAAAGGTAAGTGAATTGACACAGGGGGGACTTGGGGACTTAATATGGGGGATGAATTAATATGGGGAATGAATTACTATATGGGGGATGAATTACTATATGGGGGATGAATTACTATATGGGAGATGAATTACTATATGGGAGATGAATTACTATGGGGGATGAATTACTATATGGGGGATGAATTACTATATGGGGGATGAATTACTATATGGGGGATGAATTACTATATGGGGGATGAATTACTATGGGGGATGAATTACTATATGGGGGATGAATTAATATATGGGGGATGAATTAATATAGGGGGGATGAATTACTATATGGGGGATGAATTGCTATATGGGGGATGAATTACTATGGGGGATGAATTACTATATGGGGGATTAATTACTATGCTTACTATGGGGGAATATTACTATACTTACTATGGATGACACATACACATCATTCATCTACTCTTGGTCCGGCCCCCGGGTCCAATATATGAACCCATGCGGCCCTCAAGTCAAAAAGTTTGCCCACCCCTGGTATAGCCCCAGCAGTGCCACCTGTGAGTGTCCATCAGTGCCAGCTATCAGTGCCACGTGCCAGTGCCCATCAGTGCCACATCAATGCCACATATCAGTGCCTACCAGTGCACATCAATGCCACATATCAGTGCCCATCTGAGCTGCCTTTCAGTGTCACCCATCAGTGCCAGTCAGTGCCACCTATCAATGCCAATCAGTGCCACCTATCAGTGCTGCCAATCAGTGCCAGCTATCAGTGCCAGTCAGTGCCGCCTATCAGTGCTGCCAATCAGTACCAGCTATCAGTGCCAGTCAGTGCCGCCTATCAGTGCTGCCTTTCAGTGCCACCTACCAGTGTCCATCAGTGCAGCCTATCAGTGCCCATAACTGCAGCCTCATTATCGCACATCAGTGAAGGAGAAAAATCACTTATTTACACAATTTTATAACAAAAACTAAGAAAAAAGGTTTTTTTTTCTCTAAATGTTCAGTGGTTTTTGGTTTGTTTAAGAAAAAATAAAAAAAGAGGTGTTTAAATACCACCAAAATAAAGCTCTGTGACAAAAAAATTATAAAAATTTCATATGGGTACAATGTTGCATGAACGCGCAATTGTCATTCAAAGTATGACAGTGCTGAAAGCTGAAAATTGGCCTGGGCAGGAAGGGGGTGTAAGTGCCCTGTAGGCAGGAAGGGGGTGTAAGTGCCCTGTAGGCTTGTGGTTATAGTGGAACTTTAGTCAGAAAATTAGGTCCTGCTAGATCACTTCATGCTGGCCCCTTTTGCAGATACGGCTATGTAAAACATTTTAAAAAAGTGCCTCTACTGTAACAAATCCAGTAATACACCATCTCACCCTGCTCTGCACATGCTCAGTTGTTTGGGACTGTGCCTATAATGTAGAGGCCGATCTGCTGACAGCCTAAAGATTTTCTGCTGCTCAGGACTCTGAGCTTCAGCAAAATGACCGCCTCCAGCTAATAGAAACAGGAGCAATGCTGGAGGCAATGTGCAGCACACACTCATTTTGGTAGCATTATTAATGTGAAATGTGTGTTCCTTTGTTAAAGAACATTCATGTTTATCAAATTGTTATGGATAAAGTTCCACTTTATTACAGTGTAGAGACTATAGAGACTTTATTGTAAAGTTTTTGTTTCTTTGAGTTCATTTTTCTATCTTTTGTAAACAATTTAAGAAAGCTTCATTGTAATTTTCTTTCAAGGCGAAATCAATATTAATTTGATGCGTTCCCGTGGGGCCCTTAAACAGCATGGGACCCATAGGCCGGTGCCTACTCTGCCTATCTGGTTCATCTCTATTACGTGGAGGGCGAGAAGATTAGTTGTTTGGAGAACATAGATAACATTGTTATTCTGTTGAAAATTATTCTTGCCCTGAGAGATGAAAGCTAATGCAACCACCACATCTAAAAAGCTTCAATATATTACATTTTTTTATTTTGGGTTTACTTTTTTAAGCAAACCTTGTTGGGTGTTCTGGACAAGTCATTCAAGGTGAAACTATACTTTGAGAACACATTAAAACTAATTCTAGGTTTCAGTAAAGATTTCATAATTAATAAAACATATATAGTACCTTCTCTTTTCACTTATGAAGCAAGCCTTTGTATTCTTGTTTTTGAGATTGTGAGCTGGTTTCTCCAGGGAATTGAAATGTAGCACCAAATAAATAAATAAGAAAAAAAAAAATAAAAAAAATACTTCATTAAGATTTGAAATTTTCAGATACATTCAAGCTGCCATTTAGAAAAAGAAATGTCAACTCGTGGATGTCTCTAGGTTGAGGACCAGCAACAAGCATCTCAATGAATTAACAGTCATCAGCTCAATCCAAGCCCATAGATGATACTTCCAACTCTTCGTAAGAGACTTCCAAATTGAAAGTATACCAGAATATCCAAAACACCACACTGAGCCCTAGGACGGCAGCCCCGGTGTAGATTAAAAAGTCCCAAAAACTCAAGTTGGCGAAAATCCCCAGAGCGAGTAAAATGATGCCGGCAAAGTCAGCCAACAGAGCCAAAACCAAAAGGAACCAACAGCGACCGGTCAAGTCCGAACATCTCACGGTCCTAGACATCGTTTCCAGATGTGCGAGGGACAGGATAGAACTTGTTGCTTCTGTTGTCTCTTCATCAAATAATATGGAGCAATTTATAAGTTGTTTATATACAGTGACACAACGCATGCCTTGACATGGATGAGCTGTGTCAGCCTTGAAAAACCTGACAGTCACCTCAACGTGCTTATGAAAACAACATTCCTGGACACAAGCTATGTCAACGTGTTTTAGGAACATCACATCTTGTAACAGAGATACAAACTGTATTCATTGGCTACCACTTTGGAATTTGAGATTCGTGGTGGTGATGAAGCTAGAAGTAAGCTAGTAAAGTTTGAGGAAAAAAAACAATAACGGCAAATAAAAAAACAAAAACATGTCAATACAATATGGTGTTTGCAAATGGAAAAAAATATATTGGCACCTTCCCAACATAGCTATCTCTGGATTGTAGGATTGGAATGTTGTAAAAAACAAACTAAAGATATGGCAAAACAACATCTCTATCCAGAAAATAAATAGAAATCTTACCCATGGCTCTTTTCAAAGTGGACCTTTCAGCAAGATTACAAGTCCGCATAACTACAATTTAAGCTTGGGCTCAGTCTGAACCCAATTTCATCCAAACTCGGAAATTGGCCATCATTGCTGGGCCAATCTGGGTCAGCTGTGGCTTGGGGAGATTCCCCAACCCACAGCTGACATACACATAGGGACAGGAATATTCTTGACATCAGTGACCTAATATGAGCACATAGCCATATTAAAGTGGTTATAAAGGCTCAAGATTTTTAGAGGGGTGTCCCAATACTTTTGGCAATACGCATGAAGGTAACAAAAAAAACCTTCTGTGTGCAGCTGCCCTCTCCCAGCCCCCCTAATACTTACATGAGCCTCGGCAACCAGGGGACTCTCCATCCTCATTGGCTGAGATAGCAATTGACAGCCAATGGCTACCGCTGCTGTCAACCACAGCCAATGAGGAGAGAGAGACCAAGTCGTGGCTCTGTGCGTGAATGAATATGCATAGTAGCAGCTCGTGAGTGAGCCTGCTTGAGTGCCCCCATAGCAAGCTGCTTGCTGTGGGGGCACTTGGCAGGAAGGAGGGGCCAGGAGCATCAGCGGGGGACCGCAGAAGAGGAGGACTGGGGCTGTTCTGTGCAAAACCATTACACGGATCAATTAAGTATAACATATTTATCATTTAAAAAAAAACAAAAGAACTTGCCTTTAATATCACTTTAAGTCAGTGTCATATGACCATATTAGGTCAATGATGTCATAAGAACCCCCCCCCTCACCTTTTGTGCAGCTGTGTGACAGGAAATCTCCCACCCTTAGCTCATTGGCCCAGCAATGAAAGCCAACTTCTGGGTTTGGACTGAAGCCAAGCTCATCTCTAGTCACGATATACAGCAAAAGTATAATTGTTTTGGAGAAAAATGTACATTTCATCATTAAAAAGTCTTAAGATCCAGTCCAGTGACTTTGCCACGGCTGAGATGATGTCATCTGTCTGCAGGTAGGAGGAAGCATGTCCTCAATCTCCTTTTCCTCCACAGTGATTAGACATGTTACAAGTTGAGTGGAAGGGGCTGATGCATGTCATGCTTTTGTGAACACAGCCATGAACTTGAGCTGTGTGTGAGTTGTGTGCTGGGTCGTCAGTGTGTGTTGGAAAATCTCTGTGGCCACTGAGGGCCCGTTTTCTTTTTCTTAAAGACAGGAAACAGTCATTTTACCACATGCGTACAGCTTTACAACATAGCCAGAACCAGCCAGTCAAGAGCTTTTATTCCTGCAGATGTCATGAGGCCAAACAGATGAGTTGTCACCTAGCATTCCTACCGGAAGGTCTGTCTCTCTATAGCCAGCCATACACTAGTAGATTTCTTTCATTCAGCCTGCAAACTGAAGTAAAGACATCTAACAGATTCCTCCATCCACACTGGCCAGCATGGATGGACGAATCTTCCTTCTGGGACATTGTATTCTGACAGCTGCAGGAAGCGCCTGGCAGAATAATCGAACAGCTGATTGGCTGCAGTCACTTTTCTGCTTACAATTTTCCATCTGGCTCCTTCAATTTAGACAGAGCCAACCATGGAGCAAATTGTTTTCCCGCTTTATCAGGAACCAGATAAAATTCACAAAGCATAACTAAACCTAATCTCCTCTTGCCCATATATATATATACACACATACACTATATTGCCACACGTATTGAGCCAGCCCTCCAAATCATTGGATTCAGGTATTCAATCCCCTCCATGGACACAGGTGTATACAATCATCACCTAGACATGCAGACGTCTTCTACAAACATTGGTGAAAGAATGGGTCGCTCTCAGGAGCTCAGTGACTCCAAGCGTGGTCCCGTGATAGGTGGTCACCTGTGCAATAAGTCCATCCGTGACATTTCCTGGCTACTAAATATTCCACGCTCAACTGTTAGTGGGATTATAACAAAGTGGAAGCAACTGGGAACAACAGCAACTCAGCCACCAAGTGGGAGGCCACGTCACATGACAGGGCGGGGTCAGCGCATGCTGAAGCACACAGTGCGCAGAAGTCATCAACTGTCTGCAGAGTCAATAGCTAAAGACCTCCAAACTTCATGTGGCCTTCAGATTAACACAACAGTGTGTGGAGAGCTTCATGGAATGGGTTTCCATGGCCGAGTAGCTTCATCAAAACCTTACATCATCAAGTGCAATGCAGTTGGATGCAGTGGTGTAAAGCACGCCACCACTGGACTCTAGAGCAGTGGAGACGTGTTCTATGGAGTGACCAATCATGCTACTCTGTCTGGCAATCCAATAAACGTGTCTGGGTTTGGTGGTTGCCAGGAGAACGGTACTTGCCTGACTGCATTGTATCAAGTGTAATGTTTGGTGGAGGGGGGATTATGGTGTGGGGGTGTTTTTCAGGGATTGGGCTTGGCCCCCTAGTTCCAGTGAATGGAACTCTTAAGGCTTCAGCATACCAAGACATTTTGGACAATTTCATGCTCCTAACTTTGTGGGAAGAGTTTGGGGATGGTCCCTTCCTGTTCCAACATGACTGCACACCAGTGCACAAAGCAAGGTCCATAAAGACATGGAGGAGCCAGTTTGGGGTGGAGGAACTTGACTGTCCTGCACAGAGTCCTGACCTCAACCCGATAGAACACCTTTGGGATGAATTAGAGTGGAGACTGCAAGCCAGGCCTCCTCCCCCGACATCAGTGCCTGACCTGACAAATGTGCTTCTGGAAGAATGGTCCAACCTTCCCATAGACACCCTCCTAAACCTTGTGGACGGCCTTCCCAGAAGAGTTGAAGCTGTTATAGCTGCAAAGGGCGGGGCCAACTCAATACTGAACCCTACGGACTAAGACTGGGAGGCCATTAAAGGTCATGTGCGTGGAAAGGCCGGCCGACCAATACTTTTGGCAGTATAGAGTATATAATTATTTGGGATTTATTCTGCTGCCTAGGCAAGAATAGTGTCTGGGTCCCCCTCCCAGATTCTGCTTGTGCATAGATGTGCCGCAGGGCTTCGGGTCCCTACAACCCAATGGCACATCTACAAGCACAGGTTTTTCCTGCACACATGCAGATATGAGTAGCACAGAAGTCCCAAAACTTGCCCATGCTTGCACACATGCAGGAAATATCCTATGCATGAACAGATGTGTCAAAAGGCTGTATCAGGACCCTTGGACATATCTTTGCACATGCCATAATGGAGGGGGCAGAGCCACAAAAACAGGGGCTGAAGCTCCCCTTTAAGTGCTGACTCCAGAACAACATACTCAAAGAGGTGCTGGGAACTGGAAAACTTCACACAAGTTTAAAGTGAAAGTAAACACAACTTGGTCACTTGTACCTACCGGTAAGCGTATGATATAGCTTAAGCAGGCCATACATTAATCAATTTTCTCTCCTGCAGCCATGGGTTGCAGGGAAGAAAATTGCTCGATTTCCCCATCAACACATTCAGTGTTGATGGGGAAATCAGTCCCATAGAGCTTTGGTGTTCCGACAGCTTGAAGTTTCCCAGTTGGCAAAATACAATGATCACTGCCAGCGGCTACTGCTGCCATCAGTAACTGAACATAAAAAACCCGACAGGCTGATTGTACTGAATTCGATAGCTGGATCAAGCTCAATACAACCAGCCTGCCCATAGATGGAGCTGCTGAACCGGCCACATTTCGATCCATCTATGGCCGACTTTACCTTAGATAAAACGAATATCTCCTAAATGTGCACCGATTAGCAGATATTAACAATTTCTGCAGCCGGTGACGTCACCGGCACATGAGCCCGAAGCTCAGAATTGACGGCACATTGAATAGGTTGTCAATTCAGAGCACTGTGCCATTATTGTGACCAGTTTTTTCTGTTTTTAAAAGACTTTACTACCACTTTAATAGCTCTGCTGAAGCGTCACCCACACAGCAAGACTTCGCACAATGGACACCCAACAGTAGCTCAAACTGTAGAAATACCAATAGGACCAATACACAAAAGCTGGATGAAAAGGCCCAAGATAATATTATTTGTTTGTGAAAAAAAGTAATTTTAAAAAATCAAAATGCGTTTCGGAACATCACTTCCGCTTCACCAGGGCTCAACACAAAATAAAACTTGCATCATGGATTCAGAGAAAACAGAGACTTCACAGATCATTATTAGAACCAGTATTGAACTCTTCTCATGGAGAAGCAACTTGACAGCAGCTGCTGAGCACCAACAAGACTCTGTACCTAAGGGTGTCAAAGTGCACCATTGTGTGTTATTACCTGCTGGGTGTTCCCTGACACCTGCAGATCTCAGAGAATGGCTAAATACTTAGCACCAAGTGAAGCTGCTTAGAATTGAAAGCTTCAGCCCTCCTTATCTGATTACTTCCCCTTGAGTTCCAAACACATATACTGGGTGTGTTACACAACATTGTTATCTGTGCCTCAGTTATGCACTCCTTTATCTCCTTCTCACTTCCTCCTAGTAAAGTATATTCCACCTGCCTACCTGCCCTTACCATAAAGAATTATCAGATTTTCATTTAACATTTTGATGCTACCTGTACATTGTTACAATTCATTTTGCTAATGTTGCAGGCAAGAAAATTGCTTGATTCCCCCTTCAACACAGTCAAGAGGTGATGGGGGAATCTCTCCCACAGAGCCATTGTGTTTGCCCCAGGAGGAGGTGGCAAGAGCCCTCCCCACCAGGAGAACACATTGATTACTACTAGTGGCTATAATAGCTGCTAGCAATAATCACATGTAAACTCTGACAGACTGGTTGTACTCAAGTTGATTGATCGATCAACTTGGGAACATTCAGCGTGCCCATACATGGTTCAACTCTTGGCCGGTCCCTACTGAGCCTGCCAAGATTTGAACCATCTATGGCCAGCTTAACTGTGTAATGCTTTATAGTGTAATAGTTTACATACTCCATTTGTAATTATAATGACGCTTGTTGGTGACCCAGACTGACCTGACTACTTTCTTGCCTGCCACCTGCCCACAACCTCTACCAAGACCTGACCCTTCTTCTGCTTAGCATTTCATGTAAAGTCTCCACACTATAGCTAATTTGTTCCAACTACCCCCAAGTTGGAAAAGTGACCTGGTGACAGCTTGCATGGCAGAAAAACCAAATCTAAGGTTTCCACCATCAGGAGCTCTAATGAAGACCAGCTGTCACTTACATTCTGTGCCTCGGGTGAGCCAGCGTCTCATGCCAAGGGGAACTATAACAGGAGGTTGAATTAATTAAGGATACAGGCCAGGGGCAGACTGAGCATTTGGAAACTCGGGCACTGCCCGAGGGCCCAGGGTCAGTAGGGGGCCCCATGAGATGCCCCTGGTATCCTTTTCATAGGCTTTTTTAAGTTTGGGCAAGGACACAGGGGCCCCATGATCCCCTATTGCCCGGGGGCCCCATGAGTTGTTAGTCCACCCCTGGGTACAGGGACCCCTAACTAGGAATCAGAGAGAAGACAACTATATACTTGGAACTGCTGCTATGGATGGAGGAACCCTTGTGATGGAAACCTGCATGTACAATTATGTCTGGATTTTTTTCATTGGGGCTTTTCCCCGTTTTTTTTTTGTCTGAAAACTTTTAATAAAAATATTGAACAAGAAAAAGATGGAAAGGAGTTGCCAAGCTTTTTTGAAGCTAGCAACAATAAAATATAAATAAGAGAAAATTAGTAGACAGTAATAGGGACCAGCAGAGATGCAGCCAAAAACCAAAAAAAGACAAATCCAATGAAGGTGGACCTTGACATGAGATGTAAATGGTTCAGCCTGGGTTTAAATATAATTTCTCATTTAAAACAACTATGTTCTTCACATTGACATTTTATAAATGTATAAAATCAAATGAAAAGGTGCCCTTTTGTTTGTATAAATTGTGTTTAGTAGTGCATTGATATGATTATGATTCTTACAGGGAAGGACTAAAGCAAAGGCATATCTGTTCTACAGCATCTGAGACTTGGTTGACGTGCTCCATAGAACTTCGGTAACCACTGACAGAGAACTGCTGTGTCATGGTGACGTGTGGCTTGCTCCCTTCTCTCTCTCTAACTTATTTTTAACTTCTTTGCACAAAGGTGCTTTTTAGGGTGAAATGTGTAAAAGCTGTATCCTGTGCAGTATAATATACCAAGAAAAGGTTTTCCACCGTCCAGTTTTGCTTGAACCCTTTATTTGTTTAGTGCTTAATTACCAACAAGATGAACCAGACCAGCACCCAGTCAGAGTGGATGGATCCTAAGCGAAGATCCACTTCAGCTACTGTATCTCAGAGTGGTGTGTCAGTTTCTCAGTTGCAGAATATAATGCTCTTCAGAAACCCCCCACACAGAAAATCATGGCCTACCACTTGACTTCCCTGAAGATATTTCTACATAATGCTGCCTCTGTAGAGCCAAAAAATATTTTGAAGGACTCTTAGCATCCTGGACATTACCTGTTTTCCCTGGTGACCTCTGGTAGGCACTACAGGACCATCAAATCATGGGTCAAAAGACTAAAGTGGGCAATACACAAGTAGATTTTTAAATGAACATTCGTATGAAAATTTGTACAAAAATTATCACTACATTTGATGACTTGATGTATATCGATCGAAAGTACTTTTTTGTTTGCTGTCAGCAACGGAATGGACTTTCCTGAACAAAAACCACATTCACTGTTAGAAATTTATTTGAGAAATAGTTCGCCCAAGAAAAAATGTTCATCCTGCTTCTTCAAATATCCAACCATCGATTTGACCCCATTAATGTTTTTAAAAATCAAATGCATGTTCTAAAAGTAGAACTGTAGGCGAAACTTTTTTTTTCTTCATTTTGGATAGAGTAAGGAATGGTCATATCCCTTCTTGGTTTTTTCTTCCACCTGTGTCCCATTGGGAAGATTTCGCTTCACTTCCTGTCCCATAACAGGAATTAAGAGAAAATCCCTGCAAATTAAAGGAATCCCTTGGGTCCCTCAAGGTAATCAGAACTGGTGTCCCCATTGGAAGATTTCCCTATTAATTTTCTAGGGACAACCCAAAATGTGGGATTTTATTTTATTTTCACTTTCGATTATAATGGTAAACTGGTCAAATCAAGAGGGTGAATCACCCTAACAGGGGTGGAGCTAGCAATAAAACCCTGACAGGTGTTCTAATCCATCTCACTCTGTCCAAAACTAAAAAAGTTTTGCCTTTAATTATACTTGTTTGCAGTTAAAATATTTACAGGGCTAAACCAAAACTGGTCATGAATTTGTCAACAAAGGGTGCAGATAAGTCTCTTTATTCCTCTCCACTTTTCTTCATCTTGGTCCAATGGCAGTGGTCAATGGAAATAAGTTCTTGCAAAAATACAAAATAATTCAAAAAGAAAAACTGGACAGTTACAGCTGTTCAAAAGTCCTACCCAGGGGCGGACTGATCATTTGGAAACTCGGGCACTGCCCGAGGGCCCTGGGTCAGTAGGGGGCCCCATGAGATGCCCTTGGTACCTTTTTCATAGGCTTTTTTGAGTTTGGGCAAGGACACAGGGGCCCTATGATCCCCTATTGCCCGGGGGCCCCATGAGTTGTCAGTCCGCCCCTGGTCCTACCTTAACAAAAAATGTGGTATAATGGCACTTAAAACCGGGGTTATGGCTGCCTAATGTTTGCCTTACACCTAAAGAATTTAGTTTGACTGTTCAGTTGGGAAAGTATCAACTATTTGATGGTGCCTTCATTGACTTAATTAATTTGGAACATCTTTTCATTCGAGTACTGTGTCAATGTCTCAATTTTTGTTGACCGAACGCGACGCACTACTTCCTGATTAACTTGTTCATGTGCATAAGACTAGTTATGATTTTTCTCAGAACAAATTCAATTATTCAAAATGTGTTTGTTCCCATTAGATTTAACAGAAATTTGCCATCCTTGTCCTTTTATTTTTTTTTTTGCTGGCAAAACAAATTGTTGAATTGTCCACTCTAACTCTTGACAATCAAACAAATGAAATTCTTCAGGTGTAAGGTCATCTTTAGACTAATTTTTTAAATATCAAATTTAAATGTGTCTGAGCCATATAGAGGTAGAACTCAAGTTGGAATGGTTAAGGTCTATAATGACCGTGCACCATTAAGAATTAGAAAAAAGGAAACCGTGAAAGGATAGTGCGGACGTGGATAGGCTAGACAAAGGGATATGATGGGCAGAAGAAAGAAGTGCTGAAGGCCAAGCTAGGAACCCCCAAAAGTAGAACCTGTTTAGCTCATATCATCTTGGATCTCCCAATATACACATGCAGTGAAGGTTGCTTATTTCTGGATCTACCAACCTTGGGTTGTGGAAATCAGGAGAGGAGTTAGGAGGTCTCTAGCGACTGTGCACCATTAGATATTACAGAAAACTGTGAAAGAATAGAGTTGACGTGGATAGGCTAGACAAAGGGGTATGGTGGGCAGAAGAGAGAGGTGGTGGAGGTACAAGGGAAGGGGCAAGCGGAGAGGAGGAATTGGCCATGGGGCTGCCGAAGAAGACCCAAAATTACAATCTGTTTAGCTCATATCATCATGGATCCTCCAATGTAGACATTTCTCCCTTGTTCGCACTTGCAACGAACATTGCTTATAGCTGGACATACCATCTTTGGATTGTGGAAATCAGGAGAGGGAGTAGAAGGTCTCTAATAGCCATGCACCATTAGGAGTTAGAGAAAAGAAAACCGGGAAAGGATAGAACTGACATGGATAGACTAAACAATGGGAAATGGTGGGCAGATTAGAGAGGTGGTGGGGGTACGAGGGAAGGGGCAGCGGGAGAGGAGGGATTGGGTGTAGGGCCCAGCCAGGAACCCCAAAAGAAGAATCTATTTAGCCCATGGCTCCTTGAGTCCCCACTATATACATATCTCCTTTGTTGTCACCAACACCGAACATTGCTTACTACATATCTGGCTATACCAACCACCAGCACCTGCTCATCTGTTTCTTTTTGAATGAATCTTACCCATTGTATTTGTTTTCTTTTTTGCCCTATGAATGTTTTGTTTGGATGTCTATTTTCCTTGAAGAGCCTATTGTTAGTCATTTTAAAACCTTTCTTAAAATCAATAAAATATATGTAAAAGAAAAGTGTTTGTACATACAATACCTTCAGTTATGGGTGTACAGTTGTGTCCTGTCTTCGTCTCTTGCTTGGTGCATGCCTTTCCAATTGGCACAGCCTTTATGCAATTGTCTTATGTATTTTGGAGAAATGAAGAACTTTATGTGATAAAATGTAAAAAATCAAAAACTGAAACTGCACATTTTTTTTCCAGATGTATCCGAAGCTTTAAGTTTGGCCAGATGACTTCTCAGCCTACAAAATCAGTTCCATCTCCTTGTAGGAGATCCTAATGTTAAAGGTGTACCACAACACCCAAAAAACCAAGCTAAAAGCTATGATGATCGCCCCTGTGTAGATGAGGAAATCCCATATACTGAAACTGGCGAAGATTCCTATAAGCAGCAGAATTACACCAACCAGGTCAAAGATCGCCGCAATATAAAATATGCCTGGACAACGCCCAATAAATTTAGTCAGCTTCATGGTGTTGGTCTGAATTCGGGCGAGAAGGGACTATGGTGACCACATCGCGCAGTGTCCACCGCTTTACTGCTGGTTTTTTTTTCTTCTTTTTCCAGGTATAGCTATTCAAATAGAACACACCTTTGAAAACAATTTAAACACAAGGCATTAACTGTTTAGGCACCTTTGTACGGAACGAGCCTTGAAAAACCTGACGGCTGGCTTAACATAGCTTGAAAGACAGGCTGCTGGCCTCGGGCGATGGCTATAGGTTTATAAATATCTTTGTTGACAGTGATAAAAAATGAACAGATTATTAATAGAAAGTGTAATGTGCCTAGACACTTTCCTGCAGGATTACAGGTACAGGATTATGAACTTCGTTCTGTGTATGACAAGTAGATGTAAACCTTAATTAATTCCTGTTTGTCAACTTTTTTCTTTCATGGTTTATTACTTCTCAGTGCTTCTGATCTCCTGTGGCCTATTTGCAGCCACTTGCTGTCTACATGCAGCGATGGTTCTGCATGGCACTTAAAGCAGAACTCAATCCCACATTTATTTTTTCTCTCTCTAATGCAGGCCATAGATGGGTCAAAAACTGGCCTTTTTTTAAAAAAAAAAAAAATTGGTCGTTCAATTGTCCGACGTTACCACCATTGGTGAGAAAAAAAAAAAAAAAAAAAAAAAAAAAAAAAAAAATCGGCTAATTTTTGTCCCGTCTACGGCCAGCAAATATAATAGTGGAGTGTCCCTGCAGAGAGCTCTGCTATTATATTTGACATTTAAAAGTATAGCAAAGTTGCAACATTGTATCTATTTGTATCCATTTCGGATACAGATGTTTCTATTCGGATACAAATAGATACAATGTTGCAACCGCTATACTTTTAAATGTCAAATATAATAGCGGAGCTCTCTGCAGGGACACTCCACTATTCTATTTGACATTTAAAAGTATTGCCGTTGCAACATTGTATCTATTTGTATCTGAATAGAAACATCTGTATCCGATATGGATACAAATAGATACAGATGTTCTTTTTCTTTGTCTTCATCTTCTTCTATTTCTTCTTCTTGCAGGTCACGGCTCATGCACATTTTTTTAATCGGTAAAAAGATCGGCCGATTTGCCCATCATTGCCGTGAAAATCGGCCGATTGACAAAATCGGCCGTTTTTTTCCCAACATGACCAATTAAAAAAATGTGTCAAAAAAAATCACAAAAAACGGGCGACAAATTCAGACACTAACTATCTGAAAATCTGCTGATTATTCTTTCAAAAGAATATTCGGCCAATTTTCGACCCAGCTATGGCCTGCACAAGGTCGCATTCACACTTGAGCGTTTTGTAGCTTGAAGATCAAAGCACCAAAAACGCTCAAATGTAAAAAAAATCAATTGTTCTCTATGGTGTCTGTTCGCGCGCAATCAGGTGTGAACAGGCACCATAGAGAACAATTGAGTTAAGTTCTTTTGGAGCTTCAAGCTTCAAATCGCTCATGTGTGAATGCAGCCTTAGGGTTTGTTCACAGTAGCTCATGCAGTAAAATGCAGCATTTTACCATGCTGGCATCTGTTAGTATGAGGTCCAGCAGGGGGCACTGTGTTGCATGTTTCAGTACATTACAGTGTTTATTTTTTCTAGCTTTATTTAAAGTGTTAGAGTGACATTTGTGTCACAGCAGCACAGCGTAATGCATTTTAATGTGACGCCATCCACTGCTCTATAGAAAAATGCAGTATGTCTGCATTTTTCTGCACTGCGCATCACACCAGCATTGTGGTGTAAATAGGATCACATAGAAAGCAATTGTTTTTTTATGCGGAGACAGGTGTTTAGCCAGTGTGAAAAACTCATCTTTTCAAAATATGACTGAAGTAAAATGAAGTCTTAATAATGGGCAATAGTAAAGGTACCTACATATTTAGGATCCCCTACAGCAGAGGGAGCAAGAGAGAGTGAGATGAACTAAACAGCCAGAGGCAAGAAGGTAATTGAATTAAAAAAAAAGTTTTCATGACATACCTTACTTTAGATCCAGTGTTCTCACCACAGTGTCTCTGTGCTTCTTTATGCAATACAGACAGATCGTGGCTGGTGGGAGGGGCTGGCAGGGTGCTGTACATAGCTTCCTGAAAACATCACAGCACCCTGCTTCAGTACTCATCTCAAGAACCCTCAGTCATGATGTAAGCAGTGTGCTGGCTCTTGGGAGGAATTATGCAAATATCTATATAACTTGATGGCTGGATGTCAGTCTGGAGGAGTGAATGTTCCCAGGCAGGCTGTATTTGCATGCATAGCACGCTAGGTAATGCCCGCATGTGATGCTGAACCGCCACGATTAGTAGAACTGAAATCCAGTCAATGAAAGGGGTGGGCTAGCGACAGTCGCACCATAGAATAAAGTGCAAATAAATGTGTGTGCTCCAATTATGTCAAATCACTCACCAGATTATATTGCTAGCAAACAATGGTGACCAGCAAAAGCACATCTAGATGTATACTCAGAAGACACCACTTATCCAAACTCATTGAATCCCTCTTTGGAAATTTCACCATTGACACTCCATCATCCACTCATATCAAACTCAGCACCACTCAGCTCTCTGGCAAGGCTTCCCTGCACCACTGCACAGAACACCAACAAGGCCTCCTCCCCTCCGGACAGAGCACCAACAAGGCCTCCTCCCCTCCAGCCAGATCACCAACAAGGCCTCCTCCCCACTGGACAGAGCACAAACAAGGCCTCCTCCCCTCCGGACAGATCACCAACAAGGCCTCCTCCCCTCCGGACAGATCACCAACAAGGCCTCCTCCCCTCCGGACAGATCACCAACAAGGCCTCCTCCCCTCCGGACAGATCACCAACAAGGCCTCCTCCCCTCCGGACAGATCACCAACAAGGCCTCCTCCCCTCCGGACAGATCACCAACAAGGCCTCCTCCCCTCCGGACAGATCACCAACAAGGCCTCCTCCCCTCCGGACAGATCACCAACAAGGCCTCCTCCCCTCCGGACAGATCACCAACAAGGCCTCCTCCCCTCCGGACAGATCACCAACAAGGCCTCCTCCCCTCCGGACAGATCACCAACAAGGCCTCCTCCCCTCCGGACAGATCACCAACAAGGCCTCCTCCCCTCCGGACAGATCACCAACAAGGCCTCCTCCCCTCCGGACAGATCACCAACAAGGCCTCCTCCCCTCCGGACAGATCACCAACAAGGCCTCCTCCCCTCCGGACAGATCACCAACAAGGCCTCCTCCCCTCCGGACAGATCACCAACAAGGCCTCCTCCCCTCCGGACAGATCACCAACAAGGCCTCCTCCCCTCCGGACAGATCACCAACAAGGCCTCCTCCCCTCCGGACAGATCACCAACAAGGCCTCCTCCCCTCCGGACAGATCACCAACAAGGCCTCCTCCCCTCCGGACAGATCACCAACAAGGCCTCCTCCCCTCCGGACAGATCACCAACAAGGCCTCCTCCCCTCCGGACAGATCACCAACAAGGCCTCCTCCCCTCCGGACAGATCACCAACAAGGCTTCCTCCATTGCACAGAGCAACAAGGCCTTGCCCCCATCGCACAGGGCACCAACAAGGCTTTCTCCCCCACCACAGAGGGCACCAACAAGGCCCCTCCCACAGCACAGGGCACTAAGAAGACCACCCCCACCACACAGGCACCAACACGGCTCCCCCCACCACTGCACAGGACACCAACAAGGCCTCCTCCCCACTTCACAGAGCACCAACAAGGCATCCTCCTCACTGCTCAGGGAACAAACAAGGCCCCCTCCACTGCACAGGGTGCCAAAGAAACCTTCTTGTACAGGGCACCAACAAGACCTACCTCCCACCAAACAGGCACCAACAAGGCTTTCCCCCCACCACTGCACAGAAAATAACAAGGTCTACCCCCCATCCACACTTCACAGGGCACTGCACAGGGAAGCAACAAGGCTTTCCCCCATTGCACAGACATCAACAAGTCCTCTCTCCCCACCACTGCACAGGGCACCAACAAGACCTCCTCCCCACCACAAAGAGCACCAACAAGGCATCCTCCCTATTGCATAGGGCACAAATAAAGCCTCCCCACCACATAGGGCATCAACAAGACCTTCCACCCACAGCACAGTCACCAACAAGGCTTCCCCCAACCACTGCACAGGGCACCTGCAAGGCCTCCAATCCCACCCCCCTAGGAGCTATGGCAGAAGCTACTTGAACATGCTGCAATACCTCTGGGCCCCAACTTCAGTGTTAGTTTATTATCCTCTAAATTACAGGCTACCATTGCAGATATAAGGATGTTTAGGTTGTGGATGAGTTCAGTGTCACAGTAAAATTTTGAGGCGCTAAAAAGGACAATAATTTGACTCTGCCATCTCATCCACAAGCTAACCCCACCCTCTAGGGCTGCCAAAGTATCATGAAAACATCATGGAGGTACACAGAGCAAGAGTATGCCTGCCCTTTCCGAAATCTACTAAACCCTCACAGAAGTACAATATCAACCCTCCTCATTCACTGTAACTACTATGAAAGTATAGCTGTACTTTAAAATAGTATAAACCCTCAACATTTTATCGTTTATCACACTGAGCACAATAAAATAAGCATCCCCTAGTAAACTATTTGTAAAAATTCTTACCCCAGCTCTTGCAGTTTACAAGTTTCAATGCTGCTGGCTCCTGATCTCTCAGTGCTGCTTCCCTGGATTTGCAGGAAAAAGATAACAGTGGACAGTGCAGTCTCCAGCCAGTCTTCTAGCTTTGTTAAGGAAGGGGGAGAAGGAAGGAGGGGCAGGGGAGTGCTTGCCATCCTAAGCTATGGGGCTGTGTGTTTCTATTGATACACACAGTGTAGAGAGACAATTAATCCCTGCATGCAAGAGTGGTTGTATAGGATGCTGCAAGAGAAAGGAACCACCCGGAGAGAGGATTGTGGCAGCAGCTTAAACTGGAACAAATGCAAGGATTAAAAGATAAAGAAGCCGAGTAGTCAGTAAGTGTTTAATAGAGATGTGTACAACCAGGGGCTGACTGAGAACTCATGGGGCCCCCGGGCAATAGGGGATCATGGGGCCCCCTGTGTCCTTGCCCAAACTCAAAAAAGCCTATGAAAAAAGTACCAAGGGCATCTCATGGGGCCTCTTACTGACCCTGGGCCCTCGGGCAGTGCCCGAGTTTCCAAATAGTCAGTCCGCCCCTGTGTACAACAGAACAAAATTGTTTCGTTTCAGATTCGTATGTTAAATTTATAATTTTGTTTCGTCATAGTCGTTATGTTAGAATGATTTGTTTACATATAATTTTTTAACATTTTTATTGAGTGATTATATTGCACATATATAAAAGTTAACGACACCCCAAAAGCAGGTCGCAGAATGCAGTACCTTCACCTGATCCAGGTCAGATGGCTATCAACACCCATGCAAAAAAAAAAAAAAAAAGGTGCGGTGCGATTTGAGCCATAAAAAGATATGGGCTCAAATTGCACCACACAAATTCACATGCGATTTGTACAGGAATGTGGTGAGATTCCTATGCAATATGACAGTGTGAACCAGGCCTAAAAAAATGGATCACCTTAAGATCAGCAGGGAGTCAGCTGGCCCATTAGACTGATCTATTGTATTTCCAGTGGTCCCATCCAGAGGTTATTTATGGCTCCCATTTTCAACCCCCTTTTTTTTTTTAAAGCCACTACAGGCTTAAATCATTCTTTGTCCTGGCAGAATCTTAATACCAAATTGAATATGAAAAATGGAGTCCTTGAGATGGGATAAGTCAACCGGGAGGTTTATTTTGGCAATGCACACACAATGATCAGAATGCTTTGATGTGTTTCATACCGGAGCTCCTAGGAATAAACGCTGTAGTGCCTAACCTGTCAACACATCCTGAGTGCGGACTGTGCATTGCCAGACTGTACTTCCCAGTTTACTTCATTTTGTGGACTCGTTTTATGCATTGTATTTAGTGAATTGATCTGGGCGAGGCTGTGGAGGCTGAATTGCCAAATGACAACAGCTTTCTTTTTCCTTCGCTGGAGAACTTTGGATTACCTAATTATAATGCCTGTTGCATTTTGTTCAGGTATTCTTTGAGGCCCATTTACTCTTCTCCGATGCGGTGCATTGCCGCAATCTAGTTTACCACACCTTACATATGTTAGCATGTTGCAGGGCTGTTCATTTTCATTGGTACCTCAACATACTAAGGCAACACAGCTTTGAAGCACATACACTATAGTGCCAAAAGTATTGGTCGGCCGGCCTTCCCACACACATGAACTTTAATGGCATCCCAGTCTTAGTCCGTAGGGTTCAGTATTGAGTTGGCCCCGCTCTTTGCAGCTATAACAGCTTCAACTCTTCTGGGAAGGCCGTCCACAAGGTTTAGGAGGGTGTCTATGGGAAGGTTGGACCTTTCTTCCAGAAGAACATTTGTCAGGTCAGGCACTGATGTCGGGGGGGGGGAGGCCGGGCTCGCAGTCTCCACTTTAATTCATCCCAAAGGTGTTCTATGGGGTTGAGGTCAGGACTCTGTGCAGGACAGTCAAGTTCCTCCACCCCAACTCACTCCTCCATGTCTTTATGGACCTTGCTTTGTGCACTGGTGCGCAGTCATGTTGGAACAGGAAGGGGCCATCCACAAACTCTTCCTACAAAATCAGGAGCATAAAACGTCTTGGTATGCTGATGCCTTCACTGGAACTAGGGGGCCAAGCCCAACCCCTGAAAAACAACTCCACACCATAATCTCCCTCTACCAAACTTTCCACTTTCCACAATGCAGTCAGGCAAGCACCGTTCTCCTGGCAACTGCCAAACCCAGAAACGTTCATCAGATTGCCAGACAAAACAACGTGATTGGCCACTCCAGAGAACACATCTCCATTGCTCTAGAGTCCAGTGGTGATGTACTTTACACCACGGCATCCGGCACTTTGTATTGCACTTGGTGATGGAAGGCTTGGATGAAGCTGCTCAGCCATGGAAACCAATTCCATGAAGCTCTCTACGCACTGTTGTGCTAATCCAGTGTTTCTCAACTCCAGTCCTCATGGACCCCCAACAGGTCATGTTTTCAGGATTTCCCTCAGATGAAACAGCTGTGGTAATTACTAAGGCAGTGAAACTGATCAAATCACCTGTGCAAAATAATGGAAATCCTGAAAACATGACCTGTTGGGGGTCCATGAGGACTGGAGCTGAGAAACACTGTGCTAATCTGAAGGCCACACCAAGTTTGGAGGTCTTTCGCTATAGACAGTTGGCGACTTCTGCGCCTTCAGCATGCACACTATCAATTTACGTGGCCTACCACTTGGTGGCTGAGTTGCTGTTCCCAGTTGCTTCCACTTTGTTATAATCCCACTAACAGTTGAGCGTGGAATATTTAGTAGCCAGGAAATGTCACGGATGGACTTATTGCACAGGTGACCACCTATCACAGGACCACGCTTGGAGTCACTGAGCTCCTGAGAGCGACCCATTCTTTCACCAATGTTTGTAGAAGCAGTCTGCATGCCTAGGTGATGATTGTATACACCTGTGTCCATGGAGGGGATTGGAACACCTGAATCACATGATTTGGAGGGCTGGCCCAGTACTTTTGGCAATATAGTGTATGTTACAGCACACAACAAGGCAGGCAGGAGGCATAACTAGAACCTTCAGGTGCAAGAAACCACAAAGGGCGCCCCTGATCGCCAGCACTCTTCCCACTGAGCCCAGGCCCTTTACTCCTGGCATGGGGGCCTGTATAAGCCCTGGCTCACATTGCTGCAATTTATCATGAGACTTGCGACACATAAAGTCGCCTGACAAGTCAAAACACATTCATTTCAATGGGTGCCCCTGCATTACTTTTATGTGACTTTGGTGTGATTTGAGTGCTGTAGGCTGCAATGTTAAATCACAAAGCTTGCATGCCGAGTCGCAGCAAATAGCATTACTTTGGGGTTGCAGCAGTGTGAACTGAGCAATACGGTTCCACAGTGAGACCTTTTCACATGTTCTGCAGAGAGCACCCTTCCTGTTGCCTTGCAAACCTCCCCCTGGTAAAACAGCAGGGCCCGGTCGCAAGTTCAACCATTGCAACCCCGGTAGTTCCGCCTCTGCAGGTAAGGCACTATCATGTGCTGTATCAGAAACAATGCCACATTTCTGTCTTATGCCCATTCATGTGTGTTGGCAGCTGATTTAAAATGAAGAAGCTCAGACATTGATAAGTATACATTCTACAATGCGTCAGCGTCCTATGATGACATTTCAAAGTGACTGCAGAGGCCATATTGGCTGATCTTGAGTCAGACAACATCACCCCCTAGTGACAAATCAAGCAGCAGAAAAAAGTGCATCACTCGGGTTTTATGTTCCTTCATTTAGCTTGGCCCAAACAAATTATTTAACCACTTGACCTTTGGAAGGTTTTACCCCCTTCATGACCAGGCCATTTTTTTTGCTATTCAGCACTGTGCTACTTTAACTGGCAATTGCGTGGTCATGCAATACTCTATGCAAATTATATTTATATCATTTTTTTCACACAATTAGAGCTTTCTTTTAGTGGTGTTCGATCTCCACTGGTTTTTTGTTATAAAATAAACAAGAGAGAATACATAACATTTCGAACATCCCTCCCGATATTTTCTACTTTTAAATGTGTGCCACTTTCTGTGCTCAAATTCAATGGTGCATAAAAAGGTAAAAGACACTGCATTATACAGTTGCTCTACTAGTAATGACGGTGATCAGCACATTATACTGAGACTGTGGTAGTGTGGCAGGAAATCTAGCGCTAACTGGCATTGGCTGGTGAAAGGGTTAATAGTTAAGTAACTTTTGTTTTGTGCGTACCAACCAACTTTTATTCCCATAGACAGGATGTTCTCTGAGGACTGGAAGGTTGTTATCTATGAATGTTAGCTCTCTGTGGGTGACGGTTTACTCTCCCTGGGCAAATGTTTGCACTATGTGGGTGAAAGTTTTCCCTTGGTGAATGTTAGCCCTCTGTGGGTGACTGTACTCTGGGTGAATGTTCTCTGGATGAATGTTATCCCTTTGTAGGTGAATGTTCTCCCTGGATGAATGTGATCGCTCTGTGGGTGACTGTTTACTCTTCCTGGGCAAATGTTTGCACTATGTGGGTGATTGGACTCTGGGTGAATGTTACCCCTCTGTGGGCGACTGTTTACTCTCCCTGGATGAATGTTTGCACTACGTGGGCGATTGTAGTCTGGATGAATGTTATCCCTTTGTGGGTGAATGTTCTACTTGGGTGAATATTGTCCCTGGATGAATGTTTACTGTGGATGAATTTTGTTTCTGAGTGAATGTTAACCCTCTCTGGGTGATGGTTTACTCTCCCTGGGTGAATGTTTGCACTATGTGGGTGAATGTTCTCTCTGGATGTATGTTATCCCTTTGTAGGTGAATGCTCTCCCCGGGGGAATGTTTACTGTGGATGAATGTTCATTCTGGCCCAAAGTGTATATTTATTCTCCCTGATATCACCCATTCACCCACCGATGGCTAACCTCATTAACCCAGAGAGTGCACACATTCACCCAGGCTTTATTCATGCATGGAGAGAAAACATTCACCCACAGAGCACACATTCACCCAGGGCACCATCTGTGTAATCTCTGTTGATGAATGTTTGTTCTCCATGGGGGAATGTACCCTGTGGGAATGTGTGCATTCTTCCTGAATATGTGTCCTCTGTGGGTGAATGCGTGTTCACCCAGGAGAAAAACTACAGACCAGCAGACCTAAAATCATTATGTGACCTTAGGTTTACTTTAACTACAACCTAACAAAAAAAGAATTCTGTCCCAGCAATCCGGCACCAATAATATCACCGAGAGACGACTGAAGGTTTTTTGCAGCAAAATCCACAATGTCCTCCAATGCGCTTTGATAAGACCATTCCTAAAACAAAGAGATCCGCTCTGTAATCACATCAGTCTAAAGCCTGAATACACAAGACGTTTATCTGCATTACATGAAGGATCAGCGACTTCCATCATAATGTATTTATAGACTCCCTCCCAGGCTTGTGCATTTCCAGGCCTTCATAGGGCCCGTCTCAGGAGAGACACTAATGCTACAGACAGAAATGTAGAATAAAATTCTGCAATAAATAAGGCGGCCTTAATTACTGGAAAAGTCATCCATAACGAGTCCTGTTATTTTATTGTTACATAAATTGTTCCTGTTTTTGTTTTTTTTAAAGTAACTGCTTCAAATTTTAAAACATTAGAGCCTCTTGCCCCCCATCCTGTGCCTTAGTATGATCCAGTACTTCTGGGGTTCTGCTGCTTCACAGGACAACAGGGGAGCAGAAGCTCACTGCTGAGGTCATCACTTCAATCTTTCTTCTGGTCGGCCAACTTCCAGTTCTAGAATGACAATGCAGAAGAGTCATGCTTGGCTCACACTGCCTCCCCAGCATGTGCCGTGGGTTAGAGGGAGTTCATAAAGAGAAGTTTGGGATTTTACACTAGCTGTATGTCAAGATCCAGCTAACATTTTTAGGAATACATACACCAGCAGGAGGAAGGAGGTCCAGATTCCTCTACTAGAGGGGTCACCAGCAGGAGGAAGGAGGTCCAGATTCCTCTACTAGAGGGGTCACCAGCAGTAGGTAGGAGGTCCCGATTCCTCTATATAGATCTTTATATCACTAGGGGGGGGTCACCAGCAGGAGGAAGGAGGTCCTGATTCCTCTATATAGATCTTTATATCACTAGAGGGGTCGCCAGCAGAAGGAAGGAGGTCCCGATTCCTCTATATAGATATTTATATCACTAGGGGGGGTCACCAGCAGGAGGAAGGAGGTCCTGATTCTTCTATATAGATCTTTATATCACTAGAGGGGTCACCAGCAGGAGGAAGGAGGTCCTGATTCCTCTATATAGATATTTATATCACTAGGGGGGGTCACCAGCAGGAGGAAGGAGGTCCTGATTCCTCTACTAGAGGGGTCACCAGCAGAAGGAAGGAGGTCCCAATTCCTCTGTATATCACTGGGGGGGGGGGGGGGTCACCAGCAGTAGGAAGAAGGCCCCGATTCCCCTATATAGATTTTTATATCACGGGGGGGGGGGGGGTGTCACCAGCAGGAGGAAGGAGGTCCCAATTCCTGTGTATAGATCTTAATATGACTAGAGGGATCACCAGGAGGAGGAAGGAGGTCCAGATTCCTCTATATAGATCTTTATAGCACTAGGGGGGGGGGGTCACCAGCAGGAGGAAGGAGGTCCTGATTCCTCTGTATATCACTGGGGGGGGGGGGTCACCAGCAGTAAGAAGGCCCCGATTCCCCTATATAGATTTTTATATCACTGGGGGGGGGGGGGTCACCAGCAGGAGGAAGGAGGTCCCGATTCCTCTATATAGATCTTAATATGACTAGAGGGGTCACCGGCAGGAGGAAGGAGGTCCCAATTCCTCTATATAGATCTTTAGATCACTAGAGGGGTCACCAGCAGGAGGAAGGAGGTCCCAATTCCTCTGTATAGATCTTTATATTACTCACCAGCGCCTGGTGATTGCCGATTATCTCCAATGGGGAGGAGAACTGTTTGTAAACAAGACAGTTCTCCTCCATGTCAGCTCGTGCACATGGCTTAGGATGGCTGTGGACAGCACAGCCATGCAAAGCAGTGTGCTTACAGTGAAGCACACAGACACAGCACTTAGTGAAACAGCACACTGTTAACCCTTTGATTGCCCCTTGTTAACCCCTTCCTGCCCAGTGCCATTAGTACAGCAAGTCAGTTCCCCCCCATGACAGAATGCCCGCCGCAGTCCCTCACAAAGTCTGTATACTTCGTGGCACTTGACATGTACTCTTGCAGCTATTCCCTGTTCTGTTGAAAACCGAATAAACCAGTTTAAACATAAAACTTAAAAAAACATTTTGGCCTTTAGACTAGTAATTAGAGCGACCCCCCCCCCCTGGTTGTAATATACTACAAGGCTACAACGTATAGTAAATCAACATTTATTACAATGTGAGAGTGTGAGGAAGGAAAATCCTGAGAGAATGGAAAAGTCCTCTTCTTTTCTGAGTTTAAAAACACAGGAAAAAAAAAAAAGTAACTTTTCCCTTCTGCAACGTAAGTAAAATCCCAGACAAAACTGGTCCCAAAATAGAGTCAATTCCTCTTCTATAGATATCAGATATAAGATTCCTCTTCTATAGATATCAGATATAAGATTCCTCTTCTATAGATATCAGATATAAGATTCCTCTTCTATAGATATTTTTTTGTCCCCCAGAACTCCTTCCAGTTTCCTTCTCTAGATTTAAAATACAACACCAAAAACAGGGCAGAAAAACAAAAAATAAAAACGCAAAAAACAAGGGCAAAAATGAAACCTTGATACTACTTTGTATATAAAATGGGATATCCTGTGCATAGATACGTATAAATAGTGTCTGTACATAGTATAAAAAAAAAAAAATTGAAAGTCTGGCTGTCGTTCCACCTGGTGGGGGCGGAGCCTCAGCTGAGGTAGGGCGGTCTCTCAGAATCCAACACGGTGGGAAAGTAAAAATGTTCTTTCCATCTAGGGTCCCGTCTTCTATATCCTGAGATCCAAGAAGAGTGAAAGGTGTATTAGAGGTCCTGTAGACCTAGAAAAGAACACGGTGCGCTTAATTAATATTTTAGGTTATGGAAAAAAAAAAGAAAAAGAAAAAAAAAAGAAAAAAAAGGGAAGAAAAAAGGAAAAAAGAAAAAAGGAAAAAAGAAGAAAAGAAAAGAAAAGAAAAAAAAAAACACATAGAACACGTAATATTAAGCAATATTCTGCACCCAAAACAAGCCATTACACACAATGGGGTTGATATGCCTTTTGTTTCTTTTTTTAAAATAAAATTCAGTTTTTTCACTTTTTTCTCCTACATACTTTGTTACATCTTTGTGCTACCAGATCCACTGCACCCTCTTTGCAGCCCCTTCCTGCCTGCAAGCACTGCAGTGATGCCTACGTGGCATTCCTCAGGGAGCTGGTGACAACAGTGGACCATGCCTGAGTAACGCATGTTGAAACACCCACTTGTTGGCTCGATCAGAAGCCCGTACGACAGGGTGACAACACAGGAGCACATTTAGGAAACGAGGAGAGAGCGGTGTCACCCTATAACAGGAAGTGCCTGAAGGATCTTCATGGCAGGATCACCAGGGGTTATTTCAATGAAAGCTTCAGATTTTTTAAAGATTAGAATTAGACAACATTAAGGGGTTTATTTACTAAAACTGGGGTGTGCAAAATCTGATGCAGCTCTGCATAGAAACCAATCAGCTTCCAGGTTTTATTGCCAAAGCTTATATGAACAAGCTGACGTTAGAAGCGGATTGGCTGCCATTCACCAGTATTAGTAAATCAGCCCCTAAGGGTCCGTTCACACCAGCCAATGAACATTATGCCTTTTAGAATGCATGCGTGCTGGTAGGCAGGGGCGGACTGACAACTCATGGGGCCCCTGGGCAATAGGGGATCATGGGGCCACTGGGTCTTTGCCCTCACTCAAAGCACGTCCAAAAAAGCCTATAAAAAAAAAAATAAATAAAAAAATTAAGGTACCGGGGCATTTCATGGGGCCCCCTAACTGACCCCAGGCAGTGCCCGAGTGTTCGAATGGTCAGTCCACCCCTGCTGGTAGGTGTTGTGTAGGGGCCGCGAGATGTATTGTTACAATGTATTGTACGGTTTACTTTTTAAATTTTATTGAAAAATACAAATAAAAAACAAATTGTATGCACCTTGTGCTGCATAAAAATCTCTCCTAGATTATCATCCACGCATTTTAATATTTTCATAACTCCTCCCACTGCCTGCATCAGGGCCAAGGGTTCTTGAGAGGAGTACATGGTACTGTGGCATTTTCAGGATGCTATACACAGCACCCTGCTGATCCCTCCCACCAGTCATGATCTGTCTGCAATGCATAGAGAAGCACAGGGACCCAGTGATGACAACCTTGAGTCTAAAAATAAGGTGTGTAAAACAGAAAAGGTGTATTTAAAAATAACATTAGCAAGTTGAAAGGGAAGGGAGGGAATCAGGAAAAGGCAAAGTATAAGTAGATTAAACTTCAGCTTTAAATAATATATTGAAGTAGCAAAGCTCTTTAAACTAATGGGCTGTAAAACATTCCCTATGGCAGCAAATGGATTCTTCAGACTCACACGGATTGCTAATTATGGACCAGAAATGCCATCAGCCTCCGGGATGGTCAGTAGGCAGGGGCGGACTGACCATTTGGAAACTCGGGCACTGTCCAAGGGCCCAGGGTCAGTAGAGGGCCCCATGAGATGCCCCTGGTACCTTTTTCATAGGTTTTTTTGAGTTTGGGCAAGGACACAGGGGCCCCATGATCCCCTATTGCCCGGGGGCCCCATGAGTTGTCAGTCCGCCCCTGCCAGTAGGGATCATGGAGCGAGATTGTCAGGTTACCTGTTAAGACTCATTTCACGGCCTATCAGGCCGGCCGTTCTAATTGCAGGATGTTCATTGGATACGATATGAAATGCCAAAATGTACACCGTACCGTAAAGGGAAAAAGATGCAAATGGCGTGCGGGCCCCAGGGCGCATTTCAGGACAGTAACTAAACGGCCATGGAACACTCCCAATGGGCAGCACAGTGGCTAAATGGTTAGCACTTCCGCCTGGCAGTACTCGGGTCGTTGGTTCGAATCCCAACCACGGCACCACCTGCCTGGAGTTTGCATGTTCTCCCTGTGTCTGCGTGGGTTTCCTCCAGGTACTCCGGTTTCCTCCCACACGCCAAAGACATTGGCTTCTGTCTAAATTGTCCCTAGTATGTGTATGTATGAATGTGAGTTAGGGACCTTAGATTGTACGCCCCTTGAGGGTTAGGGACTGATGTGAATGTACAATATATATGTAAAGCGCTGCGTACATTGACGGCGATATATAAGTACCTGAAATAAATAATGTAGCTTTCAATCATGTGACTGCTGTGATAGCCAATCACAGTGGTCACACGATCAGAATGCCCTCCTCCGCCTCCTGGCATTACAGCAGGGGCAGCAGCAGAAAGGGGTTACAAGCACACGGCTGCAATTTATATACTGCATGGGCAGTGCGATTTTGCAAAGGGTGCGTTGCGGGCAAAAAAAGAAAAAAAAAAAATTGGTTGGCAATTTATCCCAAATCAGGGGTTAGTCCAGCCCAGTCCTTTGCTTCTAAATACCCCCGGACATCCCACTTGGAGCCCCGATTCTCACCATCAATGCCTTTTTCAGTTATCACACATGCGCAATAGCTCAGAAAAGGTGGATGCTGTGATCCCGGGACATGGCCCTGGACAGAGCGGGTCAAGAGGTGGGACTGTCCCAGCAAATCCAGGACAGTTGGCCTGTATGCAATGGGTCCATAGTGGAAATATTGAGGAAGGGGAGGAAGTGGATCACAGACCCTTATATACCTCTATACTGCACCCCCCCCCCCCCCCACACACACACCCTTTATCATTCTCTGCAATTACATTGAACTACTGGATAGAGAGCAATCACCCGTCCTATACTTGCACTCTGTCCATTTCTATACCTCAGGGCAGGTTTCTTATGACAGCATAAATTCACCCAGAGGGGGCGCATTCACACATTCACCCAGGGTACGTTTGCCCAGAGGGGGGCACACGATCACCAGGGGTACATATGTCCAGAGGGAGCACACATTCATCTGGGATACATTTGCCCAAAGGGGGCACGCATTCACCCAGAATACAGCTGCCCTAGGGGGGTACATTTGTCCAGAGGGAGCACACATTCATCCAGGGTATGCTTTTCCAGAAGGGAAGGGGGGTTACACATTCACCCAGGGTACGCTTGTCCGTTGGGAGCACACTTTCACCCGGGGTACATTTGCCCAGAGGGAGCACACATTCACCCGGGGTACATTTGCCCAGAGGGAGCACACATTCACCCGGGGTACACATTCACCCGGGGGGGGGGGGGGGTGTTGGGCACACATTCACCCAGGACACATTTGCCCAAAGGGGGCACACATTCACCCAGGATACAGTTGCCTCAGTGGGGTACATTTGTCCTGAGGGAGCGCATATTCACCCAGGGGGTGCACATTCACCCGGGGTACGCTCGCCCGGAAGGGGGGGGGTACACATTCACCCGGGGTACGCTCGCCCGGAAGGGGGGGGTACACATTCACCCGGGGTACGCTCGCCCGGAAGGGGGGGGGTACGCTCGCCCGGAAGGGGGGGGGGTACACATTCACCCGGGGTACGCTCGCCCGGAAGGGGGGGGGGTACACATTCACCCAAGGTACGCTCGCCCGGAAGGGGGGGGGTACACATTCACCCGGGGGGGGGGGGTGTTGGGCACACATTCACCCAGGACACATTTGCCCAAAGGGGGCACACATTCACCCAGGATACAGTTGCCTCAGTGGGGTACATTTGTCCTGAGGGAGCGCATATTCACCCAGGGGGTGCACATTTACCCAGAGTACGCTCGCCCGGAAGGGGGGGGGGTACACATTCACCCGGGGTACGCTCGCCCGGAAGGGGGGGGGGGTACACATTCACCCACGGTACGCTCGCCCGGAAGGGGGGGGGGTACACATTCACCCACGGTACGCTCGCCCGGAAGGGGGGGGTGTACACATTCACCCACGGTACGCTCGCCCGGAAGGGGGGGGGGTACACATTCACCCACGGTACGCTCGCCCGGAAGGGGGGGGGGTACACATTCACCCACGGTACGCTCGCCCGGAAGGGGGGGGTTACACATTCACCCACGGTACGCTCGCCCGGAAGGGGGGGGGTACACATTCACCCACGGTACGCTCGCCCGGAAGGGGGGGGGTACACATTCACCCACGGTACGCTCACCCGGAAGGGGGGGGGTACACATTCACCCACGGTACGCTCGCCCGGAAGGGGGGGGGGTACACATTCACCCACGGTACGCTCGCCCGGAAGGGGGGGGGTACACATTCACCCACGGTACGCTCGCCCGGAAGGGGGGGGGGTACACATTCACCCACGGTACGCTCGCCCGGAAGGGGGGGGTACACATTCACCCACGGTACGCTCGCCCGGAAGGGGGGGGTACACATTCACCCACGGTACGCTCGCCCGGAAGGGGGGGGGGTACACATTCACCCACGGAACGCTCGCCCGGAAGGGGGGGGTACACATTCACCCACGGAACGCTCGCCCGGAAGGGGGGGGGGTACACATTCACCCACGGTACGCTTGCCCGGAAGGGGGGGTACACATTCACTCACGGAACGCTCGCCCGGAAGGGGGGGGGGGTACACATTCACCCACGGAACGCTCGCCCGGAAGGGGGGGGGTACACATTCACCGACGGAACGCTCGCCCGGAAGGGGGGGGGGGGTACACATTCACCCACGGTACGCTTGCCCGGAAGGGGGGGTACACATTCACTCACGGAACGCTCGCCCGGAAGGGGGGGGTACACATTCACCCACGGAACGCTCGCCCGGAAGGGGGGGGGTACACATTCACCCACGGAACGCTCGCCCGGAAGGGGGGGGGGGTACACATTCACCCACGGTACGCTTGCCCGGAAGGGGGGGTACACATTCACTCGGGGTACATTTAGCCAAGGAGAGGCTATAAAGAAACGATGTTCTGCTGATCGCTATTCCAGCTGAGTGGGTTGATAGTTCTGGGTGGGGAGGTCGGTGTGTTTTGATGCGTTTGGTACACAATATTTTCTTTCAGAAGGATTCTAGCAGCCGGTATGACGTCTCTGAAGCTGCACAAACCAGATCAGATAACAATACGTGTCACTCATCCCTCGGCACAGTCACTCTGGTTGCATTTCATAATCCAGGAGTTTTTGTTTATCATTAGCACGCGACAGACCTGACCTGGGAGAAACCTGCGGAGACCTCCAAGGGATTTCCATAGGAAGACTCCATACTGTGACTGCGCCAATGTACTCACTTTTGTTTGCCAGTGCAAGCTGACCGAGAGCCTTGGAGTTATTGAAAAAAGTAGATGTAAATCCTAACTGGATGACAATTAGATCCCTTTCTGCATTATAATCAGTTGGCATTTTTTTAACCCATTTTCCATCAGTGCTGCTGATCTCCAGCATCCTCTTTGCAGCCACTTCTGGTCTACATGCATTCCAGTGATGGCTTTTATGGCTTTTCTCAGTGCAGGTTTCCTGATGGTGACAACACTGGGCCATGCCTATGTTTAAACAGTTGCTTGTAGTCTCCATCAGAAACCCATGTGACTGGGTGACAACACAGGAGTACAATTAGGGGGGGGGGGGCAGGGACAGTGTTGCCTTCTCTAAACTTCTCTAACCACTTGCCCCGCAGAGGATTTACCCCCCCCCCCCCGACCGGGCCATGTTTTGCAATACCCAGCACATCGCATGCGAGTCACACCGCATTCCTGTGCAAATCAATGCGATTTCTGTGCGGTGCATTCATTCCGTATGGCTCAGATCACGCCGCATCTGCGCCAAAATAATGCGGGACCCTTTTTTTTGTCCTCACCAAAATCTAATTGTATGGGTCAGGGGCGGACTGACAAGTCATGGGGCCCCCAGGCAATAGGGGATCATGGGGCCCCTGTGTCCTTGCCCAAACTCAAAGCAGCCTATGAAGAAAAAAAAAAAAAAAAAAAAAAAAAAAAAAAAAAAAAAAGGAAGGTACCAGGGGCATCTCATGGGGCCCCCTACTGACCGAGTTTCCAAATGGTCAGTCCACCCCTGGTATGGGTATTCACACCTATGCGACCCGATTCTGCACATCGAACCGATTTCAGGGTGTAAACTTAGCATACACACCCGCAGCGTTTCGCATGAATGAGGTGCAATTGTGATGCAGCGTGGAAATCACACAGAAACCAGTGCAAATTCTGCACCACATCAGTGTAAACCCAGGCTAACGTTGCAATGTGAACACCTCCATCCGCTCCCCACTGTAACAATTTTGTGTGGTATTGATAGGTATTCAGGAAGTGTTAAAAACGTGACCAAGCCACCTCTTTTCAATAACTGTGAGAAAGAGCCCTTCCTGTCTAATTGATGGATATCAAAAAAAAAAAAAAAAAAATTATTATAATATATATCTCATGACACCAGAAGCACGACTTATATCCATCCATGACAGTGTTGTCTATCTGCTCCGCACAAAAAAGGTTTTTCGTGGCAGCCTGTCCAATCCAGTTGCGGCAGCTTAAGTCCCCATGCACACTGGACATTTTCATAGGAGCTGTTTTAGGCTTTTGGCATTTTTTTCTACAGCCATTGAACTCCCCAGCATGTTATCCTATCTGTCCATGCACACATAGGCTTTAATCAGCGTTTTTTGGCTGCAAAAAAAAAAAAAAAAAAAACCCCTAGAACTGGTGGGTTTCGAAGGACTCGTTCACACTGGGCTCTTTTACCAATGCTTGCCAAACGCCCCTATAGCGTTTGGCAAGCGTTGGTCCAGCATTTGCGGAGCGTTTTTTAACGCTCGGCAAACACCGCATGCGTGGTTTAGCGGAGGTTGCCGGGTGTTAAAAACGCCTACAATGCAGTTTGAATGGTGTTACCGCTCTGCAAACGCCCCGCAACCGCACACGCCGGCCATTTGCGGAGCGGCACCATAGACTAGAATAGGAGGCTTCAACGCCTCCTGACTCGACCAGAGGCATCCGTTTTGCCGCGACGCAAACGCTCCCGTTAGAACAGCACCATCTGTTGTAATGTGCAGAATTGGCAGAGGCGTTTGGGAAGCGGTAAAAACGCTTCCCAAACGCCTCTCTGCCGCCAGCACACAACGCTAGTGTGAACGTAGCCTAAAGGAGTTTTATAGCTGTAAATGCTATAACCCGGTAAAACGCAGCAAAGCGACAGTTTTTTTTTTTAGCAGAAATTGTATTTTTTGTGTGAAAAAAAAAAAAAAAAAAGAAAAAAAATGCAGAAAAACTTGCATTTTTAAACGCGACTTTAGACCGTCAATACTACCAGCGGTATTAAAATGCCCAGTGTGTATGGAACCTTACAATTATAAAAATTACAGGAATAGAAGGACCAGCTGCAGGTAAAAAGGCAATTCTGGTAATTGGCTCTCTGGTCCTTCCAGAGCTAAACATGTGCAAATGTCACAGGAAACCCCCAACATTCCGCAGCGGAGGAGGGGTGATTGCAGGTTGGTGGGACAAGTCACACCAAACAAGGTTCTTTGCAATGCAAACAAAAAGAAAAGAAAGGGATTAAAAAAAAAAAAAAAAAAGGAGACAAAAGAAAAAATAAACAAGGATTAAAAAACCAAAAAAACAAAACAAAAAAGGGTGAAAAATTGCAAATTTGTTGTATTTTACATATTAAAGTAAAATGTAAATCCTTCCCCCAAAAAAAATCAAAAAATGATATGTGCACATTTTGGACCCATGGAGCACAAAAACATGCTCTTCACCAACGCACAGAAACGAGCCTCTTTTTAGCAGACTCACGGCAATGCCATTAATTCTTAATGGCACCCCCACACATCTGCTAATAAACACGTTTTTTGCCCGCACCAAGGCCTCGTTCATGCAGGCGTTCCGTATGTCTGTTTACGGATGAAAAACGGACACCCACGTATTGCTATGGACCAGCAGATGTAAACGGATGATCATCTGATTACATTCGTTAATTTCCACATCCGTTTTTGTGAACAGATGAAAACCCTATTTTCTTCCATTTAAAAAAAACAAAAAAAACAAACTAAAACGCGAAAAGCGGATGTGAATGGATGATAAACGGTTGAACGGATCCACTTTTTTCTTGGGAAAAACGTGACTGAACTGATGAAAAAAAAAACAAGACACATGGTGCCACAGCAATATGCGGTTTTGCAAAAGGATCAGAGACTTCTTTTGGGTGTTTCCCACACGTAGGGCAGCTCTTTGAAATGAATGGGCTACTCAAAATGCGATGTGCGTTCTGTTGCTCCTGCATTGTACAAACGAAGCCCCAGTGTCATTACAAAAAGTCATTGTCAGTATTTTTAAAACCTGCAACATTCACCCAGGGTACATTTGACCTGTGGGGAGCAGACATTCACCCGGGGTACATTTCCCCAGTGATCGACCCGGGGTACATTTCCCCAGTGATCGACCAGGGTACATTTCCCCAGCGGGGAGCGCACATTCACCCTGGGTACATTTCCCTAGTGATCGACCCGGGGCACATTTCCCCAGCGGGGAGCACACATTCACCCTGGGCATATTTCCCCAGCGGGGAGCACACATTCACCCTGGGCACATTTCCCCAGCGGGGAGCACACATTCACCCTGGGCACATTTCCCCAGCGGGGAGCACACATTCACCCTGGGTACATTTCCCCAGTGATCGACCCGGGGCACATTTCCCCAGCGGGGAGCACACATTCACCCTGGGTACATTTCCCCAGTGATCGACCCGGGGCACATTTCCCCAGCGGGGAGCACACATTCACCCTGGGTACATTTCCCCAGTGATCGACCCGGGGCACATTTCCCCAATGGGGAGCACACATTCACCCTGGGTACATTTCCCCAGTGATTGACCCCACATTCACCCTGGGTACATTTCCCCAGTGGGGAGCACACATTCACCCTGGGTACATTTCCCCAGTGGGGAGCACACATTCACCCTGGGTACATTTCCCCAGTGGGGAGCACACATTCACCCTGGGTACATTTCCCCAGTGATTGACCCAGGGCACATTTCCCCAGTGGGGAGCACACATTCACCCACATTCATGTGTGCTCTGGATGAATGTGTGCGGGTCCCAAAAAAAAGGGGGAATTAAAAAAGGAGGACATGGAAACAACTCACCATTGCTCAAGATTTGCATGCAAAGTTCAAGTAAGTGCAAAACAACTTTCAAATGCTGAAACAGCCAACTGGATCATGGTGACCCGCTCTCAACACCTTGGTTTATTTCCCAACCAGAAGGGCACCTGGCTGCCACCTTAGACAACAGGTTTTTATCCAAAATTACCTCAGGCAACTGCTCTCTCACATCTACCACCACCATTACCGAATCTACCACCATAGACATCAGGTTTTCACCCAACAACACCTTGGCCAACCGCTGTCTGATGTCTATCACAGTTACCCAGTCTCAACCAGTGTGGCCTAAGTTGATGGGATGATGGGAATACACCAACATTTGGTTCTTTGACAAAGGTCCCCTTACCTTCTACTCCAGACGGTCACACCAGCCTGTCCACCACCTGGATACCTGCCGCCTCCAGCTGTCCACACAGGCTATTGATGGTACTGAGCTCCAGGTTCTTCTGCTGCAGGGAGGGGGTGTCCAGTGGGCCGCTGAATGCACCATTAATGAGGATGGTTGGGGTGAGGTGTACAGGTCCACCAGGTGGATTTGGGGTTGAGGAAACCCCAACAGGTAACCCACCTCTGCCCTTTACCATTGTCCTCCTGCCCCTATTGGAGAGCCTCTCCGAGAACTTCCTTGCCAGCTGCCTCAGGTTGCTCTTCTTAGGCGATGCAAGGTTTTCTTTCAACAAGTCCTCCATGGAGACCTCCAGGTTGAAGGAATACCAAAACAGCCACCACAGCAGGCTGAAGAAGACCAGGATGCCACCGCTGTAGATGATGAACTCCCCAAAACTGCGACCTTGCAGCTGCAGGTTGGCAAAAACACCAGTCAGGATGAGGGCAACCCCCAGCACGTCAAAGCACAAGGCCAATAGGAAGAGGACCGGGCATCTCCCAACCAGTCTCCTTGGCTTACACCAAGACATCTTAGGATCAGGCAGCCTCTGCAGCCATTCAACTGGTCTGCTCACCTGTGAGCTCTGAGTGTTACCTGACTCCCTGCCTTCTTCCTCATTTGCATAAATTGGGAGACACTCCCAGGCCAGTCACAGCTTCCCTTGCTGTTGCATAAGAATGGAGGATAAAGTGAGGAATGAAAGGTGAGTGGGCGGGGCCTGATTACACCTTTCCAGTGCAAACTTTATTTTTAGCTTTGTGATAAACTGGGCTGTGCTGCTGGCATAACATTGCATCTAAAGCAGTCTGCTGCAGAGCATTGCGTCTAAAGAAACTTCTGCAGAGCATTGCGTCTAAAGGTAATCCACGGCTTAGCATTGTATATAACAAGCTGCTGCGTAGTGTCGCATCTACAAAAAAGTAATTTCAGAGCATTTTGTATAAAGATAAATCTCTGCAGAGCATTACATCTAAAGAAAAATCACTGAAGAGAAGCTACTGTTTAGCACTGTTTTCCGCAAACGTGCAAACTACAACGAAAAACCCGTAAGTGTTCACAAAAAATGTGCAAGTGCAAAACACCACACGAAAAAGTGCACTTAGGGGTGTGTTTGTCCTACCCCCGGAAGGGTTGGACCGTTCACCCGATCCCCCAGGGCACGAAGCTCCTGACAGGGACAAGGTTCCCATTTGGTCCTCCTGGCCAAAAGGCCTGGTGGACCACCGTTCCTTATGCCCAGCCGAAGCCGGACATCCAGTACTTGGTCAGCGGGCTCTCCCGAGGAGAAAACCTCCTAGGGACAGGGGAGGAAGGAACCGTAGGGCCACACATCCTCCCCCTAGACTTCAGGTAAGGCCCGAGGACCCACACCCTCCATCCGTGAAAAACACACACATAAGAACAGAAAAAGTGACAAAACGTGGGAGTGGTTAAATAAATAAATAAAAAAATAAAAAAGTGGTACCGTGCCTAATAGTGCACAGACCAGGCCCTGAGGCCTGTAGCAAAAATTGCCCTGGACTTAGCCAAAAGGCCTGGTCCTTAGGGCGCTGTGCAAAAAGAAGTGAAAAACAGTGGCCATGTGTCATCTTCACACCGTGGGGTCCCACACCCAAGTGTTACTAGTGACACCCCTGAGAGCGTCTTCCCCAGGGGGCACTGAATTTGCGGACTTTTTGCGTCCCCAGCCCCAGGCCAGACCAAGGTAGATCCGTCCAAATCAGGAGGTACTGGGTCTTTCCAGCTTTCCCAGAGGAATTACTCCCAAGGTCCCAGAGCGTATCGTGGCGTCCCTGGTTTCTGTCCCTCCGGTCCAGCCTTCCGGACCCCCATCATACCAGTGAGGGTACTATACAACAACCATCCCCGCAAAGCTAGAATGGTCGGGAGCACCCCCACTGGACACTGATAAGAACAGATACTACACTTGATCTTAGCCAAAAGGCCGCTACTGTTTAGCACTGTATAAACCGCAAGCTGCTGCAGAGTATTACATCTAAAGTGATATCATCGCAGGGCATTGACTTAAAAGGTAGCACACTGCTTAACGTTTTACGTCATGGCAAACCACAGCAGGCTGTTACATGTAAGTTAAAAAAAATTATCGCAGAGCATTACATCTAGAAGTATTCCTTTGCTTAGCACGGCATACAACAATACGTTGCTGCAGACTATTACATAGAAGTTAAAAAAGTATTGCAGAGTGTAGCATCCAGAAGTATTCCTCTGCTTAACTCGGCATAGAACAACAAGCCGCTGCAGAGTACTATGTCTAAAGAGAAATCACTGTAGAGCATCGCATCTAAAGAAAAAGTTCTGCAGAGCATTGCATCTAAATGTAATCTGCGGCTTAGCATCGTATATAACAAGCTGCTGCATAATATTGCAGATAAAGAAAAAAAAATTGCAGAGCACTTTGTCTAAAGAAAAATCTCTGCAGAGCATTGTGACTAAAGGTAACCCACTGCTTGCTTTGTACACATCCACAAGCCTCTGCAGAGTATTACAGCTTAAAAAAAAAAAAATTATTGCAGTGCATTGAATCTAAAGGTAACCTACTGCTTAACTTTTAATCAACAATAAGCCTCTGCAGATTATTACACATAAGTTAAAAAAAAGATCGCAGAGCATTGCATCTACATGTATGCCTTTGCTTAGCACGGCATATAACAATACGTTCAGGGGTGGACTGACCATAAGGAAACTCGGGCACTGCCCGAGGGCCCAGGATCAGTAGGGGCCCCCCATGAGATGCCTCTGGTACCTTTTTCATAGGCTTTTTTGAGTTTGGGCAAGGACAAAGGGGCCCCATGATCCCCTATTGCCTGGGGGCCCCATGAGTTGTCAGTCTGCCCCTTGCTGCAGAGTATTGCATCTGAAAAGAAATCACTGCTGTAAAACCTTTTATCTGGCCAAGCCAGTGAGTCCTAAAAATATTTGTCCCTGTGTGACCGGCAGCATTTTATTGATATGACCTGCCAGCTGACATATAAGAACTGTCTGTAACGGGCAATTATCTGTACATGTGTAACATTTTTGGCAGAGGATCAGGAATGGAAAATCTTTACAATGAAGGCGGTGTACTGTGGGAAGAGCTCCCGACTTGTCACTGTAGAAAAGAGTAATGTCTGTTGTCACTTTGAAGTCTCACTTAGCCTAAAGGCTCATTCACACCATGGATCGCTTTTTAGAGGGAGGTTGACAGGCAGCCAGGGGGCTATTTTAAGGGGAAAATTCTGCATTATGGCCACTAGGTGGAGCTGAGGATCAGCATTTATTTCCTATGATTGGCAGCTCCATCTAGTGGCCATAACATGGCATTGCACCAGACAGTTTTGCTGGTCAAATAGCTGTGCCCGTTTTCTTTATACATACACCCCGTTTTCTTTATACATACACCCCTTAGGGTGAAGCTGTGCTGACTTAAAGCGGTATTAAACACAAAAGCAGGCATTTATTATATTGCACAGTCAGTGGCTAAATGGTTAGCACTTCCGCCTGCCAGCACTAGGGTTGTTAGTTTGAATCACAGCCACAGCACCTCCTGCCTGGAGTTTGCATGTTCTCCCTGTGCCTGCGTGCGTTTCCTCGGGGTCTCCGGTTTCCTCCCACACTCCAAAGACATGCTGGTAGGTGAATTGGCTCCTGTCTAAATTGTCCCTAGTATGTGTATGTATGAATGTGAGTTAGGGACCTTAGATTGTACGCCCCTTGAGGGTTAGGGACCTTAGATTGTATCCCCCTTGAGGGTTAGGGACCTTAGATTGTATCCCCCTTGAGGGTTAGGGACCTTAGATTGTATCCCCCTTGAGGGTTAGGGACCTTAAATTGTACACCCCTTGAGGGTTAGGGACTGATGTGAATGTACAATATATATATAAAGTGCTGCGTAAATTGATGGCGCTATATAAGTATCTGAAATAAATAAATATTGCAGCTTACCAATTCGTCGATGTGATGTTTGCATTAGTTTTCTTTTTTAGGCTTTCTTTCCTTTATTTTGTACCTCGAGATCTGGCCAGCAAGTCTGTTTTTTTTTGTTCAACAGAACAAGCTGTCTTGCAGATGTAGCAGTTGTAGTAGTTGGAGGGAAGAGAAAAACCATTTACTAATGTCAAGGGTGCGTACAATGATCAGCCTTTATCAGGGGCCGACTGACCATTTGGAAACTTGGGCACTGCCCGAGGGCCCAGGGTCAGTAGGGGGCCCCATGAGATGCCCCTGGTACCTTTTTCATAGGCTTTTTTGAGTTTGGGCAAGGACACAGGGGCCCCATGAGTTGTCAGTCCGCCCCTGGCCTTTATTTATCTAAATTCTTTATCCGTAAAGACAGAAATATCTGTTGCTGTAACTGTTTGTGTAGCTGCAGTGTGAGCTGGAGTTTGGCTTCAATGTGTTAGTGTATCTAAATCTGCTAGTGTGTCTAACATATTCCCCTCTTCCCAGACTGAGAATGCTGCTGGTAACAGGCTGTACCCTGTGCTCCTTCATCCAGAGTGAGGGTGCTCTAGTAGAGGAGGTGTGTTACTATCCAGATCACCTGGGAGGAGGCAGGGCAGCATGACCTGATCTTTAGGGTGAAGGTTCAATTTAGGGACCAATACAACCCCCACCCCCATGAAGACCGCTCACTGCTGCTCCTTCTCCTTGTGCAGGGTGACTGGTCTTGTCTTTGCCCCCTCCTGTAGTTTTCTGCTGACAGTGGGTGGAGCCTGTTGCATTTGTAGTGGGTGGAGCCTGTTGGACCTCCTCCCACCGCTCTGCTGTCTGCGCAGGCTTTGTACAGCACAGTGATGCTGTCACTGCTACTTTTCCAACTGGATATCTCGGTTTGCAAAGGCACTTGCTGCATACAAAGTGGATCTACACTCACTGGACTCTTTATTAGGTCCACCCAGGGGCGGACTGACCATTTGGAAACGCTGGCACTCCCCGAGAACCTGGGGTCAGTAGGGGGCCCCATAAGATGCCCCTGGTACCTTTTTCATAGGATTTTTTGAGTTTGGGCAAGGACACAGGGGCCCCATGATCCCCTATTGCCCGAGTTGTCACTCCGCCCCTGGGTCCACCTGTTCAATTGCTTGGCAACACTAATTGCTAATCAGCCAATCACATGGCAGCAACTCAGGGCATTTAGGCATCTAGACAACTTGCTGAAGTTCAAACTGAGCATCAGAATGGGGAAGAAAGGGGATTTAAGTGACTTTGAATGTGGCATAGTTGTTGGTGCCAGACGGGCTGCTCTGAGTATTTCAAAAACTGCTGATCTACTGGGATTTTCACGCACAACCATCTCTAGGGTTTACAGAGAATGGTCCTCCACAGGGTCGGACTGACCATTCGAGCACTGCCTGAGGGCCCGGGGTCAGTAGGGGGCCCCATGAAATGCCCCCGGTACCTTTTTTATATAGGCTTTTTTGAGTGTGGGCAGGGACATAGGGGCGCCATGATCCCCTATTGCCCGGGGCCCCCATGAGTTGTCAGTCCGCCCCTGGTCCTCCACCTTAATTTTACCATTGTACAAAGGAACTTTCTGAGGCAGACAGCTGAATATTTCCTTCGGACAGCCTGCGGCACTACAGGAGCCCAGCTTAATGTCTCTGTACACCTCACCCTCAGGGAAGATGGGCCCCTCCGAATCTGATACAGAGAGAAAATAGAAGGAAAAACTTCCAGTGTTGGGTGTCACACATATTACCCCAGAGATGTCATCACAGCTATTCATCTGTCACTCAGTATTTAGAAGGAACTATTCTAGTTCCATTTCCTTCATTCTTCATAGAACGATGTCATATCAGAGTGAAGAAATCTGAAATCTGTCTGTCTATCATCTAGGTATCCATCCATTATCTATCTATCTATCTATCTATCTATCTATTATCTATCTATCATTCATTCCTTCCTTGATTATCAATATCAATCTATCTATCTATCTATCTATCTATCTATCTATCTATCTATCTATCTATCTATCTGTCTATCTGTCTATCATCTATCTATCTATCTGTCTATCTGTCTATCTGTCTATCTATCTATTTATCTATCATCTAGGTGTCTATCTAGCTATCTATCGATCGATTGATCTATTTACTGTATGTATCCATTATCTACAGTATTTATCATCCAGATATCTATCTATATATCTGTCTATTTATTTCTGTCATATCTATTGATCGATTGATCTATTTATGTATCCATTATCTACAGTATCTATCATCTAGGTGTCTATTTATCGATCGATCTATTGATCTATCCATTATCTACAGTATCTATCATCTAGGTATCTATCTACCTATCATCTAGGTGTCTATTGATCTATCTATCTATATATCTGTCTATTTCTGTCATATCTATTGATCGATTGATCTATTTATGTATCCATTATCTACAGTATCTATCATCTATCTATCATCTAGGTGTCTATTTATCGATCGATCTATTGATCTATTTATCTATCCATTATCTCAGTATCTATCATCTATCATCTAGGTGTCTATTTATCGATCGATCCATTGATCTATTTATCTATCCATTATCTACAGTATCTATCATCTAGGTATCTACCTATCATCTAGGTGTCTATTGATCTATCTATCTATCTATCTATCTATCTATCTGTCTATTTCTGTCATATCTATTGATCGATTGATCTATTTATGTATCCATTATCTACAGTATCTATCATCTATCTATCATCTATCTATCATCTAGGTGTCTATTTATCGAACGATCTATTGATCTATTTATCTATCCATTATCTACGGTATCTATCATCTAGGTATCTATCTACCTATCATCTAGGTGTCTATTGATCAATCTATTTATCTATCTATCTATCCATTATCTACAGTATCTATCTATCTATCTATCTATCTATCTATCTATCTATCTATCTATCTATCTATCTATCTATCTATCTATCCTCTAGGTGTCTATTTATCAGATCTATGTATCTCATCCTATATAAACACACCAGGAAATACCTATTACAAAATCTGCTCTATTACAGGAATATTACGTTTATTTGAAACCTTAAAGTGGACCTGTCATCAGATATAAATTTTCATGTTCAGGCAGCATGCTGAGCAATGTGTCAGCTCAACACATCCAGCTATGTATTACCTCTCACACTGTTCTCCCAATGACAATGTCTTCAACCGCTTTTCCCTCCAGAAGGACAGCACCATCTTTGTTGAGGCATCGTCCAGGGTCACCATTTACTTCCTGGACTGAGATTCTGGCTCAGAAACCCATTCAAGCAAATCCAAGTGCCTGTACATTTTCTGACTGTGTTCACAAACATCTGATGCAGATCAGCCCCTGATGCCACCTCTCACCTTGCGATTTGCAAAATTACCATGTTGCAGTCTGATCACGTGGGGAGGGGAGACTGAGGAAATGCTTCCTGCAGCAGACTGATGACCTCATCTCAGCCTAGGTAAAGTCAATGACTTACTGGAGCCCAAGTATGCTTTTAAATGTTAGAAGGTGGAGCTTTCCTGAAAAACGATACTATTACTGTATATGGCGACATGTCAGGAAGTTATTCATGTAAGGTTGCTAACAGGATCACTTTATTCTTTCCTTAACCCTTTCTTGGTTTAATCAACGTGTTGAGGTTGGTCATTGTTAAGGTTTGAGGATGGAAGGTGTGTGGTAACATTTTTCCCCGATGGGGTTAATAGTTTCGCAGTCCTCGGGCAGCTCTTTAAAGAGCATCAGCGTAAAAGAGAGGCCTGGAGGAAGGCGCGGGGCCCTTTCCCTGTCTGCTCTTAATGGGCTCATGGTTAATTTGTAATGTGTTTGGCTCAGTGTTTTCCCCCCCACACTGAGTGGAAGAACAAAGTCTAAATTGCTCTGTAATCAAATTGGGATTAAGAGCTGAAAGTACATCTGATCCACTTAGTAACGGAAAGCCATCCGGAGAACTGCGTAGGAATCCAGGACCACTCTCCTCCTGACCGCAACCTGCTAAAAGACGTATCGAGGGGCTTCCACCATATCTGATGTATGTACCGGCCATAGCAGCTCGCAACTAAATGTTTTGTTTTATTTTTTTCTCTCTCCAGTTTGCTTTTTTTTTTCTTCATTCACTAGCGGCTTTTAGGTTGAATTGCTGGGAATATGTTATATAAAATGTGTGTCTATTGATTTGGCATTTAAACCGTCTATTGTCAAAACCGCACTTGCTTGAATGCAACCATTTTGTATCATTTAGGGCCTGCTGGGATTTCCTCTGTGCTCTTAAAACAAGCCTTTTATTCTTGTAAATCGGCTTGCTGGTTTGGAACTGGAAGTTTTGTTACCACAAAGGAAAGTTTAATAGGTCTTAGTAAAGCCAAATTTATAGATTGGCTGGAAAGCAAAAAAAAGCTTGTGTGAGAAGCTTCAAAAGCTTCAATCAGAGGCTTCTCACAGAAAGGTAATTTTTTTTTTTATTTCAGTTCAGTTATGTTGTGAGTTTTTTTTTTTTTTTTTTAATCTGATTATTTGCTGAAGGAGTCAGTTCAATTGATACCTCAAACACAGAGCAATGTGGATATCATGTATACGAGAGATCTTCAATAAATTACCTTTATTCACCGTTCTCGTGAATATGAGACGCCTCATATTCACGAGAACACAGCCTATTCATTCACTAGAACCCCATGACACCACCAAGACCCTTCATATTCATGAGAACACAGCCTATTCATTCACTAAAAACCCATGACACCACCAAGACCCTTCATATTCATGAGAACACAGCCTATCCATCACTAGAGACCAGTGACACCACCGAGACCCTTCATATTCATGAGAACACAGCCTATCCATCACTAGAGACCAGTGACACCACCGAGACCCTTCATGTTCATGAGAACACAGCCTATCCATCACTGGAGACCAGTGACATCACCGAGACCCTTCATGTTCATGAGAACACAGCCTATCCATCACTGGAGACCAGTGACATCACCGAGACCCTTCATGTTCATGAGAACACAGCCTATCCATCACTGGAGACCAGTGACATCACCGAGACCCTTCATGTTCATGAGAACACAGCCTATCCATCACTGGAGACCAGTGACATCACAGAGACCCTTCATGTTCATAAGAACACAGCCTATCCATCACTGGAGACCAGTGACATCACCGAGACCCTTCATGTTCATGAGAACACAGCCTATCCATCACTGGAGACCAGTGACATCACCGAGACCCTTCATGTTCATGAGAACACAGCCTATCCATCACTGGAGACCAGTGACATCACCGAGACCCTTCATGTTCATGAGAACACAGCCTATCCATCACTGGAGACCAGTGACATCACCGAGACCCTTCATGTTCATGAGAACACAGCCTATCCATCACTGGAGACCAGTGACATCATCGAGACCCTTCATGTTCATGAGAACACAGCCTATCCATTACTTAAGACCAGTGACATTACCGAGACCCTTCCAGGGGTGGACTGACAACTCCTGGGGCCCCAGGGCAATAGGGGATCATGGGGCCCCTGTGTCCTTGCCCACTCTCCCCCTACTGACCCTGGGCCCTGGGGCAGTGCCCGAGTGCTCGAATGGTCAGTCCGCCCCTGGACCCTTCATATTTATGAGAACACCGCTTATCCATCACTAGAGATCAGTGACATTATTTATTTATTTATTTATCGTGTTTATATAGCGCCAAAGGGTTTGCTCAGCGCTGTACAATGGGGGGGGACAATACATGAAACAGAACAGTAACATCAAACAGTACACAAGGGGTTAGAGGGTAGAGGACATCACTGGAACCCTTCATTATCATGAGAACGCAGCCTATCCAATCACTATAGACCAGTGACCTCTACAAGACTTTCCATATTCATGAGAAAACAACCTATCCGTCAATAGAGACCAGTGACATCATCCAGACTCCGCTAGAGGTTGGTTTCAGACCTTGCTCAAGATGGGATATGACTGCAAATTTTATTTAGGTCTTTTCTTTAACCGACAGAAGGATCTGCCCATCGGTCACTAGTCCTCAGTGATATCCTGGGATAGGCACACTGGTGTATGCCTAATGTGTGCAGTATAGCCAGTGCACATAGGGCCCAAGGGTGAGGGGGACCACTGTGCACTTATCGTACACAATAGGGTATTGGTTTCAGAAATGCTCCACCAGTGCATCACCTGTACTCTAATAAAAGGCAGTAAAATGAATAACTTTGTGCTGTGATTGGATGGTTGTAGAACTACAGATACTGGGTAACACTCTGTAGCTGCCATCCAGCAAGCGAGGAGGTAAAGCATTGAATGAGTTGATAATAATATGGAATTTGTGTTTCCTTATTCTATCTTTGCATTGCACTGTGTGAGTTCATCATTTGTTCAGGTGGAACTGTAGGGTAGAGGCACATGAGTGCCCAGTGTAGTCCACCAATTGGCCACTAGATGTTTCTATAGTTAGAATTGGGAACCCTATTGTGAAGAGTAGGCAATGTAAGGGCCTAGGTAGCCACTAGCGGTCCACAGAGTAGTGAGTGTACCACAGATGGTAAGGAAGGGCCAGGTTGGCCCCTGCCAGTGTGAGGCATCTTGGGTAGAGGATGCGGTATAAATAGTCTGGCAGGAAACCACCGGTCAGAGTTGGTCGTGGGAAGCAGTGCCAGGACCAAGGCATGCGAAGTGTAATCTTCAAGGCTCTACCTTCTGGGAGCTTCCCCTTAGAGAGAAAGTCAAGGAAGGAGAGGTGCTGGGCTAATGAGACTACTCCCAACCCTTTGGCAAAACCCCTAAAGGGCTGTTCCTCAAATTTGGCTCTAATGCTACATCTGTTTGCAACTAAGGAATGTGAATTTGCCATTTGGGATGAATGTAAATATGCAAATCAATTGCATTCCTGTAAAAGAACTAAAAGGCTGTTGTTGGATTGCCCCTTCCTTCTACTAACCTCCAAAAAGCAAATGTCTTCTAGAAAGAAAAACCTGTGCTGGGTGAGGCTGCAATTGGGGTCTATTGCCGTAAGGCCTGAGGTAGGTATGAAACGGGCTACTGGTGGTCTTTTATAGTGGCCAGGGAAGGATCCCATAGCCACAGCTCCTCAGTCAGCCTAAGGGGGCAGTCTGTGCCAAGCAGGAATGAATTAAGGAGTACACTTGCTCCCCAACCACATGAATGTGCACATGGAGGGCATGTTCCTCACCACTAGGCTAGGCTGGGACACAATGGAACTACAACTTGTATATGCCCATAGCTCTGCTGCATCCAAATCCAAAAGATTTATGGATTTGGTTGTGGCACTGCAAAAACCAGTGTGGATGAAGTATGTTTTTAATTTCTTGAGGAACAGCCTATGATCTTGCATACGGGCCTTGTGCCTTAAAAAAAAAACCCTAGATAAGCAGCAGGTAATGAATAGTCCCGAAATAAAAGCCTCAATTGTGTCATTTCTATAGGGTTGTTGATTTTCAGAACAATTAGCTCTTGGAAGCTTCTTACTCTGAGGAATACACCAAAGTACGCATTCTGAAAAGTTGTGGCTCAAGAAAATGATTTATGACTCTCTCATCACCTTTAGTCCTAATGGTTTCTTTTTGAACAGCTGCATTGCATCTCTGGAGGACTGGTGAGATTTTGTACAACCGAGTTCCCAGCTCTAGCTGGCACCCACTGCAGAGTCTCGCCTCATCAGTCGGAGTTGGATAAGATACCCCAGGCACATCGCAGTGATGTCACAATGTTGTAAAGTTTCCATCTTTGGTCCTACCGATCATATTAAAAAAACATCAAAACTGAAATGCCCTTCTGGGATCAGCCAGAAATAAAAATGATAGGCTGTCACTTGAGCTACAGAGAATCTTGTGAGTCCCCTAAGAAACCCCACCCCCCACTCTCTCTTTAGCTGTTCAGTTTGGTTTAGCTAGAATTGCCCATCATTGTCCAAAAACCTAATGTAGATTGGAAATGGTCTAATAGAATGCTGTCCTTGTGCCCTGTGCCATGGCAAATATAGCCCCACTTCTATTCTGCATATTTTGTACTGTGAAAAAAATCTAACGGGCATAAAAAGACCCCCTCAAAATGGTGGAGCTGGGAACTGGGTAGGCTGGTCACTTATCAAACGAGACAATTTAAATTATAGTTACAAAGTGATTATCACAGTGGGGGCACCTCTTCTGGTGACTACCGTCTATGAAGGGGTTTTGTTTAATTTAGACAGCTTTCCCCTTACTAATTCATGTGTCGACAAACTGCTCAATAATTGCTATGCTGAGATAAAGTGAAAGAAAAGCCCAAGTCTATTCTTAAAAAGCCCCTCCCCCACTTCCTCCTACCTATCCTGCCTACCTTACATTAAAAAAGAAGTGCGCACTTACCTATTTTTGCATGACTGCTCATCTACTATAAAATGCATGAAAAATAATCCTGCGAGAATGGTGCAAAATCAAACGTTCTCAGATCAAATGTTATTTATTGGAAAGAAAAAAACATTGTGAATGGGGAAAATACTGCATTATGGCCACTAGTTGGTGCTGAGTATTATAGGAAATAGGTGTGCTCCTCAGCTCCACCTCTGGCCATAATGTGGTATTTTAAATGAATAACATCTGCTGAGAAAATTTTTTGATTTTGCCTCATTCGCACAGACTTAATTTATATGCAATTTTGATGAATGAATAGCTATGTGAATTATGAATAAATACACCTGTAAGTGTTTGGGCTTCAAGGCTAATCCAGCACCCCAGCCTACATGGTCCATTACTGCTAATGGTCACTAAGCAGTTCAGTGGACAGGGGGACATCAGTAGGAGAAGCTTAGTTCCGGGGACAACCCTGAAGTTAAAAAGTCAAGGCCTTAGTAGCAAAGTGAAACCAATATCAATGGGGAGCACAGCAGAGACTATTGGCTGATAAAGTTAACATTGGGCACAGGGGTGGACTGACCATTCGAGCACTTGGGCACTGCCCGAGGGCCCAGGGTCAGTAGGGGGCCCCATGAAATTCCTCTGGTACTTTTTATAGGCTTTTTTGGGTGAGCTTTGAGTGTGGGCAAGGACACAGGGGCCCCATGTTCCCCTATTGCCCGGGGGCCCCATGGGTTGTCAGTCAGCCCCTGATTGGGCATCTGATGGTGCCTGATGTTAGTGTTATGTGATACTTGTTACCAGGAGCAGACTGACCATTTGGAAACTCGGGCACTGCCCCAGGGCCCCTGGTACCTTTTTTCATAGGCTTTTTTGAGTTTGGGCAAGGACACAGGGGCCCCATGATCTCCCTATTGCCCGGGGGCCCCTTGAGTTGTCAGTCCGCCCCTGCTTGTAACCCTGTAGCAGAGATATGTGGCAACTATGACCTCTCGGCTTGTTTGCTGTGCAAATTTATAGCTGGAGATGCTCTTGGAGCTGACTTCAATGCGTACCTATTAGGTATTTGGTTTTAAATATGACCCAGAGGAGGATATTGCATTGATAACAGATTGATATGGAGTTGTCCTTTTTTAATGTTTTTTTTTTTCTTTCTAGCTCTGATGAAGGGGGTTTGCTTGGACCCTTGAAACACCTATTGGCTGCCTATTTGGATTGTTCCCCTGACTTTTACTGTAAAAAAGTTGTGTCTGGACCTCTTGGCAGTGGTGTGGTGCTTCAGTTTCCATTTTTTGCTCGATGTGTACCTAGGCAGCTACAATTTGCTGGTGTCTTTTGCCTTGGACATCCACAACAGCACTGGATAATAGACATGTATGGTTAATTTCATTCCATATCGAAATTCGGACTAATTTTTTGTTATTTGGAGTTTCGGATGAATCCAAATTTTCGTATTGCAATAGTTCCTGTGAGGAAACTATATATCCCACAGTCTCCTGGTTTGTCAGTCTAGTGATCTGCAGGTGAGAGCTAGACAGCAATTAGATTTTACACAAACACAGACAGGCAAAGCAAATAACAGCGAGATCACAATTTCATCATAAAAAGATAAGAGAACTCGGCTAAAATATAAAAATATAAAAGCAGCTGTGCACAGTAAAGGAAACCATAAACCTTTCAAACGACATAGAAAATAAAATAGGTGCAGCGCTTTCATCACATTAGCGCTCCCACAATTTTGATGCAACACAGAGGAAATGGTGAGGCATGAATTGGATGCTGTGCGACCCAGAATAAGACGTTGTCTCTCCCTTTAGCATATAGGGACAAGCAAGGTGAATGAATACATAGACATAGCAGAATCAATCGGCCTTGAAACTACAAACTGCGGTCACAACATGTGAGCCCATCATTACACAATCAGATGACATAGGGAATATAACTAAATGAATGCCTAGTTAAAACAACCAAAAATATTTGAAAGTGTACAATGCCTTTTACGTTATGGCAATAAAATCTATCTCCAGATTGGTGTCGAATAGCTCCCCCAATCCACGCTTAATAAGGTTTATTTTTTTAAAAAGACACACTTTTGAATATTCACGATTACAATAAAGTATATTTTGTAACATTTCATCCACTGCGGAACTTACATCAGTACAGAATTAAGAAAAAAGCATGTTAAAAGTTTTGATAGTAAAAAAAATACTTGAATTCCTATACAGGTATATATTCTCTTTTAGCAGATATAGTATCATTTCCTTTGCAAATCGTTGTGCATAAAATTAATTTAAATTATAACTTGTCATGCAAGTTTCCAGAGGTTCTGCCCGATCCATCTGTCACTGTCTGCTTAGAGAACAGGCCACACCCACGTATAGGACCGCATCATTGGGTGGGAAGGTTTTCCAGAAAGTATAAAAAGAAAAGCAAAACTCCTGAAGATAAGTTGAGCTAGGACAAGGGATGCAGGTAAAAAAATAAGGTCAGTCATATTTTCCTTCGGTCCTTGTAGACAAGCCTTTCCATGTTTAGGGAATTATGGGAAATAGTTCATGGGTAAAAGCCATGATGGTTCAACAGCTTTAACTTCTTGTAGGATAGTCATATGGCTAGAAAAGCACCAGCTCCATGCCTTCAAGATGGGGATTATGCAAACCAAAGAGTGATCATGCATTTCTTCATTTGGCATTGGCGACACCTAAATTAGTCTTTTACTCTTATTAGTGAAGACCATCTCTTGCTATGGTGGCCTGGAAGCACATTGCTCCTTTTCACCATCATTTCCCATCTGTCCCATTATGTCATGTGAAAACATTAAAGACCATTTACTTTCTTGGCAATATTCTTACAGTTATGAGATCCAAGACTCGATGAGTCCACCAAGCAAGTAGCTTCGGAACATTTTCGAATGGCAACTCCTGTGGCCAGACCTCTGAATAGTCTCAAAAGTGAAAGAAAAACTGACGTGAATTGTTGAAAAGCCGTGAAGCTGACCTTTGTTTCCTTTTCTTCCTGATGATGGGCACCCATACCAAACCAACAACTAAAACCATCAGTCCAATGGAGAGAGCCACAGGTCCAAAGTTCTTGGAGACCGGCGCATATGAATAGACAAAGTTCATTGTGGTCATTATGATCCCCAAAAGGAAGACCGATCCCCCAATGGACATAATAATGATTGGTTTTTGGTAAGTGTCCCAGGCACTTCGGTGTACGGTGTTCCACAAAGACTCGCTTCTTGATGAACTGTACAAGGTGCTTTCAGTCCTGCTGGTGACCAGGTCCTTGGATTCAGAAGAAGATATGTCTGCGATGCTGTACTCGCTGAGGGCGATATGTTCTGGTGATTTTTCCATGGTGCTGTTCTTTAAGTCAGCGACTAGTATCTGAAAAACACAAAGGGCAGATGGATACTAATTTTGTATTTTGTTGTGTCTAGTATCTCAAACCTTAGTTGGTTGTGTACTACCATTTCTCCCAAACCAACTCACTGATTCATCTTTTTTACACTCTACTTTTTTCTGAACGTCAAACTTCACCCAAGGTCCTCCGTGGGTAAATAGTAACCATGAATGATGATCAACCTTTTTGGATAGCATGTTATCCCCATAAATAGCTGCTCTCACCAATATCAAAAGAATCAATACTACCTTTCTGAACCAGAACAAGTCCAAACCCACAATGAAACCTATCCAATAAAAGCCCGAAGAGCCATTGTAACAGTTTCAGATGAGATTTGACAATCAATTCTCAAACAACAGAAAAGGTGGACAGTTCCATCTGCTCCATGGAAGGATTACACTCAACAGTCCCCTATCAAATAGTGACCACCTGGAAATTTCTTTTTTCTTCATAGAACCTTCACTGTGTGTACACCCGACCCAAAGCAGACAAGATAACTATGGTATGGCTAGCAACACATGATACAGGTTTCTTGCCACCTCGATGAGATGTATGCCCAGGGGCGGACTGACCATTTGGAAACTCTGGCACTGCCCAAGGTCAGTAGGGGGCCCCATGAGATGCCCCTGGTACCTTTTTCATAGGCTTTTTTGAGTTTGGGTAAGGACACAGGGGCCCCATGATCCCCTATTGCCCAGGGGCCCCATGAGTTGTCAGTCCACCTCTGTATATGCCTTATTAGGTCCACCCATGGGGAAAAAAAAAGTAGAGTGTTGAGAGAAAATTCTTTGTTCCAGTATGTAAGAGCATTTCACCAATCAGCATCTAATGTTCTAAGATACCTCCAATAGTTTCTGAGATTATAGACGGACCATTTGCCGAGAGATCAAAGTGAAAAATATCTGGATTCTGGAATGTGACTAATGGGTCATCACAGAGTGAGAGTGATTAACCCAGAGTGACCAACCATTTAATGCCTCGTATGTTTAGAGCCAAGCTTGGAGATATTTCAGAGAAAGCATCGCCACGTGTGCTGGACGTGGGATTAACTGACTTTTGTGTTCTGCCAAGATAGCAAGAACTCGGAGACAATGTATAATTGCGTGATTTGGCTCCACAAATAGACATTTTGGAAGCACAGAACAATAGCGTCATGATTATTGCCAGATCAGCCTTTACTGTAAACCTGCTCCAACGCTGGCACCATGGCAATTAACGATTAAAGTGTATGTAAGCCATACATTTATTTTTCAGTATGTTTGGCATCATGCCTCACTGTATATAGTATTCTTGAGCACAATTTTTGTTATCAATCTGTTGCAAAATTTCTTGTCTGGATCTCTGGTCATTAATAGCATTTCTTTTTACAAACTGACAACTGTAAGCCACTGCCTCCCAAATAGTAGCAGTTGTGTCAGCCTGCCACGTGTCCCCTATAGGTAACTGTTGGTGAGTAGCAGTAAGTGGATTTAAACATGTTTGGGGCAAACACAGATCTATACTCAGGGCAAAAGTTTACACAAAATTAAAAAAAAAAGGGGGGGGGCAGGCTTGGTAGACTGCTTTGGTCTTTCTCTGCCACCATTGTTTTCTGTAAGGAGCCCAAAGCATACTGAAAGGCACTCAAGCGGCAGGCTGACAATGCAACTGCTATTTATGAGGCAGTGGCTTAGAGTTGTCCGCCAGCAGCAGGAAGTGCTGTTACTGTCAGGATCTACAGGTAGGAAACTTTGTTTAAGGAAACTGAATACAGTGAGGCATGATGCCAAACATACTGAAAAACAGATTTAAGGTTTGCTTACACTTAAGCCTCCCTTTTTATTTAAATTCAATTTGATACAGCCAAACTGGGCTCTCCCAACACATTATGACAGAAATTGGACCGATTGTCCCAGTATCGGGTCTTTAAAATGGACCTTTACTCAAAAAGAAAAGTGCAGCTCAATTTCTCCCTTCCCCAGCTTTGAACACATTTCCACCTCTATTTTCAGGGAGTGGGTTTTGGTCTTTTTTTTTTTTCTTTTTATTGATGGTCACCCTCCACCACTTCTTCAATCCTTGCCTAAGCGAGAGTGATGATGTGCACTCGCCCACATCCCCCACCACTTTCAGGACCAGTCTGTCTGCACTGCCATGCCTCCTGCATGCTGAGTGGGGATCCATTAGGGAGTCACAGCTGTCCCTCCAATCCAAGATGGCGACACCAGAAGGTCGAAGCATGGAAGACAGCTCCGGACTCCATAGACTGGAAAATAGCTGTTTCCTAAAAGCCAACAGCTACTGTATTGGTAGCTGTTGACTTTTTAACTTTTTATAAGCCAAGTGAAGTTCCTCCTTTTAGCTATCCACTGTGCCCAAATGGACATGTCTTTGGTCAACTACAACGTACCCGTGAGCTGCCCCAAAAACTGAATCGATTAATACGTTGTGAAGACCTTGTGTAATGTGAACTCGAAACCTTTGGGATGCTGCTGTCCCCTTTCTGTGCGATACTCCACAGTAGTAGATATGTGTAATCGTGGTGTAGCGCAATCTCAACCTTACAAATGTGAACTATACTGTTGCTAGATATGTTAATACCACAACCTCAGTGCTACCACATAAATCAATCCATATATGCATACAAGACCATAGAAAATTATCACATCAATAACATGCATGCATAGTGTGTAAACGGATATGTCCACCCACTGCTCTATGAGTGCCAATAATAAAAAAAAAAGTAAAGAAGTAGTGATAACTGGTGTCCATTCCAAATGAGAATGGTCAACTTGCTTGAAGAAATGGTGCAACAATCCTTATTTTCCAAAAAACTCCACCACTGTAATGCAAAATGAACACTGTGCTCCTCCACACTTATGAAATGGCCTTCCAATAAGACCCATACTTTCATATAGGTCAAACTCTATAGAAAACAGGTTTCCCACGGGCTATGTCCTGCTGTCTCTTCACTCAGGAATTCTTTCCGTGATTACTTTAGATGTTCTTGGCAAATGCCATACATGTTCCAAAAAATATCAAAGAGAAGTAAAAATATAATTTTAATGATAAGAAATGCCATTCACATTTTGCAAGATCCTTGGAATACATTTTTTTTTCATTACAGTGGTGGAGTTTTTGGGAAAATAAGGACTGTTGCAACATTTCTTCGAGCAAGTTGACCATTCTCATTTGGTGTGGACACTATTTATCGCTACTTGTTTACTATTTGTTTATTATTGGCACTCGTACAGCAGTGGGTGCACATATCCAGTTATATGCTTGAGGTTACATAGTTAATCTGGATGAAAGACAAAAGTCCATCCAGTTCATTAAAAAAAAAAGTTATAAACCTACACCCACAGTTGATCCAGAGGAAGGCAAAAAAATCCAGCAAAGCACGATCCAATTTGCTCCTGCAGGGAAAGAAATTCCTTCCTGATCCCCCGAGAGGCAATCGGATATTCCCTGGATCAACTTTACCTATAAATGTTATATCCAGTTATATTCTGTGTATCCAAGAAAGAATCCAGGACTTTTTTAAAGCAATCCACTGAGCTGGCCACAACCAACTCTTGAGCGAGTCTATTCCACATTTTCACAGCTCTTACTGTGAAGAAACCTTTCTGTATATGGAGATTAAATCTCTTTTCCTCCAGACGTAAAGAGTGCCCCCTTGTCCTCTGTGATGACCTCAGGAGGAATAACTCTACACCGAGTTCACTATATGAACCACTGATGTATTTATACATGGAGATCATATCCCCCCTTATGTATTATACATGGAGATCATATCCCCCCTTATGTATTATACATGGAGATCATATCCCCCCTTATGTATTATACATGGAGATCATATCCCCCTTATGTATTATACATGGAGATCATATCCCCCCTTATGTATTATACATGGAGATCATATCCCCCTTATGTATTATACATGGAGATCATATCCCCCCTTATGTATTATACATGGAGATCATATCCCCCCTTATGTATTATACATGGAGATCATATCCCCCCTATGTATTATACATGGAGTTCATATCCCCCCTTATGTATTATACATGCAGTTCATATCCCCCCTTATGTATTATACATGGAGATCATATCCCCCCTTATGTATTATACATGGAGTTCATATCCCCCCTTATGTATTATACATGCAGTTCATATCCCCCCTTATGTATTATACATGGAGATCATATCCCCTCCTTATGTATTATACATGGAGATCACATCCCCCCCTTATGTATTATACATGGAGATCACATCCCCCCTTATGTATTATACATGGTGATCATATCCCCCCTTATGTATTATACATGGAGATCATATCCCCCCTTATGTATTATACATGGAGATCATATCTCCCCTTATGTATTATACATGGAGATCATATCCCCTCCTTATGTATTATACATGGAGATCATATCTCCCCTTATGTATTATACATGGAGATCATATCCCCTCCTTATGTATTATACATGGAGATCATATCCCCCCTTATGTATTATACATGGAGATCATATCCCCTCCTTATGTATTATACATGGAGATCATATCCCCTCCTTATGTATTATACATGGTGATCATATCCCCCCTTATGTATTATACATGGTGATCATATTCCCCCTTATGTATTATACATGATGATCATATCCCCCCTTATGTATTATACATGATGATCATATCCCCCCCTTATGTATTATACATGGAGATCATATCCCCCTTATGTATTATACATGGAGATCATATCCCCTCCTTATGTATTATACATGGAGATCATATCCCCCCCTTATGTATTATACATGGAGATCATATCCCCCCCTTATGTATTATACATGGAGATCATATCCCCCCCTTATGTATTATACCTGTAGCTCATACCCCCCCTTATGTATTATACATGTAGCTCATATCCCCCTTATGTATTATACATGGAGATCATATCCCCCCTTATGTATTATACATGGTGATCATATCCCCCCTTATGTATTATACATGGAGATCATATCCCCCCTTATGTATTATACATGGAGATCATATTCCCCTTATGTATTATACATGGAGATCATATCCCCCCTTATGTATTATACATGATGATCATATCTCCCCTTATGTATTATACATGATGATCATATCCCCCCCTTATGTATTATACATGAAGATCATACCCCCCTTATGTATTATACATGGTGATCATATCCCCCCCTTATGTATTATACATGGAGATCATATCCCCCCCTTATGTATTATACATGGAGATCATATCCCCCCTTATGTATTATACATGGAGATCATATCCCCCCTTATGTATTATACATGGAGATCATACCCCCCTTATGTATTATACATGGAGATCATACCCCCCCTTATGTATTATACATGGTGATGATCATATCTCCCCTTATGTATTATACATGGAGATCATATCCCCCCTTATGTATTATACATGGTGATCATATCTCCCCCTTATGTATTATACATGGAGATCATATCCCCCCCTTATGTATTATACATGGAGATCATATCCCCCTTATGTATTATACATGGAGATCACATTCCCCCCTTATGTATTATACATGGAGATCACATCCCCCCTTATGTATTATACATGGTGATCATATCCCCCCTTATGTATTATACATGGAGATCATATCCCCCCTTATGTATTATACATGGAGATCATATCCCCCCTTATGTATTATACATGGTGATCATATCCCCCCTTATGTATTATACATGGAGATCATATCCCCCCTTATGTATTATACATGGAGATCATATCCCCTCCTTATGTATTATACATGGAGATTATATCCCCCCTTATGTATTATACATGGAGATCATACCCCCCTTATGTATTATACATGGAGATCATACCCCCCCTTATGTATTATACATGGTGATGATCATATCTCCCCCTTATGTATTATACATGGAGATCATACCCCCCCTTATGTATTATACATGGAGATCATATCCCCCCTTATGTATTATACATGGTGATCATATCTCCCCCTTATGTATTATACATGGAGATCATATCCCCCCCTTATGTATTATACATGGAGATCATATCCCCCCCTTATGTATTATACATGGAGATCATATCCCCCTTATGTATTATACATGGAGTTCATATCCCCCCTTATGTATTATACATGCAGTTCATATCCCCCCTTATGTATTATACATGGAGATCATATCCCCTCCTTATGTATTATACATGGAGATCACATCCCCCCCCTTATGTATTATACATGGAGATCACATCCCCCCTTATGTATTATACATGGTGATCATATCCCCCCTTATGTATTATACATGGAGATCATATCCCCCCTTATGTATTATACATGGTGATCATATCCCCCCTTATGTATTATACATGGAGATCATATCCCCTCCTTATGTATTATACATGGTGATCATATCCCCCCTTATGTATTATACATGGTGATCATATTCCCCCTTATGTATTATACATGATGATCATATCCCCCCTTATGTATTATACATGATGATCATATCCCCCCCCCTTATGTATTATACATGGAGATCATATCCCCTCCTTATGTATTATACATGGAGATCATATCCCCCCCTTAAGTATTATACATGGAGATCATATCCCCCCCTTATGTATTATACATGGAGATCATATCCCCCCCTTATGTATTATACCTGTAGCTCATACCCCCCCTTATGTATTATACATGTAGCTCATATCCCCCTTATGTATTATACATGGAGATCATATCCCCCCCTTATGTATTATACATGGAGATCATATCCCCCCTTATGTATTATACATGGTGATCATATCCCCCCTTATGTATTATACATGGAGATCATATCCCCCCTTATGTATTATACATGGAGATCATATTCCCCTTATGTATTATACATGGAGATCATATCCCCCCCTTATGTATTATACATGAAGATCATATCTCCCCTTATGTATTATACATGATGATCATATCCCCCCCTTATGTATTATACATGAAGATCATACCCCCCTTATGTATTATACATGGAGATCATACCCCCCCTTATGTATTCTACATGGAGATCATACCCCCCTTATGTATTATACATGGAGATCATATCCCCCTTATGTATTATACACGGAGATCATATCCCCCCTTATGTATTATACATGGAGATCATATCCCCCCCTTATGTATTATACATGGAGATCATATCCCCCCCTTATGTATTATACATGGAGATCATATCCCCCCCTTATGTATTATACATGGAGATCATATCCCCCCCTTATGTATTATACATGGAGATCATATGCCCCCTTATGTATTATACATGGTGATCATATCCCCCCCTTATGTATTATACATGGAGATCATATCCCCCCCTTATGTATTATACATGGAGATCATATCCCCCCTTATGTATTATACATGGAGATCATACCCCCCTTATGTATTATACATGGAGATCATACCCCCCTTATGTATTATACATGGAGATCATACCCCCCCTTATGTATTATACATGGTGATGATCATATCTCCCCCTTATGTATTATACATGGAGATCATATCCCCCCTTATGTATTATACATGGTGATCATATCTCCCCCTTATGTATTATACATGGAGATCATATCCCCCCCTTATGTATTATACATGGAGATCATATCCCCCTTATGTATTATACATGGAGATCACATCCCCCCCTTATGTATTATACATGGAGATCACATCCCCCCTTATGTATTATACATGGTGATCATATCCCCCCTTATGTATTATACATGGAGATCATATCCCCCCTTATGTATTATACATGGAGATCATATCCCCCCTTATGTATTATACATGGAGATCATATCCCCCCTTGTGTATTATACATGGTGATCATATCCCCCCTTATGTATTATACATGGAGATCATATCCCCCCTTATGTATTATACATGGAGATCATATCCCCTCCTTATGTATTATACATGGAGATCATATCCCCCCTTATGTATTATACATGGAGATCATACCCCCCTTATGTATTATACATGGAGATCATACCCCCCCTTATGTATTATACATGGAGATCATACCCCCCCTTATGTATTATACATGGAGATCATATCCCCCCTTATGTATTATACATGGTGATCATATCTCCCCCTTACGTATTATACATGGAGATCATATCCCCCCCTTATGTATTATACATGGAGATCATATCCCCCCCTTATGTATTATACATGGAGATCATATCCCCCTTATGTATTATACATGGAGATCATATCCCCCCCCTTATGTATTATACATGGAGATCATATCCCCCCCTTATGTATTATACATGGAGATCATATCCCCCCCTTATGTATTATACATGGAGATCATATCCCCCCTTATGTATTATACATGGTGATCATATCCCCCCTTATGTATTATACATGGAGATCATATCCCCCTTATGTATTATACATGGAGATCATATCCCCCTTATGTATTATACATGGAGATCATATCCCCCCTTAATCTCCTCTTCTCTGTAGAGAATACATTCAGTTCCTCTAATCTTTCCTCATAGTTGATCTCCTCCATGCCTCGTATCAGTTTGGTTGCCCTTCTCTGTACTTTCTCCAGTTCCCCAATGTTCTTTTTGTGAATTAGAGCCCAAAACTGAACTTTGTAGCATTAACACATCTAGCAACGGTATAGTTCACATTTGTAAGAGACAATCTGAACATTTCCCATTGGGCACTAAAGGAAATTTTTATGAGCCAGAGAAATAGCAAGTCCTGCTTGCCATGTTGGCTACTGTGATCTATAGCTTTTTGGTAACACATTTGCCACAAGGGTAAAGCTATGCTTTTTGTTGTTGAGACTGTTTGAAATTTTTATTCTTATTTACTAAATATGATATCCTGAATAAAAAAATCATCCAGACCTTCTATATAGCAAAGGGAATTTCATAAAGCCCTGGAAGTTCAGCAATCGATGTTGAGTTTTCTTTTCTTGGTCATTACTGAGCTAAACAAGTCCGGGGATGGAAAACTAAAAATCCAGACGTGTTACCAGGACCCGGTATAAGCAATAATGGGATCAGGGTTTTACACCTGCAATGTAGAGGATTTTTTTGGGCTTTTTTATTGCTGCTATAACCTCAGCTGATTGACCCAACAGGATGTAGCAGAATCCATCTTGGTCAGTGTGAACAGCTGCATCTATAAGTGGTGACAGTTGGGTATGGGTTAGGTATGGGTCAATGTCACAGCTGGCCTGGGCATCAGAAGGTCACTTTGAAGCTTCAGCTGCCACTTGAGCACAAGTAGGATGTGGGGTGCTGGGACTTGGCAGGTCCTGAATGCAGTCTGTACTGAGGTGGGCAGCTATCCTCCCCACTCTCGTGGTAGGGGGTTGGTGTAGAAACACATTGGGGGGCAGTTTAATCCACCGTTGAGTGATGTTGGTCTGGTGATGTGCTGCCGTACCTTAAAGTGTTACTAAACCCAGTCTGTAGATGCAGTAATGCATGTTTGTTATACTCACTGTGGAACCTAAGGGGTCAATCCTCTGCATTGTGTAAAAATGCTGTTCGATCTTGCCTTCTCTGATCCTCCCCTTCATCCAGTGTCCCCCTTTTATCTCTTGATAATACATATTGTGTGGAGACACTCTGCACATGCTCAGTTTGGTGTGCATTGCAAGAGAGTTTGTTTTTTTTTTCCCTTGGGAGAGTGCATGTCATCCACATAGGGCCAATCAGCACTGTCCAGACAGAGGGTCAGGGATCCTGCAGCCTCCTAGAGCAGAAGAAAACTCCTCCTACAAGTTTTAACCAGTGCTTGGCTGGACACTGATAGAAGTCACAAGATTGCTCTAATTGCTGATGACAAAAGTTTATATTTACTAAAATAATTGCACTTTCATGTTCTGTCTATTGTGGGAGGTCAGATATAGTGAATCCAGGGTCCGGGGAGAGCGGATATAGTGAATCCAGGGTCCTGGGAGAGCGGATATAGTGAATGCAGGGTCCGGGGAGAGTGGATATAGTGAATGCAGGGTCCGGGGAGACCGGATATAGTGAATGCAGGGTCCTGGGAGACCGGATATAGTGAATGCAGGGTCCTGGGAGAGCGGATATAGTGAATGCAGAGTCCGGGGAGACCGGATATAGTGAATGCAGGGTCCAGGGAGACCGGTTATAGTGAATGCAGGGTCCGGGGAGACTGAATATTGTGGATGCAGAGTCCGAGGAGACCAGATATTGTGGATGCAGAGTCCGGGGAGACCAGATATAGTGAATGCAGGGTCCAGGGAGACCGGATATAGTGAATGCAGGGTCCAGGAAGACCGGATATAGTGAATGCAGGGTCCAGGAAGACCGGATATAGTGAATGCAGGGTCCAGGAAGACCGGATATAGTGAATGTAGGGTCCTGGGAGACCGGATATAGTGAATGCAGGGTCCAGGGAGACCGAATATAGTGAATGTAGGGTCCAGGAACACCGGATATAGTGAATGCAGGGTCCTGGGAGACCAGATATAGTGAATGCAGGGTCCGGGGAGACCGGATATAGTGAATGCGGGGTCCGGGGAGACCGGATATAGTGAATGCGGGGTCCGGGGAGACCGGATATAGTGAATTCAGGGCCCGGGGAGACCGGATATAGTGAATGCGGGGTCCGGGGAGACCGGATATAGTGAATTCGGGGCCCAGGGAGACCGGATATAGTGAATGCGGGGGCCGGGGAGACCGGATATAGTGAATGCGGGGGCCGGGGAGACCGGATATAGTGAATGCGGGGTCCGGGGAGACCGGATATAGTGAATGTAGGGTCCGGAGAGACCAGATATAGTGAATGCAGGGCCCGGGGAGACCGGATATAGTGAATGCAGGGTCCGGGGAGACCGGATATAGTGAATGCAGGGTCTGGGAGACCAGATATAGTGAATGTAGGGTTCGGGGAGACCGGATATAGTGAATGCAGGGTCTGGGGAGACCGGATATAGTGAATTCAGGGCCCGGGGAGACCGGATATAGTGAATTCAGGGCCCGGGGAGACCGGATATAGTGAATGCAGGGCTCGGGGAGAGCGGATATAGTGGATGCAGGGTCCAGGGAGACCGGATATAGTGAATGCAGGGTGCGGGGAGACTGGATATAGTGAATGCAGGGTCCGGGGAGACCGGATATAGTGAATGCAGGGTCCTGGGTTTAGTTACATTTTAAAGGAGGGGATTCCTCCAGGTGAACCTGCTCTCTGTTTCTGCATTGCTGAATATGTCCCATATTTTGGAAACTCCATTTTTGGTTCAGGAACCACACCTATTTCAGATGCTTATGGCACCAGTGTTGTTGCACATGCTTTCAAAGGTTCTAAAACTTCTGTTTTTCATGTTGCTGAAACCATGAACCGTGCATCAGGGGGTGCTGCTAAGCCAGGAGGCTCTCCTGCATTTATATCACACAGCCATGTCCTGCAGATTACACTGGGAAACTGCGGCTCTCCCTGTGTAACCAGCAGACCTCCGCTCCACTATCAGTGTGATAGACATCCCCTCTGTATCAGAAGCACTGTGTGCTCTCCTGTGAACAGAGTACAGCATCTTCCTGTCACAGAGCTCCAATGATTACACAGGGAGATCCATATTTTCCCATGTAAAATACAAAATTTAAAAAAGGACATTTTCAGACTGGGAAGTAGTGAAATCATGGCAGGAGAGTCATTAGCCGCTGACAGTATTACATCTATATCTTTAATAAATTAACTACTTTTTTTTTTCTTCTTTTTTTTTTTCTAGTATTTAACCACCGAAAAAGGTTTTACTCCTTTTGTGACCAAGGCATTTTTTTTGCTATTCAGCACTGCACTACTTTAGTATAAGTAATGGTTGCAGCGCTTAAAACTGAAAATAACCACAGACAATGCATATAATGTCAACATGCATAAAAGTGACTTATAATAAAGTGCTGATGAATAAATGATGTGACTCAATGTGTTATATAATGCCTGTCACGGTATGTGACATGTGCATAAAGTGCAAAAAACCAATAATCAACACTTATAATCAGGGGTGGACTGACCATTTGGAAACTGGGGCACTGCCAGAGTGCCCGAGGTCAGTAGGGGGCCCCATGAGATGCCCCTGGTACCTTTTTCATAGGTTTTTTTGAATTTGGGCAAGGACACAGGGGCCCCATGATCCCCTATTGCCTGGGGGCCCCATGAGTTGTCAGTCCGCCCCTGCTTATAATAAATATCCGTGCCACTGTGTCGTGACAAAATGTGCATATAAAGTGATATATGAATCATATAGTCCAAAATTAACGTGAAGAAAATCCCAATATGTAAAGTGCATGGAAGATCACAGGGATTTCCGACAACTGGTGGTCTAATCCAGTAGGTGATGGTGTATCCAAACTGATAAAGATTGCGCACTCACCAGATGCGCAGTCAATATGCGCATTTAAGAGATAACACTCTCAATGATAAGCTGGAAGTTCCTCTGAAATGTGGTCTGGTAAATGTACTGCGGGTAGGGCGGAAACTTGTTCTGATTGTTCTCAAGTCTATGAGTTTCTTAAAGTGGACTGTCAAGTCTGCATAGATAAATTCCTGACATGTCACAAAATACAGTAACATTCTCATTTTTCTAAAAAGCTACACCTTTTATCATTGAAAAAATCTGTGCTTGAGCTTAAGTCAGTGATTTTGCCTAGGGTGAGATGAGGTCATGAGTCTGCTGCAGGCAGAGGGAAGCTTTTCCTCAGTCGCCTCTCACCCAGTGATCAGACTGCAACATTGTAACTTTGTAGTAAGCAATGGGTGGGAGGCTGCAGCAGGGGCTAATCCGTGTCAGGCATTTGTGAACACATGATTTTGTCATCTCTCAGCCGGCATCTCAGTCCAGGAAGTAGATTTAGATGATGGCTGAACAAAGATAGCTCCATTCTTCTGAAGAGAAAAGCAGATGGCGGCATGGTCAGGGGGAGTTCTGTGATCTTTGTGAGAGGTAATAAATAACCAGAAGTGTTGCATTGACACATTACTGAGCATGCTGCACCTAACATGATAAATATAACAGGTCCACTTTAAGACACACATGTATGGGGCAATGAGACTACTGCCAGAGATGCATTTCCGGGTTTTTGAAGAGAAAATATTCATAGCTATGTAATAGTTTAATTATTTCTTTCCCATCTAGGAAAATCAGGGTATAGATTCTCCTGATTGTCAGCAGCTGGGCAACTCAAACATTTCTTATATTGGACATTTCTGAAACATGAGGCTGCTAGAGGCCCATGAGGTTGACCTGCTAATGGCCACCTTTAGCAGTAACAGTGATTCAAAGAAAGTTAAATTGCAGAGAGACAAGAGGATGAACTGATTGTCTCCATTTCCAGTAACATCCGCCCTCCCCGGTAATAATGGTGTCTCTCCTGGGTGAGGAGATAATGCGTGAACGGGTTGTAAATTATTCACAAGCGCCTCAGTGGTAACAACTTCTACATGTCCGACTGATCTCATCTGTGTTCACTGTAGGGAGGCCTGTTCTGTGCCAGGGCTAAGGGAGGCATGGTTGATTAGAGAGGTGCATTGTGGGTATTTTGTCAAGTGCATGGTGTGTAAAAGTCATGTCCGCTTTAGGTTTAATGGGTTTTTCACAAGCCAAAATATTCTGGTAGGTGAATTATCTTCCTCCCAGTGTGGGCCTAGTGTATGTAGGATTATGGTTACATAGTTAGTCTGGCTGAAAAAAGACAAAAGTCCATCCAGTGCAACCATAAGAAATAAATAATAATAAAAAAAAAGTTATCCTACACCCACAGCTGATCCAGAGGAAGGCAAATAACCCAGCAAAGCACGATTCAATTTGCTCCTGCAGGGAAAAAATTCCTTCCTGATCCTCCGAGAGGCAATCGGATATTCCCTGGATCAACTTTACCTATAAATGTTATATCCAGTTATATTCTGTGTATCCAAGAAAGAATCCAGGACTTTCCTACAGCAATCCACTGAGCTGGCCACAACCAACTCTTGAGGGAGTCTATTCCACATTCTCACAGCTCTTACTGTGAAGAAACCTTTCCGTGTTTGGAGATTAAATCTCTTTTCCTCCAGACGTAAAGAGTGCCCCCTTGTCCTCAGGGGGAATAGCTCTACACCGAGTTCACTATATGAACCACTGATGTATTTATACATGGAGATCATATCCCCCTTATGTATTATACATGGAGATCATATCCCCCTTATGTATTATACATGGAGATCATATCCCCCCTTATGCATTACACATGGAGATCACATCCCCCTTATGTATTATACATGGAGATCATATCCCCCCTTATGTATTATACATGGAGATCATATCCCCCTTATGTATTATACATGGAGATCATATCCCCCCTTATGTATTATACATGGAGATCATATCCCCCCCTTATGTATTATACATGGAGATCATATCCCCCCTTATGTATTATACATGGAGATCATATCCCCCTTATGTATTATACATGGAGATCATATCCCCCCTTATGCATTACACATGGAGATCACATCCCCCTTATGTATTATACATGGAGATCATATCCCCCCCTTATGTATTATACATGGAGATCATATCCCCCCCTTATGTATTATACATGGAGATCATATCCCCCCCTTATGTATTATACATGGAGATCATATCCCCCCTTATGTACTATACATGGAGATCATATCCCCCCTTATGTACTATACATGGAGATTATATCCCCCCTTATGCATTATACATGGAGATCATATCCCCCCCTTATGTATTATACATGGTGATCATATCCCCCCTTATGCATTACACATGGAGATCACATCCCCCTTATGTATTATACATGGAGATCATATCCCCCCGTATGTATTATACATGGTGATCATATCCCCCCCTTATGTATTATACATGGAGATCATATCCCCCCTTATGTATTATACATGGAGATCATATCCCCCTTATGTATTATACATGGAGATCATATCCCCCCTTATGTATTATACATGGAGATCATATCCCCCCTTATGCATTACACATGGAGATCACATCCCCCTTATGTATTATACATGGAGATCATATCCCCCCCTTATGTATTATACATGGAGATCACATCCCCCCTTATGTATTATACATGGAGATCATATCCCCCCTTATGTATTATACATGGTGATCATATCCCCCTTATGTATTATACATGGAGATCATATCCCCCTTATGTATTATACATGGTGATCATATCCCCCCTTATGTATTATACATGGAGATCATATCCCCCTTATGTATTATACATGGTGATCATATCCCCCCTTATGTATTATAAATGGAGATCATATCCCCCCCTTATGTATTATACATGGTGATCATATCCCCCCCTTATGTATTATACATGGAGATCATATCCCCCCTTATGTATTATACATGGAGATCATATCCCCCCCTTACATATTATACATGGAGATCATATCCCCCCTTAATCTCCTCTTCTCAAGAGAGAATAAATTCAGTTCCTCTAATCTTTCCTCATAGCTGATCTCCTCCATGCCTCTTATCAGTTTGGTTGCCCTTCTCTGTTCTTTCTCCAGTTCCCCAATGTTCTTGGTGAAGTAACAAAGGCTGCCATTGACTCTGTGTACTCTGTAGAGGGCTGTCCCATGAAATGTGCTGCAATTTAGATTCTGGAAATAAATATTATTAGGTGGAAAGTTGGCTCTTCATAGGAGGAACATATGAGCATAAATAATAGAGGACACCTGAGAAACATTGTGGGACTTTAGAGGTACTAGAATCCAAACCATTATATTATTTATAAATCTAGCATTTCATTACATAGACAAATATATATATAATGAAGCTATGTGATATTGTCATTGTTGCATAATTGGCCTAACATAATACCTCCTATCCTTAACCCATCATCCAATCAGTGACCATATTCGTACATCAGCTCTTGGTTAGTAATCTCCAAAACATAAGGAACACACGATTGGAAGACTTGGCGAGCAAAACTCTACATGTTTCCTAGCTCTACTTCATGGGATATTAGGAGATCAACAATGTTATTTACATACTCTATATTAATCCACTCAATAGGTTCTAGTATCAACAAAAGGACATAAACCTCCAGCATGCAGAGAAAGACTTCAGGGACCATTAGAGCAGCATGTTGACTCAACAGGTTTGTCCACAAAGTCATAATATATTCACAGCCAAAGACTTTCAGAAGCATCCTTCCCCCAAGAAGCAAAGTGCTCCTCAGGGGAAAGATGCCCGATGGGGATTGTGGGTGACCAGCAGGAATGAGTGATTTGGATGTCATTGGTTGATTATGTCACAAGGGGGCGGGGCCACCAGTGACATCATCGGGTAGGCTCTGGGGTCTCTTGTTAAAAGGCGCTTCCACATCCCAAAAAGTCACCCCACCACCACCAATTGGGTCAGGGTTGTGGGGAAGAGGCCCTTGTTCTCATCAACATGGGGACAAGGTGCTTTGGGGGGAGCCCCCAAAGCACCCTCTATGTTAAGGGTATGGTTCAGTAGGAGGGGGTCGCTTGCTTGCCCCCCTTTCCTGGCCTGCTGACTTGCATGCTCGGAAAAGGGTCTGGTATAGATTTGGGGGGGACCTCATGCCAATTTTCTTTTTTTTGCATGAGGTTTCCCCCCAAAATCTATAATCTCTTGTTATGGATTGGGGGAGGGGGGAACCCCACGCTGTGTTTTTTTTTTTTTTTTTTTTCTTTCTTTAATGCCAGCTTTTCTCTTGCTTACATTCTGCTGTGAGTAGGGAATCCCGCTGACAGCAGATGAGTTATGGCAGGTGCCAGCTCCTTTACAATCAGCTATTCACTGGTTGTTAGGGATGCTGACAGGTGCCGGCTCCTTAACAACCAGCTAGTTCGTTAAATACAGCTCGGCTAGAATTTAATGAATTGACTTTTATACAGGTTTATTATTAGTGGTTTGGGGTCAACTTTAATCTATTTTGCAAAAGAATGTTTAATATGTGACAAAGGATTTCCAGAGCACTGTAGAGAGCAGAGCAGCCTGCTTTTGATGCTCACTCTAAATGAAATTTCAGATTTGCTGTTCTATAAGTTGGTGGTGTCTTTGTTTTACAGATGTTTAGAAGCTGAAATGTACAGTCAGGGCAGACACCTCCAACTAAAACAGCAAATCTTTTGGCGTGAGCATCAAAGCAGTCTGCTCTGCTCTTTACGGTGCTCTGGGAATCCTTTGTCACAAATTAAACATTCTTCTACAAAACAGATTAAAGTTGACCCCAAACCTTTTTCAGGTCTCAAGGAACCTTTACTAAAATCAGTTCACCAGGGGTCAATGTTGAAAATGCCTCAGTAAGACAAATGAAACCCTTATAGTGGTGGTAAGAATGCCATCCTTACGGATGGCTAAGATAATCAGTGTCATGCTGCTGACTCTGCCAAGTAGAGTTGGCTCTGGAACTATGCAGGCACCATCAGATGGAAGGTCAATCAGCCATGGCTAAGGAACCCCTAGAAAGTTCTGAAGGAACCTTCGGGTTCCATGGAATTGTGGTTGAAAATGGCTGCCTTGGGTGAAGCTTTAGTCTGTTTACAGATCTCAGAAGCTGAAATGTACAGTCATAGCAGAATAAAGCTTCACCTAAAGCCATTCTCAACCAGAGTTCCATGGAACGTTAGGGTTCCTTCAGAAGTTGCTAGGAGCTCTTTGAGCTGTGGCTGACTGACCTTCCATTTTCATGCGTTCCCATTTAAGTCTACGGGGCAAAACGTGCACTGCAGTGCACCAAGAATAGCACGTGCACCTTTTCAGAAAACACGCTGCAGCTGTGCTGCATTGATGAAAATGTTCACTATTGAAGATAATGGACCTTATATTGTCATGCAGCACGACAGCAAACACAGCGCATATGGGGCCTTAGGGTGACAACGCTGCTCCTCCATAGATACAATGCAGTTAGTGAGTGTTGCCACCCTAGGACAGGAAGTGTTTCACTGGCGGGAACACCAGGTGAAACTATAATAATATAATAAAATCCTAAATAGGGAAAACTAATGCAGCCACCACTTCTAAGGACTGGTAAGCTGCAATATAATACTTTTTTGTTCTGTGGTTTTGATGCACTTTTTTTTTTAAAGGCAAATTTCCATGTAAGGTTTCCTGCCCCTTAAAGCGGCAGCCAGACTGTTTGCAGAAGAAAATTTTACCTGCAAAAGTTTGAATGCAATCCGCAACGGAGTACAGAATAATATTTACAAGCAAGTGCTGAGTGTAGTGTACATAGTCAAATCGAATGGCTCTGTCTGTGTGCTGTTCATTCACCGCTGTGGGGAAGGAGTGGGGGTGGGCTTTAAAGGGACTCTCTCATGTTGTTCTCAAGAAGGGGGCTAGCTGTAGGATTAACATACATTTAGCAAGCTTCATCGGGCACTTGGCGAGCTTCATCAGGCACTTGGCGAGCTTCATCGGGCACTTGCCGAGCTTCATCAGGCACTTGGCGAGCTTCATCGGGCACTTGCCGAGCTTCATCGGGCACTTGGCGAGCTTCATCGGGCACTTGGCGAGCTTCATCGGGCACTTGGCGAGCTTCATCGGGCACTTGCCGAGCTTCATCGGGCACTTGGTGAGCTTCAGTAAGCATTTCGCAGAATCTAGGAGACTGCTGGGAGTTCAGATGCTTCACAAATGCTTACTAAATGCCTCCTGAAGCATACTTGAAGCGGTTCTTAGCCCTGTTTGAAAAACACACAGGCGTACCTCTGTTTACGAACGCCTCGGTTAACGTAATTTTCAGTTTACGAATGAGAATCCATTGAAAATGATGGCTCGGTTTACAAATTTTTTTTCACAATACGAACGGACTAATTGGTTTTCAATGCATTTACAAATTAATTTTTAATCATGTCCCTTTACAGTATTTATGCCTTTAAAGTGCACTTTATAAAGCGTTTTGAGCAGATAAAAGACTTTTTTTTTTTTAACTTTTTTCTGACCTCCGGAACGGATTAGTTGGTTTTCAATGCAATCCTATGGGAAACCGCATTTCGGTTTACAAATGTTTCACAATACGAAAAGTCCCGCAGAACGAATTAAATTTGTAAACCGAGGTATGCCTGTGAAATACTTTAGTTGCTGACTTTTAATAAAAGGACCTTTACATGTCCAGGGCTCCAGCGCTGTGCTCATCCAAACTGGTTCTTCACTGGTCTCCGGATTCCCGGGGCCCAGCACCACCATGTTTACTATGGGCAGAAGCCTGTGATTCCTTGGGGCGTCACAGACGGCTTCCCACTGTGCATGCAAGAAGGGTCCCGCAGCCTTCGGGAACCTGTCACGTGTCCTAGAAGGTTATGGTAATGTACAGCGCTGAGCGACCTATTGGCGCTTTATAAATACTGTATGATAATAATGTGTGGGGAGGGGAATTTCCGGTGGATCGCCACCATGATCTAATTGGAAGTAAGCTCTAACGAGCCGGGCTCTCTGTTTCCTCTTGTAGCAAATTGTATTGTAACTGTAATGTCCGCCTTCATTTTGTAAAGCGCTGAGCAAACTGTTGGCACTATATAAATCTTGTATAATGATAATAATTAAAAGTGGGTGTGGGTATCTGTCAAAACCAGGTACCTCCCCCCCCCCACACTCACAAAAAGAGTGCCAAAAACAAGAGGAGGACACAAAGCAGAACTTATCCTTTGGGGTTAAGTTCCGCTTTAGTCCCTACTGACTGTAGCTAGCATTTATAAAATTGCTTGCTATTCCTTATCCTACAGATCTATCAGCTCCAAGCTTTTGCCACCCCAAACGCGGGCATGAGCTGGCTTGAGAGGTGCCCATGAGGCTGCCGTTCCAGTCTGCGTCAGTCATCTCTAAAACCATCAAACAGATTCATTTCCGCCCATCAAAGAAAGCAATTACTGGGATGTGAGAACTGCAGAGGGTGAATCCAGATAGACATCCGTCTCTGGCACGGAGGATCCTCCGATAACCCCAAACAACTCCTGCTGGGGGGGCCTTATTGGCTCAGAGGAACAAAAGTGCTCGCTAATTAGTTTTATACAGAGAAATGTAATGTAGACTCGCTGAGCAGTCTGGGAGAGGAGAGTCTTCGTATCCACCTCTCAGAGATCCTCCGTGAAACGATAAAGTCAGGAGTTCCGAGTCTACGACCCTTTTATGGAGAGAGCTGGATGGGGGATTACTGTCAGTTCTCTGGCTGCCCCATATGAATTATATTTCTGCAAAGATCAATCCCTTCCATTCCAAGAATACTAAATGGGGAAAAAAAGATTAAAATACCCCAAATACACCATCACAAACAGTATTTTTAAAAGCAAATTTTGCCTGCGTAACTCCAATAGGTGAAATTAAAAGTTTTTGATAGTGAAATTGGTGAAATTTCACAACCAAATATATTTGGCAAAATTTGTAATTGCCATTCAGTCAATTTTGGTTGTTCATTCTGTTATATATAAAAGGCCATACCAGGTAAAATGGCACAAAATATATGCAAATGTTTCATACGTTTATATTAGTTGTGTATGTTAAAACTCAGCTCCAGGCACGAGCCAAAAATAGAGTTTAAATGCATATGCAACCCTTTTGGCGGAGGGGTGTTAAGCCAGTTCCCACAGTGGGTCTACTCTACAATGTTTCCAGTGGTGTAGAATCCAAAACTTCCAATGCTCCGGCTCTCTGCTCCTCAGACTACAGGCTGTGCCAGGGAACACCAATGAGGAGCCCCTAGCATTCTGTGGTCACAGGCCCAATCTGTCTGGGATTGCACCATTTGCATCCATAGTTTTCTCCCAAAAATATGGTCAAGTACCAGATACACATTTTGACTTGAACACCCCAATGTCAAGTGTTCCAGGAGGGGTGCTGCAGTACTCCTGAAACCAACGATTCTTCCATGTTTAGGGGGTGAGGCTGCAATCCAGCTCATCCCCAAAGGGGAAGTGAGAATACGATCTTGACTTTGTGGAGACTCTCATTCAAAGAAAACTCCAGGGGCTCCACCATGCTGAGGTTACATTCAACTTGATTTAGAATCAAAGAAGCTTCTAAGATAATCAGCAAAATGTCTACAACATCGTAGAACCAGTTAAGTTGATCTAGGTCAATGGGGAATATACATGATCTGTTCTCTTTTAACTGTCAAAGAATTTGTAATACTCTTCAGTCAACTCTGTTCTACAAACAGGTCGGTGACCCCCCCCCCCCCCCTTTTCGCTATATTTTTAACAAACCGAGTTTGGTAACCAAACTGTCCCCAGCCGGTGATTGGACAATTCCTTCTTCCACTCTATACTCACTCCCCCTACCCCACAAACCTAGACACTTTTCCCTCATTCCCACTTCCTCTCTTTCTTCTCTTCCCTATGTATTCTCTGTGATCCTCTCTAACACCCCCCACCATGACCGCCTACTTCACACTCCAGGTTCCTTATCACAATGGCACCCCCTCCTGCCTAGTTTGTTCTTGATGACCCATCTAGGCTTCCTTTTAATGCACCTTTTCATTCGTTCTTCCCCTCTAAACCCCCCCCCCCACTCTTCTACTTTCCTGCTTCCCCCTCTACTTCCATATATATTCTCTTTGATCCACTATAACAGGGGTCTCCAAACGTTCTAATCAAAGGACCAGTTTACTGTTCTTCAGACTTTACAGGAGCTGGACTGTAGCTAGTCAGTGGAAGTAAACCATGCCCTATCTTTGGTGTCAGTGAGAGGAATTGTGTCTCATCGTTGGTGTCATTGGGTGGGAGGACTCATGCCCCATCGTTGGTGTCACTGGGAGGAACTGTGCCTCATCATTGGTGTAATTGGTAGGAACCAGGAGCGGACTGACAATTTGGAAACTCTGGCACTGCCCGAGGGCCCGGGGTCAGTAGGGGGTCGCATGAGATGCCCCTGGTACCTTTATTCATAAGCTTTTTTGAGTTCGGGCAAGGACACAGGGGCCCCATGATCCCCTATTGCCCGGGGGCCCCATGAGCTGTCAGTCCGCCCCTGGTAGGAACTGTGCCCTTTTGTCAGTGTCAAAGGTTCACAGTTTGGAAACCACTGCTCCTATAACAATTACCCCTCTCCAGTCAACCCCCACACTCTTTCAACATGGCACTCACTTCTGCCTAGTTTTTTTCTTGATGACTCATCTAGGTACCCTGATCAGGAAGTGCACCTTTTTATTCCCTTCTACCCTTTGAATCGCCCTTCCATCCTCCCTCCCCCTTCTTCTGCAAATATTCTCTGTGAGCCTCTGTAACAACCCCTGTCTACCCTGACAGCACAGGTTCCTTTTCACCATGGAACCCCCTCCTGCCTAGTTTTGTTCTTGATGTCTCATCTAGGTACTCTGATCAAAAAGTTAACTTTTTATTTTTATCCTCCTCTCTGAACCCTTCTCTGCCCCCCCTTCCCCTTCTTTTTTCCCCACTTCCCCCTTCTCTTTCCATATATATTCTCTGGGATCCTTTATACCAACCCTCCACCCAATCTACCATAACACCCCATGTTCCTTTTCACCACACATCCTCTTCTTGCCTAGTTTGCTCTTGATAACTCACCTGGGTACCATCATCATGATATGCACCTTCAAGCATGCCATACATTCTCTATTGCTTGCCTTACTGCATACACCATACCTCCCATGCTTGCCAAATACATAACAAATTTTAAGAGTGCCCAACATAGTATCATATTCTACATTTCCCAGTTAGGCACCATTTGTAATATAAAAAAAGCAACATGTAAAAGCAGGGTTGGACCTAGTGGGACTGGCAGTCAAGCTAAGAGGCGCTCATGGAACAAGAGAAGCAGACCTGAGGATAAATCAGAAACAGCCCATTATGGGAATTCGATCTGCTAAAAATAATGCTGAAATTTGGATTTGGCTCAGGACATCTAAATTGATGACATTCAATCCTAACCTAACATCATTCAAATTCTGGACACCGTTCTGCTTCCCAGTACGTTCTCCAATTTGTAATCCTTTTATACTTTAGAATATTGACAAAATACAGAAAAAAAAGAGTTGTCGTAAAGAAACAAAAGTAACAATTACTTTTTCGACCGAAACTTAACAAGGATTCTCTGCTAAAAACTGGAACGATGGATCAGCTTCCTGTATAAACTGCTGACAATATTTACTGACTCGAAGATCAAACAAAAGAAATATGTCCAGAGGAATGCAAACCTCGCCTAATATATAGATTGCTATTATTGTCAATAGGTTATTCTACTGATTATCACATCTAGAAGGTGGAGTGAGGGGCTCTCTGCCTCCTCCAATGACCTTACCAACCGAAAATGTGCTATATGTGGGGAAACTATCATCCCTCATTATCGCAAGCTCATAAAACGACATATACATTTGTTAATTCCTCTTCTGTCTTTCGAGTTGCAAGTTATATAATCACTGTATAATAATATTATTATTAATACAATTTTGACATCTGTCAGATATTAATACTCAGCCCTTGTGATTTATTGCTGTTCATCCAGTGATAATTTAAGATTTGCAAATCTGGCTTTAGCAAATTGGTTCAAAGGGTTCCAAAATATCCTTTGCTATAGATACGGCCAGAGTTTTGCACTACTGTCTTATTTAAAAATAATAATATATTTTTTAATTATTTTATTAAATTGGTATTTAAAATTATTATTTTTATATTTATGAATTATGAATAATAAATTATTTTATTATTATTATCAATCTATAATTGTATTGTTTTTCCAAAGTAAACCAAGTTCCAGCACAAGCTGTCCTGAAACTGGTGGCAACTCAGAAGTACAGTGGAGCTAATTTTACTAAAGGAATGGAGACTGTTTACTTGGCTTGGTGCATAAGGCAAAGGTATATAGTCCCTGAATACCCAATTAATGTCAGAAAAATGATTTATAAAGTGGATTTTTCCTTGTATAAGATTGGATGATTGATGTGAACACAGCTTCACCTTATTTACTAAGCTAACTGATTGCTCACTTTGAAGAGTCGCTGCAACCTTTCTTAATCCTTCTACCCCTGAGGAACACTTAAAAGAAATTCAGGGTATCGGGGAACCCCTGATCATGATGATTATCAAAAAACAATATTATTATTTATTAAATATTAACAATATTATTGATGACATAATAATCCCACATTTCATAGAAAAACAACATAATCAGCAAGCTGTTAAAAGTTTTAAATAAATCAATAAAGAATTCAGCATACCTAGAATATTCGACAATTTATTTTACAATACTCTGTTGCTCTCTTCATCAATGATCGTCCTGACAATAAATAACAATGGCCAGAAAAGCAATGCAGAATGCGGAAATGTCCCCTTACTTAGAGGAGAAATTCCCCTCTACATATGGTGATCAATGTAGACAATAGGACATTAGAGTGTTAGCTCCTCTGCTGCAGATACTGATGTGACTTTGATCTCTGTACAGCAGTGCAGTATGTGTCAGAGCTACATAAAAGTATAATAATGATGTGGGACTGTGGGAATATTAGAGTGTAAGCTCTTCTGGTGCAAAGACTGTCTCAATGTTCTCTGTACAGCACTGCAGTATATGTCGGAGCTATATAAAAGTATAGAAATGGTGTGGGACTGTGGGGGGATATCAGATTGTATGCTCCTCTGGTGCAGAGACTGATGTGATTGTCTCAATGTTCTCTGTACAGCACTGCGGTATATGTCAGAGCTATATAAATGTATAATAATAATAGTGTATGACTGTGGTGGGACATTCAAGTGTAAGCTCCTCGGGTTCAGAGACTGATGTGAATAGCTCAGTGTTCTCTGTACAGCACTGCGGTATATGTCAGAGCTATATAAATGTATAATAATAATAGCGTGTGACTGTGGGGAGGTCTTAGAGTGTCAGCTCTTCTGCTGTGACTGGCTCAGTACTCTCTGGAACTTGTCATAGCTATTTAACTGTTGGATGATAATAATAGTGTGGGACTGTGGGGGGGAATATTCAAGTGTAAGCTCACCTGGTGCAGAGACTGATGTGACTGGTTCAGTGTTCTCTGTACAGCGCCGCAGCATATATCAGAGTTATATAAATGTATAATAATAATAGCGCGTGACTGTGATGGGAAATTAAAGTGTAAGCTCTTCTGGTGTAGAAACTCATGTGACTGGCTTTGAGTTCCCTGTACAGCACCATGATATATGTCAGAGCTATATAAATGTATAATAATAGTGTGTGACTGTGGTGGGACATTAGAGTGTAAGCTCTTCTGGTGCAGAGGCTGGTGTGGACAGCTCAGTGTTCTCTGTACAGCACTACAGTATATGTGAGAGCTATATAAATATATAATAGTGTAAGACTGTAGGGGGACAATAGAATGTAAGCTCCTCTGGTGCAGAGACTGATGTGACTGGCTCAGTGTCCTCTCTACAACACCATGGTATATGTCAGAGCTATATAAATGTATAATAATAATGTGTGGCTATTGTGGGCCATTAAAGTGTAAGCTCCTCTGGTGCAAATACTAATGGGAATCGCTGTACAGCACCATGGTATATGTCAGAGCTATATAAATGTATACTAATAATAGTGTGTGACTATAGTGGGCTATTAGAGTGTAAGCTCCTCTGGTGCAGATACTGATGTGACTCTTTGTACAGCACCATGGAATATGTCAGAGCTATATAAATGTATAATAATAGTGTGTGGCTATAGTGGGCCATTAGAGTGTAAGCTCCTCTGGTGCTATAGTGGGCCATTAGAGTGTAAGCTCCTCTGGTGCTATAGTGGGCCATTAGAGTGTAAGCTCCTCTGGTGCTATAGTGGCCATTAGAGTGTAAGCTCCTCTGGTGCTATAGTGGCCATTAGAGTGTAAGCTCCTCTGGTGCAGATACTTTTGTGACACTCTGTACAGCACCACAGTATATGTCAGAGATATATAAATGTATAATAATAGTGTGTGGCTATAGTGGGCCATTAGAGTGTAAGCTCCTCTGGTGCAGATACTTTTGTGACTCTCTGTACAGCACCACAGTGTATGTTGGAGCTATAGAACTGTTGAATAATGGTGGTATGATCATCCTCTTGGTGCGCAAACTGACGTGGCATTCATTCTTTCTATCTCCACCTATCATGTGGGAGATATAAAATGAATAATGTTAATCAATAATAATGTAACGATGGCAGAGATATTAGAGCGCAAGCTCCTTTGCGGACAGAATGATGCAAATGAGCCTGTCTGCGGAATATGTTGGCGCTTCACAAATAAAATGAAAAACTTTTGCGTTTCTGGCGTGCTACTCACATCGTCGGTGGGGCAGCTCCCATCGTAGCGCAGCAGCAGAAGTTTGGTGACGAGCGACCAGTGGAGCGCGCAGGTTGGGGGATCTCCTCCCTGCTCGCTGTAGATCCGGCTCACACTGTCGCAGCCGTACTGTCCGTCCTCTCCTGTCGAGGCTCTTGCCAGCATAATGGGCTGTTAATGCTTTTAACCCCTTCCTGGCCCTGACTGCGCTGTATGCAAATACTGGTCTTCCCAGCTGTCACATTAGGAGAGGGCCATTTCCGCTCAGTGCAGCTCCGGGAAGGGGGGATTATCCGGACGGATTCTGCAAAGTTTTGGACGCAGAGTTTGGACCGTCCAGCCGGCAGTTCAGGCGTGAATCCAGCACTTCTGGAAGATGTATTTTTAGGAGGGGGGTGGGGGGTGGCAGAGTCCAGGGAGGAGAGATGGCAAACCTTCAGGAGGAGCCAAGCATCGATCTTCAATCACTCATTAGAGCAGGTGAACAAATATGGAGCAGCAATGGCAATAAAAAAAAAAAAAAGGCGTACAACAAATTAAGAGGCAACGCCGCTGAATTAAAAAAAGATACAATTTGCCTGCAAATGTTTTTAGTTTTTTAACCTATCCATAGGCGATCCGTTATCAGGCTTATGTATATTGGCCTCCAGTCTTTCCTTGCACACCAGCTGAAATTCGAAATGAGGCTGAAATGAAAGAAATAAGAGCGTAGATGTCAGAAATAAAATGCAGCCTGGGGTTCTGACAGTTTCTGTGGGGGGCTCATAGAGGGTGTCTGAGTGGAGAGGCCTTTGGCAGCTTTTATTTATATCCATGTCTGAAATAAGAACTGTTTGTGTTGCACTTTTTTTTTTTCTCTGTTATATTCCGAATCGCAAACTGATGGGTTCTTATGGGTAAACGCAGGCGATACTTCTTTCATGCAGCTGGCTACAGCAGAACTTCAAGGCATCTGAGCACCACAAACTAAAAACATTATTTAAATATTTTTTTAATATTCAAGGCAAACTCCCCCATCCATCCATGTCTCCGTTTGCTGAGAAATCACTTTGAAAAACACCCCCCTAGCAGCATTTCTGGCAGCGGCCATCTTGAGTAAGGGCAGGTGGTTCATGTAGCATTTACTCCCTGGAATCCATCTGCCCTTAGCTCAGGCATGCAGACAGGAAAGTGGGTTCAGCTAAGAAAACCCCTCCTTCCCTTTTTGAAGACTGCTGGGATGTGTGGAATCATTTGCCTAGGCATGAAAACCAGGAAGTAACTGAAGAAATGTAAAAAAAAAAAAGTTTAATACCAGTAAATATAATATCCTTTCCTATCTAATTACTAATACTAGGAGCATAAGGGTTAAACATAGCCGGCGTTGACTGAGATGGTGAAGTTCCACTTTAATAAACTCCGGGGGGGGGGGGGGATGTGATGGGGCTGAATGTACAGAGGATAAGCGCACGCTCAGAAAATGGTGATAACGCTCGCTATACACATGAATAGGGTTGGGCTTCATGTTCGAGTCAAAATAATTGCATTTCCATGTTGTGTGTACTGTGGGAGAGCAGATATAGTGAATGCAGGGTCCGGGGAGAGGGGATATAGTGAATGCAGGGTCCGGGGAGAGCGGATATAGTGAATGCGGGGTCCGGGGAGAGCGGATATAGTGAATGCGGGGTCCGGGGAGAGCGGATATAGTGAATGCGGGGTCCGGGGAGAGGGGATATAGTGAATGCAGGGTCCGGGGAGAGCGGATATAGTGAATGCGGGGTCCGGGGAGACCGGATATAGAGAATGCGGGGTCCGGGGAGAGCAGATATAGTGAATGCAGGGTCCGGGGAGAGGGGATATAGTGAATGCAGGGTCCGGGGAGACCAGATATAGTGAATGCAGGGTCCGGGGAGACCGGATCTAGTGGATGCAGGGTCCGGGGAAACCAAATATAGTGAATGCAGGGTCCGGGGAGAGCGGATATAGTGAATGCGGGGTCCGGGGAGACCAGATATAGTGAATGCAGGGTCCGGGGAGAGCGGATATAGTGAATGCAGGGTCCGGGGAGAGCGGATATAGCGAATGCAGGGTCCAGGGAGAGCGGATATAGTGAATGCAGGGTCCAGGGGGAGTGGATATAGTGAATGCAGGGTCCGGGGAGAGCGGATATAGCGAATGCAGGGTCCGGGGAGAGCGGATATAGTGAATGCAGGGTCCGGGGAGACCGGATATAGAGAATGCAGGGTCCGGGGAGACCGGATATAGAGAATGCAGGGTCCGGGGAGACCGGATATAGTGAATGCAGGGTCCGGGGAGACCAGATATAGAGAATGCAGAGTCCGGGGGGGACCAGATATAGAGAATACAGGGTCCTGGGTTTAAGAACTCTTTAATTAAACCCACAAGTGCTTTTATTTTACCATTACTATTCCTTTATATTAGCTTTTTGAAATGTATCAGTGCAGATAGTTAGAAACCGGATAAAACGTTGAGCACTGTGAAATACGTTTTGAAAGATAAATAGTGCATTGTATATACAACTGTATAGATCAGACCAAAATGAGAGACAAATGAGGAGGAAGGAGGGACAGAGGGACTGTGTTCTGAATCAAGGACAGTCCTGCAAAATCAGGGACAGTCCCTCGAAATAATCCAGGACAGTTGGGAGCTATACCTAGATTGTAAGCTCCCAGGATCAGGGCCCTCCTATCCCTCTTGTATTGATCTGTATTGTTGCTGTATTGTCTCCCATTATATTGTAAAGTGCTGAGCAAACTGTTGGCACCATAAATCCTGTATAATATAATAATAATATATAAATCCTGTATAATAATAATAATAATACCTGTATCAGTGAGAGGAGTTTATTCATAATGACATTGGTCCCTTCCTTGCTGCGCACACCCACTCCCAGCCAACACTGTGTGTTTATTCAGCTGCCCTCTGTTTTGTCTCCGCTCCCCAGGGTGCCGATTGTCTGAACAGTCACCCAATAAGACAGCTCCCTGGTGTACATACATGGGATGGAAAAACAATGACCGCTTTTGGGGGGCATGCAGATTGTTGGGGTGCAGTACATACCATGGTGCAGGGACGTTCATTCTGAAGAATGCACCTGCATTGCCACACACCACAATGCGTTGTATCATGCGATTTTGTTGCCCTGCACTGCGAAGGGAAAAAAAGGTGCGGGTCTGGTTTTCGGTGCATTGGCAGCCCATTCATGTCTGAGACCCAGTTCACACCAATGCGGTGTGGGAAATGCTGCGAATCCTGTGCGTTTCCCGCACTGCATTGCAATCGCATCACATTCATGCGATCTGGTGCGGGTGTCAAATGCGATTGCCAGAAATCACATCGCATGGGTGAGAACACCCATGTGATGCGATTCAAGTACGGATTTAAAAAAAGGGTCCTGCACCTTTTTGATGCAGATGCGATTCCTGTGCAAATTACATGCGGTGTCCTGGAGAGATCATTATCTCATGGTCATGTGATGCTCATGAAAATTAATCTCTCTCATAATCATCACCTTGCTAGTACCTCCAATCAGATTGTACGATGTCCTTTAGATCCACCAATAACTATGTAGTATGAGGATTTGTGATTGGATACAAAGTGAATAGAGTGTTTAAGAAGGGCCCTTAATCTACAACCCACTGCAGAGAGATTGTCACATATATAATCATTAACCTCCCTAGTGGTCTGATTATGTCAGTATTTCTGTGCTCAAAGCGGTACATTTTTTTTCAATGGAAATATGTTGTTTTTTTATTGTAGGCCTGTAATTTTTAGGAATAACTCGCTGAAATCTGTCCGAACAAGAGTCTAGTAAACATCCCGGGGATGATAAAATTTGAAACACGAAATCATAAATTATAATATAATAAATAATCATAAAAAAATATAATAATAAATGTAATTCAATAATATAATCAAACCAAAAACACTGAAATGTGAAATAGAGCGCCAAGTTCGCACATCGCTGAGCTCAGTCGCAGAATTGTTTTCAGTGTCTGATGATGAATTTCCCCCACCAATCATTATCACTCAATTCTGCAAGTGGTTCTGATTTACTATCGCTGTTCTCTAGCCGGTCTAAAACCGCGTCTGACCTAAAGGGACGCTTTTTGGACGCCATGGACGTTTCTCAGTTTCCAGGCAGAAAGAACAGTAAAAATGCAGGCAGGGCGCCGGACAAAGCACTCGGGACAAAATGTATGTGAAATGGTTTGATACAGGAATGTTATACTATGTGATTTTAGTGTATTTAGTGAATGTCACTTTTTGTCATTTTTAAATTTCCCGCCGTTCCGTCCCCCGTACGTCCCGACGCTCGCAGGGTACGGAACCCAGATGACAGATGCTGGCATCCGCCGGAGGACATTGCCGGGGACACTGCAGGAGGGGCATCGCGGGAGCGCAGGACAAGGTAAGTGATCGAGGGATCGCGGAGCAGCAACGCATGGTAAGCCCGAGTGTAGCTCAGGGTAACCGCTTGTGGTACTGAAACTTTACCCCGAGCTACACTCCGGAATACCGCCAGGGAGGTAAAAGTGGAATTTCACTCTCTCTATCAACATGGACTATTTTTAATCTTTAACCACTTCCAGACCGGACACTTTCACCCCCTTCCTGACCAGGGCAATTTTCAGCTTTTAGCGCTATCACACTTTGAATGACAATTGCGCGGTCATGCAACACTGTACCCAAATGAATTTTTTACCATTTTTTTTTAGATAGATAAAGCTTTATTTTGGTGGTATTTATTCACCACTGGGATTTGTATTTTTTTTGCTATGTAAATGAAATGTCCAAAAAATTTGAAAAAAAGTGTTTTTTTAATAAAATTTTGCAAATAAATAATATTTCATCATAAATCTTAGCCAAAATTTATTCCGTTATCTTTTTAGTAAAAAAAAAAAATCCAAATTAGTTTGTAAGCAAAAATTATAATTTTTAAACATTTTTTTTTTACATTTTTATTTTATTTTTTTATATTATTATTTTTTTTTTTTTACATACTGTCACCCTAGCAGTACAGTGTCACCATGGTGACACTGTACTACTTGTGGGGGGTGATGATTTTTTTTTTTTTTTACACTGATTGCTTTTACACCCATATAGGATGTAAAAGCAATCATTTCTCTTTCTCTCTGTCTGCATTCTTGCACTCATTGAGAAGAACTGAGTGAGCTGTGATTGGTCACAGCTTGTCACATGGTACAAGGCTGTTGTGAATAGCCTTGTACCATGTGACCTCTGTGATCATTCACAGATTTCACACATAGTAAGCAATGATGTCACAAGTGACATCTTGCTTACTACTTTGCATGTGATCACAGATTGGCCAATCAGTGATCACATGATCGGGACCTCGTACAGAGGTCCCGTCCGACGATCGGTGTTTCACTGTGTCCGAAGGACACAGCGGGCACCGGAGCGCGGTGCTGCGCGCTCCCAGGGAGCGCGCACAAGCAGGGTGCGGGGAGGCCGTTTATAGACGGCCACCCGACCCTGCAGTGCCACCGTCCGGCCGTTTATATACAACGGCTGGTCGGGAAGTGGTTAAGCTACTAGTATTAGTAAATAGATAGGAAAGTATATTTACATTTACTCGTGTTAAACTATATATATATATATATTTTTTTAATTTCTTCAGTTACTTCCTGGTTTCCATGCCTAGGCAAATGATGTCACACATCCAAAGAGCCTTCAAGAGGGAGAGGGAGGGTTCTCAGCTCAGCCAATACTCAGCTCAGAAATACTGCTGCAGGGCTGTGCAAAATCATGTGTGTATATATACGTGATTTTGCAGTTCTGGGCAGGGGGTGCGCATGTGCCCTACCGCACCGCCATTCGTGGCCTCGGCTGTCAATCACCAGGTCCTGGCCGGTGATTACTCGCCAGCACCCAGTGATCGCCAAGTATTACCGACAGGGGAGAGAACTGTATGTAAAGCAGTCTGTTTACTGTGAAACACACACACAGCACACAGTTAACCCTTTGATCACCCCAGATGTTAACCCCTTCCTGCCCAGTACCATTAATACAGTGTCATTTCTTTTTATTAGTGACACTAAGTCCGATCCCCCCAGTGTTAGAATGCCCGCAGCAGTCCCTTTATAAGTCGCTGATTGCCTCCATTACTAGTAAAAAAAGAAATAAGAAAAAAAAAATCCCAGTATCTATACCGCCATTTGTAAACGCTATAACTTTCACGTAAACCAATTAATTTACACGTATTGGGATTTTTTTTAGCAAAGACATGGAGCAGAATACATTTGGGACTAAATTTATGACAAAATTTGATTTTTGTTTTAAAATTTTTACTGGACATGTTTAATAGCAAAAAGTCAAAAATATAGTTTTTTCTCAAAATTGTCGGTTTTTTTTTCTATAGCACAAAAAATAAAAACTGCACAAAAACTGCTACCACCGAAAGAAAGTTCAATTCGTGGAGAAAAAAAGGATGTAAATTTAATTTGGGTTCAGCGTTGCATGACCGCGCAATTAAAGTAACACAGTGCCATACCGCAAAAAATGGCCTGGTCAGGAAGGGGGCTAAATCCTCTGGCGGCGGGCAAGTGAACACTCCCCAGCCAGCTGGTGCATTGATGTGTGTTACCACAGAGCTTTTGATTGAGATTTGTTGATTCCATAATGGCATCACTGAATGCTCTGACAAGCGATTTCTCTGAGTTTCCTGCCAACTTTAGAATCATCTAACCGTGTATCTCGCTATTTGGGATCACGGGCAGAATCGCCGTGATCCTGCCTGTGATCCCAGATCGTTGCGGAACGCCTGACACTCTTTTGGGAGTTTATTATTCTTTAAAGGCACCTCAAACACGATGCGATACTGCCGCGCTCGTCGCACTTCGAATTTTAAAAACGTGCTATGCTTGTCCCCCTAAAGGTGCACGAGCTTCTTTTCGGGTGACAAGGACACATAGGGCATCCCATGAAGTGGATGTCTGACATGCGAAATCTCATGTAAATCACCCAACCAACTCAACGCTTGTTCCCGCTACATGACTGTGTGACTGCAGCCATTGTTGGGTAGAGAAACCAATGGGCTGCAGTAAATATAGCTTACCTTGCTGGACCTGGAAGCTGAGCCATCCCTAATGATGACCCTGTGTATCAGGATGTGAAAAAAAGCACCAGGTAATACTTCTGCCGTGCGTTCCACACCTTTGGTAGCCTCTGGGCTATGCGTTCCATGCGGCAGCCAGAGGGAGACGTGAAGAAGACCAGGTGCAAAGAGTATGGTGACAGATGGAGGTGCCGAATAACTTGGCAGGCTGAAACCTATGACCTGAAGACAATACAGACAGTTTTCAGGGCTGTACTTGAGTATGGGGGAATGGAAAGCACTCAGAGGTTGTATATGATGGAAGTGCTTGGTGAACAGGTTATGTAAACTTGCCCCATCTACTGAAAGCAGCCATTTTTTTCCCTTTATTCATTTATTTATTGTGATTTAACTTCATAGGTTGGAGGCTTGGCACCATGTTATGTGTTACACCCTGAATATGGGTGTAACATGTAACAATGTGGTAAGAAAGGTGTACTGAGCCTGTAATGCTTGGCACCTCTACAACACAAAGTCAACTGGGATTTTTAGGATCCTTCCATAACATACTGAGGGATTGAAAGTCTTGTAAATGCTGTTATGTATAAATGGGTAGTCTAGGTCAGCCTTTCTCCGCTAGGGTTCTGTGGAACAATAGGGTTCCTTCAGAGGTTGCTAGGGGTTTCTTGAGCAATGAGAATTTTCTGTCTCTTAGGTAAAAAAGATCATTGGTATTAATGGTTGCTTTTCTATCTGGTAGGGTTTTTTTCCCCCCTGATCACCAATGTAAAGATCATTCTACCACTGAACAGCAATGTAAGGGCCATTATTCCAACTGACATCCAATGTAAGGGCCATTATTCCAACTGACAACCAATGAAAGGGCCATTATTCCCACTGACCACCAATGTAAGGGCCATTATTCCCACTGACCACCAATGTAAGGGACATTCTTCCCACTGACCACCAATGTAAGGGACATTCTTCCCACTGACCACCAATGTAAGGGCCATTATTCCCACTGATGACCAATGTAAGGGACATTCTTCCCACTGATCACCAATATAAGGGACATTCTTCCCACTGATCACCAATGTAAGGGACATTCTTCCCACTGACCACCAATGTAAGGAGCATTCTTCCCACTGACCACCAATGTAAGGAGCATTCTTCCCACTGATGACCAATGTAAGGGACATTCTTCCCACTGACCCTCAGACTAATCTCCCAGTGAGCTGCAGATATAGTAATTATTAGTAGGGTTCCTCTGTATTTAAAAATGCCAGGCAGAAAATATCATTGCCAGCAAGAACTTGCATTGCTGACATGGAAGTGAGTATGAGTCACTAAAAGTTAATTTCTTACCATTCTATCACTATCTCACCAATGAGTGAAATCCACTCTCCAAGGTGACACCGCCATGTAGAATATCACCCATCATATGGTATTGACCTACAAATTATAGGCAGGTTCCCTGTCGGAACCTGGCGATCTCCGAGGATATCTGACGGGGGAGAGACCTGTATGCAAACAATAGAGATCTCTCCCCTGTCAGCTCCTGCACACTGCCATACATACAAAGCAGTGTGCTTACAGTGAAACACACCCACACAGCCTCCATAGAAAACCAGTACACAGTTAACCCTTTGATACCTTAGAATGTACACCCCTTGAGGGTTAGGGACTGATGTGAATGTACAATATATATGTAAAGTGCTGCGTAAATTGATAGCGCTATATAAGTACCTGAAATAAATAAAAATCCCCACATGTTAACCTCTTCCTGCCCAGTGCCATTAGTACAGTGTCAGTGCTTTTCATTAGCACTGATCACTGTATTGGTGTCACTGGTGACACCAAGTTAGTTCCCCCCAGTGTCAGCATGCCCGCCACAGTCCCGCTGTAAGTCACTGATTGCCGCCATTACCAGTAAAAAACAAAACAAAAACAAATTCCAGTATATATACTGCCATTTGTAAATACTATAACTTTCACATAAACCAATTAATTTACACATATTGGGATTTTTTTTGGCAAAGACATGTCGCAGAATACATTTTGGCCGAAATTGTTGATGACATTTTTTTTTTATTTATTCTTTTTTTATTTTTTTACTGGGCATGTTTGATAGCAAAAAGTAAAAAATATAGGTGTTTTTTTTGCAAAATATTGGTCTTTTTTTGCTTATAGTGCAAAAAAAAAAAAAAATGCACTGTCAATCAAATACCACCGAAAGAAAAGTCAAAAGTTGAGAAATGCTGGTCTACATGAACAATTTAGTGAAATCTAGCTGTCTCAGTGCACCATCTTGTGGTGATAATATCTATTACAAGGCAAAGCTAATATAGGGTCAGATAGGAACATTATTAAAGTGTAATTCTAGACAATATTTTACATTTCTTGTGTGCTGTGGTCTGTCACTAGCATTAATGCGGCAATTTCTGTTTATCTGAGTATGTTGATCCGTGTACAATCCTAGCATTTGCTGGTTGCTGGGCCAGTCAATCAAGATGGCCAAACCCAGAAGTTGCCATTTAGAACATATCGGTGCCAGAAGGAACTTGCATTGCTGACATGGAAGTGAGTATGAGTCACTAAAAGTTAATTTTCTTACCATTCTATCACTATCACACCAACCAGTGAAATCCACACTCCAAGGTGACACCACCATATGGAATATCACTCATCGTATGGTATTAACCTACGAATTATAGGCAGGCAGGGGCGGACTGACCATTTGGAAACTCCAGCACTGCCCGAGGGTCCGGGGTCAGTAGGGAGCCCCATGAGATGCCCCTGGTACCTTTTTTTCATAGGCTTTTTTGAGTTTGGGCAAGGACACAGGGGCCCCATGATCCCCTATTGCTCGGGGGCCGCATGAGTTGTCAGTCCGCCCCTGTAGGCAGGTCAAAATTTGCCCCAACCTAACCATCAGTGGCATCAAGGAATTCATCTTCCACTGATCCTCATTATAAAAAGGTGTCCTGAACTGGTTTACATATTGTGATAATTTCTGTTTCTTTGGAGTACCATAAGCATGAAATGCTGCTATTTAAAATGTATTACATTGTATAAAACAAAGGATCGCTCACATATTCATAGTGCAGCATAACACTATGGAGTTGATTTACTAAAACTGGAAAGTGCAAAATTGATGCAGCCATGCATGGTAGCCAATCTGCTAACTTCAGCTTCTTCAATTAAGCTTGACAATAAAACCTGGAAGCTGATTGGTTTATATGCAGAACTGCACCAGATTTTACCAGTTTTAGTAAATCAATCCCTATGTATCAGCACTCCAATAAATGGAATACTTTATATACAAGCTGGATTGTGGCAAAGTGTTAAAAGAGAGAATTCTGAACATGTCATTCTAATGCATTCCGTCATTGGACTTCTTCAGGGTCTGGAATGACCTGTCTTTATATTTGGGCACATTTTGACCTGCTATAATTTGGAGGTCAGTGCCATAAGGTGAGCAATATTCCATAAGGTGGTGGCACTGCATTGTCACCTTGTTACAAGAAGTGTAAAAAAAAAAAAAAAACAGACTTCCTGGCAGAGCAATGCGTGCAAACACAAAAATAGAAACCAACCTGCTTTTTGGACTTCCATGGAACATACAGAGGAAAAACATAATAAATACTCAATAAAAAATCTGTATGTGAACAAAGGTTTCATTGAGAGTACAGCTCAGATGTTTTACAATGAATAAAAATGCCATGTCATGTAGAAACCCCCACTGTCTTCATTGTTTTACATGGTATTAGAAACCCCAGTCTTCATTGTTTTACATGGTATTAGCATAGTTATTTTTTCTGTGTTGTCTCTTTTTGCCTTATAATGATGAGCTCACATGCTGTGGCTGCAGTTTGTAGTGATTGCACTATGTTCATGTATTGCTGCAGCTAGCTGGTCCCTATGCACCAAGGGAACAACTTCCTGTTTCAGGTGCCATAGCATCCAATCCATGCCTTGCCAATTCCTCAGTGTTGCATCACATATTTGGGAGTGCTAGTGTGATGAATATCATAGGTCTGGCTATGACTGGTAAGGGCAGAAGTGATGTAGACGCGCATGCGTGATGCACGCTGACCGCGGGATGGGCATTTTTTTTTTCTTGCTGGATGGATCACTCTGGCCTTGATTGACATAATTTAAATGCCCCAACAGATGACAGTGTTGGCGCCAGGGGGAAAAGACGCACACAGAGGGCGATTGCCGTTACACGGTGTATTATAGGTATGACAGATGCTAATTTATTATTATTATTATTATACAGAATTTATATAGCGCCAAAGGGTATGCTCAGCGCTGTACAGCAAGGGGGACAGAACATGAGATAAGACCGTAACAATACAATACGCGAGGGGTTCGAGGGCCCTGCTCTTTCGAGCTTACAATCTAGGAGGAAGGGGAAAGTTCTACAGGAGGAAATGGCTGTAGGGGATGGAGTGGTGGGAGGAGTGGAGGAGATCGGCTGTTAGGTGAGGGTGGGGTAGGCTTCCCTGAAGAGGTGGGTTTTCAGGGTGCGCCTGAAGGTGAGAAGGGTAGGTGACAGTCTGATGGATTGGGGTAGGGAGTTCCAGAGGATGGGGGAAGTCCTGGAGAAGTCCTGCAATTGGGCATGGGAGGAGGAGACCAGGGAGCTAGAGAATAGGAGGTCCTGTGAGGAGCGGAGGGCACGGGTAGGGTGGTATTTGGGTATCAGGTCGGTTAGGTAGTTTGGGGTGGCATTGTGAAGGGTTTGTATGTCAGAGTTAGCAGTTTGAATTTGATGCGTTGGGCAATCAGGAGCCAGTGAAGGGATTGGCAGAGGGGGGTGGTGGATGTGGAGCAGTTGGTGAGGTGGATGAGTCTGGCCGCTGAGTTCAGGATCGACTGGAGTGGGGATAGCGTTTGTTTGGGTAGGCCAGTGAGGAGGGAGTTGTAGTAGTCCAGGTGTGAGATGATGGAGTGTACGAGTTGTTTAGTAGTGTCTGGGGCAGGGGCGAACTGACAACTCATGGGGCCCCGGGCAATAGGGGATCATGGGGCCCCTGTATCCTTGCCCAAACGCAAAATAGCCTATGAAAAAGGTACCAGGGGCATCTCATGGGGCCCCCTACTGACCCCGGGCCCTCGGGCAGTTTCCAAATGGTCAGTCCGCCCCTGGTCTGGGGTGAGGAATGTACGTATCTTGGAGATACGTACAGCCTGCATAATTTGAGTTGTTGTATGGAGTGGTTTGAGCTGGGGACAGTATCGTTTATCGAATATGGCCACGTTTGTGATTATAGGATCCATATGCGGATAATCCTAATGACTGACATAGAAGAGTTATGGACAAGCAATTTAGTGACACTGCATAATTACTACCCATGGGTGGACTTGTCCTATTTCTACCTTGATGTTGGGATTATCCGGTATGATTCTACCAATCGGATCCTGAGTGGTATTGATGGAAATATGGATGTTCCCACTGACTCTTTATTGTTGTATTTAGATTGCTTTGTGGAGAGTGTGCATAGGATATATTGTATATGAATCACATCGACATGTGAATAGATTTGCTGTCTGCCTGTTTTTTCAGTGACTTCCTGAGTGAGAGTCATATTTGGGACTTTTCTTGTTCCCCCTTTCTCTCCTTCCCAGCCCGCCTGGTACCAACAACCATGAAATTGAGCAGGTGTACCTAATGGCCGTTGAGTGTATAGGGTCCAGTATTGATATTTTTGTGCATGCAATGGTAGGGTTTACAGACGTAACCGCTTCCGCACCGCCCTATAGCAGAAATACTGCTACAGGGCGGCACGGGTGTGCAAAATCACATATGTATACCTGATTTTGCAGCTCCAGGTAGGGGGGCGCGCGCGTGTGCCCTACCCGCGCCACCATTCACAGGCTCGGCTGTGCTGGCCGGTGATTCCCTGCCGGCACCTGAGGATTTCTGATGGGGGAGAGGCCTGTATGCAAACAATACAGATCTCTCCACTGTCAGCTCCTGCACACTGCCATACATACAAAGCCATACAAGGCAGTGTGCTTACAGTGAAACACACACACAGCCCCAAATAAAACAGCCCCAAAGTAAATTGCTGCGATAATGCTAGTGACAGACCATAGCACACAAGAAATTTAAAATATTGCCTAGAATTACACTTTAATAATGTTCCTATCTAACCCTATATTAGCTATTCTCCAGAACCCCGGAGCCTCTGCATCATCATCCTGCTTAGAGCTTGCTGAACAAGGGTCTCCTCGAATCCAGCCTTCCCCTATATTTATATCACTGGCGAGTAGGGTGGATCCAAGAAGCGCAAGAACAGCAGCACACACATTAACTCTTTCCCCCCTCAGCCTGTGCCAGCCCCTAACTAAAATAAAACTTCTGTACGTAAACTGCCTACATGTGGAAACATTGGTAAATGAACTGGAAGGCAACTACTGAGGTGAATTGCCAGGGGAAACTTTGGTCCGTGTGGTCAGTAGGGAAGAATGGCTATGCTTGTTTTGTCTTCCCTATATTGCCTTGTCAGGAATTTCATGATGATGCGTGTAACGCTACCCCCACAGGAGCCGCTTGGTAATTTGACTTCTCTATTCTGTGCCTCAACTCCAAGAATACCCTCAGCCCCTCTGACACACCTGGGTGAATAAAGCAATTATAAGAACACAAGTGTAGATACCTTTTTATCTCAGCTGTGAATTGGCACCAGGAAATAGACACAAGACCGATCAGTGGCAAATTAACTCAATGTATTAATACAGGTTAGAATAAATGGTGGTTTGAGCATAAATGAAGGTATGGATGAGGTACAGTCAGCCAGACAGTATCCTCACAATGCCAAGGTAATTTAGAATAGAGTTCTGTAGCACTGGAGTGAAATAAACACATAAATCAGCAAAGTCAGAAATAAACAGTGCATATAAGCATTAACTGCTATGTGAAATAATAATGCTTTAACTAATCACTCTAGGAGATTGGCTAGGATATGGTGCAATGTCCCCTGAGAGGTACCTCTTAGCATAAGCAGTAGGAGAAGGTCTCTTTGTAGCAGCTGTAAAGGGACAGTCTTTAGTAAAATGTTTCAGATGGCTAGTGTTGGGGCCCAGTTGTACCATTGGTGCACATGAGAATAGCCCCAGTCAAGCTTCCAGGCAGCAAAATGGCTAATAGATGGCTGTAAGGGCAGTTCCTAAAGGGCTCAGGCTCTCAACAAATAGTAAATTTCCACAACAGCAGCTCACCAGTCGTAGGGATATTACAGCTCACCATCCAGTCACATACAGCAATCAGTCCACACTCTGCTATGCACCGAGGCGACTCTAGTTGTTGGCACTCCCAAGCTCAGTGCTCCAGATCCCATACAAGCGGCCAGTATACAGCATTGATGGTGTACACTGTACAGTGCACACTGTGCATTCTCCAGTCTCCCTCACAGAAAATGCAGCTCTTCCCCCTCCTCTTGGTAATATCCATCTGCGAAATGCAATTAAAGCTCTCTTGATTACAGTTGAGTCTCTCTCCTCTGAACTACAGTTCCAACAGTGCAGTGCTGACTGACTCAGTCTATTGAACTCTTCCTGATCAGCAGCTCCCTCCTTTTTCTGATATAGCGGTTAACCAGTTAAACACCATAAGGCAGCGTCTAGAGAGAGCAGCTGCAGCCAGTGTTTCTCTCGCTCTCCATTCTTAGCCAAGTACCTGGCTACACAGGCATAGGAGGGAAGGCGTAATCCTGATTAGTCCCATTGGCAGGAAAGCACATCAGCTCTTTCAGATAAGTGCTATGGAAGGCAAGACGGGAATCTTCGGAGCTTGCAGTTCCCGAGGGCCACGAACAGGGAATACCTATAACTGGGTGATATGGTCAAGTATGTGAAGAGGGATTGACCATTCTTTGTTATCTAGGAAAGTTGTAGATGGTCAGTCCGCTTTTACATTTAGCCAACCTAGGTTTGTTGCTCTCAGATCCAACATGTTTGATTCTGTCCAGAGAATTATATTTTCTACTTATTTTAGAACGGTGTGTCTGTGGGTGCCCCTTGTCTCTCAATATAAGAACCTACTGCCCTGTTTTCCTTTTACAGCATTACTGATTTACACTTGATTTGAGATGTCACTTAAACCAATGAGGCTGCTCATATATTTTTAAGATATTGGACACTGCTCCTTAAAATGGGAAGTTCCACTTCCCGTGTGCTTGGGTGCTGTTGCAGTGAGCACCCCAGCCTCTTTTGCTGGTGTCTGTGGTAACTATGGTCTATGATAATGGACCTGACAGGTGAGACTGAGATGGAGATTTTCCTTGAACCCACCACCAGAGCATCCTACATATAATGAGTGATACTCTGATCATTTGGCTCAGATGTTGCTCCTTCCATTGTGTTAGGAAGCCTCTCTTTAATTATCTGAGATGCCAATGCACCCAGGGTATCAGGTGTATACATGCTAACATGGTGGGTACCTAACAACAGGCTCAACCACTGGGGCATTGACATGCGAGGAGATGAAATTGCCATCTAGATTTTCCTCCTGGCGGCTGTAATCTTTTGTTGTGGGATGGAGATTAAGTCTACTGAAATGTCAAAAAGAGCTCCCAGATTTGTTTGCTGTTTTGGAAATAGCGGACTCGTCTTCTTGCAAGTAGTAGGATGTCGTTGAGTTAGTGGCAGACCTTGCTCTAAGAGGACAAATAACACAATCTGCACTTTTGGAAAGGGTTTTCGAGGGGGTTAATAACCAGAAAGAAAGATTTTGAAAACAGAGATGAATTTGTCCTATTTCAAACCTGAGTTACAGTAAGATAAGATTCACTGTCCGAGGGCCCAGGGTCAGTAGGGGGCCCCATGAGATGCCCCTGGTACCTTTTTCATAGGCTTTTTTGAGTTTGGGCAAGGACACAGGGGCCCCATGATCCCCTATTGCCTGGGAGCCCCATGAGTAGTCAGTCCGCCCCTGATGAATCCTAATCTGCCATTGGTTCTAAACTTTCCCCACTAGACCAAAAAAAAAGGCAAGAAAAGGTTGCCATTGGGCTTTTAAACAAAGAAAACCTCTCTATCCCTATAAGCATTAATATGGATAAAATGAAATGCATAAAATATTAGCATTCTCTTTTTCCTTGAAGAGGTTATTATTTGCTTAAACTATGTTCTCTGACACTAACACACTAATGTATGTCCCGCAGGCACTTTCTTCAGTTACTGTACACCTAGGAATGAGGAAGGGAACAGCACTCTAATCTGAAAAGGAAGTTTTACTTTCATTTCTCAACCCTCGTCACAATGGCATCTCTAGATGTAAGAGACGAGCTGTACTGCTCCATCTGTCTCGCCATTTACACGGATCCTATAACTCTGCGATGTGGACACAACTTCTGTAAGGTCTGTATTCATTGTGTGCTGGAAACACAGAAGGAGTCTGAAGTTTACTGCTGTCCAGAGTGCAGAGAGGAGTTTCAGGAAAGGCCTGCTCTATTGCGGAACATAACTCTCCGAAACATAGCTGAGTGTTTTCTATCTGTTCAGGAAACTCAGGAGGAGACCGGGGTCTTCTGTACTTATTGTGACTCTCCTGTTCCTGCTGTTAAGACCTGTCTGCTGTGTGAGGCTTCTCTATGTGGCAAACACTTAAAAAAACACAGAAATTCATCAGAACATGTGCTGGTGGATCCCACAATGTCCCTGGAGAACAGAAAATGTCCCACTCACAAAGAGGTCCTCAAGTACTACTGCATGGAGGACTCCACCTGTATCTGTGTCACTTGCAGGCTCGATGGAAACCACCAAGGACATCAAGTGAAGTCACTAGACGAGGCCTCTGAGAAGAAGAAGCAGAAGCTGAGAAATATTCTCCAGAATATTACCTCTAGCAGAGCAGAATCTGAGAAAATGGTCCAGAAATTGCATGCACACGTGAAATGCATACAAGATAAAGCAGTGCATAAAACAAAGCGAGTCACTACCATCTTTAGAGACCTCAGGACCCAACTGGATGACCTGGAGAAAAAAATCCTCACTAAGATATCCACACAAGCAAAGCAGATGACCTGTTCCATTTCTGATGTGATCCAGCAGCTGGAAATGAAGATGGACACGTTGCTTAGGAAGATGCATCACATTGAGGAACTGTGTGGCTTGACTGATGCACTGACTGTCATACAGGAATCAAAAAATAATCTTTTTTTTTATGTTGGACAGAAAGCCAGTGAAAGTGAAGAGGAGTATTCAAAAATAGTCAATGCTACAGGAAATCTGGATGAGACTGTGATAGTAGAGACATTACAAGCTAAGTTATCTGATATTATAACCTCAATGGAGAAAGAAATTCACTTACCATGCAGTTCCTACAAACTAGATGGCAACACAGCCGCTAAAAGTTTACGTCTATCCCAGAATGGAAAAGAGGCACACTGGATAAAACCAGCACCAGGTTTATTATATGCAGACTCACCAGAAAGATTCCAGGACTGTTCCCAGGTTTTAGGCTCCCTTTGTTTTTATTCGGGACAACACTTCTAGGAAACACAGATGAGTGAGTGTGGAGAGTGGAGGTTGGGAATGTCCTATGGATCTATTAATAGGAGAGGAGATCCTTCATATTTAGGGTCTAATGACAAGTCTTGGTGTTTGTCTAAGTCCTCCAACAATCGCTATTCAGTTATACATGACGGGCTAGAAACTATAGTATCTCAAACAATTTCCTGCAATAGATTCAGGGTCTGTCTGGATTATGAGGCAGGACAGATATCCTTTTATGAATTGTGTAACCCCATCAAACACCTCGACACCTTCACTTCCACCTTCACTGAGCCCCTTTATGCTGCATTCTATGTGTTTGGATCCAATGCCTTTGTAAAAATCACAACATAGAGTAGAGTTCTCCTGCATTGAGAAGAGCCTTGTCTCATGGGAGCCAACAGGGAATTGTTTAGAATTGTTAATTTTACAGTATCCACATGTTTTGTATTATAGCTACAAGGCTTTTCAAACAATCTATCACCTTATTCCCTTTCAATTTACTGAACTGGCAGCAGCCTTGAGAAGCAGACCTTAGCAATACCTGCTCGTTCACAATTCTTGAATCGTTCCACAAGTGCCGCTCAATCAAGAGGATCCATTATACAAACACAAACCAACTTCCACCATTTTCCTAATTCCCTGAGTGCATCCCCTTTTTTTTCTATATACCTTTTTTTAGGGTGTCTTCTGGTTGGTCATAGTTAGCATTGCAAAAAAATTATGTGTGAGCAGTTGCATTGGGATTTAAAGTGTTACTAACCCCACAACAGTACAATCAGTCTGTATATGCAGTAAAGCATGCTGGTTATACTGTGGAACCTAAGGGGTTAATCCTGCACATTGTGTAAAAAGGCTGTTTGATCCTGTCTTCTCTGATCAAACAGCCTTTTTACACAATGATCCCTTCTTCCAGTGTCAGTGTCTTATGTGGAGTCACTCTGCACATGAGCAGTTTGGTGTTTATTGCTAGAGAGTTTATTTTTCTTGGGAGAGTGCATGTGATCAGACAGGGCACTGTCCAGACAGAGCTCAGGGGTCCTGCATCCTCCTAGAGCAGAAATAAAACTCCTCCTACAAGCTTTAACCAGTGCTCAACTGGACACTGATAGAAGTCACAAGACTGCTATATACTGCTGATGAGAAAAGGTATTTAGCAATTTATATTTACTAAAATAATTGCATTTCCATGTTCTGTGTACTGTGGGAGACCAGATATAGTGAATTCAGGGTCCGGGTAGACCAGATATAGTGAATGTAGGGTCCGGGGAGAGCGGATATAGTGAATGCAGGGTCCGGGGAGACCAGATATAGTGAATGTAGGGTCCGGGGAGACCAGATATAGTGAATGTAGGGTCCGGGGAGACCAGATATAGTGAATGTAGGGTCCGGGGAGACCGGATATAGTGAATGTAGGGTCCGGGGAGAGCGGATATAGTGAATGCGGGGTCCGGGGAGAGCGGATATAGTGAATGCAGGGTCCGGGGAGAGCGGATATAGTGAATGCAGGGTCCGGGGAGACCGGATATAGTGAATGCAGGGTCCGGGGAGAGCGGATATAGTGAATGCAGAGTCCGGGGAGACCAGATATAGCGAATGCAGAGTCCGGGGAGACCAGGTATAGCGAATTCAGGGTCTGAGGAGAGTGGGTATAGCGAATGCAGGGTCCGAGGAGAGCGGATATAGCGAATGCAGGGTCCAGGGAGAGCGGATATAGTGAATGCAGGGTCCGGGGAGAGTGTATATAGTGAATGCGGGGTCCAGGGAGAGCGGATATAGCGAATGCAGGGTCCAGGGAGAGCGGATATAGTGAATGCAGGGTCCGGGGAGAGTGTATATAGTGAATGCGGGGTCCAGGGAGAGCGGATATAGTGAATGCGGGGTCCGGGGAGAGCGGATATAGTGAATGCAGGGTCCGGGGAGAGCGGATATAGTGAATGCGGGGTCCGGGGAGAGCGGATATAGTGAATGCAGGGTCCGGGGAGACCGGATGTAGTGAATGCAGGGTCCGGGGAGACCAGATATAGTGAATGCAGGGTCCGGGGAGAGCGGATATAGTGAATGCAGGGTCCGGGGAGAGCGGATATAGTGAATGCAGAGTCCGGGGAGACCAGATATAGCGAATGCAGAGTCCGGGGAGACCAGGTATAGCGAATTCAGGGTCTGAGGAGAGTGGGTATAGCGAATGCGGGGTCCGGGGAGAGCGGATATAGCGAATGCAGGGTCCAGGGAGAGCGGATATAGCGAATGCAGGGTCCGGGGAGAGCGGATATAGTGAATGCAGGGTCCGTGGAGAGTGTATATAGTGAATGCAGGGTCTGGGGAGAGCGGATATAGTGAATGCAGGGTCCGGGGAGAGTGTATATAGTGAATGCAGGGTCTGGGGAGAGTGGATATAGTAAATGCAGGGTCCGAGGAGAGTGGATATAGCGAATGCAGGGTCCGGGGAGACCGGATATAGTGAATGCAGGGTCCGGGGAGAGCGGATATAGTGAATGCAGGGTCCGGGGAGAGCGGATATAGCGAATGCATTGTCCGGGGAGAGCGGATATAGTGAATGCAGGGTCCGGGGAGAGCGGATATAGTGAATGCAGGGTCGGGGTAGAGCGGATATAGTGAATGCAGGGTCCGGGGAGAGTGGATATAGTGAATGCAGGGTCCGGGGAGACCGGATATAGTGAATGCAGGGTCCAAGGTGACCAGATATAGTGAATGCAGGCTTCGGGGAGATCGGATATAGTGAATGCAGGCTCCGGGGAGAGCGGATATAGTGAATGCAGGGTCCGGGGAGACAGGATATAGTGAATGCAGGGTCCGGGGAGACAGGATATAGTGAATGCAGGGTCCGGGGAGACAGGATATAGTGAATGCAGGGTCCAGGGAGACAGGATATAGTGAATGCAGTGTCCGGGGAGACCAGATATAGTGAATGCGGGGTCCGGGGAGAGCAGATATAGTGAATGCAGGGTCCTGAGTTTAGTAACACTTTAAGTAATGGAATTAAAATGGAAAGAGAGAACATATTATATTACATTATATTATTATATCTGTTTTGTAGAAATGGTAGAAATGGTAATTCTGATTCCTCCTTCTGGTTGTCAGCCAATGGACCAGAGCTAAAGTACTTCCACTGGAAGCCTGTTTTTCAGAGTTTTCAGTTGGCAGTTCAAGATTCAAAAATACTGGCATGGGTTTACAAGCTGAAAATAATAATAATAATTAATAACAGATCTACGTAAGAGTGGAGACACTTCATTTGAAACTATACTTTATACCTAACATTGCAAATTTAACCTTTTTTTGTTTTTTTCATCCTGCATTCTTTCAAAACTCTTGGAAAGTTTAAAAGACATAATCGTCTAATCTCTAGTAAAAGATCTCATTAAATGCTATCTATATAAAAAGTCTCCATTCAGAAAGTTTCAATACAAGGATAAGGCTCTTTATTTTCAGCCATGTGGTGGTTATTTTTAAGGCCTCGTACACACCATGGTGCAGAGACATCAGGTTTTTCTTGCACGCACTCTGCAAGAGCACAATTATTATTATTATTACTATTATTATACAGGATTTATATATTATTATTATACAGGATTTATATGGCGCCAACAGTTTGCTCAGCGCTTTACAATATAACGGGAGACAATACAGTAACAATACAGTTCAATACAAGAGCGATTTCAGTGCCCTGTTCCTTGGAGCTTACAATCTAGGAGATGAATTCAATTGTTCTCTATGTTCACACCACATCACTAGTATCACAGGCAGATTTTTTTTCTGTGCAGAAATCTGCAAGGTGTATAAAACTCATTGAGGCTCACATGTAAACTGATGTCTCTGCAAGTGAAATTTGCACATTTGGGTGTCAGTGTTTCTGAACGTATGGTGTGAATGAGCCCTAAATCTATTGGCTGTCACATTTTGAAAACAAAATCTTATCCTGTTGTGTGAATTTGGCAAACATTCTTTTAAAACTTGTTTTTTTTTTCCTCTAAACAATAAACAAATATTTATACTATTCTGTTTTGGTTTTTCATGACATGTGAAGTTGTAAACCTTGATGTATGCTTTCATTCTCTGTAGATTACTTTACTTTTATACTGTTTTGTTTAATTTGTTACCTCAACAAAACAATAAAAAAAAACGGATTCAGTCACACTCTAAAAAAACAAAAGTCAGCAGCTACAAAAACTGTAGCTGCTGATTTTTAAAAACAGCCACTCGCCTGTCCCTCGATCCCCATGTGTTCTTCCTGGAGTCGGTTTCACCGGCCGCCCTATGTTCCTGGTGCCAGCATCTTAAGTGTGGGCACCCGGCTGTGACAGCTTGCGGCTTCACAGCCAGGTGCCCACTGCGCATTCGCAAGAAGCGCTGTGCTTTGTGAATGGCCCCGTCATCTTCTGGGACCTGTCACGTGTCCCAGAAGACTATGGGGAGGGAGGACGACTTCTGCTTCTGATCACCTAGGCCAGGGGTCTCCAAACTTCCTGAACAAAGGGACAGTTTTCTGGTCTTCTGACTTTAGGGGGCCAGACTGTAACCAGTGGGAATGGAAAATATAGCAGAAATGGTGCCCAAATATTGGTGTCAGCAGAAGGTATAGCACTCTATTATTGGTATCAGTGAGAGGAATAGTGCCACAATATTGGTGTCAGTGGAAGGAATGGTTCCCCAACACTGGTATCAACTAAAGAAAAATTACCCCAATACTGGTGTCAGTGGAAGGACCAGGCCCCCACATTGGTGTCAGTGGAAGGACTGGTGCTCCAACATTGGTGTCAGTGGAAGGACTGGCGCTCCAACATTGGTGTCAGTGGAAGGACTGGCGCTCCAACATTGGTGTCAGTGGAAGGACTGGCGCTCCAACATTGGTGTCAGTGGAAGGGCTGGCGCTCCAACATTGGTGTCAGTGGAAGGGCTGGCGCTCCAACATTGGTATCAGTGGAAGGACTGGCACTCCAACATTGGTGTCAGTTGAAGGACTGGCGCTCCAACATTGGTGTCAGTGGAAGGACTGGCGCTCCAACATTGGTGTCAGTGGAAGGACTGGCGCTCCAACATTGGTGTCAGTGGAAGGACTGGTGCTCCAACATTGGTGTCAGTGGAAGGACCAGGCCCCAACATTGGTGTCAGTGGAAGGGCTGGTGCTCCAACATTGGTATCAGTGGAAGGACTGGCGCTCCAACATTGGTGTCAGTGGAAGGACTGGCGCTCCAACATTGGTGTCAGTGGAAGGACTGGCGCTCCAACATTGGTGTCAGTGGAAGGACTGGCGCTCCAACATTGGTGTCAGTGGAAGGAGTGGCGCTCCAACATTGGTGTCAGTAGAAGGACTGGTGCTCCAACATTGGTGTCAGTGGAAAGACTGGCGCTCCAACATTGGTGTCAGTGGAAGGACTGGCGCTCCAACATTTGTGTCAGTGACAGAAATAGTTCACCATCGATGGTATCAGTGGGAGGAAAAGTGCCCCATCTTTAGTGTTAGTGGGAGTAATAGTGATCTATATTTTATATCAGTGGATGGAATTATGTTCCATTGTTGATGTCAGTGGCAGGAACAGTACCCCAATAATGATGACCAGTGGGAGGAAAAATGCACCATCTTTAGTGTTAGCGGAAATAATAGTGTTCTGTAGTTTAAATCAGTGGGAGAAATGATGTCCCAATGTTAATGTTCGTGGAAGGAATATCGCCTCACATCAGTGGGAGGAATAGTGCCCCAAGGGACAGATAAAGGCAAACAAAAGGCCGCAGTTTGGGGACCACTGGCCTAGCGATCGCAGCGGAATTGGAAGCAGGTACCTGTCAATTTCAGGTACCTGCACCCCTCTCTGCTCCAAGGTGCCAATTCTTAATGGGGAGCGAGAGACCAGCCTATAAAGCAGAACTTCCCCTTTTGGCTGGAGCTCCACTTTAAGTTACTAAAAAAGAAGGAAACCTATATTACCTGTTCAGACCGTGAGGTGGTGGTAAAGGTCAACAGCTAGATGTAGACATTTTGTACGTTCTCTGCTCCAATCAGGGGCGGACTGACAACTCATGGGGCCCCCGGGCAATAGGAGATCATGGGGCCCCTGTGTCCTTGCCCAAACTCAAAAAGGCCTATGAAAAAGGTACCAGGGGCATGTCATGGGGCCCCCTACTGACCCCGGGCCCTCGGGCAGTGCCCAAGTTTCCAAATGGTCAGTCCGCCCCTGGTTGACACCCTCACTCCTTTTACTCATCTTATTTTTCTATGCTAGAAAGATTATTTTTCTCTCGTGGAAAAACACCAACAACACCCCACTCTTTGATGGCTTGGAAAAGGTTGATTAATAATCAGTGGGTGTAGAACAGGCGGAAATATAAAAAGTCCCCCTCCTCCCTCTATGGGCGGGGCCATGAGGAGAAATGCCCACCCACCATGGTACAGTCTCGGTATTAGGGCGGGGCCGTATTATCAAAACCGATAGAACGCTCAAGCCACGCTTAGCGCTCCATCTTGGGGGGGCGGGTCTGTAAGGAGTGATGGGTGGGGCGGCCCCTATACTACCCTTTAGTGCACGTGGGAGAAAAGGTGGAAGTGCGGGCCCTTTTTGAATAGCTTATTAGAAGGCGTGGTGGAAAGTGGGCGTAGAAAAGGTGCAAAGTAGGCGTGGAACAGGAGGAAAGTAAGCATGGAACTGGCCCAAAGTGGGCGTGGAACAGAAGCTAAGTGGGCGTAGAACAGGTGAAAAGTGGGCGTGGAACAGGCAAAAATTAAGCGCAAAATATTCTTGTTCCTGGGAGGGTGGACAAGTGAAAGCTAGAATTCACTTAGTACTGTGTATTTCTAGTCAGATATTTCCCTCCTGAAAGGGTACACAGCTACTTGTAATTGAGCCTGTGATTGGTCACAAAGACACCCAGAAGAAATTATTAAGTCATCTTATTAGCCCCTCTGCCTGTCAGTCAGTGGAAAGGGGCGGGTTCTGTCATTCTAGTAACCCGGTGAAGCCGGGCAAGGACAAGGAAACAGGGGCGGAGCATTAGTAGAGGAAGAGCGTGAAGGGTTGAATGTGCCCGATGCCGATTGGTGACATAGTATGTACGCTGTAGGCTGATTGGGAGATTGTTGCCAGTGCTGCCCGAGCCGCCGTATTCCCATTGGCTGTCAGCAGAAAGCTGGGCTCTGATTGGAGAGATGCCTTTCAGTCACACAGGGGTCACTGGAGCTGATTGGCTGGCGGTACTGCAGTCCGTCGAGACGCCGGGTCCAGATTGGCTTGCGCGGTAGCACGTGCTCCGGTGACCTGAAGAGTCTCCGGTGTGTATGGGGCGTTTTGGCCTTGTGTGGAAGCGCCTATACTGGGCTCTCGCCATGTCACAGCCTGAGGCGCGGGTCCTCGGCAGGCGCAAGAACAGTCTCGCCCCGGTAACCCTCCGACACGTCAGGAACAGAGGAAAGCGCGACTACAACGAGTCCAATGGACCCCACACCTTCTATGTGCAGGCTTTGGCAGCCGGGAGCCGGGACAACGGGGCCTCCCTCTTCCTCTTCTCCGAGTTTAACAGGTCTCTGAGGGGGCCACATAGATTGGAGGTCTGGAGTCAGGAGGAGCCACGCAAGGGTTGGGGGTCACACTGAAATTCAGAGGGGCCCCCAGTGAGGAAGGTAGCAGCTCTGGTGTTTGAAAGGGCCACACTGGGGGAGGGGGACAAGTCGGCCTCCGGTGGGGGCCACGTTGGGGTTGGGGGTCACACTGAAATTCAGAGGGGGCCCCCCCAGTATGGAAGGTAGCAGCTCTGGTGTTTGAAAGGGCCACACTGGGGGAGGGGGACAAGTCGGCCTCCGGTGGGGGCCACGTTGGGGTTGGGGGTCACACTGAAATTCAGAGGGGGCCCCCCCCAGTGAGGAAGGTAGCAGCTCTGGTGTTTGAAAGGGCCACACTGGTGGAGGGGGACAAGTCGGCCACCGTAGGGGCCACGTTGGGGTTGGTGGACACAATGAGGTTGAGAGGGGAACCGGTGAGGAAGATTCTGGTGTCTGGAAGGAAGGGGACATGCTGGCTTCTGGAGGGGCCACAGTAGGGTTGGCAGACATAGTAAAGTTTAGAGTGGCCCCGGTGAGATGGGGACCATGCTGGTGTCTGGAAGGGACACACTAGGCTGTGTGTGGGATTTATAGGCTTCAAGAGGGGCCACACTAGGGTTTGCAGAAATAATTAGGTTCAGGGGGGACATTCTGGTGTGTGGAAAGGACCGCAATGGGGGAGGGGGTCCTGCTGTATTCTGCAGGGGTCACACTGAGGTTCAGAGGGGCCCCAGTGAGAGAGGGGTACTGGTGTTTGGAAGGGCCACACTGGGGGAGGCGGTCATGTTGTATTCCGCAGGAGTCACATAGAGGTTCAGAGGGGCCCCAGTGAGGAAGAGATCGGTACTGGTGTTTGGAATGGCCACACTGGAGTAGGAGGACACACTAGGGTTGTCAGACACAGTGAAGTTGAGAGTGGCCCCTGTGAGGAAGGGGGCCATTCTTATGTCTGGAAGGGTCACTGGGGGAGGGGGGATATGCTGGCTTCTGGAGGGGCCACATTAGGGTTGGCAGACACAGTAAGGTTTTGGGGGGGGGGATGCATTGGCTTCTGGTGCGGCCGCTCTAGGGTTGAGACACAACAAGGTTGAGAGGGGCCCGGTGATGAAATGGGGTCATTCTGGTGTCTGGAAGGGCCACACTGGGGGAGGGTGGAATGCTGGCTTCTGGAGGAGTCACAGAGTTTGAGGGGCCAAAATAAGGAAGGGGGACACATTGGCTTCTGGGGGGGCCACACTAGGGTTTGCAGAAACAATTAGTTTCAGAGGGGCCCAGGTGAGGAAGGGGGGACATTCTGCTGTCTGGAAGGGCCATAATGGGGGAGGCGGTCATGTTGTTTTCTGCAAGGGTCACACTGAGGTTCAGAGGGGCCCCAGTAAGGAAGAGGGTGGTACTGGTGTTTGGAAGGGCCACTCTAGGGTTGTCAGACACAATGAGGTTGAGAGCGGCCCCTGTGAGAAAGGGGGCCATTCTTATGTCTGGAAGGGTCACACTGGGGGAGGGAGATATGCTGGCTTCTGGAGGGGCCACGCTAGGGTTGGTAGACACAGTAAGGTTTGGAGGGGCCCTGGTGAGAAAGGGGGGCCATGTTGGTGTTTGGAAGGGCCACAGTGGGGGGGCATTGACTTCTGGTGTGGCCACTCTAAGGGTGACAGACACAACGAGGTTGAGAGGGGCCCAGTGCTGAAGGGGGGTCATTATGGTGTCTGGAAGGGCCACGCTGGGGGAGGGTGTCATGCTGGCTTCCTGAGGAGTCACACTGAGTTTCAGAGGGGTCAAAAGGAGGAAGGGGGCCATGCTAGTGTTGGAGAGGGGGACACATTGGCTTCTGCAGGGGCCACACTAGGGCTGGAAGAAACAATTAGGTTCAGAGGGGCCCCACTAAGGAAGGGGGATATGCTAGAGCCTGGAAGGGCCACTCTGGGGGAGAGGGACATTCTAGCTTCTGGAGAGGCCACACTAAGGATGGTGGACACGTGGAGGTTGAGAGGGGCCCTGGAGAGGAAGGAGGGGCATGCTGGTGTCTGGAAGGGCCACATTGGGGGGTGTGTGGTGTATTTGCTTATGGAGGGGCCACACTAGGTTTTGCCGAAACAATTAGGTTCAGAGGGGCCCAGGTGAGGAAGGGGGGGGGGGCATTCTTGGGTCTAGATGGGTCACACTGGGGGAGAGGTACATCCTGGCTTCTGGAGAGGCCACACTAAGTATGGACACATGGAGGTTGAGAAGGGGCCCTGGTGAGGAAGGAGGGACATGCAGGTCTCTGGTAGGGCCACACTGGGGGAGGGAGACATGCTGGCTTTTGGAGGGGATGCGCAAGGGTTGGCAGACACGCTGGGGTTCGGGGGGGGGGGGGTGCTAGAGGATGAGGACATGCTGGGGTGAGGGCTACATTGGGGCTGGGGGCCACACTGGGGGAGGGAGACATGCTGGCTTTTGGAGGGGATGCGCAAGGGTTGGCAGACACGCTGGGGTTCGGGGGGGGGGGGGGGGGTGCTAGAGGATGAGGACATGCTGGGGTGAGGGCTACATTAGGGCTGGGGGCCACACTGGAGGAGGGAGACATGCTTGCTTCTGAAGGGGCCACACTAGGGTTGCTGGACACTCAGGGAGTGTCACAATCGTGTGCTCAGGTATCAATCAGACAGTAGGGGGGGGGGGGGGTGTTCCACAAGGTAAGGGGACAATTTAGGGAAAGGGGCCGGCTGACATTCTGTGAACACCGTCCCAGGGGGTCAGGGTGATTTTGGAGCCATGTGTGGGGTGTTGGTGTCAGATGAGGGCACTGAGGTCACCGGTCACTTACCTGCCTCTGTTTCCTCCCCTGCAGGAGTCTGTTTAATTGCGGAGAAGGGACGCAGAGGCTGATGTATGAGAACAAGTAAGATTAATTTCCCCTTGTGATTGGCTGCACATCTGATGCTGAATATAACGCTCTCTCTGTGCTCCCATCACAGGCTGAAGGTGTCTCACCTGAATACCATCTTTCTGACACGGATAAACTGGGCCAATGTGGGAGGTTTAGCAGGTGAGTCATGTGACCGGCGATAAATATTTTCCGTCATCGTGCTGTCTCCATATGACCTGTACATTAACCCTTTCACTTCCCTTAACCTGCCCATCTGAACATTAACCCCTTCGCATCCATCCTCCCACGCTTTGTGACCTGTACATTAACCCTTTCCGCCTTCTCCGGCTTGCTTTTTAAAAAAATTCAGAACGCCGAGGGATGGGAAAGATTGGTCGAGCACATGACCACTATGTTTGGCTGTCACGGTAGTCATGTGATTAGGAGCTGGATCATAAGTGGGTTTTAAAGCTTACTCTTTTGTCACTGCGCATAAGTGTTAGGCAGCCATAAAGGGATTAACCCCCTTGATCTTTTTTTTTTTTTTTCTTCTCTGTGCATTAAGGCCCTCGATCCCCTCATGTTTTGCATCGTATTGTTATTGTTCTGTCACATGTTCTGTCCCCCTTTGTAATGTACAGCGCTGAGCGAACTATTGGCGCTTTATAAATACTGTATAATAATAATAACTAACCTCCCTAGCGGTCTGATTATGTCAGTATTTCTGTGCTCAAAGTGTAATTTTTTTTTGCATGGAAATGTGTCGCTTATTTATTGTAGGCCTGTAATTCTCAGGAATAACTCACTGAAATCTGTCCGAACAAGAGTCTAGTAAACATCCCGGGGATGATAAAATTTGAAGCACAAAATCATAAATTACAATAAAATAAATAATCCTAAAAAATAATTTTAATTCAATAATGTAATCAAAACAAAAACACTGAAATGTGAAATATAGCGCCAAGTTGGCACATCGCTGAGCTCAGTCGCAGAATCGTTTTCAGTGTCTGATGAGGAATTTCCCCCACCAATCATTATCACTCAATTCTGCAAGTGGTTCTGATTTACTATCGCTGTTCTCTAGCCGGTCTAAAACCGCTTTTGACCTAAAGGGACGCTTTTTGGACGCCATGGACGTTTCTCAGTTTCCAGGCAGAAAGAACAGTAAAAATGCAGGCAGGGCGCCGGACAAAGCACTCGGGACAACATGTATGTGAAATGGGTTGATACAGGAATGTTATACTGTGTGATTTTAGTGTATTTAGGGAATGTAACTTTAAAAATTTTTGAATTTCCCGCCGGTTCCGTTCTTTGTATGTCCCGACGTCGCAGGGAACGGATGCCGGCATCGGCCGGAGGAGATGGCCGGGGACACTGCAGGGGGGACATCGCGGGAGCGCAGGACAAGGTAAGTGAAGAAGAGATCCCGGAGCAACGCTGCAGGGTATTCTGAAACTTTACCCTGAGCTACACTCGGGAATACCGCCAGGGGGATTAATGTATCTAGTGCACCAATACCAAGCTCTGTTTAACCCCCTTTGTATCGGAATGGCGGGCACTGCCATGGCTGTGGAATTGATCTCCTTTTTTTTTTTTTTTTTCTTTTCTTTTCACGTTACATTCACACCAGCATCCCGCGGTATACCACAATCGTTAGTGCATGCTATGAAAGGGATGGGGTTATGTGCTGACTACAGCGTACCACACTGACAACATCGCTCTTCCACTACAGTTCTTCCAAACAGAGTGCTTTGCATTCATTCAGAAAATGTGAAGCATTCTCTGAATGGCAACCGTGCCAAGCGGCCAACCTTCTGTGTTCACAATGCAGCAGGGCAGTCGCTTGGCATGGGACTCGAAAGAAAGTGGAGAGTAGGCGTGCCTACTACAGCGTTTTCCAGCATCTAGTGGGATCCCACAAGTATGGTATATACACAGTTACAGCGGTCCAAAGCTGGATCCAATGTAACTATGTATACATTTATTCATACATTGAATTCCTCTGTAAACCAACAGAAGGAGCACTAGACCCATAAACAGCTAACACGTTTCAGGAGAAAAGCACACTCCTTCATCAAGGCTCAGTAAAGTTTGCACATGTACTATGGACCTGGGGAAGGAGATGCCAGAGAAATTGTTAGCAAAGGAAATCGGACGAGGCAGAGTTATGCCAGCACTATTGGCTCTTTTGTGAATCATTAAAACTTTTGGGCTTTTTAAAATTTGGTCTGGCCCTCCTTCTTTTGGTTTAGTTTCTAAGGCTAGGCTCACATCTATGGAGGTTACTTTTGAGCTGTTTCTGCATTGCATTTTGTGGTTTTGGTGCGTTTTTTCGTTTTGTGGGTTTTCTTTTTCCCTTGTTGCTAGGCAGATTTAAAACTCATCAAAAAAGGCAGCACATGCTTTTCTGCAGCGTTTCCATTGAAGTCTATAGAACCAAAAATGCCACATTTTGCATTAAAAAAAAAAGTCCCTCACCCTTTCCAAAAAAACGCACCAGGTGAACATGTTCCATAGGAAATCATGCTAAATGGACTGTACTGCGTTTCTGCAAAACGCTGCAGAAACCGTTTAGGTGTGAACCTGGGGTAAGTGTTAATGCTGGTTGCAGACTGCTTCATATGCCACTTTTGACTTGTCCATGGTTCCACTTTTAACCTAAGCCGCCTCATTACTGTTTTCTCTTTTGTCCCTGCTGTGTAGGTCTGCTGATGTCATTAAGGGATATAGGACTTCCATCCTGTGTGTTGGTCGGGCCTCCTCAGTTGGTAAAATACCTACATTTTTTATTTACATTATTGTGCCATAAAGCACTGCAACGAGCAGCGGTGGTGTTGTGCAGAGTGCAGTAATCCATAGCAACATTAAAGTTGATGTTTAGGTATGGCACTTTTTACATGGTTACGTTGTCCAGCTTGGTTCAGTGTAAGTATGTGCCAAACTTGTGACATGGAAGTGGGAAATCACTGGATTAGGCACTACTTCCCCAGTGTTCACTGTCTTCCGAGTCCCATGCCAAGCAGCTGCTCTGCTACATTGAACACGGAAGTCGCTCATTGAACACGGAGGTCGCTCATTTGGCATGGGCACCAATCAGGGAATGCATAGTATTCTCTCATTGAATACAAAGCGTTCTCTGACTGGATGTGGTGAAGAGGTGCAGGGGTGATGTGGTGAAGAGGTGCAGGGGTGATGTGGTGAAGAGGTGCAGGGGTGATGTGGTGAAGAGGTGCAGGGGTGATGTGGTGAAGAGGTGCAGGGGTGGTGTGGTGAAGAGGTGCAGGGGTGGTGTGGTGAAGAGGTGCAGGGGTGGTGTGGTGAAGAGGTGCAGGGGTGGTGTGGTGAAGAGGTGCAGGGGTGGTGTGGTGAAGGGGTGCAGGGGTGGTGTGGTGAAGGGGTGCAGGGGTGGTGTGGTGAAGGGGTGCAGGGGTGGTGTGGTGAAGGGGTGCAGGGGCGGTGTGGTGAAGGGGTGCAGGGGCGGTGTGGTGAAGGGGTGCAGGGGCGGTGTGGTGAAGGGGTGCAGGGGCGGTGTGGTGAAGGGGTGCAGGGGCGGTGTGGTGAAGAGGTGCAGGGGCGGTGTGGTGAAGAGGTGCAGGGGCGGTGTGGTGAAGAGGTGCAGGGGCGGTGTGGTGAAGAGGTGCAGGGGCGGTGTGGTGAAGAGGTGCAGGGGCGGTGTGGTGAAGAGGTGCAGGGGCGGTGTGGTGAAGGGGTGCAGGGGCGGTGTGGTGAAGGGGTGCAGGGGCGGTGTGGTGAAGGGGTGCAGGGGCGGTGTGGTGAAGGGGTGCAGGGGCGGTGTGGTGAAGGGGTGCAGGGGCGGTGTGGTGAAGAGGTGCAGGGGTGATGTAACAGTAGATAGTCTGTGTAGAGGAAAGCCAGTGGGAAGAGAGTTGCAGTTGTCAAGTTGGGAGATAACCAGGGAGTGAATTAAGCTGACCATACATTATACAATTTTCTTGTTCAATTTCCTATAGATTTACCTTCAACTATGGGGCCTGCTTGATTGCCTACATATTGAAAGGGTTTAGGTTTGACCTCATAATATATGGTTTTGGTAAATCTAAAGGAAAATTGCACAGGAAAATGGTATAATGTATGGCCAGCCTAGGTTTTGTGGTGTGAAAAGGGGCAAATTTTGGAAATGTTACGGAGGTTAAGGCGGTAAGATTTAGCCAGCGCCCGAAGGAGAGGTTAATGTCCCGGATTACACCTACTACCTTCCATGTAAGGTAAACTGCTTACCGAAGAACGTACCCGTAAAGAAGGCAGCAAATACTTACCCCTTCCGCTTCCTGCACCACTTCCGGAAGTGCCGCTTTACCAGCAGCCTCAGGGGGGATGATTGCCCAGCAAAGAGCAGCATTTAGAGGTGTGGGCAGCAGGACAAGTAAATATTCATTGTCTTCATTACAGGTACATTCTGTTTCAAGATGTTTCCATTATGTGATGTGTCATTTTTAAAGCAGAATTTTGCTCATGACGACTTGATAAAAAAGAAATAACCACCTTTAGCAAGAAACATACATTGCACATTAATTATTATGCTACCAAAATTAGCGTGTGCTATAAATTGCCTCCATTGTTCCTGTTTCTTCTTGCTGGAGGATGCCAATTTGTTGAAGCTCAGAACCCCCTGAACAACAGTAAATCTTTAGACTGTCAGCAGATCGGCTGCTACATTTTCATCACAGTGTCTAAAAATGGAGAGCAACTGAGCAATGCGCAGAGCAGGGTGAGAGAGTGTATTGCTGGATTTTACACAGTATAGGTACTTAAAATGTTTTACATAGCTATACCTGCGAAAGCCTGAAGTGATCCAGCTGGTTTTAATTTTCTGACTAAACTGTTCCACTTTAAGCGTGTGTTAGATTGGTCTGTTGAATTGAAGTGTGATTAGTAATGTCATCTTTTCAGTGTTGTGTTTTTTTTGTTTTTTGTTTTTCTTAACACAGGACAAACTCCTACAGGCCATCAAGTCCTTCTGTGGACCCCTAGACAGCCTTGAACTTAGTAAGCCTTTCTTCATTTGCTTTTTTCAAGACTAGATATTGAGTAATTTCGCACCGGACGCCCACTCAGTGTTTCCCAGGCTGCCACACTCCTCCTGGGAGCATAGGATACAACTAATGATATCAGGATGGTGAGCGGGAGGGCAGGAAAGACAGGGGGGGCTGATTTGTTAAAAGTGGAGAGTGCAAAATCTGGTGCAGCTGTGCATTTTAGCCAATCTGCTTTTAACGTCAGTTGAAATAAAGTGTTACTAAACCCACAACCGTAAAATCAGTCTGTATATGCAGTAAAGCATGCTGCTTATACTCAATTTGCAACCCAAGGGGTTAATTCTCTGCATTGTGTAAAAAGGCTGTTTGATCCTGTCTTCTCTGATCCTCCCCAATCCATCTGCTGATAGTACAGAGCCCAAGGACACACTCTGCACATGCTCAGTTTGGCGTGTATTGCTAGAGATGTGTGCTTTGTTTTTTGTTTTTTTTTGGGGGGGGTGGGGGTTGGGGATGCTGCATGTGATCGTCACATGGCCAATCAGCATTTTCCAGACAGAGGGCCAGGAATCATGAAGCCTGATAGGACAGTCAGAGGAGAATGAAAACTCTTACAAGCTTTAACCAGTGCTCTGCTGGGCACTGATAGAAGTCACAAGACTGATATATACTGCTGATGAGAAAAGGTATTTAGCGGTTTATATTTACTGAAATAATTGCACTTCCATGTTCTGTGTACTGTGGGAGACCGGATATAGTGAGTGCAGGGTCCGGGGACACCGGATATAGTGAGTGCAGGGTCTGGGGACACCGGATATAGTGAGTGTGGAGTCCGGGGACACCGGATATAGTGAGTGTGGAGTCCGGGGACACCGGATATAGTGAGTGTGGGGTCCGGGGACACCGGATATAGTGAGTGTGGGGTCCGGGGACACCGGATATAGTGAGTGTGGGGTCCGGGGACACCGGATATAGTGAGTGTGGGGTCCGGGGACACCGGATATAGTGAGTGTGGGGTCCGGGGACACCGGATATAGTGAGTGTGGGGTCCGGGGACACCGGATGTAGTGAGTGTGGGGTCCGGGGACACCGGATGTAGTGAGTGTGGGGTCCGGGGACACCGGATGTAGTGAGTGTGGGGTCCGGGGACACCGGATGTAGTGAGTGTGGGGTCCGGGGACACCGGATGTAGTGAGTGTGGGGTCCGGGGACACCGGATGTAGTGAGTGTGGGGTCCGGGGACACCGGATGTAGTGAGTGTGGGGTCCGGGGACACCGGATGTAGTGAGTGTGGGGTCCGGGGACACCGGATGTAGTGAGTGTGGGGTCCGGGGACACCGGATGTAGTGAGTGTGGGGTCCGGGGACACCGGATGTAGTGAGTGTGGGGTCCGGGGACACCGGATGTAGTGAGTGTGGGGTCCGGGGACACCGGATGTAGTGAGTGTGGGGTCCGGGGACACCGGATGTAGTGAGTGTGGGGTCCGGGGACACCGGATGTAGTGAGTGTGGGGTCCGGGGACACCGGATGTAGTGAGTGTGGGGTCCGGGGACACCGGATGTAGTGAGTGTGGGGTCCGGGGACACCGGATGTAGTGAGTGTGGGGTCCGGGGACACCGGATGTAGTGAGTGTGGGGTCCGGGGACACCGGATGTAGTGAGTGTGGGGTCCGGGGACACCGGATGTAGTGAGTGTGGGGTCCGGGGACACCGGATGTAGTGAGTGTGGGGTCCGGGGACACCGGATGTAGTGAGTGTGGGGTCCGGGGACACCGGATGTAGTGAGTGTGGGGTCCGGGGACACCGGATGTAGTGAGTGTGGGGTCCGGGGACACCGGATGTAGTGAGTGTGGGGTCCGGGGACACCGGATGTAGTGAGTGTGGGGTCCGGGGACACCGGATGTAGTGAGTGTGGGGTCCGGGGACACCGGATGTAGTGAGTGTGGGGTCCGGGGACACCGGATGTAGTGAGTGTGGGGTCCGGGGACACCGGATGTAGTGAGTGTGGGGTCCGGGGACACCGGATGTAGTGAGTGTGGGGTCCGGGGACACCGGATGTAGTGAGTGTGGGGTCCGGGGACACCGGATGTAGTGAGTGTGGGGTCCGGGGACACCGGATGTAGTGAGTGCGGGGTCCGGGGACACCGGATGTAGTGAGTGCGGGGTCCGGGGTTTAGTAATATTTTAGGCTTTGACAAAAATAAACAAAAATCCTGGAAGCTGATTAGTTTCTATGCAAAGCTGCACCAGATTTTGCACTCTTCAGTTTTAATACATCAATCCCTTGATGTCTCTATAAAGAAGAGAGCCTTTCATCTTCCCCAGTGTTATCGCATAAGGAGTTTGTTGCCCCACTTGTGATAGCAATAGTATGAATTGCAAATAAATTGTGTTTAAAATATAAAAGCACTCCTGTTGACCTGTGCGCACACATCTGAACACAATGCAGGCACAGAGCACACTTGTGTATGTAAACAATTGCACCACATGTGCTAGACCACCGGGCATGCCAGAGTGACAACAGCAATAATTCTGGGTCCCTTATTTACAGTTAATGCTAAACTGATCAAATATAAAAGTATATATGGCATCTCCTATTGCTGATTTTAAGTTCTGTATTTTTTGCAAGCTCATGGGCACAGTTTTGAGGCTTGATGTACTTGGTATCTATTTATTCAACACTACCTCCTCTTTTTTATTTTGATAAATTGGGAATTAAATTGTTTGTATGCACTAAAATTCATTCATGTGTTGTGCAGAGGTGCATCCTTTCACTGATCCTGTGTACAAAGACGAGGCGATGGCTGTTCAAAAAGTACCAATCTTCAGTAAGTGACTGATCCTTCCCGGCTCCAATCCCCCTTCCTGCTGCTATGCAGTTACCAATACTAAGAATGGAACTCGCATTTTAATCCACTGAAAATGATCCTTTTCTTCTGTCCTTGTTTATGTAGGTAATGAAACTGGAAAAGAATCGCCGCCTGAACCTCTGGACCCAGGTTCCTCAGCTGAGACTGAAGGTCAGGGGGGTAGTAGGACCTGTACGGGCATTATGGGGAGATGCTGTGGGTAGTAGGGATGCACTAATACCAGTTTTTTTTTTTTTTTTTAAGAACGAGTACTGATACTTTCTCAAGTACTTGCAGATACCAAGTACCGATTTTTAGTGTCATGTAACAGGTTTTTGTGGTTTGTTTTGTGTTTTTTTTTTTTTTGGTTTTTTTTTTCTTTTGGCTAATCAAAAATTATTACTGTTTGTTTAGAATTATGAAGAACAACAACTCAAAAGACATTCGGAAATAAAACCTTTTTATTTGCTTGTCACAAAGTTGTTAGCTTAAATGTCACCCAACATGTTTATAAATAAATTGATACCCCCTTGTGACTAAGGGTAAAACAAATCTTAATGCCTAATTTTGCAAGTTTGACATGCGTTTAGTAAAATCATACATATCATCACAAAGTGCAGGACACATTGGGCTTTCTTTTGGTGGTAAATCGTAACCTATCATTATTATTCGGTATCGCCACAAATGTTATAGTGAGAGCAATGATGCTAGCATCAGACCTCCTCTGTAACTCTAAACTGGCAAGCTGTATTAGCTTTTAAAGCATAGCCTGTGCAGATTAAGTACTGTAGTTTGGCACAATTTTAAAGCATGACATGTTTGGTATCTATTTATTCCGTGTAACATCCATTGTGTTTTTGTATTCATTAAAGTGTGTGTTTTTTTTTTTTTTTTTTTTTTTTTAATACAAAATTGCATTTAAAAAAAACAGCTGGGCAAATACCATGTGACATAAAAAAAAAAATGTATAGTTTGTGGGTTGTAAGTTATTTTCCCAAGTCGTCTTCCAGGACAGCCCACGAGATGTACAGCTCCTCCCACAGGACAGGAAATTCATTACCCCATAGAGAATAAAAGGCGGTCCTCCAGGTTCCAGCCTCAGTTATTAGTGTTTCCTCTGGACGGGAGTAACCTGTTTCTTGGAAACATATGGAAAAGTCCTCTCCCCAGGGCTGGTTGGAAGCTCAGTTGAGGCGGGGAGGGGGGGAAGAATTTCACTTGGGATTCCCTGTCTTCTAGCCCGGCAGCCTGGGTGGTATTTCTCTACCAGTAGTCCCCCTGCCTGTGGAGGAAGATAGGTTCTCTCTGCGGCTTTACCTGGCTTTTGGAGACCACATCTTGGGGCAGTATAGGTGGCTGTATTCCGCTCCTGCCCAGGCTTCCTCTTCATGCGGTGGGGGGACGGGGTCTCTACGTTCCACACTGGCTCCAGAAGCTGTAGTGACATCACTTCTGGCGTGATGTCATCACCGTGCGCCAGGGACACCGGTTCCAATCCCCATTTAAGGCGCAGGGCGGACTGTTTGGGCCGCCGGTGCGGTGGTCTTCTATGGCTACAGCAGAGGCTGGAATGGAGAGATCTGTAGCGCTGGATCCTCCCGTGGCTGCAACTCTGGAAGTTGACTCCGGACATGCAAGCACCAGCTCCTTACAGGTAAAAACAATGAGGAGGGCTCCAGATGTTTTGTGTACGTTTTTATCCTGTCACATACAGCTTCTTGGGTGTTAGGCTGTTTTTGACAGAGCACATTTCCTGCTTTTTGCTAGAGTAGAGGGTGTGTTGTCTAGTAATGTTTTATGGGGGCTCAGGGTCCTTTTCCTTTTTTGCTGTTATTTTGCAGACTAAAGCTCAGGACAAGGTTCCAGGCCCTGGTCCCAAGAGAAGAAAATGTGTGGTTTCTGCAGCCAAATTGGGATCTACTTGGAGCAAGCCCTTGTGCCTGTCCTGTATCTTGTCAAGGAGGACTCTACCTCAGCTTGTGTCAAATTGCTGTCGGCAGTAAAGAACGAGTTGTTAACCACGTTCAATTCCTTCAAGACTCTGTTGGAGGATTTTAAAAATCCTACCCCACCTCCTCCTTCCTCAGAGGAAGCTAACCCTTCCACAGCCAAGACCCGTACACAAGATAGAGCTTTCGGGGGTGAACTCCTTCTCTTTGGAAAGTGAGGATAGGGGAAGTTCTTCAGAGGAAGAGGTGATTTCAGGTGCTGGGTCATTGAGATACAAGCTCACTCTGGATGAAGTAGATGACTTGCTGAAAGCCATTTACAAAACATTAGAAATGGTAGAAGACAGAGTCCAGCTCTCCAGACATGACTTAATGTACAAGGGTCTTCAGGGTAAAAAGTGCAGGGTATTTCCTGTTCATAATTTCCTGAAAGAGGCTATTGAATTGGAATGGAAGGAACCAGGACGCAAGCCTTTTTTCTCCAACAGCCTCAAAAGAAGATTCCCCTTTGAGGAAGGGATTGCGCATCCCTGGAATAAGGAGCCTAAATTGTATGCACCCTTATCAAGTTTCTAAAAGATCTGACCTTGCGTTTGAGGACATGGGGGTCCTTAAGGACGCTATGGATAAAAAAGGGGAGGTCTTCCTCAAAAGGGCTTGGGATTCTACTGTTAATAGTCTCAAACCAGCCCTTTCTTCTACCTGTGTAGCCAAAAATCTGGACTTCTGGCTCTCTCAGCTGAAGTCTCACCTAAGTGGTGGCACATCCAGAGAAGAGATTTTCAAATCCTTCTCTATGATCTTTAAAGCTGTTGGGTCTCTAGCGGACTCTTCTGCTGAAGCAGTAAGCATGGCAGCTAGATCGTCAGCTCTGGTAAATTCTGCTAGGAGATCACTTTGGCTTAAAACTTGGTTGTGTGCTCTACCCTTTACGGGAGATAACCTGTTTGGTCCCGGTTTGCAGGAGGCTGATAAGAAGGCCTTCCCAGAAAAGAAAAGAACGCTGGCCTTAAACGACTTTTTCATGGCCAAAGGCAGCAAGCCGAAGGAGGTAAAGAGGCCAGGCCAAGGAAACGTTGGACAGGCAACAAAGGTAAGGGTAAAAGAGGAATCTTGTTTAATCCTCTTCAATTCTCTAAGACCCAACGACTCCTTTCTCCCAGTGGGAGGAATATTAGAGGCCTTCCTCCCAGCTTTGCAGGTCTATCACCTCCAGTCCATTTTATCCTTCTGATAAGGGTTACAGGCTGGAGTTGAATACCCTGCAACCCCCCTCCCAAAGATTCTTGACCATGAATCTTCCTCTGGATCGGGAGACAGTGCATTCTACTTGCAAATAGGCAAGATGGTAGATCAGAGGGTTTTAGTCCCAGTTCCGAAGGAGAGAGGGGTCAGGGTTTTTATTCACACGTGGTGTGAAATTTTGCCTCATCCTGAATTTGTGACCACTCAAGTCAATAAAGTACAAACATTTTCGTATGGAGTCATTATACTCTCTCAGGAACATCCTGCGGCAGGGTTGTTTTATTGTGACCTAGGATCTGAGGGATGCATTCCTGCATGTGCCCATTCATCCCTCTTGTCAAGGTACCTGAGAATGGAGAAGGTTCTGCACTGGCAGTGCAGAGCACTCCCTTTCTGGCTGTCTTCAGCCCCATGGATATTTTCCAAAGTCCTGGGAGAAGCTCTGGCTCCATTGAGATTAAGGGGCATTTCTTTATTTAGACGATCTCCTGTTAGCTGCTCCCTCCGAAGACCAATTGCAGATGGATCTAACGTTTACCCAGAATCACCTTCAGGCACCAGTATAGGTGATCAATTGGGAAAAATCAAATCTGGAGCCATGCCAGTCAATAAAATTCTTGAGGTACATCATAGACTTGACCGTTCAAAAAGTATTTCTTCCTGCAAACAAACTAGACAAAGTGATGTACTGGGTAGTGCAGCTGCCCCCTCATGGGGTTGGGGGACACACATACAAAAAAGGTTGACCCAGGGCCAGTGGTCAAGGGACGAGGCCAGATATTCCTCATACCAAAGGGAACTCTTGGCTGTGGAAAAGGCTATACGTTTTCAGGTGCAATTGAAGGATCATCATTTGCAAATCCTCTCAGACAACATTACGACTGTGGCTTATGTCAACGAACGGGGAGGAACCAGGAGTCCACGACTTCAGGCAATTGCGAAGAGGATCTTGATGCGATTAGAAGTCAATCTAGCATCAATCTCAGCCTTACACCTGAAGGGTTCCCACAACGTATTGGCCAATTTTCTCAGTTGTCAGGCGGTGCGCCAGGAGGAATGGTCACTGGCCGAAGAGGTTGGCTTACGGATATGTAGGGCCAACCGAAGACAGATCTGTTTGCCTCTCAAGCAAATGCGAAGGTTCAGAGATTTTTCTCCATTAATCCAGGGTATACTGCAGTGGCATTAGATGCTCTGGCAAATCTGTGGCCATACGCTTTTTTCCCCCCTTCAGATTAGTCCCAGTAATACAATACAATTTCAGCTGGAGAAGTTGGATCTCATCCTGATAGTGCCACATTGGCCGAAACGCCCATGGTTCGCTCTCCTGAAATCCCTAGCAGTTTGCCCTCCAGTGTTCCTCCTAATAAGGGAGGATCTTTTGTCACAGGGGGCCGGATCATTGTTCAGACTTGGACATGTTAAACCTCTCAGTGTGGTACCTGAGGAGCAGTTGTTAAAACAGGAAGGTTTTTTTGGTAGGGTAGTCCAGACATTGATCAACTATTGTAAGACGGTTACTAGAACCATCTATTTTAAGATTTGGAAAAAAATGTAATTCTTGGATGATGGAGAAAGGGCTTACAGTGACTTCCGTTCAGACAATCGTTGATTTCTTTCAGGAAGGAGTAGACAAGGGACTATCTCTCAACACCATAAAGGTAGAGGCAGCAGGCTTGGGAGCATTTCTGAAAGTCTTGCTCTTCGCTTCAAGTCAGTGGCTAGAATGAGACTGGTGCCTTCGAAATCTTGCCTTCTTGGGATCTTTCATTAGTTTTACAGGTGTTGACGTCCAGTCCTTTTGAACTTTTGACAGAAGCCTCCATTAAACTGCTTACTTGGAAGACCGTTTTTTTTTGGTGGCTATTACTATGGCTCGTTGAATAAGTGAGCTGCAAGCTCTGTCAAGCAGAGAACCTTGCTGGTTTTTGATGACAGGATTATTCTGAAAACAGACCCTGGTGTTTTGCTGAAAGTAGCCACGACTTTTCACAGGTCGCAAGACATCGTACTACCCTCTTTTTGTGCCTCTGCCTCAAATGAAAGGGATCAGTCGGCTGGATGTAAGGAAATGTCTCTTGCATTATTTAGGAGTATCCAAACAATTCAGAAGGTCCACTTCTTCTCTCCTTTTTTTTTTTTTTTATTCTCTTTTCTGGCAAACGTCAAGGATTTCAGGCTTCTAAGCCAACTTTTGCCAGATGGATCAAGCAAGCCATTTCTTGTTGCTACCGAACCAAGGGGCTATCGGTGCCTTTTTTCATTTATTGCACATTCTACTAGGGCCTTATCCCTGTCCTGGGCAGAGAGAGCTGGTGCTTCCCCAGATCAAATTTGTAAGGCGGCTACTTGGTCGAGCTTCTCGACATTTATCAAGCATTACCTGGTGGATCTCCTGAACAGTCAGGAGCAAACATTTTGGGCGTAAGGTCCTCCAGGCAGTGGTCCCACCCTAGGTTGGGAAGTTATTGCTTATTGTCTCGTGGGCTGTCCTGGAAGATGTCTCGGCAAAACTGGAGTTAGACTTACCGGTAACTCTATTTCCAGGAGTCTTCCAGGACGGCCGAGTTCCCGCCCGATGCATTATGTTGTGTTTGTTTTTTCAGGTTCGTCCTTCGGTACTTGTGGTTTACTAAGGCTGGCACCTGGAGGATTGCCTTTTATTCTCTGTGGAGTAACATGTTTCCTGTCCCATGTCTTGTGGGCTGTCCTGGAAGACTCCTGGAAATAGTTACCAGTAAGTCTAACTTCGGTTCTCTAGCAAAAAATGCTTTTTTTTTTTCTTTTTTTTTTTTTTTTTTTACTTGTATACAAAAAGTGCCAGAAAATGCTGGGTCCTTAATTGGATATTCTGTGTAACTATTAGTGAAGGCTGTATTCTATCATTTTTAGTTATATTAGTGGATCTGCCAGGGGCTCAAAATGAAACGTTTGCTTTTTGTGATTGCGGAATATCCGTCCTGAATGTATGCAGGCCTCTAATTGGTCTCCCCTCCCATTTGTTGCAGGCTACCAAAGAAAAGTTAATCGAGGCCCACCATGTGTCCTGTCTTTTGTCTGTAAGGTGAGCATTCTTCTTCAGTATAGAGGTCAGGGGTGGATTAATCTCCAAAGCCATACAGACCGCTGAAACAGAAAAAGTATTCTCCAGTGCAGTGATTTCTGTGTACGTGTTCACAATATTTACAGTCTCACCAAATATTTAACGTCTCATGTTTTGTTTCTTCTCTTCTTTTCTGTAAGATTAATGACAGAAAAGGCCATTTCCTGGTTACCAAGGCGAAGGAGATTGGATTTCCATTGTACGTATGTTTTATTATAAGGGTGGCATCTGCCAAAACCCCTTAATAACTTGGGTCAAGACAAACCGTTACTGCATTTCAAAAGATACTGTGATGACAGAATATGTAGTTTATCACAAACATAATAGAGATCACAGTTGAACAAATCCTAAGGCTCCTCAAACGCCTTTGAAAATGATACAAATGGCAGTTCACACTGAAGCGTTAGCGTCACGTCATAATGGACGCCTCATGTAGAGTCAGGAGTTGAAGCCTTTCAATGCTCTCCATTCAAGTCTATGGTGATGCTCCTAAAACGTCTGGCAGGCGTTTGCGGGGCGTTAATACCATTAAGGTCATTTTAGATGTTTGTGGTGCGGTTTTAATGCTCATAAAATGCCTCAAAACCGCGCATAGGGCGTTTTTGGGGAGCGTTTTTAACACTTGTAAAATACCTGTCTCAGGCTATAGGGGCGTTTTGGGAAGAAGTCAAGTGTGAACAAACCCTTTATAGAACACAGGTGTTGTGGAAACTGAGAATCGATCAAGGCACAATATGAGCTTGTGCCTTGTCAAAATAGGGTTTTTTTTTTTTTTTTTTTTTTGTCCACTAAATGTTCTCCTTTCAAGCCCTGTGACTGGCACTTTCTTTTGTAGTATAAATTGAAATATTGTTAGTGATTGTAAACCAGACATGAAATATGAACAAAGCATATCTCTCTATAGTGTGTATTTGTCTCAATTAAGAGCACTAAATGTAATTTCTGTCTGCTGTTTTGTTCCTCTGTGATCAGCATGAGTCACTTCTGACAAGTTTTCCTGACACCAAGAGAAAAATGGTGATGGAGAGGGACCTCCAGCAGATTGGCAGCCTCAGCTCTGTTCCTTTTTGAGCTGTGGGAATGGGGGTGTGTCTCTTCCCTCCAATCAGGTCTCGGAGCTCTCCTCACTGAGCTCTTGCAGTGTGTAATTTTAGCTGTCTTTTTTTTTTTTTTTAATGAACTCCCAGGAAAGCTGTATAAATTGAACACTTTTGAATTGACATAGAAGACTGCAGATAGACAGGTACAACTTTTGTAAGAGGATTTGTTTAATCTTCGTGTATCACCTGAGGCCAGTCACTTCACTGGGTATATGTAATTTTCACCACAAGATGTTCAACCACTTTAAGTTTAGCCAACCCAATTTCATAATTTGATCTATGGTGTGAGGATAGAAGACCCATATATAATCCACGTTTTTATCAAAAAGGATAGGGCAGGCTCGTGTGTGTGTGTGTGTGTGTGTGTGTGTGTTTTTTTTTTTTTTTTTTTTTATGTTAATTTGCAGAGAAGATTAGAATTAACCTGACAAATCCACAAGGGTTATGCTAGTCTGGTCTGGTCTTGGGAGCAATGCCCGACTATGATACATTGGTCCCGTGTCCCAGCGGCGAGAAAGCAGTTCTGACGGAATCGCCCAATCGTGTAGGAGGGTTTTTTTTTTTTTTTCTTCCTCAATGTCCTGAGGCTGCATGACCCCTGACCCTCTGGCCAGACAGCGCTGATTAGCCCAGCACACCCTAACCCCCCAAAATAAACGAAGGGGAGGATCAGAGAAGACAAGATCAAACAGCCTTTTTACACAGTGCAGAGAATTAACCCCTTAGGTTTCACAGTGAGTATGATCTGCATGATTTACTGCATCTACAGACTGATTTCACTGTTGTGGGTTTAGTAACACATGGAGCAGAATAAAAAGAGGGTTTTCCAGTACACATTCTGGCTTGCGAGGGTGTTCTTCACAGAGTGGGGGGGGGGGGGAAGATAACCTTGGTTAAACTCGGACACCTAACACACTTTAATAGGCCTGTTATTGTTTTCTGTATGCAGAGGGAGCCAAGAGATTGGGTTTCTAGTCAAGGAGCTTAAAGCTGGAAGGAGTGTCATGTTCAAAGGCAGAGAGGTAGGAATGAGAGAATCCAAAGGGACATTTTGGGCTACAGACACTTTAATAGTCACTTGCTAATATCTTTGAATCATTTCTTAGTTTTTCCCTGGTGATTTGCTGACTCCGGACAGCCCTGGTCCAACCTTTCTTGTGGTGGAGTGTCCAACTGAAGACTTCATAACTCCCATGACTGAGAATGAAACATTGAAGAGGTAGGGCTATGTTTCTGGCTGGGAAGCTTGTGTGTAAGGGTCAGTGAATTGGGCACACAGTGGTCAGCATTGCTGCCTTTCAGCAGCATGATGCTTGGTTTCTATCTACATATTACAGTTCCTCAGATTCTGTAAAATTTGCTGATTTAAAAAAAAAAAGTTCCCCAGAAAGTTTTTACAAAATTAAAAAGCAGCTCTTGCTGCAATACTCACCCCCTCTTGAGTGCTGTCCCCAACAAAACCCTCTCCACCACAAGATGTTCAGTTTTTTTTTTTTTTTTTTTGGGTTGAAAGTCTGTCTCTCAGCTTGGAAGACTGAGGACCTAAAGTGAGCACAGGGTGTATTGGACCCACCCCATGAGGGGCCGTAACCACAGCCCCCAAAATTCAGTGTAATGATGCAGAGTGCAGCTCTGACAGTTATGCCTAGCTTGGAAAAGAAGACAAGAATTCTACAGCATCGTTTGACTAGCCTGAAGATATCCGTAAAAAGGTAAATATAAATCTACAAAAGCATAACCCTGGGGGTGGGAGGGGGGGGCGGGGGTGTCTCCAGTTGGTCTTTAAAGTGGAACTGCACTGCATCTGGGCATAAAAAAAAAAACTGCTATTAATTTGTAATGTTCAAAGTAAACTCCCCCATCCATCCATGTCTCCATGCTTTATTTTGCCAAGAAATCATATTGAAAAACACTCCATGGCATTTCTGGTAGTGGCCATCTTGAGTAAGGGCAGATGATTCATGTATCATTAACTTTCTGGAATCCATCTGCCTGTAGCTCAGTCATAGGCTGAGCTGAGAACCCTCCCCTCCTAAAGACTACTGAAATGTATAACATTTGCCTAGGCATGGAAACCAGGAAGTAACTGAAGAAATGTAAAAAAAAAAAATTAAAATGAGTTAATATGATATCCTTTTCTATCTCTATTTACTAATGATTTCAGTCCTTGTCGGCGTAGTGTGTTACCAATTGTTTTCTTGGTGACTGTGGTCCCAGCTGCCTGGAGATCATTGACAAGATCCTCACGTGTAGTTCTGGGATGATTCCTCACTGTTCTCATGATCATTGACACTCCACGAGGTGAGATCTTGCATGGTGCACCAGACCTAGGGAGACTGACACTTGTTTTTGCGAATGATTGCACCAACTTCTGTCTTCTTCTCACCAAGCTGCTTGGCGATAGTTTGGTAGCCCAGTCCAGCCTTGTGTAGGTCTACAATCTTGTCCCTGACATCCTTGGACAGCTCTTTGGTCTTTGCCATGGTGGAGAGTTTGGAATTTGATTGCTCCTGTGGACAGGTGTCTTTTTATACAGGTAACAAAATTGAGATTAGAAGCACTCTCTTAAAGGGAGTGCTGCTAATCTAGCTTGTTACCTGTATGAAAGACACCTGGTAGCCAGAAATCCTGCTGAATATTAGGGGATCAAATACTTATTTCCCTCATGAACATGCAGATCAGTCATTTGTTAGACATGCATGTCACTGGCCAGGGAGGCAGGAAATTGACCAGACTGTATTGAATGACCGCAGTAGAGAAGGGTCAGGTCATCAACTTAGCTGTGCTGTCTAATTCTCAGGCTAAAGAGCACCGTATGTTGGGCATAGATATCCTTCGAGTTTGTCGGCTTTGTCTTTTGGGGCATCAGTGTGTTACAGTACAGGAATGAATTTTATAATTGTGTTTCAGATATCACGAGGGGAATTCGGACAGCGGGGTCGCTCTGATCGTTCACATGACCCCGGAGCACATTCTTAATCACAGCGCCTACAGGCAGTGGATGGATCGGTGAGTTTTCCAAACATTGAAGCAGTTTTCATTTATGCGTAAAGTCATGTTCCATTGATCTGCACCATCGGTTACGTCTAACATTCTGTGCATTCTATCAAAGCTTAGGTTTTTTAATGTATGCAGTAAATAACTTTTCTTGTCCCTCCCTCCCTCCTCTCCCTCCTCCTTCCCCTCCTTCCCACCTCCCTTCTCTCCCTCCTTCCCACCTCCCTTCTCTCCCTCCTTCCCACCTCCCTTCTCTCCCTCCTTCCCACCTCCCTTCCCTCCCTCCTTCCCACCTCCCTTCCCTCCCTCCTTCCCACCTCCCTTCCCTCCCTCCTTCCCACCTCCCTTCCCCTCCCTCCTTCCCACCTCCCTTCCCTTCCCTCCTTCCCACCTCCCTTCCCTTCCCTCCTTCCCACCTCCCTTCCCTTCCCTCCTTCCCACCTCCCTTCCCTTCCCTCCTTCCCACCTCCCTTCCCTTCCCTCCTTCCCACCTCCCTTCCCTCCCTTCCTTCCCACCTCCCTTCCCTCCCACCTCCCTTCAAACCAGTCACAAAATCAAACATTTACAATCAAATTATTTTGTTTTCAAGAAATACATGAGGTTCCATGAGGTTCAGCGATGCCATCACTGGGTCTTTCTGCTGCTTATTGCACAGTTTAGTAGAAGGTGCTGGAAGACTTCTGTAAACATCCCAGCACCCTGCCTCAATTCTTCTTAAAGCGGAGTTCCACCCAGAAGTGGAACCTCCACTTCTCTGCCTCCTTCCCCCCCCCCCCCCCCGTTGACTTTTTGAGGGCTGTGGGTACCTGGTTTTGACAGGTTCCTACTTCCGGTTCAATTCGCTGTGGCGAACTGAGCTAGAAATTTGCACCCAAGGACACTTCCAAGGTCCCAGAGGACTGCTGCCCATTGATAAAGCTCAGTGCGCTTCGCACATGCGCAGTAGGAAACCACCACAAGGCTTCACTGCCGGTTTCCCTTAGTCAAGGCAGCGCCAGCACCCAACAGCCGATTTGAAGAATCTGCTCGGGGTGAGGACACTGCTGGATGCATTGACAGGTAACTGCCTTAATATTAAAAATCGGGTCAGCAGCTACAGCATTTGTAGCTGCTGACTTTTTTTGGAGGTGGCAGGGGCCATAATTCCAATTTAAGATGGCAACAATGATTAAGGATAGCAACAGCTATCTTCAGTCATTATGAATTTCCTCTTTATCTGTACTGTTAGCGGCCTGCCTCTCACAACTATCTCTCTTCCATCAATCATTTTGTTACCGAGCATTTTATGAAAGAACACACCTGCAGCATCCCTTTTAGATGTGCATGTTTCTCCCCGCTAGCTACTAGATGCTACAGACTTTAGCTGTGCAATCTGCTGATTATTTGCATAAGCATGGTAAATCTAAAGGGATGTTGTGGATGTGTTCTTTCTTATAATGCTCAGGAACAAAATGATTGATGGAAGAGAGATGGTTGTGAGAGGCGGGCCGATAACCGTACACATCAAAAGGAGAGGAAATTTGTGATAATAATGATTGAAGATAGCTGTTGCTTCAGAGGGTTAAATTTTGGAGATGCAAGATTGCAAGGAATTGAGAATAATCTGTTTCAACAGAGGAGAGGGCTTGCTACAGGTGGGAGGGGGAAAAAGGTAAAGGCTGGGGTTCAGCTTTAAAATTTCTTTTAATGCAGGGATATGCCAGTCAAATGACAGTGCAGTGCCATGGCTGTTCTTCCAGCAACAAGGATTTTATGTTACTGGAAGCCCTTTTTCTTTTCCTGTCAGGTTCGGCCCACAGACGGAGCACATGATCCTGAATGAAAGCGTTTCCTCTGTCCATAACCAAACTGCCCACAAGGTCCGGACCCAGCTAAACCTCATCCACCCTCGTATCTTCCCACAACTCCCTGAGCTCTCTAGGAAGGTATGTAATTGTGCATGCTGGGATTTGTAGCTCTGTGCTGGGATATGAGAGCTGTCTACAAAGGAGCCCATATGGTTTTTTTTTTTTTTTTTTTTGTGCAGGAGGTGGCAGTGAGTGACATCCGTGGAGTTAAAGCAGAATGTCTTCTGAAATACCAGCTGAGACCGACATTGGAATGGCAGAGGTAATCAGGCACCTCATTACCCCAGGTTCACGCCAAAGCATTTTCCTGCAGTGTTTTGCTGAAACGCACTACAGTCAATTTAACATGATTTCCTATGGCACAGGTTCACATCTCTGCGTTTTACCCGGTGCGTGTTTTGGAAAGGGTCAGGGACTTTTTGAAATGCAGAAAGTTGCATTTTTGGTTCTATAGACCTCAATGGAAACACCGCAGAAAAGTATGTAGTGCGGTTTTTTTTTTCTGTTTGTTTTTTTGTTTTCCGTGTTTTGCATTTTTAAATCTGCCTAGCAACAAGAGAAAAGAAAAAAAGCAAGTGCAAAAATGTAAAACGCACTGCAGAAACGGATCAAACACAAACTGCATAGGGTTGAACCTAACCTTAGATCACGTTACACTGCTGCTCTCCTGTAGTGGTGGTAGGTGAACCAATGTGGTACAGGCAGGGTTAAAAGGAAAGCGAGTGCTTATCACATATGGTAACTCCTAATAGTAACCACTTGCACTCCGTAAGGTTTTACACTCTTCATGACCTTCAAGCTTTAACTGGCAATTGTTCAGTCATGCAACGCTGTACCCAAATTAAATTTTATATAATTTGTTTTCACACAAATAGAGCTTTCTTTTGGAGATATTTGATCACCACCGGGTTTTTTTTTTTTTTTTCTTTTACTGTATAAACTAAAAATTTTGAGAGAAAAAAAGAATTCTTTGTTTTAAAACCTATCCAATAAAAATTCAAATTTCTTCATAAATTTAGGACAAAATTTTATTTAGCTCCAAAAATCTTTGGTGAAAGAAAATCCCAATAAGTGTATACTATTAGTATACATAGTTCCACAAACTATGGAATATGTGAAAATTGATCAGTTCTGATTTATTGACGGCTGATCTAATTTCTTGAGGCCCTTAAATGCCAGGACAGTACAAATACCTTCCAAATGACTCATTTTCGGAAGGTAGACCGTCCCAAGGTATTTACTAGGAGGCATGGCAAGTTTTTTTTTTTTTTTTTTTTTTTTAAGTTGTAATTGTTTTGTCACAATTTTTTGGAAAATAAAATGTTTTTTCTCAATTTTTTTTTTTTTAAACATACTGTCACCGGTGCAGTACAGCATCATATGACTGATGACAGAGAAAAAAAAAATGTGTATTCAATTTTTTAAATTGGTACCGTGTGATTGCTGTGATTGCTGTTACAGTGGGCAAGCTGTTCGTCAATGGAAAACCATTCATAACAGGTTCACTGCTTGGAGGAAGTAGTGGGGTGAGAATTAGAAATGCTGTTATTTTTTACCACTCATTGGGTGATGAGAGGGTAATAGGGGGATGTTCAGTAAATCGCTGCTGAGAGGTAGGCGCAGGGCGAGTTGAGTTGCTGTGTCACTGCTGGGAGGGGGTAGCAGGGTGCGCTGATCTGCTAACACAACGCTCCAGTCCTCTTCTCAGATGGTGGGGCTGTATTATTGTCCTGTTGGCTGAGTAGAGGTTTACAGCACCACCTGCTGTAGGCTGCACCTCCTGGACCAGGTTATCTACTTATCTCAGGTGAAGTATAACGAACAGCTTTTGTTTTTCTTTTAGTTTTCAATAGGGTGGAGCACACCTGTCAGGTTTTTATTGCTGTCTGTGCCCCCTTCAGGGAGAGTTGCTATCTCTTATTTGTCCTGATTACTGTTATCAACAGTGAAAGTAAAAAAGAATCCCAACTTTTGGGTTGACATCTGAACACTAATAAAGGGGGAATTCTGGGGGTCCTAAAGATTTGCAGGGATTTCCGCTCACTTCCTGTTTTGACTGTGGGACAGGAAGTGAAGGGAAATCTCAGTGGGACACAGATGGAAAATAACTGACGGGTTGTAACTCTCCCTTACTCTATCCAAAATTAAAAAAGTTTTTGCCTATAGTTCTACTTTAAATAAAAGGGGGGGGGGGTGTACAAGTAACATAGGGTGGGAGGACAGACTGTTTCAATGTCCCTTTAGGTTACCAGAGCAGCTGTGATTGTGAACAGCAGTGTCTTGTCTTAGAAGTATTTCCTTCATCATCACAGAGTGATTGTCTTCCAGGGACATGGTCACCAACATCAGCACCCTGGAGTTTGTAAAGCAGGCAATGGAGCTGCCGGATTTCCCGGATGCCTTGAGGGAATGCAAGATGCTGCTGGGGTCCGACCTCTTACAAACTGAAGGTAAGCACATCTGCCACTTCTAACCATTTACCTGGAGTATACCACTTCTAACCATTTACCTGGAGTATACCACTTCTAACCATTTACCTGGAGTATACCACTTCTAACCATTTACCTGGAGTATACCACTTCTAACCATTTACCTGGAGTATACCACTTCTAACCATTTACCTGGAGTATACCACTTCTAACCATTTACCTGGAGAATTAGGAGGGTGACACCTCTGACTATACTACTATTGCAGCCTTGTGCTGAAAGCTGAGCTTTGGGATCCTGTCAACGTTTTATTGCTAGATCCCTCTTCCTACATTCATTAAAATTGATGTCAAATATTTGTTAATCAATGCCTAATACAACAACTCTTGATTTTATGCCCTGCAACATCATTATCATAATCTGTTTGAAAAAATGCCCTGCCCCGGGCGGCGGAGGGAGGATATATGCTGGAGCTGCAAGTCACATCCGACAGGGAACTAAGCACTACTTTTCCCTTGTTCCATTGGAAATGCACGGGAGCCGTCCCTGCCGGGAGAACTTGCTTGCGGCAATAGTCACATGAAAAATCTGACAGGCTGGTTGTACAACAATCGGATTGGGTAGAACCAGCCTGACCTTACATGATCCGAATTTTGCCGGTCCCTGCTGAACCATCTATGGCTTGCTTAAGTCCTCTCCACCTAAATACTCAAATGGTGGAACTCTTGTGGACTCTTCACAACTGTGATTCCCATCCTCTGGCTCACTGATCCAGAACAAGTAACTACATCAGGAATTCTGATATAATTGGCTTTGCTGGCAGCATGCTTGTTTCAGGGCAGAGCTCAGGAAGTTCTGTAGTCCGAAGATCAGAATGACAGCCAAGCACTTAATAATTTCAGGGGACAGCAAGCAGTTTTAGTCATTTTATGTTCACTGTCTCATGGGTTCTTCTCCCCCCTAGAGTTGAATTCGCAGTATCCTGTGTTCGTGTTTCTAGGAACTGGTTCTGCTGTCCCAATGAAATCCCGCAATGTCAGCTGTACTCTGGTGCATGTCAGGTGTGTATTCTACTCCTAGTGCCCGCCTTCTGCCCTGCCATCTATTCTGCCCCCTGCCCTCCTCTTGCCCTGCCACCTGTTCTGTCCACTAGCACCCTCCTACCCACTGCCCTTCCACCCATTCTGCTTAGTGGTGCACCGAAATGAAAATCCTGGTGCTGAAAACGAAAATTCAAAATGCACTTGGCCGAAAACCAAAATGCGCAATTTTTAAAAATTAATATATTTTTTGGAAAAAAATGCACTTTGATTAAAAAAAAAAAACAAAAAAAAACAATATATACCCTAATTGTGTTTGGTTTTTTTTTTTTTTTTTTTAAATATGAGAGGATGTTACAGCACATAAATAGATACCCAATATGTCACGCTTTAAAATTGCACACGCTCATGGAATTGCGTGAAACTGCAGTACTTAAAAAATCTCCATGAGTGATGCTTTAAACATTTCTGCAGGTTAGCAGTGTAAAGTTAGAGCAGGTCTAGTGCGAGAATTGTTGCTCTTGCTCCTACGTTCGTGGCAATACCTCACGTGTGTGTGGTTTGACCATTTACATATGGGGGCATTGCCTATGTATGCGTTCACCACCACAGGGGGACGGGGACACTTTAAACTTTTTAATTTAATGTTGTGGGTTTTTTTTTTCTTTTTTGCACTGTTTTTATTATTATCACAAGAAATGCATAAATCCCTTGTGATAGAAATAAATAGTGACAGGTCCTCTTTATGTAGAGATGTGGGGTCAATAAGACCCCACATCTCTCCTCTGCAATGTAAAGCATTGGATTAGAAAAAAGCATTGATTTAGTGCTTTGAAAAAAAAAAAAAAAAAAACTAGAAGTGAAATTGCTCCAGTACTCCAAGGGCATAGAGATGAGTGGAGGCAATCTTTTCTTCACTCATCTCTATGCCCAGTGCCGGGATTGTTCATTGGTTTCTCAGGTAAGGCTGAGAACGACAGAGCGGCGGCAACGGTGGGCAGTGGTGAGGGGTGGGGTTTTCTCAGCACCTGTATGGGTGATTTTTTTGATATTGGCCGAAAGGGGTGTTTTCGGCCAAAACGTTTCGGCCATTGAAATTTCGGTGCATCCCTAGTTTTGCCTACTGCCCTCCTCCTGCCCTGAAACCTATTCTGCCCACGGCTTTCCCATTTCATGCCCTGTTGCCTATTCTGCCCACTGCCCTCCTCCTGCCCTGAAACCTATTCTGCCCACGGCTTTCCCATTTCATGCCCTGTTGCCTATTCTGCCCACTGCCCTCCTCCTGCCCTGAAACCTATTCTGCCCACGGCTTTCCCATTTCATGCTCTGTTGCCTATTCTGCCCACTGCCCTCCTCCTGCCCTGAAACCTATTCTGCCCACTGCTTTCCTATTTTATGCCCTGTTGCCTTTTCTGCCCACTGTCCTCCTCCTGCCCTGAAACCTATTCTGCCCACTGCTTTCCTATTTTATGCCCTGTTGCCCATTCTGCCCACTGCTTTCCTATTTTATGCCCTGTTGCCTTTTCTGCCCACTGCCCTCCTCCTGTCCTGAAACCTATTCTGCCCACGGCTTTCCCATTTCATGCTCTGTTGCCTATTCTACCTATTCTGCCCACTGCTTTCCTATTTTATGCCCTGTTGCCTATTCTGCCCACTGCCACCCAACTGCCCTGAAACCTATTCTGCCCACTGCTTTCCTATTTTCTGCCCTGTTGCCTTTTCTGCCCACTGCCCTCCTCCTGTCCTGAAACCTATTCTGCCCACTGCTTTCCTATTTTCTGCCCTGTTGCCTTTTCTGCCCACTGCCCTCCTCCTGTCCTGAAACCTGTTCTGCCCACTGCTTTCCTATCTTATGCCCTGTTGCCTATTCTGCCCACTGCCCTTTCTCTGCCCTGCTAACCACTCTATGCATTTTTCGCAGAGTGTTTGGAGAAGCATGCTGGGTGAATGAGCTGTGTGGTGTTCTTGCAGTACTGGGGTTCTGGGTTTAATTCCTACCACTGCGTTTTCTTGTTTCATAACCAAGAAAAACGCTGGTAGGTGAAATAGCTTCTAACTAATATCATCAAGCAGTAAGAGCGATGGGGACATTCAGCCCCTGGGGTTTATTTTGTCCTTCCAGGCAGACAGGCAAGCTGCCTATCTTACACTGTTTAGCAGCTAAGAATTATAGAGGAAAGGGGGCTGTCACTTAGATATAACAGGTATGCCAGTGTTATAAGAAAGGTGACATGGATAGTGTTCATGTCTGTGAGTGAAGAATTATTACTGCCATGTATGTGTGATTGTGGTGGGATATTAGAGTGTAAGCTCCTCTGGTGCAGGTACTAATGTGGTTGGCTCAGTGTTCTCTGTACAACACTGCAGAATATGTCAGAACTATATAAATGGATACAAATGGAGAAACAGAAAAAGGGCGCACCGACCTAGTGCATTATCGTTTAAAATTTATTAAAGGAACAAAAATAGGTATCATACTCACAATGGGCATAATAACACAGGCATGTCAAACTGAACAAGATGTATGATCCAAACAACATCTGAGTCCATACGATGGAACCCTGGATGACCAACTGGCTAACGTTTCGAGGACACAACCTCTTCCTCAGAGCCTATATAAATGTATGATAGTGTGTGATTGGTGAGAACATTATAATGATTAGAGTGTAAGCTCCTGTGGGGCAGAAACTGATGTGACTGGCTCAGTGTTTTTGTACAGCACTACAGAATATGCCAGAGCTAATTCTGGGACAATCCTGTCTTTTTGCTGTAGTGACTTTTTTTTTTTTTTTCTTTTTCCCTTAGTCCCTCTAAAGTGTTAATGCTGGATTGTGGAGAAGGGTCATTTACCCAGCTGTATCAGCACTATGGCAAAGAGACGGATAACATTTTGTGCCAGTTGTCTGCAGTGTTTGTGTCCCACATTCACGCCGATCATCACTCGGTATGTTCTGCAAGGTTGGCATCGCTTCCACAGGGTTGGTATGGCTCCTGTATTTGTATTCATAGTGCTTAAAGAGGACCTGTACCATAGAAACTGCCCAAGAGAAGTCTAGTAGAGGACAAAACTAGTCGCCTGTATTCCATGTGGTCAACCTACAATTGACAGTTTCCCTATTACTGACTTACCATATCGTGTTCTGGGTTGTCTCTCTATGAGGTGGTAGCCATCTTAGTAGAGGCAGGGTTTTACTCCACCATAACTAATGGTCTGATAATGAAGCAATCTAACTAAAGGAATGTTAGATGAAGCACAGATCTACAGAATGGATGAAACAGAAGCAGGGAGATCCTTGCACTGCTGTTTCTCAGGTACAGCTTCCTCACCAGAAAGATTACCAAATCTCGTTCCAAATCTTAATGGATCTAGCAAAGGCAGCAGTGCCTTAGATCAGGGGTCTCCAAACTTTTTAAGCAAAGGGCCAGTGTACTGTCCTTCAGACTTTAGGAGGGCCAGTGGCCCACTATGGCCAGTGAGTGTAGAAAATGGCTCAGGCTTGCTGGTCAGTGGGAGCAAAAAAAATCACATCGTGCCTGTGGTTAGGAATAGTTCCCCATCTTTTGTATCAGTGGAGAGAATAGAACACAGTAATTTGTGTCAGTGGCAGGCATAGTGCCCCATTGTCTGTGTCGCTGGCAGGCATAGTGCCCCATTGTCTGTGTCGCTGGCAGGCATAGTGCCCCATCGTCGGTGTCGCTGGCAGGCATGCCGCCCCATCGTCGGTGTCGCTGGCAGGCATGCCGCCCCATCGTCGGTGTCGCTGGCAGGCATGCCGCCCCATCGTCGGTGTCGCTGGCAGGCATGCCGCCCCATCGTCGGTGTCGCTGGCAGGCATGCCGCCCCATCGTCGGTGTCGCTGGCAGGCATGCCGCCCCATCGTCGGTGTCGCTGGCAGGCATGCCGCCCCATCGTCGGTGTCGCTGGCAGGCATGCCGCCCCATCGTCGGTGTCGCTGGCAGGCATGCCGCCCCATCGTCGGTGTCGCTGGCAGGCATGCCGCCCCATCGTCGGTGTCGCTGGCAGGCATGCCGCCCCATCGTCGGTGTCGCTGGCAGGCATGCCGCCCCATCGTCGGTGTCGCTGGCAGGCATGCCGCCCCATCGTCGGTGTCGCTGGCAGGCATGCCGCCCCATCGTCGGTGTCGCTGGCAGGCATGCCGCCCCATCGTCGGTGTCGCTGGCAGGCATGCCGCCCCATCGTCGGTGTCGCTGGCAGGCATGCCGCCCCATCGTCGGTGTCGCTGGCAGGCATGCCGCCCCATCGTCGGTGTCGCTGGCAGGCATGCCGCCCCATCGTCGGTGTCGCTGGCAGGCATGCCGCCCCATCGTCGGTGTCGCTGGCAGGCATGCCGCCCCATCGTCGGTGTCGCTGGCAGGCATGCCGCCCCATCGTCGGTGTCGCTGGCAGGCATGCCGCCCCATCGTCGGTGTCGCTGGCAGGCATGCCGCCCCATCGTCGGTGTCGCTGGCAGGCATGCCGCCCCATCGTCGGTGTCGCTGGCAGGCATGCCGCCCCATCGTCGGTGTCGCTGGCAGGCATGCCGCCCCATCGTCGGTGTCGGGCGGCAGGATTAGCGCCCCCATCGTCGGCGGCAGGAATAATGTTCAGATATGGAAGGAAATATGGCCCCGCTGTTGGTGTTTGTGGAAAGAATGATGCCTCATCAGTGGTGTCAGGAGAAAATAATGCCTTGTAAGAATGAGAGTAATAGTGCCCAAGGGCCGCATAAAGGCAAGCAAAGGGCCGCATTCGTTTCTTGGTCCACAGTTTGGAGATCACTGCCTTAGATGATCACACACTGCAGATATACAGACCGCTATGACTACAGAACAGGAGTCCCTTAGGCACAGGAAGTGCACAGCTAATTTTCAGAAAAAACTTTTGAGGAAACTGATTAGGCAGAACTAATATTTCTGGGTGTTCCTTATAAGATAGCAGATCTTTACTTCTTGAGTTCAAGTTATTGTACATTACATTTTGTCTGTCTGCAGGGTCTCCCCCATGTCCTGTATGAAAGAGAGCGAGCGTTGGTAAGTGTTTTCATAAAACAGACTTGGTCACGGCCCCCTTCAGTATATTGGTGCCTTTATCTTCATGTCTTCTTGCAGCGCTCGTGTGGAAAGCCATTCAGTCCTGTATTCCTAGTAGCTCCCACGCTTGTAATGACCTGGCTCAATCTGTTTCATGACCACTGCCAGGCGTTTCTCCATAATATAAGGTGAGTCACACTCCGTTGCCTGCAAATTAAAAGGCGCTTTCACCAGACTTTCCTTTTTTGGTGCATCTAAGACAGCCCATACATTTCATAATTTTTCTTTCATTCCATCAGCGGGTTTAACGATAAAAAAATGATCAGATTCCTCCATCCACACATTTGATGCGGATGTGCGAATCCTCCTTCTGTGCAATTGTGTTCTGACCGTGGGGAACCTTCCCTGCCTCAGAATACAATGATCAGAGCTGCTCTCTCTTGATGAGAGCTCCTTAATGTATTAACCCCCACCGCACCAGGAGATTAAGGCGGCAAGGGTGGGTGTGTGGGGGGCTTGAACAGATAATTTCTCCGGAAACATGAAGAATCGGCACAAAGGATACATCATAGGAAATATACGTTATGTCCCTTCTGTGGATTTTTCTGTTTTTTATTTAGGCTAAACTTAGGCTTTAAAGTGGTTCTAAAGGCTGAAGGTTTTTTACTTTTTTTTTTTTTTTTTTTTTAACCAAAGATTTTATTAAGCATGTTGAAAGAAACATACAAACCATGACAAATCATATGATACAAAGCGACAACAAACAATAGAGGATAGGGAAACATCATACAACAAACACAGAAATACACACATAAGACCCACGCTGGGGTCTAGATAACACTGCAAGGCAGAGGGGTGCAAGGCCCACAACCACATTCAGAAATATATAGGCTACATGCAAGAAGGCAGCAAAAAAAAAAGAGAGCCACGCGCTCATGAGGTAATATTGTCCCTGAGAATCATAGATTTGTTAGATAACCTTAACAAATGATAGACAATTGGTCTAATGTAAATAAACCATATGAGAGAAGAAATAAAAAGGGTCAAGTTGATCCAGAGAGGGCCAAGGGGCAACCCCCCCCCCCCCATACCCTCCCAATCTATAGACAACAGAAAAACAAAAGGAAGAAAGACAGGCCAGCAAAGAAAAGGAGTTCTCCTGGGGGGGTGGGGGTGGCAGACACGATCCCCACATAAAGGGAATGGAGGGTCAAATTCCAACACATCATAGATTAGTAAGTTTCGCGGTAAAACGAGAAACCGGATGGTAATCCACCCATGGTTGCCAAATGGAGAGACACTTATCATGTTTATCCTCCAACACCGCTGTCTGTTTCGTTGATCAAGAAACCTTGGATTCTGGACCTGACTTCCTCAAATTGTAGAGTAAGGGATTTCCAAGAACTGGCAATAGTCAAGGTTTTTTACCTTCATACATTGTGTATGCAGCTTCCCTTGCAGCAAACCCCACTTACCCGAGCAGGATCCTGATCCTGCAAAGTGCACAAGAGGAGTGGGAGGTGGAGCTGGCCCTGTTCTGTGTGTCTTATGGACACTCAGAATGGGGGCTCGGGAGCGAATACGCATGAGTGCCCCTAGAGAAAGCCGCGTGGGGACAGGCAGAGAAGAGGAGGACCCGAGAAGAAGAGACCCAGGTTGCCAGAACGCACACCTCGTCTACATTTCTGCCGCCTTGTAGTGGTTACTAATACTAGACTATGGTGGTGATAGCAATGGGTGCCTTGAATTGGAGGAAGAACAGATGACCCTGTTATAAGATTTTTTTTTTTTTTTTTTTTTTTTTGTCCTCTGTTCCTTCTCTGGTTACAGCTCAACACTTTGGATTTCCTGTCAATTTCTGTCATAGTGACAATTGTGATCAAAGAGCAATTCTCTCAAGAAGGAACATGGACAGCAGTTAATACTGATAGAGGTTCTAACCCTTCACCGCGCCATTCCAAACTAAAGTGTTTTGGATTTGAGTTTCCACAATAACTATGGTAGTGGGGCACAGACGTATTCGGCCTCTTATGAGCACATCCTACTGATGTCACCAAGGGCCTGTGTGTTTGTGAAAAGTGAACTGTTTGTGTTCTCCATATTGGCCAATCAGATATTTTATTCATTAATTGGATGCAGGGGAAGCAGGATTCCACCTTCAGATACTCCAAGCCCAATGTGGTATTAGAACTGTTCAGTAGAATTGTGTTTGGTAGTTTTTGTGCTGGATGGCTGTACCAATCTATCCATTATCATTCCTATCTAAAGATCTTGGTGCTAAAGTGTATTGCCAACTGCTGTAGATTTACATACAGCATGACTAAACAACACTTTATAAGTGTTATAATTGTATTCCCAAAGCTAGTCCCCATGGGAACTTCTGCTCACGCCCTACTGATTTCCCTCTCTGTAGCTTCTGTCTTTCACTACTACCAGCTCTCCTGTACTCGCTCATTGGCCTGAACGAGAGGGGCTTGGATACGTCATGGAGAGAGTGGGTCTCCTCCATCTTCCCCCTACCCTTCCCTCTTCCCTCAATCATTACCCTGTTCTGTTTTTACTAGTTTTTGTTTTGCGTATTGTTTTAGCAGTGAATCTATCGGTGACCTGTTCTGAAGATAAAAGTACCACTGCGTATCCCACCGATTTTTATATATTTTTGGTCTTTATCTGCGCAGGTACAATAAGAGACTTCATACGCTTTTGTGTTCAGTTTTATTACTTGTAACGATGTTTTCTTTGCTGGTCTCCTTGGAACTCTTAAATTGTGTGAGATATAGATATCTTTATTTTTTTCGACATTTTGTACTTCGTATTATTAACCACTTCCAGACCGGACACTTTTACCCCCTTCCTGACCAGGGCAATTTTCAGCTTTCAGCGCTATCGCACTTTGAATGACAATTGCGCAGTCATGCAACACTGTACCCAAATTAATTTTTTACCATTTTTTTGAGACAGATAAAGCTTTATTTTGGTGGTATTTATTCACCACTGGGATTTTTATTTTTTTTGCTATGTAATGAAAAAGTCCAAATATTTTGAACAAAAGTGTTTTTTTTTTATAAAATTTTGCAAATAAATAATATTTCATCATACATCTTTGCCAAAATGTATTCCGTTATCTTTTTAGCAAAAAAACAAAAAAAAACAAATTAGTTTATAACCAAAAATTATAATTTTTAAACATTTTTTTTTACATTTTTATTTTATTTTTTTATATTATTATTTTTTATTTTTTTTTTTTACATACTGTCACCCTAGCAGTACAGTGTCACCATGGTGACACTGTACTACTTGTGGGGGGTGATGAAGATTTTTTTTTTTTTTTTACTGATTGCTTTTATACCCATATAGGATGTAAAAGCAATCATTTCTCTTTCTCTCTCTGTGCATTCTTGCACTCATTGAGAAATACTGAGTGAGCTGTGATTTGGTCACAGCTTGTCACATGGTACAAGGCTGTTGTGAATAGCCCTGTACCATGTGACCTCTGTGATCATTCACAGATTTCACACATAGTAAGCAATGATGTCACAAGTGACATCTTGCTTACTACTTTGCATGTGATCACTGATTGGCCAATCAGTGATCACATGATTGGGACCTCGTACAGAGGTCCCGTCCGACGATCGGTGTTTCACTGTGTCCGGAGGACACAGCGGGCACCGAATCGCGGTGCTGCGCGCTCCCAGGGAGCGCGCACAAGCAGGGTGCGGGGAGGCCGTTCATAAACGGCCACCCGGCCCTGTACTGCCACCGTCCGGCCGTTTATATACAACGGCCAGTCGGGAAGTGGTTAAAGTGGTTCTAAAGCCTTAATGTTTCTTACCTTAATGCATTCTATATACCTGGGATTCCCTCCCCTCCAAGCCCAACACTTCTACTTAACTGAGCCCCATTGCGAACCAGCATTGTGCATTACGGCAGCGGTTCTCTGCTCTGTCCCTCCTCACAGGGCAGATCCATAGCTGTCAATCAAACTCTTACGAGGGAGCAGAGGTGGAGCCGTGCCCTGATGTCTTGAGCCTATGGGCGCAGAGGAGGAGGATCGGGGCTGCTCTGTGCAAAACCATTACACAGAGCAGCTAAGTATGACATGTTTGTTATTTTGAGAATCAAAGTAAAAAACAGTGCGGCGCTTCTATAACCCTTGCAGCACTAGATAATGGATATCCCAAATACCTTATCACATGTATCTAGTAAGTGATAAACTGGTGATAACACACAATAAAGTGACTAAAACACAATAACATGAATAGTGTCCATGTGAAAATAATATCATGCAGGTGTACACTGCAAATGCCAATCCTCAGACAGGTGGAGTGCCCCCCTCCTCAGATAGGTGGAGTGCCAATCCGCAGACACTACAAGTGCCAATCCTCAGACAGGTGGAGTGCCCCCTCACCTTCCTGCCCAGGCCCCTCAGGACCAATGAGCCTTTGAATATATATTGGATCTTTTCCCCTGAGCATGGAGGAATCCTTCTGCTGGTGGGTCCCTCAGATGACAATAATGGGCCTCTCCTCCTCTTAACTCCTATACAGATCGTTGGTGGTATCGATAGGTCTCCTTCCCTCACGATCACAAATGAGGAAAGAGAGCTTGCATAGTGTAAAACCACTTTATTAAACAAGTATAAAAGTCAAAAACCTACTCACATGCTTCTATGTAAAATCAGGCCTTTACACCACTCAGAGGGTGTACTGTATTCAGGACCAGGTGCACCAAGATGGCGTCCGCGCCGGATGTGACGTCAGAACGTTCAGTCGTATAAGCTCCTCCCCCTGGCGATACACCAGGGGGAGGAGCTTATACGACTGAACGTTCTGACGTCATCTTGGTGCACCTGGTCCTGAATACAGTACACCCTCTGAGTGGTGTAAAGGCCTGATTTTACATAGAAGCATGTGAGTAGGTTTTTGACTTTTATACTTGTTTAATAAAGTGGTTTTACACTATGCAAGCTCTCTTTCCTCATTTGTGATCGTGAGGGAAGGAGACCTATCGATACCACCAACGATCTGTATAGGAGTTAAGAGGAGGAGAGGCCCATTATTGTCATCTGAGGGACCCACCAGCAGAAGGATTCATCCACGCTCAGGGGAAAAGATCCAATATATATTCAAAGGCTCATTGGTCCTGAGGGGCCTGGGCAGGAAGGTGAGGGGGCACTCCACCTGTCTGAGGATTGGCACTTGTAGTGTCTGCGGATTGGCACTCCACCTATCTGAGGAGGGGGGCACTCCACCTGTCTGAGGATTGGCATTTGCAGTGTACACCTGCATGATATTATTTTCACATGGACACTATTCATGTTATTGTGTTTTAGTCACTTTATTGTGTGTTATCACCAGTTTATCACTTACTAGATACATGTGATAAGGTATTTGGGATATCCATTATCTAGTGCTGCAAGGGTTATAGAAGCGCCGCACTGTTTTTTACTTTGATTCTCTGTATACTGTGGGTGTTTAGATTGTGGCACTCGTAGTGCTGGCTGCTGTATTATAGTAGTATATTTAGAGGCGCAGGAGATATCTCTTTTATTTCTCTGAAGTTTGTTATTTTAACCTCCCTAGTGGTCTGATTATGTCCATATTTCTGTGCTCAAAGCGGTACATTTTTTTTTGCATGGAAATATGTATTTTTTTTTTATTGTAGGCCTGTAATTTTTAGGAATAACTCACTGAAATCTGTCCGAACAAGAGTCTAGTAAACATCCCGGGGATGATAAAATTTAAAACACAAAATCATAAATTATAATTTAATAAATTATCATAAAATATAATAAATTTAATTCAATAATATAATCAAACCAAAAACACTGAAATGTGAAATATAGCGCCAAGTTCGCACATCACTGAGCAAAGTCGCAAAATCGTTTTCAGTCTCTGAAAATTTCCCCATGAATCATTATCACTCAATTCTGCAAGTGGTTCTGATTTACTATCGCTGTTCTCTAGCCGGTCTAAAACTGATTTTTACCTAAAAGGGACGCTTTTTGGACGCCATGGACGTTTCTCAGTTTCCAGGCAAAAAGAACAGTAAAAATGCAGGCAGGGCGCCGGACAAAGCACTCGGGACAAAATGTATGTGAAATGGTTTGATACAGGAATGTTATACTATGTGATTTTACTGTATTTAGTGAATGTCACTTTTTGTCATTTTCCCCGCCAGTTCCGTCCCCCGTACGTCCCGATGCTCGCAGGGGACGGAACCCAGATAACAGATGCCGGCATCCGCTGGATTACATTGCCGGGGACACTGCAGGAGGGACATCGCAGGAGCGCAGGACAAGGTAAGTGAAGAACAGATGCCGGAGCAGCTCCGCATGGTAAGCCCGAGTGTAGCTCGGGGTTACCGCATTTGGTATTGAAACTTTACCCAGAGCTACACTCGGGAATACCGTCAGGGAGGTTAACAGAAACTGAAGCTTTACAATCACTTTGATTCAAATCTAAAAAGAACTCTAAAAAAAAAAAAAAAAAAAAAAAAAAAAGACATCTCACTGATTGAGACTCCTATATATGTTTGTTGTGTTCCAGTGTTATCCCAGCACATAACTTAATAGAAGGCGCAAAGGGAGGCTGCCCCAAGATCAGAAGCTTAATCTCCTCCTTGCTTGAGATGTACCAGTTTGAAAAGGTAAGGGACTAACATGCATGTGGATGCCAGAAATAATATTACAAAAAAAGAGAGGTCCATATGCCAACCTTCTGATGTGCAACATTTATCACAAAGGAAGGCAAATCACAGCATCTCAGGTCCCTTTTCTCAAGGTAACATACATGAGTTCTAGACACCTGTCTTGGTGTTATTTTTTACCAATGTAAATGGGGACTCTTTGCCAGCTTTTTTCAATCTTTTCAACACAGCGGAACCCTTGAAATAACCTTCTGGTCTCGGGAACCCCTGATAAAAATTAAATGATTTATTAGTGTGATGGTCAGTGGGAAGAATGCTCCTTACACTTGTGGTCATTTGGAAGAATTACCCCGCTATAGATTGCTAAATAGATCAATGGTGTTAGTAGGAACTTATCTGAAAGGCAGATATTGCTTGAGGAACTTCTGGAGGAATCTTGGGGTTCCATGGAATCCTTGAGAAACCTTGCTCTATGCAATCACAAAATGGAGCTGGACTGCTAGCATAGAAAAATGGTGGACTGTTTTGCTTCTGTGATGACCTCCATGCCTAGGAATTTGGTGTGGCATAATAAAGCAGTCTTTCTCAAACATCTTACCACAGAGGAACCCTTGAAACAATTTTCAGGTCTAGGAGAACCCCTGCTAAATTGAACTCCTGAACCATCAGTGATGAAAATTTGCACTTACGTACATTGATAGAAGGTCCCTCCTCCCATTACAGCGTTGGTCAGAATGCTATCCTAATAGACAACTAAAAAGATAATTGATTTCATGCAGCTAGAAAGTTCAAAAGCACATTGCAAGTGAGTAACAATTGTTTATGAAAAGGAAAAATACTGAAACTAAGCATGGGCATGGAAATGAGGGTTTTATGTGGTTTAACCTGCAATTAAGTTGATGACCATGTCTCATTAATTGAACAGACGAATTCCGATTTTGTCACTTGAGGTCCTCTTTGCTGGTTTGCCTTTTCTGACTTTTTCATTTCTTAGTTTCAGACCTGTTTCGTCCGCCACTGTAAAATGGCTTTTGGTTGTGCAGTCATCCATCAGTCTGGCTGGAAGCTGGTTTTCTCAGGAGACACCATGCCCTGTGAGGCTTTAATTAAGATGGGTGAGTTGCATGCGTTTTATTTGTTGGCAAAGGGATTGTTCTAGTGTTGTTTTTCATCCATGATGTCCATGTTCTTAAAGTGGTTGTAAAGGCTCAAGGTTTTTTTTTAGCTTTGGCTGTACTTTTCCTTTAACCACTTGCCCTCCTGAGGATTCATCACACACACCCCTCCCCAACCACCCCCGACCAGACCTTTTTTTTTTTTTTTGCTATTTGGCGTGGCACTGTTTCAACTGGTAATTGCGCAGTCATGCAATGCTGTACATAAATGAAATTTGTCCCTTTTTTTTTTTTTTTTCACACAAATAGAGCTTTTTTTTGGTAGTATTTGATCAACTGTGCGCTTTTTATTTTTCGCACTCTAAACAAAAAAAACCAAAAAGTTTGGAAAAAAAAAAGATTTTGTTTACTTTTGGCTATAAAAAAAAAATCTATAGTAAACTCAGTCATAAATTTAGGCCATATTTTTGGTAAACAAAATCCCAATAAGTGTATATTGATTGCTTTGTGTGAAAGTTGTAGCTTCTACAAAATATGGTATAGATACTGCAATTTGTGCCATTTTTTTTTTTTTTTTATGCAGAGCTGTGCTAGTTTGACCATTGCATGGCCATGCAATGCTGTACATAAATAAAATTCATTTTTTTCACACAAATAGAACTTTCTTACGGTGGCATTTTGATCAACCTCTGGGTGTTTTTGTTTTTGTTTTTTTTTTTTTTGTGTGATCTAAACAAAAAAAGACCAAACATTTTGAAAAATATTCTCATTTCTGTCATTAAAAATATCCAAAAAAACTAAAATTTCATTATGAATTTAGGCCAAAATGTATTTTGCTACATGTCTTTGGTAAAAAAAAAATCCCAATAAATGCATATTAATTGGTTTGTGTGAAAGTTATAGCATCTACAAACTATGGTATAGATAATGGAATTTACACAGCTTTTACCTTCTGACTGCCTATCGCATTTCTTGAGGTGCTAAAATACCAGCACAGTACAAACACCCCCAAATGACCCCTTTTCGGAAAGTAGATGCCCTAAGCTATCTGCTGAGAGGCATATTGAGTCCATGGAAGATTTATTTTTTTTTCCGTAAGTTTTTGGAAAGTGACAAACTATTTTCTTTTTTTTCTTTTACACAAAGTTGTCACTTAAATGATATATTGCTCACACAAGCCATGGGTATATGTGGAATTGCACCCCAAAATACATTCTGTTACTTTTACCCAGTATGGGGAATAACACATGTGAGACTTTTTGGGAGCCTAGTCACATACAGAAGCCTGAAATCCAATGACCACTTTGATAGCCTGAAGGTGCGTAACTTCCTCATTTCACTTCCTCACTACCTATCACAGTGTTGGAGGCCCTGAAATGCTAGGATAGCTCCATACCCCCCAAATGACCCCTTTTTTGGAAAGTAGACTCCCCAATGACTTGAAAAAGAGGCATAGTAAGTATTTTGCAGATCTAATTTTTTTTTATACAAGGTTTTTAATTATAAAAAAAAATGTGGGAGAAGGGGACATCTTTTCTCGCTGCTTGCAAAAGCAATCCTGCAGCTAATTAGCCACTAGGATTGCTTTTACATGGTCCTGGTATAACCACTCAAAGTCCAGTGATGTACCAGTACGTAGCTGGTTCTTGTTGGGTATACATGCTATGTTTTTTTTTTAATGCAGCCTGTGGGCTGAATGGGGAAAAAAGAGAAGAAATCTCATCCAGAAAAAGTGGTATATGTCCCCCATTAGAATATACCACCCTGCATCCACCCACTTCTGATGGTGGGCACACATTACATCTTTTAAACATATACTGAAGCATATGGACCACCTCAGGCCCCCATATATGCTTTTTTTTTTTTTTTTCTTTTTACACTGCAGATGAAAAATATCATTCAACAGCACTGCACACACTTATGTATATTCTAAGAGCAAGACCCTGTTGCTGTCACAATAAACAAGTCGGTGCTGCAGCTGAATGGCATTCCTGCAAAGAAAACTTCAATGGTTAACAAAACCTGTTTCATTATTGCACAATACTCCCGATGCATGTGATTACTCAATTTGGCTTTCCTGGAGACTACAGGTTGCCAAAGTCTGGTGTTTTGTGTTCAACTGCCTTTCTTCCTGAAGGTGAGCAAGTTTGAGATGTTTATTTCTATTACCAGGAAAAAATGCCACGTTACTTATTCATGAAGCCACACTAGAAGATGGTTTAGAGAAAGATGCAATCGAAAAAGCACACAGGTACCAGGGCTACTATATGCTTTCTAACACGTTAGGTACTGGGGGCTGGTAGACGGAGGGTATAGGCAATTTATGGGTGGAGCACAGAGGGGACCTCACCAACAGAGTGATGTCCATAGTCCAGTGAGAAGGCCTGAGGCTAGACAATGACACGCATTGTCGATGTAGGAGTGGAGTCAAGTTGTGTACAAAGACGAGACTGACTGTTCACCCAAGTACCAATCTTCAGTAAGTGACCAATCCTTCCCGGCTCCAATCCCTCTTCCTGTTGCTGTGCAGTTACCGATGCTAAGAATGGAACTCTTTTAATCCACTGAAAATGACCATTACATGTTCTAATTTGGTTTATGTAGTTGATGGAACGTAAAAAGAATTGCTGCTTCAACCTCTGGACCCAAATCCCTCAGCTCAGGTGCAGAATTGTTCACGGTCGTGGTGGAGATTGCAGTGGTCAACATTAGTGAATTGGTCATATGGGTCCAGTGGTGTAGAGTGGCGTAGTACATTTTGGTGTAGTGGAGGCGATTGGAGTAGTGCACCTTAATGCAATGGTAGAGCGTGTAGAACTGCAGATAACTGTGGTGGCAGCAAATAGTGGCAAGTTAGGGAGGTGGCGTAACGTGGGGCTGGGTCATGTTAAGGCAGGGTTAGCGTGTGGGGTCACGTGTGTTGGGAAAGGGGTGGAGAGTGGGATTTTGTGATTCTTACCTGCCTTTAGCCTTTATAGCAGGAGACATTTTCTGTCATGATGGTGGCTTATGGTAACAGAGTATGTGCACAATGTCAACCGTTCCTGTTGCTAGAAACAGAGTGGCCCTCTGTCTCTCTTCTACAATCACTGGTCCTCCCTAAGCAACTACGTCTCCCACTTTCGCCCTGGGACACAGGGTGAAAGTGGAAGTAGTTTGGGCTCTGGGGAGGAGCGCATACATTGGCATCATTATGGCAACCAGGGAGCAGCTTATGCAGACATGCGCCAGTGACACCATGATTCACTGCAGTAGCTACAGGAGCGGTCTACAATGCACATCCTATGCAGCAGACCTTTTTACACATCTCTCTCGGCTGGTATTGGCCCGCCTAGAGTTGCAGGACCTTCTACGCCCTCTGCCACTGGTCAGGAGGTGAGAGGAAGGTGGAGCTAGCTATCCCTCTCACTTCGTATATTTTCTTTTACATAATTGTGGGGCGGCACAGTGGCTTAGTGGTTAGCACGTCTGCCTTGCAGTAAATGGGTCATGGGTTCGATTCCCGACCATGGTGCCTCCTGCATGGAGTTTGCATGTTCTCCCCGTGCTTGCATGGGTTTCCTCCGGGTGCTCGGGTTTCCTCCCACACTCCAAAGACATGCTGGTAGGTTAATTGGCTCCTGTCTAAATTGTCCCTAGTATGTGTATGTATGAATGGGAGTTAGGGACCTTAGATTGTACGCCCCTTGAGGGTTAGGGACCTTAGATTGTACGCCCCTTGAGGGTTAGGGACTGATGTGAATGTTGAGATATATATATATATATCGCTGCGTAATATATAAGTACCTGAAATAAATAAATTTACTTGCCAATTTTTCCTGAACACATTAGAGGGGCATTAAAGCTGGACTCCAGGCAAACCATTATGTACATACAGATGAAATACATATACGGAGGCTGCCCATCTGCCAATCAAGTCTTGAGATTTAAACCCCACTAATACACAGTACAAACCTGTCTGGCAGGGCAGCAGACCTGATTTTCCTCAGCTGCAGTTTAAGTAATACTTACAAGCCCTGTCCTTCCTCCATCCTTTGATTGGACAATGAAAGGAGAAGCAGAAGACTGATGAGCTTCTCTGTCACTCTGCTCCCTCCTCAATTCATATGGTCCTTGTTAGTACATGAGCACTACAGTGCAAGTGTTGACTTCTCTTGCTGCTTCTTCCTCTCTTCATCTGAGTTCTGCTGTACATGGATTTCAACAGGCCGATACAGGGTAGAAGGTACCTACGCTACTTGCCATTAACAAAAAAAAAGTGTATGTTGTTTTTTTTTTTTCCCCAACTATAAAAGTAATTTGGCCTAGGCATGTGTTATGGATGTTTGTCCGTCATTGCTCTGTTGTAGACAGTAGAAGTGGAGGATTTCAGTTGTGGCTGGAGGGATCCAAGATGTCAGCATCCGCCTCTAATTTATTTATTTTATTTATTTCAGGTACTTATATAGCGCCATCAATTTACGCAGCACTTTACATATATATTGTACATTCACATCAGTCCCTAACCCTCAAGGGGCGTACAATCTAAGGTCCCTAACTCACATTCATACATACACATACTAGGGCCAATTTAGACAGGATCCAATTAACCTCCCAGCATGTTTTTGGAGCGTGCGAGGAAACCCACGCAGGCACAGGGAGAACATGCAAACTCCAGGGAGGTGGTGCCGTGGTTGGGATTCGAACCAATGACCCTAGTACTGCCAGGCGGAAGTGCTAACCATGTAGCCACTGTGCTGCCCCCAAATATAAACACTGTTCATCAATTTGGCTTGTTGGCGAAGTGAACACTTTGTATTTTCTGGGCAAATATTCAGCATTCACTTCCTATGAGAGCGGATACAACATATCTTGATAACCTGCGATCTAACCCTCACTTTTCATTCCCTTTGTATGAAATAGCACAGTCTCGCAGGCCATCGGTGTTGGGGAGCGGATGAACGCTGAGTATGTGATGCTGAACCACTTTAGTCAGAGATATTCCAGACTGCCGCTGATGAGGAATGACTTGAGCAGAAAGGTGGGGATCTCCTTTGACCACATGCGGGTAAGTTATCCATCCCTATTTCCCAGAATAGCACATTTTTCAAAACTTTTCAACTGAAGCGGCAAATGCTTACCATGGATGAGTCCCTTTAGATACTTAAGCTGGCAATAGGTTTAGTGTGGATGGAGGAGCCAAATGGGGGGGGGGGGGGGAGAAACCTAACGGAGGTAGACACAGGAGTCCTCCCCTCCCCCCCTCCAAGTCCCAATCCCTGATGCATTGTAATCTGACAGCTGCCCTCAACTCCAAACCTTTTTCCAACACATCCAAACTGATAAGTCAATCAAACGATCATCTTCTGTTGCTAATAATTTATTCTTGCCTTTGAAATGAATGCTTAAGCACTAAATGCACCTAGTGCATAGGCGTTTACATGCGTTTAGGGGTATCACACATTTTTCCGCTAAACTCTGCTGCTCCTGGACGCACTATCTTTGGGGTTTTTCTTTTCTGCCTGTTAATGTATATGTGTGCAGGGACACATAGGCTAACATGCAGGGGAATTTAGAATCAGGGAAAAAAAATAAATAACGCCCCTAGGAGTAACAGAAAAAAGTTCAGTGGGCATGAGGCCTTACTGCTCACTTCTCTTCCTGCTTTTTTTAACTGCCCCCAGTCCACATCATACACATGTATATGTGCACAAAGCTATATTCCCATTCCAGTCTGCTCTACAAAGCAACATATCGGAGCCCAGGGACACCAATTTCTAGGGACATGTCACCGAAGCCTGGCATTGTACAGTACTTAAACATATCTGCCCATCTAGTAACCACGGCTCAAAAAAAATGAAAGGAAGACTTTGAAAACCCATCAGATCTTAATGGGGAGAAATCTCCTGCTGGATTTCTATACTGACATGGACAGGGTGATGTGTTAGGAATGTAAGGACGCCCCATCGTTTGAATTCAGTCCTCTGTAGGTCGATCATTTTCATTTCCATCAAAGACACCCCGAAAATCAAAGTGAAAAAATGATGCAGCAGGCGAGTCCATTTTGCTGAAATGTCATTGCAGCAACTCAGAATGGTCCTCCGTAGTTTGTATGGCTCCAACGTGCTTGTATGCATGCCTGACAACGTAGGGGCATGCTCCTAATGAGAAAATGGATGGTATATTTCCTCCCAGATCTGGACCCGGGCATCACTGAGCTCCTGGACAGTCTGAGGTGCAACCTGGCGGCGTCGGATGGACCAAAACATGATATCCCAGAGGTGCTCTATTGGATTTAGTCAGGCGAGTGTGGGGGCCATTCCTGGAGGATGAAAAAATTGATACCATTGAACTGCCTGCATACTCTCACAACATGAGACCGGGCATTGTTGTGCACCAGGAGGAACCCAGTACCCACTGCACCAGCGTAGGGTCTGGTTATGGGTCCAAGGATTTCATTCCCATACCTAATGGTAGTCGGGGTGCCATTGTCTAGCCTGTAGAGGTCTGTGCGTCCCTCCATGGATATTCCTCCCCAGACCATCACTGACCCATGTTACAGGCAGCAGAATGTTCTCCATGGCTTCTCCAGACCCTTTTACGTCTGTCACATGTTCTCAGGGGGAACCTGCTCTCATCTGTGAAAAGCACAGGGTGCCAGTGGTGGACCTGCCAATTCTGGTGTTCAATGACAAATGCCAATCCAGCTCTATGGTGCCTGGCAGTGAGCACAGGGCCCACTAGAGGACGTCGGGCCCTCAGGCCACCCTCATGAAGTCTGTTTCTGATTGTTTGGTCAGAGACATTCACACCAGTGGCCTGCTGGAGGTCATTTTGTAGAGCTCTGGCAGTGCTCATCCTGGTCCTCCTTGCACAAAGGTTCTGGGTTAAAGACCTTCTACAGCCCTGTCCAGCTCTCCTAGAGTAACTGCCTGTCTCCTGGAATCTCCTCCATGCTCTTGAGACTGTGCTGGTAGACACAGCAAACCTTCTGGCAATGGCACGTATTGATGTGCCATCCTGGAGGAGTTGGACTGCCTGTGCAACCTCTGTAGGGTCCAGGTATTGCCTTATGCTACCACTAGTGAAAAACAGTCAGAAAAGATGAGTAGAGAAAAAGTCAGTGGCCTCCACCTGTAAAACCATTTCTGTTTTGGGGGTCGTCTCATTGTTGCCCATCTAGTTCACCTGTTGTTAATTTCATTACCACCAAAGCAGCTGAAACTGATTAACAACCCCCTCTGCTACTTACCTGACCAGTTTAATATCCCAGGAGTTTCATTGACTTGATGCTAAACTCTGATTAAAAAGTCGTCTTTTAATTATTTTGAGCAGTGTACTTCAACACAGCAGAGGAGGGCTGCAGCCCGTTAAGGCGAGAGCAACTGCCGTTGACAAGGAAATATGCGGCATTCACCAGCTAGAGCAAGATGTAGATTATGCACACCCACCTGTGTTGAAAACACTACCATTTGGGTAATTGCCAATTTCTGACTATCAGATTTGTAGGGAAATATAGGGGCTGTTTTATTTGAGGCTGAAGACACTGGGGTTGATTTTACTAAAACTGTAGAGTGCAAAATCTGGTTCGGCTGTGCATGGTAGCCAATGAACTTCTGACGTCAGCTTGTTCAATTCACCTTTGCAATGAAACCTGGAAGCTGATTGGTTTATATGCACAGCTGCACCAATTTTTTCACTCTCCAGTTTTAGTAACTCAATCCCACTGTCACTTCATTCGTTTGGGGCAGAGTGCCTCTTGATAGCCCGGCAAGGTATAAATACCAATCTGTTTCTTAGCTTCTTAACCTGCTCCAGCAAGAGGCTCAGGCTTTATTGCTATAATATAACAGTGCTTTTAGGTGACAGGAAATGTGACGACCTTCATGTGTCAGTGCTCAGCCTGAAAGGCCAAGCACTAGGCTCAAACACTTGGAGGGGGCCATGTTTACTCGGGGTGAACTCTTGTGGATAAGTGAGACTACAGCTCCCTCAGTAAGGTATACAATCAGTAGGCATTGTTCCTTCGCCCTGACCGGCCAAGGGGCGGGGTCTCCTGACCGGCCAAGGGGCGGGGTCTCCTGACCGGCCAAGGGGCGGGGTCTCCTGACCGGCCAAGGGGCGGGGTCTCCTGACCGGCCAAGGGGCGGGGTCTCCTGACCGGCCAAGGGGCGGGGTCTCCTGACCGGCCAAGGGGCGGGGTCTCCTGACCGGCCAAGGGGCGGGGTCTCCTGACCGGCCAAGGGGCGGGGTCTCCTGACCGGCCAAGGGGCGGGGTCTCCTGACCGGCCAAGGGGCGGGGTCTCCTTAACAGAACTGTAGCCCCTTCTGCTGTTATGTTTGCAAGTTATTTTAGAGAGAGCAACTGCTTTAAAGAAGTGGCAGTAGAACTATCTTTTGTATTTAAATGTAACCAGCACTGCTTGTTGTGGACTGTCTTGCCTCCAACCGACATTTTACGCTTTATTTTTCCAAAGGTCCGATGGAGTGATTTTCAAATCCTTCCCAAATTAATGGAGCCCATTAAAGCATTGTTTGCTGAGGATCTGATAGAGATGGTGCAAAAGAAAGAGAGAAGAGAGCGCATCCAAAAAGCACAGAACTTAGATGACAACTTAAAGCCCGACCCGAGCAAACAGGATCAGGAAGATGACACCATAGGGCCCGACCCGAGCAAACGGCATGTGGAAGATGACACAGGGGATGCTATCACCAAGAGGATGAAGGTCAAATGAAAGTGCATCTCCCACTTTTGTGGCAAATTGTCCTGTGACTGCAGCTTTTGGTTAGGGCAATGCAGGTATCCTATAGAGGATGATTCCTTTTTGTAAGTCTGAGGAACACAACAATAAACCCCATACAGTGTAGGAGATTTGCAGGAATCGGTCTCCAATGTTGGGCCATTCTGTTCAACCTGGAAAATGGCTGATCTGCTTTTACTGCACCACCGCTTTACAAACCCCGAGGATGTCTTGTGACGCAGCAGTCAAGTCAGCGCCTGGCAAAAGTATGCATTCACTTTTACATCTTTTGAGGTGTTAAAGATCACAAGAAAATACCTTGTGATGACCCGTTTTATTTGAATAATCTTTACGTTTCAAAATATTGCATCCTTCCAGATTCCTAAATACCCTACACACTTAGGCAAGTGTTTGTTTCTTTCATTCAGTTCTTATTTGTGAAGGGCTTTAAAATAAAATATTCCTGCATGTGTTGCTTCTCTTCCGAGGCTGCTGTGTGCTGTACTGTGCGTACCGGATGGTTATATGCAGATAAGGGAGATACCAAGCAGTTCTGTTTGCATAGGGGACTTGTGTATGTGGAACACTGGGCAACCTGAAAAATGAAATGGGTTGCAAGGAGACAGCAAAACAAGGGATACATCAAAGAAGGAAGAGGATGAAGAACACATTTCTACTTCATAAAATTTATATAAGGGTGAACTCTGCTCTGAATCCCCCCCTTTTTTTTTTTTTTTTTTTTTTTTTAGGTAATGGTAAGCTCATCTTGAAATGTAAAGGTAGCAGTGGCTCATAATCTGCACTGTTCGGAGTGAGTGCATGTGAACCTGCCACTGAAAAGAGCACATCACTCCAGACATCCGAGAGGCTTTTTTTTTTTTTTTTTTTACTATATTTATTTTTAAACTTCTATGTGTTTTACTGTAGAGGACAATTTAGGGGTCTATTCATAAATGTCTTCACTAAGGATTCACACATTTTCCTCTTTAGATTAATTTGCAAATGTGTGAATCTTGAGTGAAGTATTTAGAAAGTGACCCCCCCCCCCCCCTTAAGTGTAATGATTGGATTGGTCTTAGTTTTAGGCCAAACCTATATCAAGGGGATAGTTATCCGTTTTGATTTTAAGATGGAGAATAAAATGGACTCCATAAAATGAGGTGGGAGTCTTTTTAGTGCTGTGGAAGTGAGCTTTGTACATGGCAAGGAAATTATTTTTGGATTCATTAAAGCCTTTAACACCTTGATTGTGTTCTTGTTTTGGTGTATTCTCCCAGTTAATTTAATGCATGAAATTGTGTTCCCCTTCCTAAAGTATTGTGCTTTTGTTTTTTTCTAAAATGTAGAGGGATATTCAATGGTACTGTTTTTTACTTCCTCATCACAAGAATTCAGATACTGTCCGATTTGTACTGTATCCTATAGCAGGATTGTACTCTGGCAAACAAACTGTAGGCCATTTGAGGATAACTCCTCCTCCTATCAGCATGCCTCCATTTTTGCTAGTGTCCTAGGATGATGGACATCTGTCACCTGTGCTGATGAAAGTAGAACTTTTTGTTAGCAACCAAAAAAAAATATATTGAAGAAAAGGCTATATGCCTTTGTGATGAACGCGGCGTCAGACCCCTGACCTTCTCACCAAACTCGAGATTGAAGGACTAGCCAATCTGAAACCGCGATGTCACGTGCGTACCAATGCCACACCCAGCTGCACTCCGCACAACGATTTTCCAGCTAATTGGACCACTATCTATGTACCAGCAGCCTGGGAGCGATTGTTACTGGGTCAGCTTAATTATGAAATTAACCCTTCACACTGCCACCACCTTTTTGTACAGAGAAAGAGGAAACTCTGCAATATCAGCTACAACACTATAATGGTTGAGATAATCGTCTGTATAGCACGGTCACTGCAGACCGGTTATACAGAGGGTTAAACAAACACAGTAGCGCTCTTTTAGAGGCAGGAATTCGTAAGTTGCAATAAAGAGCTATAGAAACAGTTCAACACTTTCAGATGGAAAGATTTATTACTAAAAAGGTCAAAAGGGTGCAATAAAAATATTTATAGAGAAAAGATGTAACCAATATATAAATATACAGAGAACAACAGCACAGCAAAGAGGTAACAGAAAGGAGGTTAAAGGTTTAAAGTACTTGCCAATCAGCCTTGGATTTGCAGATCAAGTTTCAGAGCGAAAGGGCTGTCTCCCAAGTTGGTTCTGATGTTGAACGGGAGAATTCTTCAACTTCACTCTTAGGCCTGACATCCCATTTTGTAGTCCCCCGCAGGGGGTGTCTCTGAAGTCAAGAACCAATACCCCGTTTAGGGAGGGATGGTCTGGGCGTAGACCTAAACTAGAGCCAAAATCTTAGTTCATATTTTGGCTCATAACTTTCCCTATGCACAAGTAGATTATTATGCAGACACATCTGAGGAACGGGTAAATATGAAATGCATATTTGAAGGGTTCCAGAGATGTATTTTCTGCTTTCCTAGGTATTCCAGTCAGGGAGTGTGACCTATCAAACTGTCTCCTCGTGGCCAATCTGAAGATATGCCTGGTTTTTCTGTAAGTCTCTCATATTCCAAGATATGAGATGGGGAAAAATGGATTTTAAAAGTGTTAACTGGTTTGTGCTCCTCTGGAATGTCTTTGAACTCCTGGGAAGGCTTGTGTTATCTTTTACGATGTGCTAGATTGCACAGCTCTCTTAGACAACCAGGCATTTCAGCTCAAAAATGTTTTCTAGCTCGGGGCACCTGCTGTGCCCTGGCCGGCCTGTGACACTTTTAACACACAGGCCATATGTCAGTGTGTATGAACAGAGAAGAAGGGGGAGAATGAGGAGGAATATATTTGTCAAGATGGTTGACCCTTTGCCAAGATGGAGGTTGAAGCCAAAATGGTTGAACTGCGTCCATTGTTGGTGTACGCTTGCTACAGCCTTTATTTAGGATTCCTCACTACACCAGTGTTTGAGCTGGCCTGTACATGGCAGTTATCTGGAACTGCTTTTTCCTAGCCTAAGGCAGCCAATACAGTGATCAGTGTTGATAGTTATAGCTGAACACCAATCATTTGGGGAAAAACCCTCCCGGTGTTGTACACAAGTCAATTGATTAACGTGTGTTTAACCAGCCTGCCCATGTAGATTGAAATTTGGCCAGTCCCTGCCGCACCAGCTCAATTTCAATCCATGTATGGCTGACTTAAAGTGGTTGTAAAGGCTGAAGGTTTTTTACCTTCATGCATTCAATGCATTCACAGGTAAAAAAACAAAAAAAAAAACCCTGTGTGCAGCACTAAACATTTGGGCAGTAGGATATCTGATGCCAGGGCGAGGGGGACTGAGCCAACCAGTAGCAGTCACAAACAGACTGTAATCCAACATTTTTGACTGGAAACACCCCCCCAGAATTAGTGGGTTTCTAGAGGAGTTTTTTTTTTACCTGTAAAAACAATCTAATGCTGAAAAATGTGGTAAACTTGTGTCTTTGAGCAAAAAAAAAAAAAATTATTTTGGTTAAAAAAAAAAAAGTGGCAAAATGCTGAAGCACAGCTACCGTTACCAGTGTTATTAAAACGCCCAGTGCACATGGAGCCTCATTGATGCAGTATGTACTACATTGCAGTTGGAGGATCAGCCTGCTGTCTCCCGTCTTGGGTCTTTCAAGCCACCTACAGCTATAAAAACAGAAAACTGCGTGGGAAGCAGAGCCAGAAGATTTTTTTTTTTATATCTTCATGCATAGAATGGTTAAGAAAAAACCCTGCAGCCTTTACAACCACTTTAAGTATCAGTGGGGAATATTAGTGCTTGGCAGCCATTTAAAGGCTCGAAACTTTATTATTATAGCATTGCATGAGTTTTTTTTTTTACAGGCCTATGGAATAACAGCTAAACTGCATGTTTTCACCTTTTTAAATTCCCTTTCAAGCAAAGTGCACCAGAAAGCAAAATAATGAATAGACATGGTCACACAACCAAGAAGACTCTGGTCAGCTTTCTCTTACATCACCCTAAGTAGAGAATTGGTTTTATATGGACAAGAACATTGTAAATATCAAAGCTCATTGTAACAAGCTAGGTAGCGCACTTACAGCTGCTATTTTAAATTGTCCAGAAGTAAAAACGGCAGAGTTTTACAGGACTAAAGATAAATATGTGAATTGTTGATAAGATAGTGATTTAGTACAGACTAAGTGTCTGGTGATTATCTCTTCCTGTCCTAATTAATCATGCTAGCTCTGGAGTGCACACACTTGAAGAAACCCACACTGACACACAAGTTCAGTCTGTGAAAACTTCTAGTTTATTGGAATGAGAAAGTGCGCTTATATATGCAAGAGAGCACAGCATTAGCATTATAATAGTCTTTGGTCATTTTCACACGAAAACAATCTTCCTTCAGAATATAGGCGTGATCTTCTAGGTGTTATCTAGAAAGAAATATTTCCTTTTGTTCTGCAAGCTTTTCACTCGATGGGAGGGGTTGCTGAGCAGCCATTTTTGAGCATGGATTTCTTAAAGTACCACAAAGACCAGCAGGAAAAAGATATACACACAACATATATATTCATACAAAGCATTTAGAATTATAAAAGTAGATGTGTATAAAAAAAACAAACCAAATAGGCATTTTACCATATCCATCACAATAGCACTACGTCCCTTGCAAAGTGTACATTTATGTTGAGATTTTCATCCAGTCATCCCACACACAGAAGGCAGCATGGAGGGACTCGTTGAAGGTGGTATTAAAAGTGTGGAGATGCCGAGTCAAGTCACCCAACTCATAGAAAGACACCGCCCCATGCTCATAATCCAAACAGACCTTCAATCTATGACTGGAGACCTTTTCAGGTAAGGCAACCTCTTTGCCATCATGTATCACAGAATACTGACTATTGTTATACCTACGAAGACACCAGGATTTGTTGTTATCTCCAAAATAGGAGTGATCCCCACTCCTGTCAATAGAAGGGTAACACACTCCTATCCTCCAGTTTCCAATATCGCTGCTCTCTACTTCCCAAGAATGGCGCCCTGAAGAGAAGCAGCTGGTGCTTATCACCTGTGGATAGTATTGAAACCTCTGAGGGTGATACTGTTTCGTTTCTGATTTTGATATAGTCTTTAAGTCACCTGATATGTCTATGTCCTCATTAGCGGTGTTTATGTCCAGTAGGACTTCCATTGTTGCCTCCTGCACAGAAATCTTTTTTATACATGTTAAAAAATCAGATAGACCACTATATAAAGTCCCTGAGATCCGACCTTCATCCAGATCATTGCTGTAGTCTTCATCATCCAGCTTTGTGTCATCATCCTCTTTCCTTGTAGCAAAAGAGTCATTCATGAGGGATTCCCCTTCTTGTAAAACTGTGAAGGGATCTGTAATTTTTAGCAGGTTTTCAATCTGCTGCATCTTTGTGGACAACTCATCCTGATCGAGTTCAAGCTTCTTTACAACATGAGAGACTAAAAGCGAAGCTTGCTCCTGCTGGCTGCAGATCTCACTCAGGACTTTCTTCTGGAGTTCTTCCTGCTGTCTCTTGATTTCTTGAAACAAAGCCATGACTCTCTGCGTTTCCCTTGCTGCTTTTTCTTCAGTTTTTTTCCTGCATTCTTTTAGTTTCTGGAGTTTTTCCCCAACCTTCTCCTGCTTTGACAACAGTTTCTTCTGGACAGATTTTAAGGTTTCCTTTTTCTTGTCAGAGATGTCCTTCAAAAGACTAATTTTGTGTTTCTTGTGTTCTCCATCCAGCCGACAGGAAACACAAATATAAGCTTTGTCCTCCCTACAGATATACTCCAGAATCTTTTTGTGTATGGGGCATTTTCTGTTCTTGAAGGAACTGGTGGGCTCTATGAGGATATGTTCCGGTGATGTGCTGTGGACTTTCAGGTGGTTGTCACATAGGGAACACTCACACAGTAGACAGGCTTTAACAGCCGGTATGGAAGCATGAATACAGTTTGTACACAATATTCGCTTCTCTTCTTTCTTTGGCTCAGAAAAGAGGAAGCGTTGTGCTATGTTATTTAAAGTTTTGTTCTTTCTCAGTGCAGGCCGCTCCAGAAACTCCTCTCTGCACTCCGGACAGTTATAGTTTCCAGATCTCTGCTGTGAATCCAGCGCACAATCAATACAGACTCGGCAGAAGTTGTGTCCACATCTCAATGTGACAGGATCCATATAGATGTTCAAACAGATGGAGCAGTCTAGTTCATCCCTTACATCTGCAGCAGCCATTTCTGAAACAAAAGCATTAAAAAAAAAAAAGGGTTTTACTTGGAATACAGAAAGGTGTTGTTCATTATTTTACTGCACAATCATAAAGAAAGGAGCATAAAGAACTAGTAAATCATTAAAGCCCCTTATGATGGCTATTTGACTTCCATCTTTAGAATAATTCTGCTACGAAGACCTATGCAGTTCTCATAAGAGCCCTGTATGACGGCTATCTGACCTCCATCTTTAGGACAATCCTGCTAAGATGACCTATGCAATTCTTTTAACCATCCATGATGGCTCTGACCTCCGTCTTTAGGACAATTGTGCTATGAAGACCTATGCAATTCTCTTAAGTGCCCTCCAGGATGGCTATCTGACCTCCATCTTTAGGACAATCCTGCTAAGATAACCTATGCAATTCTATTAACCATCCATGATGGCTCTGACCTTCATCTTTATGACAATCCTGCTACGAAGACCTATGAAGCTCTTATAGGTGACCTGCATGATGGGTTTCTGACCGTCATTTTTAGGACAACCCTTCTACAGAGACATGTGCAGTTCTCTTAAGTGCCCTCCAGGTTGGCTATCTGACCTCCATCTTTAGGACAACCTTGCCATGAAAACCTAACTACTATAAGAGCGCCTCATAATAGCTCTTCAACCTTCATCTTTAGGACAATCCTGCTACGAAGACCTATGAAGCTCTTATAGGTGACCTGCATGATGGGTATCGGACCTTCATTTTTAGGACAACCCTTCTACAGAGACATGTGCAGTTCTCTTAAGTGCCCTCCAGGTTGGCTATCTGACCTCCATCTTTAGGACAACCTTGCCATGAAAACCTAACTACTATAAGAGCGCCTCATAATAGCTCTTCAACCTTCATCTTTAGGACAATCCTGCTACGAAGACCAGGAAAAAAAGTTTTTCCTATAGTTCTACTTTAAAGCGGAGCTCCATCCAAAAGGGAAAGTTCTGCTTTAAGGACTGCTCCCCATTAAGGATTATCACCTTTGGGGAGTGGGTACCCGAATTTGACAGGTACCCGCTCCCACTTCCGGAAGGTGTCCTCCCTCCCTGTAGTCTTTTGGGACACGTGACCGGGCCCAGAAGACGACGGGGCCATTCATGAAGCGCAGCGCTACTTGCGCATGCACAGTGGGTACCCGGCTGTGAAGCCGCAAGCTATCACAGTCGGGTGCCCACACTGAAGATGCCGGCCTCCTGGAATACAGGACAGCCAGTGAAACGAGCTGCGGGACACACCACGGGACAGGTAAGTGGCTGTATTTTTTTAAAAGTCAGCAGCTACAGTTTTTGTAGCTGCTGACTTATTTTTTGATAGGTCAAGTGGAACTCTGCTTTAAAAGAGAAGTTTTTTACTTACCTAGGTGGATGCAGCATCGATCTGATCCTGCATCTGTCAGCTGCTGTCTATAAGGCTGAGAACTGAGTGATCAGACACCGCTGATTGCTCAGTGCTCCCTGCCGCTCTGAGCAAAGTGGTGACTGTCAATCACCGCCATCTGCTCTGTCCCCTTCCTTCCCCCAGCGCTCACTGGAGCACTGAGCTATGGAGGGGGCGGGAGCGTCTGACTCAGGTTCTCAGCGGATCGTGACCATATGGTTGCACCCTTTCCCCAGCTTGGACTGCCTGAGTGATGGCAGCTGACAGCGGACTTTAGCCTACTGTCAACTGAAAATGGGGCACAGGAGTACAGCCAAACAAGCTTTAACATATCGTATTTTTCGCTCCATAAGACACACTTTTTTCCCCCCAAAAAAGGGGGGAAAATGTCAGTGCATCTTATGGAGCGGCCGGTCCGGTACTTCCACCGCTGCCGTGTCAGAATACCGGGCCGGCCGCTCAGCTCTGCCGTGGGACCTTACCTGTTCCTCTATCCAGCGGCGCGCTGTCTTCCCGGCTTCTGTAGTGTGCGTGACAGCCGGGTCCCAAGTGCGCATGCGCAAGAAGCGGTGCTCTTTGTGAATGGTAAGGCGGTACCTGGGACACATGACAGATCCCAGAAGCCGCCGGACCATTCACAAAGCGCAGCGCTTCTCGCTCATGCGCACTGGGCATCCGGCTGTCCGCTGAGCGCCCCCACTACAGAAGCCGGGAAGACAGCGCGGATGGATAGAGGAACAGGTAAGATCAAAGAACAACTCCACGGAAGTAAGAGCGGGTACCTGTCAAATTCAGGCACCCGCCCCCTCCCCAAAGGTCAGCAGTCATCCCCTGTACCGTGTCCGCGGTCTCTGGTCATCTCCCGCACCGTGTCCGCGGTCTCTGGTCATCTCCCGTACCGTGTCCGCGGTCTCTGGTCATCTCCCGCACCGTGTCCGCGGTCTCTGGTCATCTCCCGTACCGTGTCCGCGGTCTCTGGTCATCCCCCGCACCGTGTCCGCGGTCTCTGGTCATCCCCCGCACCGTGTCCGCGGTCTCTGGTCATCCCCCGCACCGTGTCCGCGGTCTCTGGTCATCCCCCGCACCGTGTCCGCGGTCTCTGGTCATCCCCCGCACCGCGTCCGCGGTCTCTGGTCATCCCCCGCACCGCGTCCGCGGTCTCTGGTCATCCCCCGCACCGCGTCCGCGGTCTCTGGTCATCCCCCGCACCGCGTCCGCGGTCTCTGGTCATCCCCCGCACCGCGTCCGCGGTCTCTGGTCATCCCCCGCACCGCGTCCGCGGACTCTGGTCATCCCCCGCACCGCGTCCGCGGACTCTGGTCATCCCCCGTACCGCGTCCGCGGACTCTGGTCATCCCCCGTACCGCGTCCGCGGACTCTGGTCATCCCCCGTACCGCGTCCGCGGACTCTGGTCATCCCCCGTACCGCGTCCGCGGACTCTGGTCATCCCCCGTACCGCGTCCGCGGACTCTGGTCATCCCCCGTACCGCGTCCGCGGACTCTGGTCATCCCCCGTACCGCGTCCGCGGACTCTGGTCATCCCCCGTACCGCGTCCGCGGACTCTGGTCATCTCCCGTACCGCGTCCGCGGTCTCTGGTCATCTCCCGCACCGCGTCCGCGGACTCTTGTCATCTCCCGTACCGTGTCCGCGGACTCTGGTCATCTCCCGTACCGTGTCCGCGGTCTCTGGTCATCTCCCGTACCGTGTCCGCGGTCTCTGGTCATCCCCTGTACCGTGTCCGCGGACTCTGGTCATCTCCTGTACTGTGTCCGCGGTCTCTGGTCATCCCCTGTACTGTCCGCAGTCCATTAGTTCATAATTTTTTTTTCCTGTTTTCTGCCTCTAAAACCTAGGCGCGTCTTATGGAGCGAAAAATACGGTACATTGTATTTTTATCCTACGGTGGCAACATTCATGTATCTACGGAGGAGCAGTGTTGTCACCCTAGGATAGGACTACAATATACATTAAAGCTTGATAGAACATGCATTAACCTAGAGCTGGAAATATATAAAGGGAACAAAAGCCCGAGAAGAAACAATTACGGCCACCGCAGCTAAGGACTGGTAAGCTGCAATATATGGCATTCTTGTTCTTGGGTTTAGATATACTTAGGGCTCATGTACACTGCAGCTGCTAAACTGACGTTCAGGAGCTGTTGAGCGTTTTTTTCAAGCAGCCCCTGAACTCTCCCTAATGTTTTCCTATGTGTCCATGTACACATCGTCGTTTACAGTCGTTTTATTTTTAATGCACCAAAATTGTGTTCAGGAGTAGATTTTACCGGTGTTTCAAACGCTTGGAAACGCGGTTAACCGTGTTTAGACGCGTTTTTTGGGCTGGTCCATATCCAGATGCTGTCCAGAGCCTCTTTTCTTCATCAAAAATGCATGCAAAGTGTTTTCCATGTACTCAAATGGACCCGGTACACCAGAGCAGTCAGTTCCAGGTTTCGCGTGAAGGAAAAAAAAATGGTAGAGCGTGCCGCATTATGCTCATGATGGGATCCATAGTGAATACAACCAGAAAAGACAGGTCATCTCAGCACATACTGCTCTCTCTGCTTCTACTCTCTCTATTTCTCTCAAAATGTCTGAAATGGTTAATTATTTACTATTTTTCAGTGCATTCTGGGCATTTGGGAGGGTCTCCTGAGGTTCTCTTTTAAAAAGGCTTCTGAACGCAAATGCGCATAAACGCGGCTAAACTGACGTTTTTAACCTATGTTTTCTAGCAGTCAGTTTCCAGAATTCAGAAGAGTTTTCCAAATGCCCCGTGTACATGAGCCCTTATACGTTACAGATGTCACTCCCTTTAATCCCCCCGAACTGGAGATGAATGGTGCTTTAGCAAAGATGATCAAAGCTTGCTGTACCCCCTGTGCTCTGTGCACAGTACATAGCCGTTTGTTGACAGGCTTGGGTTGGCATAAAATGGGTTTTGTATCCCCATGGATTGCAAAAGCCGCTTAAACAGGCCAAATGCAGGTCAGAAGGTGGTCAACTGCAAGTCAAATGCGCCTGTCAATGAATTCTGAAGCATTTCGGTTGCTATTCACACTTGAGCATTTGGTTGCTCGTTTTCAGGTGTTATCCTTCACGCAGCAACACGCAACTTAAAGACGAACATTCACAATAAAAAAAAATGGGATATTTTTTTATGTTCATTTGCGAGAAGCTTGATAAAAAGGTACATGGCCCCTTAGACGTATTTATTTTATTCATTACTTATAGAACACACATACACAGATCTTCGCACACAAAATTTATTTTTTAGCACATTCACATCAGTCCCTGCCCTCACACCGGCAGGAGAACATGCAAACTCCATTCAGCTAGTGTCAAGGTTGGGATTCAAACTGGCGACCCTAGTACTACTAGGTGGAAGTGCTAACCACCTGTCCACTGTGCTGCCCTTGACTTCAATGGAAGCACCTGTATATGTTTAATGCAAGCGGTTTTGCATGTTTTTTGCACCCGAACAACTGTTCCTTCTGCTCTCCTCCTCTTTGCTCATGCTAGAAACTCAGCTAAGGCAACAAATGGAAGAGCAAGGCCTTGCTATGCTGGCTGTGGAGGCATTTACCTGTATGGAGCAGCCACACCCCAATCTTTACACCTCCAGATATACACAATAAAAAGCAGAAGCAAGCAGCAGAGGTCCTGGGAGGCCATTAAGAAGTTGGTGTACCCAGGATGAAGCCACATTCTGCCACACAACCACAGTAAGCCTTCACCCCCTGCCTTACTTACCTTCCCCAGGAGATTGCCAGTCATTTCAAAAACAAGATCAACACAATTCGTGATGAGATCTCCAGTGCCTGGCTTTCTCCTTCAACCAACATACCAGGTCCAACAACACACTCAACACTTTCACCCCCCACCCCATGGGGAGATCCTGACACCGACCAACACTTCCCTCCCCCATGAAGGGAGCCTGGCATTGACAAACAACACCCCAGCCCCCACCCTCACCTGAGAGAGCCTTCCGCTACCACCACCCCCCATGCACTGGCAATCCCCCCACCCCAGCAAGAGATAAGACACTCACCTTCACAGCTCTGGACATCCCCAGGAACAAGAGTCAGGCTCTACATACACCATCAAGCAGCCTGCAGCCTCTCTCAGATCCCACCTTGTCTCCATACTGCCTGTCCCTTCTTCCTTCCAGGGGACGGCGCAGCCCCCCTGAAAAAAGCCACCCTAGGCAAATGCCTTGTTTGCCTTGTGGTAAATACACCCCTGATGGGACCCCATGGTTTCTAACAGCAGCCCTGCTCCCTGATGCTCTGGTGGCGGTCTGTCCCCCAGCAACATCATGTCCATTGCAGGGCTAGGGACCCTGTATTGGGATTGATTATTATTATTATTATTATACAGTATTTATAAAGCGCCAATAGTTCACTCAGCGCTGTACATTACAAAGGGGGACAGAGCATGTGACAGAACAATACCAATACAATGCAAAACATGAGGGGATCGAGGGCCCTGCTCTTTCGAGCTTACAATCTAGAAGGGATGGGGCAGTGGTACAGGAGGAGATAGCTGTGGGGGATGGAGTGGTAGGAAGAGTGGAGGAGGTCAGCAAGTTAGCAGGGGGTGGGGTAGGCTTCCCTGAAGAGATGGGTTTTCAGGGTGCGCCTAAAGGAGAGGAGAGTAGGTGATAATCTGATGGGTTGGGGCAGGGAGTTCCAGAGGATGGGTGACACCCTGGAGAAGTCCTGGAGGCGGGCATGGGAGGAGGAGACCAGGGAACTAGAGAGAAGGAGGTCTTGTGAGGAGCGGAGTGTGCGTGCTGGGCAGTACTTGGATATCAGGTCGGTGATGTAGTTCGGGGCAGTATGGTGGACAGCTTTGTACGTCAGTGTTAGGATTTTAAATTTGATCCGTTGCGCAATCGGAAGCCAGTGGAGGGATTGGCAGAGGGGAGTGGAGGACATTCAATGGAGGCCAGTGGAGGGATTGGCAGAGGGGGGTGGCGGAGACAGAGCGGTTGGAAAGGTGAATGAGTCTGGCTGCCGTATTCAGGATGGACTGAAGCGGGGATAGCCAGCGGCGAGGCAGGCCAGTGAGGAGGGAGTTGCAGTAGTCGAGTCGTGATATGATGAGGGAGTGGATGAGCTGTTTAGTGGTTTCTGGGGTTAGGAACGTGCGGATTTTGGCGATGTTGCGGAGGTGGAGTCTGCATTGATGACAGCAAGACCTTGGACCGCCAGAGTATGAGGGAGATGCTTTGGGAGCCAGTATAGCAGCACTGAGGATTGGGTAAAGACATCTTCTTTTCTATGTCCCCTAAATGTAAATGAACAATTAACCCTTGCAGTGCAGACACAGCTCCTCTGCATGAGAACATTTTCATGTTTCCCGGAGTTGGGCTTTAAAGAGTCACTTATTGGCTAGCCTGGCTCTTTGTCCGGTATAATTGTACAGATGTGTTGAGGTTGTGTTTATCATGTGGCAGTTTTGGTTTTCTACAAGTGGTTTCATTCAGTCATCAATAAGTCAATTATTAGCCGCCTTCATTACTTTGCCTCAGTGACCAGGAACAAGCATGCAGAGAAGACCTGCGGCAATGCTTTGATGTTCCAGGTGGGTGACATAGCAGCCTGGCAACTGGCGGTTTCAGAAGGTGGTCAGCAATGGCAACCACAATATTTGTCCTACGACAGGTTTACTTTACGCCTAAGCGTTTTCTGCAGCGTTTTGTAGAGACGCACTTCAGTCCATTTAACAGGATTTCCTATGGGACACGTTCACATCTCCGCATTTTCACCCGGTGCGTTTTTTGTAAAGGGTCAGGGACTTTTTTGAACACAAAAAGTTACGGTTATGGTTCTATAGACTTCAACGGAAACGCTGCAGAAAAGCATGTAGTACATTTTTGCTGTGTTTTGCGTTTTAAATCTGCCTAGCAACAAGAAAAAAAAAAAAAAAAAAAGCGTCAAGGACGCAAAATGAAATTCAATATGTACTGCAGAAACTAATCAGACGCAAACTGCATAGATGTGAACCTAGCCTAAAAGCGATCCTGCATTTTATCCATCAAGGAAAGGCAACAGGTTCACCTAAAGGAGAACTTCACTCATAGTTCCATAGTTAGTCTGGCTGAAAAAAGACAAAAGTCCATTCAGTTCAACCATAAAAAAAAAAAAAGTTATAATCCTACACCCACAGTTGATCCAAAGGAAGGCAAAAAACCCAGCAAAGCACGATCCAATTTGCTCCTGCAGGGAAAAAAGAAAATCGTTCCTGATCCTCCGAGAGGCAATCGGATATTCCCTGGATGAACTTCACCTATAAATGTTATATCCAGTTATATTCTGTGTATCCAAGAAAGAATCCAGGACTTTCCTACAGCAATCCACTGAGCTGGCCACAACCAACTCTAGAGGGAGTCTATTCCACATTTTCACAGCTCTTACTGTGAAGAAACCTTTCTGTGTTTGAAGATTAAATCTCTTTTCCACCAGACTTCACTCACTTCTGCCCCAGGAATGTGATGGCTCCGAGCTCCCTAGCTGTTGACATCATCTTCTACCTGACGTCTGCTGGGTTTCAGGCATCTTGATTAGCCAGTCCAGGACAATTTAACTCCTGTGCATAAGCACGGAAGTTTGTTCCTCCTGGCAGCCAGCAAAATGCTAGTATTTTACACTGAGCTGTCCGTGTGTAGCTCAGGTGTACACGCAAATGAAAAATGCTGCACCAAATTTTGGGTGTGGACAAAATATGCTACAAGTGGGAGGGGCTTAAAGGATAACTCTACAGATTGTATGGAACATTCTGGCGACTCCCGACAGTGCACCTGGCTTCCACTTAGCCACCATTGCAGTGACACTAAGGGGTTTATTTACTAAAGCTGGAGAGTCCAAAATCAGACTCCCTTCTGCATAGAAACCAATCAGCTTCCAGGTTTCATTGCCAAAGCTTCATTGAACAAGCTGAGGTTAGAAGCTGATTGGTTTCTATGCAGAAGGGAGTCTGATTTTGGACTCTCCAGCTTTAGTAAATAAACCCCTAAGTGTGCTATATATAGGTGGCAGCCAGGTGCACTGTCTATATCCCCCCAAATCCCCATCTCTAGCAAAAATATCCCCCCAAATCCCCATCTCTAGCACACGTATCCCCCCAAATCCCCATCTCTAGCACACATATCCCCCCAAATCCCCATCTCTAGCACAAATATTCCCCCAAATCCCCATCCCTAGCACACAAATCCCCATCCCTAGCACACAAATCCCCAGCACACAAATCCCCCCCCCCCCCAAATCCCCATCCCTAGCACACAAATCCCCCCCCCAAATCCCCATCCCTAGCACACATATCCCCCCAGATCCCAATCTCTAGCACACAAATCCCCATCTCTAGCACACAAATCCCCCCCCCCCCAATCCCCATCTCTAGCACACAAATCCCCCCCCCAAATCCCCATCTCTAGCACGCAAATCCCCATCTCTAGCACACCAATCCCCCCCCAAATCCCCATCTCTAGCACACAAATCCCCCCCAAATCCCCATCTCTAGCACACAAATCCCCCCCCAAATCCCCATCTCTAGCACACAAATCCCCCCCAAATCCCCATCTCTAGCACAAAAATCCCCCCCCCAAATCCCCATCTCTAGCACACAAATCCCCCTAAATCGCCATTTCTGGCACAAATCCTCCCCGTTCTTTCACAAATCTCCTTCTCACTCCCTGTCAAACGCCTTTGTAAAATCCCCCCTCCTACCACAAATCCACTATCCTCCCCTCCCCCATTGTGTCTCCAGTACAATTCCCTCCCTGAAATTTACAGAGCTTAAATGCTACAGGGGCAGGAACAATGCGCCCCCCCTCTCTCGCGAGTTCGCCCCTTCTGCCCACCCCTTGTCCTGTCCCTGATTCTAGTGTATCTGGCTCCCACCAGGCAAGTGGACCATTTCTCTGGGTCACTTGCTGCTTAAAGGATAAGTTCACCTTCAATAAATAGCCCATAACCTTAACCCCCAAAAAACCTAAAAAAGTTATAAAATATATTTTTTTTTAAATTAATATTACTAATAATGTATTTTTTTTTTGGGTGTTTATTATTATTATTCATTGTTTTTTTTTTTCAGGTTAGGGGTTATTTATTTATATGTGTATTTATTTTGTTTGACATTTATTTATTCATATATTACTATTTTTTAAAACCTATTATCATTTGAGCAGAAAATCACACAAAAACGCACCAATCGTGCGTTTCTATTCCTGCTTCAGGCGACTTGATGTGAACCATCTCCATCGAGTAATATTGATTTTTTTTCCCCTGAGCATTTCGGCTAGGCTCACATCTGTGCGGGTGGTGCCGCTGCGGATCCGCATGAAAATCCGTACAGCTGCACCACCTGCACAGAGGAATGCGGACCCGCGGGTGCCACTAATTCTAATGCCATGCCGCCCGCACTGGACAACGCAACCGCACTGGCAACCGAGGTTCCTGTGCGGGCTGCGTTTTTGGAAGAAGTGCAGGGACTTCTTCCCTGCGTGTCAAGGGGCACGGGAGTCCATTCAAATGAATGAGCGCAAAACGCGGTCCGCATGGCCACATATGTGTGCACCGGGTGTAGGCAGCGTTGAGCTACAAAACGCTCAGGTGTGAATGGGCCCTTAGTATTACACCAGGAGGAGCACAGTTAGACCAGGAACTGATTAGCTCCCCGCAGGGGAGGGCCCAGGGTCAGTAGGGGGCCCCATGAGATGCCCCTGGTACCTTTTTCATAGGCTTTTTTGAGTTTGGGCAAGGACACAGGGGCCCCATGATCCCCTATTGCCCGGGGACCCAATGAGTTGTCAGTCCGCCCCTGGCTCCCCGATGTGTTTTTGGATTATGGAATTTGCAACCTGCAGAAAACCCACACTGACCTGGGGCAAACATACAAACTCCATGCAGATGGTGGCCTTGATGGGAGAAATTGAACCCAGGATCCTTGTGCTGCCACTTACTTGTATGTAACAGTTACAGCCGGGACGGTCTGTACGTGGCACGATGTTCTCTTCTTCCGCCGCAGAGTTTCAGGATTCGTAGAAAATGATAAGGAAGTAAAAACAGACCTTCCAGCAAAGACCCACCAGACTGGTTTTATCTCCTTTCACTTGCAGTGTGCAGAGAATTCGGCTGGCAGGGCGGAGGGAACAAAAATAACTGAACTCCTCCACTTCCTGCTGTTTTAGCAGATCCTCATGTCATGTGCTGCGCGCTCTACTGGACGCCATGTTCACTCTGCTGATGATTGGCTCAGCCACCCCAGTGTGCAAATAAAATGTGGGCAATAGAGGACTACAAGTCCCAGCCATCCCAGTGTTCAGAACTACAAGTCCCAGCCATCCCAGCGTTCAGATATAAGCGCACAGCCAATACGGGACTACAAGTCCCAGCCATCCCAGTGCTCAGAACTACAAGTCCCAGCCATCCCAGCGTTCAGATATAAGTGCTCAGCCAATACGGGACTACAAGTCCCAGCCATCCCAGTGTTCAGATATAAGCGCACAGCCAATACGAGACTACAAGTTCCAGCCATCCCAGTGTTCAAAACTACAAGTCCCAGCCATCCCAGTGTTCAGAACTGCAAGTCCCAGCCATCCCAGTGTTCAAAACTACAAGTCCCAGCCATCCCAGTGTTCAGAACTGCAAGTCCCAGCCATCCCAGTGTTCAAAACTACAAGTCCCAGCCATCCCAGTGTTCAGAACTGCAAGTCCCAGCCATCCCAGTGTTCAGAACTACAAGTCCCAGCCATCCCAGTGTTCAGAACTGCAAGTCCCAGCCATCCCAGTGTTCAGATATAAGCGCACAGCCAATACGGGACTGCAAGTCCCAGCCATCCCACTGTTTAGAACTGCAAATCCCAGCCATCCCAGCATTCAGATATAAGAGCACAGCCAATACGAGACTACAAGTTCCAGCCATCCCAGTGTTCAGATATAAGCGCACAGCCAATACGAGACTACAAGTTCCAGCCATCCCAGTGTTCAAAACTACAAGTCCCAGCCATCACAGTGTTCAGATATAAGCGCACAGCCAATACGGGACTGCAAGTCCCAGCCATCCCACTGTTTAGAACTGCAAGTCCCAGCCATCCCAGCGTTCAGATATAAGCGCACAGCCAATACGATACTACAAGTTCCAGCCATCCCAGTGTTCAAAACTACAAGTCCCAGCCATCCCAGCGTTCAGATATAAGCGCACAGCCAATACGATACTACAAGTTCCAGCCATCCCAGTGTTCAAAACTACAAGTCCCAGCCATCCCAGCGTTCAGATATAAGCGCACAGCCAATACGATACTACAAGTTCCAGCCATCCCAGTGTTCAGAACTACAAGTCCCAGCCATCCCAGCGTTCGGATATAAGCACACAGCCAATACAGGACTGCAAGTCCCAGCGTTCAGATATAAGTGCACAGCCAATACGGGACTGCAAGTCCCAGCCATCCCAGTGTTCAGATATAAGCGCACAGCCAACACAGGACTACAAGTCCCAGCCATCCCAGTGTTCAGATATAAGCGCACAGCCAACACAGGACTACAAGTCCCAGCCATCCCAGTGTTCAGATATAAGCGCACAGCCAACACAGGACTACAAGTCCCAGCCATCCCAGTGTTCAGATATAAGCGCACAGCCAACACAGGACTACAAGTCCCAGCCATCCCAGTGTTTATTAATCAGAAAGCAGCCAATACAGACCTAAAAGTCCCATGAATCCAAGTGTTCAGATAGCAGCATTCGGCCAGTATGGAACTACAGGTCCCAGCAGGCCCAGTGTGCATGGCAGCCATGAGGGACTCGTAGCAGCATGTGCTGGCAGCCAGGAGGGGGCCCCAGTAATAATGTGCCCAGCAGCAGTACTGTGCAAAGCAACCATAATGTACCCCCAGCAGTTGTGAGGACCCCCAGTGCAGCGGTACTGTGCATGATAGCCATGAGGGCTCCAGCAGTACTGCACTTGGCATCCATAAGCGACCCCCCAGTGCACTGTTACTTTACATGACAGACTTGAAGGCCCCCAGCAATACCTTGCCTGGCAGCCATGGGGGGGTGGGACCCCCCAAAATTACTGTGCATGGGGGGCCCCCAAAAGTACTGTGCTGGAGGGTGCTCTCGTGCCCATGCAAAACACAGCCCGCACAGCTGCATACATGTGAACCGGGGGTCAGTGCCGCTTTAAACTCCCCCCCCCAGGCTGTGAGATCAGTGTGCAGGTGAACTAATCAGTGACCAGGACCTGCACTAATCACATCACCTGTCCTGCTGTACATCACATTTCTCATTACAAGGATGAGGAGCTTTGGCAGGTAAGCGACTCTGAGGGTCAGTTCACACGACATGTTGCTTTTTTTTTTTCTTTTCTACATTCAAAATGCACAGAAAGTAGGTGATATGGTTGCCAGTGTCATAGTTCATATCAGTGCTTGCAGTTCTAGTTGCAGCAGAAAAAAAAAAAAACAGAACAGGCTGAATTTATTTTGTACTGGAATGTGGTAAAACGCATCAAAAATACACGTCCCTATTTAAATTGAAGAAAAAGAGAGGGAGGAAAAAATTAAATGGGAATGCATAAAAAACACTGAAATGCGCATGCGAAAATGTGTTCCAGAATGCATCTGGACTGCGTTTCTATAGTCTGAACCGGCCCTCAATTTGAAGGAGATATGTCTGTGCTGAAATCTGAATACATGTACATATATAATGTGTGTGTATATATATATTTATTTCAGGTACTTATATAGCGCCATCAATTTACGCAGCACTTTACATATATATTGTACATTCACATCAGTCCCTAACCCTCAAGGGGTGTACAATCTAAGGTCCCTAACCCTCAAGGGGCGTACAATCTAAGGTCCCTAACCCTCAAGGGGCGTACCATCTAAGGTCCCTAACCCTCAAGGGGCGTACCATCTAAGGTCCCTAACCCTCAAGGGGCGTACCATCTAAGGTCCCTAACCCTCAAGGGGCGTACAATCTAAGGTCCCTAACCCTCAAGGGGCGTACAATCTAAGGTCCCTAACCCTCAAGGGGCGTACCATCTAAGGTCCCTAACCCTCAAGGGGCGTACCATCTAAGGTCCCTAACCCTCAAGGGGCGTACAATCTAAGGTCCCTAACCCTCAAGGGGCGTACAATCTAAGGTCCCTAACCCTCAAGGGGCGTACAATCTAAGGTCCCTAACCCTCAAGGGGCGTACCATCTAAGGTCCCTAACCCTCAAGGGGCGTACCATCTAAGGTCCCTAACCCTCAAGGGGCGTACAATCTAAGGTCCCTAACCCTCAAGGGGTGTACAATCTAAGGTCCCTAACCCTCAAGGGGCGTACAATCTAAGGTCCCTAACCCTCAAGGGGCGTACAATCTAAGGTCCCTAACCCTCAAGGGGCGTACAATCTAAGGGCCCTAACCCTCAAGGGGCGTACAATCTAAGGTCCCTAACCCTCAAGGGGCGTACAATCTAAGGTCCCTAACCCTCAAGGGGGATACAATCTAAGGGCCCTAACCCTCAAGGGGCGTACAATCTAAGGGCCCTAACCCTCAAGGGGCGTACAGTCTAAGGTCCCCAACCCTCAAGGGGCGTACAATCTAAGGGCCCTAACCCTCAAGGGGGGTACAATCTAAGGTCCCTAACCCTCAAGGGGGGTACAATCTAAGGTCCCTAACCCTCAAGGGGGGTACAATCTAAGGTCCCTAACCCTCAAGGGGTGTACAATCTAAGGTCCCTAAACTCACATTCATACATACACATACTAGGGACAAGTTAGACAGGAGCCAATTCATCTACCGGCATGTCTTTGGAGTGTGGGAGGAAACTGGAGTACCCGGAGGAAACCCATACAGGCACAGGGAGAACATGCAAACTCCAGGCAGGTGATGCTGTGGCTGGGATTCGAACCAACGACCCGAGTACTGCCAGGTGGAAGTGCTAACCATTTAGCCACTGAGCTGCCTATATATATAAAAAATATGGGGGTGACCACATGTCAATTCTGAGTTACATGCTGCTAGGCACCCCAACATATTTCTAGTAAACCTTTCCATAAAAAAAAAAAAAGGGAGGAATTCTTTGTTCCTATACATTGCAAGACCTGTCCAAGCTCGACAATCATTCCAAAGTGATCCTTCTGCTCGATGTGATGGTGTGAAGGGAACACACAGGACCTAAAGCAATGCGCCTTGTCTATGCAGGGTGCTGCCCGGTGCGCTGCATCCCATTTTGTTGTGAACGGGCCAAAAGGCCTGGTTCACACCTATGCAGTTTGATCTGTTTCTGCAATGCGTTTGATCTGTGTGTTGTGGTTTTTTTTTTTTTTTTGTTTTTTTAATGCGGTTTGCGCAAAAAGCATGAAAAGCTTACTACATTCTTTTCTGCAGCATCTCCATTAAAGTCTATTGAACCAAAAACGCAACTTTTTGCATTTAAAAAAAAGTCCCTTTCCAAAGAACAAACCGGGTGAAAACATAGAGATGTGAACGTGTCCCATAGGAAATCATGTTAAATGGACTGTACTGCGTTTCTGCAAAACGCTTCGGTGTGAACCCAGACTTGGGGCCAGTTCATGTGATTTGTGTTCAATAATTAAAAAAAAGCACAAAAACCACCTGTACATGTGACTTGTTTTCAATAACGGTCATGTTTCACATGACTGTCATATGCCTTTAAGTGTTCTCTGTATTTTGTCTCTGCTCCTCCCTTTCCGCTGGTTTAGTTCATGCTGTATAGATAGCCCCACCCCTTTCCCAGTAATGCATTGCAGCTCTATCCTCATGGCATGAAGCAGATCACATTATGATCTTTTGACCTATCAGATGTTCATTGTTGTAAGATTCTCTCAGTTTATGGAATAAACTTTACAAGATCTGACTGGGTCACTGGCTGTGATATTCAACTAAGATTGGAGTTATCGCTATCTCATCACAACTGTAAGTTACAGAGATCACACCTTCAATGCTTAGATTGGAGAGACAGAACAATAACGCTTACAAAAACAAAAGCATGAAAAAAAACCACCTATACATGCGATTTGTGTTCAATAACTCCTAACACCCCGGTCACATCAGGTGCGTCATGGCATGCGATTTGCATGCCATGCGGCTTTCAAATCGCATGCCAAGTCGCACCCTATTGTCCGCATTTACAGCAGTCAAATCGGTGTAGTTCCGACTTTGAGCCGCACCGATTTTCTAAAGGATACATGCACTACTTTTGTTGCAATTTGCATAGACATCTGTGTCAGATGTCTTGCAAATCGCAACTCAAATCGGCAGGTCACCTGATTTTGAAATCGTGCAATTTCACTGAAATTCGCACGATTTCAAAGTCGGCTTTGATGTGACCGGGGTGTAAGTCACCGGTCACATCGCTGCGATTTGTGTGCAATTTCTAAAGCCTTTATGGCTGCTCGTGAAGATTTTCAACGATTTCTTGCAATTTGCTGTGCGATTTCCATTATATTCTATGTATGTGAAATTGCAAAAAAAACTGCAGAAAAAGTCATGCAAGAACTGCTTTACAGATTGCGCTGCAGCAATCACACATGTTAAGACACCGACATTCATTGGATGCGATTTCAGGTGCGACTTCAATTCCCAAATCGCACCGGTATGAGCAGGAAATAAAGTTCCAAGTCAGTGTTTTGTTTTTTTGACTGCAGCTATTGTTTCACATGTGCGGTATCGCTGCGATCGTCGGGTTTAGGAGACTTTATTTTGGGTGATTGAATGTAAATCACACGGAGCTGTGTCATGTCAGCGAGGATGGTGTGTGTGTGTGTGTGTGTGTGTGTGTGTGTGTGTGTGTGTGTGTGTCAGTCAGGCACAGCAGCTAGATTCCAACCACAGCACCTCCTGCCTGGAGTTTGTATGTTCTCCCTGTGCCTGCGTGGGTTTCCTCCGGGTACTCCGGTTTCCTCCTACGCTCCAAAGACATGCTGGTAGGTGAATTGGCTTCTGTCTAAATTGTCCCTAGTATGTGTATGTATGAATGTGAGTTAGGGACCTTAGATTGTACGCCCCTTGAGGGTCAGGGACCTTAGATTGTACACCCCTTGAGGGTTAGGGACCTTAGATTGTACACCCCTTGAGGGTTAGGGACCTTAGATTGTACGCCCCTTGAGGGTTAGGGACCTTAGATTGTACACCCCTTGAGGGGTAGGGACTGACGTGAATGTACAATATATATGTAAAGCGCGGCGTAAATTGACGGCGCTATAGAAGTACCTGAAATAATAAATGTGAGCGGTTTTTTAAAGGGATCTATTTTACATGCGTTTTTAGGTGCGTTTTAGTGCCGCAAAAGCATTAAATACTTCAGTTTTATATATAGTCACATATCATATTTGCAGAAATATTTAAAGGGCCAGCGCCTCGCTTTCATCACTTTTTTCACAGGACTTTTTCAGTTGCGCAGCGCATAAATGTGAACGGTTTTTAAAGTGATCTATTTTACATGCGCTTCTGACGCATCAAGCAGGGGCTTTTTAGCGCCGCAAAAGCATAAATAAATATTTTGTTATATATATATAGTCACATGATTTTGCACAGATATTTAAAGGACCAGCGCCTCTCTTTCATCATTTTTTTTTTCCTCCAGAGAACTTTTCAAATGCGCAGTGCTTAAATGTGAGCGTTTTTTCAAGGGATCTATTTTACATTCGCTTTTTAGGTGCGTTTTAGTGCCGCAAAAGCATAAATAAATGCTTAGGTTTTATATATAGTCACATATCATAGTTGCAGAAATACTTAAAGGGCCAGCGCCTCGTGTTCATCACTTTCTTTCACAGGACTTAACAAATGCGCAGCGCTACGGTTAAATGGCATTTAAAGGGATCTATTTTACACGCGATTTTGATGCGCTGAGCAAGTGCGTTTTTTTTTTTTTAGCACCACAAAATCACAGCAGTGTGAACGAGCCTGAAGATCTGCACGCAAAGCGTCTGATTTAATAATGAACGCCCCCCCATCCCAGCCCTCAGCAGCCCGTACCGGTTGGACGAGTCAATCACGGCCTGTGTGTGGATACAGAGTTTGGAGTAGCGGTAACCCCCCCCCCCCGGGAGACGGTTCATTGTCCCAGCAGCAACCGCAAGTCTCTGCAACTTGTTGAACACAAACAGAGTTTCCATAGCAGCCGGGGAGAGGAGAAGGAGGAGAAGGTGCTGCTGATCGGAGGCAGCCTCAGTCTTCTCCCCGCACAGCGCTGCGAATCTCAGCTTACTCCGGGGACGCCACGCCAAAGGATGGCCGATGCGGTTGCGGCCGACAAGAGGCTGCAGTTCATCGAAGAGTACGTACTGAGGGCGCTGAGGCTCAAGGCGGAGCGCTGGCAGAAATGCGTCTCCAGCGAGGAGAACAGAGCCGTCCTGCAGGAGTTTCTGGAGAAGTCCGACCGCCCGGCGCTGGTGGTGTCCCTGAGCCCGGCCGGGCTGCTGGTCCCGGCGCTGGACTTCCCCGGCGCCACCAAGAACAAGGCCGTGTATTTCGTGAAGAAGAGCCCGGGCGCCCTGAGCGCCGACGCCATCCGGAGCAACCTGGCGTTCGGGAGCCTCTCCTACACCCCCCTGGATCAGCTCTCCGTCCTGGTGGAAGAGGTAAGTCGTCCAGCGATTCGACCCCCTCCCCTCCCGTCATGCTGATCCGCATCCCGACTCCTGCTCTGGCCCGGTGTCCTCGCGGTTGGGAAAGTAACAAAGACGCCGATCAGCATGACAGCCAGGCACACGGCATTTCCAGAGGAGGAGCAAACCTGTCACCAGGGGAATGCCATGGCTGAAAATGCCATTCGCCTGGCTGTTGTGCCGAGTTCACATTGACACGTGTCAGGAACACGCGCAAAATCACATGCAGGGTGCAGAGAAGGACGCTTTAGCAAACACTGGGGGGGGTGCCTTTTATTAATGACACCCTCCATGCATCTTTTTGCACGTGCCAAGCCACACGGTGCGTTTGTGGGGAAGAGTCGGGGATTCCTAGGTTTCTGGCAGGTAGGGAGCCCATTGAAATGAATGAGCTGTCCTACACCAGACGCGCTCACCTGCTCACCCAGGCACCTGCTCACCCAGGCACCTGCTCACCCAGGCACCCGCTCACCCAGGCACCCGCTCACCCAGGCACCCGCTCACCCAGGCACCCGCTCTCCCACGCACCCGCACACCCAGGCACCCGCTCTCCCAAGCACCCGCTCTCCTACGCACCCGCTCTCCCGCTCTCCCACGCACCCTCACACCCAGGCACCCGCACACCCAGGCACCCGCTCACCCAGGCACCCGCTCACCCAGGCACCCGCTCTCCCACGCACCCGCACACCCAGGCACCCGCTCTCCCACGCACCCGCTCTCCCACGCACCCGCTCTCCCAGGCACCCTCACACCCAGGCACCCGCTCTCCCACGCACCCACTCTCCCACGCACCCGCTCACCCAGGCACCCGCACACCCAGGCACCCGCTCTCCCACGCACCCGCACACCCAGGCACCCGCTCTCCCACGCACCCGCTCACCCAGGCACCCGCACACCCAAGCACCCGCTCACCCAGGCACCCGCTCTCCCACGCACCCGCACACCCAGGCACCCGCTCACCCAGGCACCCGCACACCCAGGCACCCGCTCACCCATGCACCCGCTCACCCAGGCACCCGCTGACCCGCTCACCTGCTCACTCACGCACCCGCTCACCCACGCACACAGTGGAGCAACCAAACCTTAATACTTGCTTGCCACAAGTATGCAGACGTCCTGTGTCAGTTCCCAGAGGTCTAAAGCTGGCCATACACGGGGCAACTGGACAGGGAGATCGAATTGTCCTTTCTTTAGTCGAAGCCGCCGCACCTTTAGAAGATAGCAAATGGCGTTTCCGGCTGAGCGCAGGGAGACGGGATGGAAATTGTACCAGATGAGCCCGGAGGGAAAATGGGATTGTTTGCTCAATGAAGTTGACATTTTAGTTTCCCTTTTTTCTTTTTATTTGTTCTGTCATTAAACTGTACTGAAGGTGTGCCCCGTTTCCCAGATTCCATTCTTTGGAGGGAGATTGCCGAGATTCTGGCCATCGGGGGAATGGAAAGTTGGTGAAAGTGACAGAAAATAACAATGAGTGTGATTGGCGGGAGGGTCAGTGTGACAGGCGGGCAATCGGCATTTTCAGAAGATTGTCATTGGTGCAATCATTCTCTGTTCATACAATAGGTAGCTGCTAGCGCAATCTGATTGTACAATCTGTGATTAGTCTACAGGTGGTTGCAGTCTGATCGTACAATCTCTGATCAATCTATAGGTGCTCGGCAGTGCAATCTGATCGTACAATCTCTGATCAATCTATAGGTGCTCGGCAGTGCAATCTGATCGTACAATCTCTGATCAATCTATAGGTGCTCGGCAGTGCAATCTGATCGTACAATCTCTGATCAATCTATAGGTGCTCGGCAGTGCAATCTGATCGTACAATCTCTGATCAATCTATAGGTGCTCGGCAGTGCAATCTGATCGTACAATCTCTGATCAATCTATAGGTGCTCGGCAGTGCAATCTGATCGTACAATCTCTGATCAATCTATAGGTGCTCGGCAGTGCAATCTGATCGTACAATCTCTGATCAATCTATAGGTGCTCGGCAGTGCAATCTGATTGTACAATCTGTGATCAGTCTACAGGTGGTTGTAATCTGATATATACTCATTAATCGGATTTGTTAGAGACTAAGTTCTTTTGGGCTGACAGGCCCTCTCACTTCCTAGTTGTTGGTAAGTCTGCATTGTACAACCAGATTGTAATGTGTATGTGAGATCTGCTTCTGCTCCACCTGTGCACATTGCTGCATAGGTTATGTATATGACAGATATACGGGTCTAGCTGTACGACGGAGAGATAACGGGCGTGACCGACCACCCATTGAAGGAACAATCGTGCTATACCGCACACTTGATGGAACAGCGGCAGGCCGTAGCACAGCCGCACCAATTGATGAAGAATTGATCAGAAGTGATACATGTTTGTGTTTATTCCCAATGTTGTGAAACGTCAATTGGTTTTGGAAAACGCACTATGACCCATAATGAGAGATCGATAAAAATCAATCCCAGCCAATCGTCCCTCACCAAGTCTGGTGGACGTTTGCAGGCAGTGACCTTTTGTAGTGCCAGATATTACTTCAGTTTGATCTTTTCTCCTTTAATTCGATCACATAATTGGCGCACGTGTGACCGCCATTGGGATTGCGATTGGTACACGCGGGACCGCAATTGCGATTGGTACGCGCGGGACCGCCATTGCGACTGATTGATACGCGTGGGATTGCCATTGTGATTGGTAGGCGCGGGACTGTCATTGAGATTGTGATTGGTAGGCGCGGGACCGCCATTTTGATTGGTAGGTGCAGGACCACCATTGCGATTGGTATGCACGAGACCGCCATTGGCATTGTGCTTGGTACATGTGTGACCGCCATGGGCATTGTGATTGGCACATGTGACCGCCTATCCTAATCACGCGTGTACCAATCCCAATCGTGGTCACACGCATACCAATCCTGCACTTCCCAATCTCCATGGCGCTCCCACACGTACAATTCACATTCCAAAGCATATCAATGTCAATCCCAATGGCGGTCACACGCGTACCAATCACAACCTCCAATGGTGGTCACTTGTGTGCCAATTACATTAGGGTTGTGATTGGTACACGTGTGACCACCACTGGGATTGTGACTGGCAAACGTGACCACCATTGGGATTGTGACTGGCAAACGTGACCACCATTGGGATTGTGACTGGCAAACGTGACCACCACTGGGATTGTGACTGGCAAACGTGACCACCACTGGGATTGTGACTGGCAAACGTGACCACCATTGGGATTGTGACTGGCAAACATGTGACCACCATTGGTATTGCGACTGGCACACGTGGGACCATTGGAACTCTGATCGGCATCCATGTGTTTCCATTTCTTATGGAAGAAGATCTGAGCTTCCCCTGAAAGAGTCGGAGGTGATTGTGTTACCTATTCTCCACCTACTTGGTTCCAGATACCACAGCATTCCTTCAGAGGTGTCGTGGAGTCCAGGCCTCGATGGGTCAGGGCTGTTTTGGTGAAAAAAGTGGGACGTACTCCATATCATTTGGGTGTTCATAAAGTTGTGACTCCTGGATGTGGGCGGTTGCACTCAATGCTTGTTGGGGTTTTCTAGAGTACAATGGTAAAAAGGAGTGAGGACCCAACCAATGTGTGGTTAGCAGAGTCTCCCATTAAATAAAAAGGTTCTTCCAAGTGGATTCTTCAGGAAGGTCAATATTTATTGATCATAAGAACACGTTAAAACTCCATCAACACGTTTTGTGGCCACTTTGTCAGGGAGGTGTACAGTACACTGGATGAAATACATGAAACCATGAAAAACAGATGGATACATATTTTTATGTATTTGGTTCAGTGCATCTTTCTACCTTTCATGATAAAGTGGCCACTAAGGAGTGACGAAATGCGTTTTCACCTGTTCCCATCATCAATAAATGCCACCCTTCCTGAAGAATCCACTTGGAAGCACGTTTTTATTTGATGGTGGCTCTGCTGACCACACAGGAGTTCTGGAAGTGGTGCAAGTTCCAGGGAGGGGCCAAAGCCAGCAGAGACCTGGTAACCAAGCAGAGAGGCCCACATCTCCTCTTCAATACCCCCATACAGTCGCAGCTTCCATACATGGCCTCCGACTGTTAGGTACCCATTCACACCATCATGTGCACTGCTACATAGGATCACAGAACAAAAGATGAAAACAAATTACCGTTCTAGTCTCTGAGGCTTTTCATATCAATGTATTGTATTGTAGGGTAGTGAGTACAGAGGTCGCGTTTGACCTGCTATGTGTTCCCTTGGACTTAACATGGCCTATTATGGTGAACTTCAGACAAAGCAAGTCATATGCAGCCTACTCTTGACAAAAAAAAATGAAGCGATTGTCTAGAACGCCCTTCACGTTGAACCCTTACTGCGCCGTGTAGGAGAGGATGCTTCAGGATGGAACACCAGGGGCTTGAAGTTGTAGACATTAAATGCTATTGTATTGTCAAATTTGCTTTCAAAAACATATTTAATTTACCTCCCCCTCCCATTCCCCAAGTTTTATACTACCTGTTCTATTTTTTGAATCCCTGGTGGTGCGAAAAAAAACCAAAAACCCAATAAGTGTACAAACAACGTGTAAGTACGAAACCCATACAAAAATGTGCACTTAGGGGTGTGCTTTGGACCTCTACCCTGAACCCCCAGGGCACAAGGATCCTGACAGGGACAAGGTTTCCAACATGATCCGCCTAGCCCCACCCCTCCTCGTGACTGGCCGAAGCCGACCATAGAGTACTAGGTCAAGGGGCTCTCCAGAAGAGACCCACCCCCCCCGCAGGATCTGCTCTTGACAGGGGCAAGGTGGTCTGCCTAGCCAAAAGGCCTGACGGAGCCCCTTCTCGTGACTGGCCGAAAGCCGACCACTGAGTACTGGGTCGTGGGGCTCTCCTGAAGGGAGACCCCCCATAATCTGATCCTGACAGGGACAAGGTTTCCAACTCCCTTTTGGCTAGGCAGACCCCTCTCCTTGTGGCCTGCCAAAGCTAACCACCAAATAGTAGCTCGAGATGCACTCCCAAAAAGAAATCCCCACAGCATCTGTCCTGACAGATCCAATTGGGTTGCACAGCTACCAGTGCAAACTATCCTGCCCTCCCGTACTTCTATGCACATGTGGAAAAAATCTCTTTCATTCATATGGAGAGACCATCCCATTGGGCTGTCTATTTTTGAGCCATCTATCGTTGGGTCTTTTCTTTGTTGGTTGGTCTATCATTGGGCCATCCATTGTTGGGCCATCTGTCATTGGTCAGACTAACATTGGGTCATCCATAATTGGCTGTCCATCTTTGGCCTGTGTATGCATGGGCCATCCACTCTTAGGCCATCTATTCTTAGGCCATCCATGGTTGGGCCATCTATCCTTAGGCCATCCATGGTTGGGCCATCTATCCTTAGGCAGTCTAACATTGGTTCATCTATTGTTGGGTCACCCATCTTTGGCAGTTCTATTGCTGGGCCATTTCTCCATGGGCTGTCCATTGTTGAAACACATTATAATAGCCAATCTCTCCATATGAATCATTGAGATTTTCTGTTTAAATGCAGAAATGAGGGACCAGCTGGGAGAATTTGCAGTGTAGGCTGTACGGCTCACCATGGGGCATGCAGCGTAGATCTGGAAGGAGCGTGGATAATTGTATGACAGAACAATGATCCTTTATTGGAAGATTACAATCTCTTGGATTTTTTTTTACAGTTACTTAGGAAAATGATCATTATATTGTAAGCAGTCCTATCAATGCCAATTCATGCTTCAGAAATTCTTGAGTGCTACACTGTTCCCCAGTCTCTCAGTGCTGGGGAGTCCATAGATGGGCAGGTATCCCCCTGAACACTGAAGCTGGGTTTTGAAAATGGTAGCATTGCTTAATGATTATCGGTTCCTCTATGGCCTGCCAACATTTATCTATTTTCAGACTGACTGAAAATTGAAAATTCTAATTGCCTGGGTTCCTCTGTTTTCAATACTTTGAGTAACTGGCACACACAAAAATGTGTAGCCAGTGAACCCTGAATGTCCTGGCTAAGGGACCCAGAAATCCTTTGGATTAGCATGACAGCCATTCAGTCAGCATTTTCACAAGGAGGTCAACAATGGCAGCCCATCAGAATGCCACAGCCTCAGTTCACCTCATCATTGAAACATGCACCGCATTGTTCTCCTTGGCTCCTCGAAGACTTCAGGTCCTGTTACCGTTAGCTGGCCTACTATATGCCCATTGTTGGAATCCTTACATAATGGACCGCTGGCCTCTTTCCGTAGAACTTATTCCATTACTTAATTACAATAAAAAGCTCCAACAAAGCTTCATGTCATAATAGGAACATCTAGAATTACCCCATTCCACTTTCCTTCTAGATGAATGTGGAAATCTCTTCTCATAGACCTGCAGCCGCCCCGGAGTCTTTATTTCTGATACCCTGTAGACCCAGAGGAGCGTCTGCTGGGAAATTAATACAAATCAGCTTGTGTATTGAATTTCATTAATTAGGCTTTGGCCCAAACGATCTTCTGATATAAAGGCTTTCTGGGTCAAGTCATAAATAATTACATTTTACCAGCGGGGTTAAATTGTCCTTATGATATGTGAATGGTATCAGGTTGTCAGCCGAGCAAGACGGCCACAAGTTCACCCAAATCAGAGGACCAGAGGGTTATTCAGGAAGGAGATGAAAGGACGAAGATAAACGTTAGCAACTCCAGCAACCATGTCCATGGAAGAGGATTGTGATTGGCTGCTGTGGGTTATCATACATTGTACTTTGTGGTATAAAACTACTCCGTAGCAGTGACTGCATTCAGAATCCATCTTGCTCTGATTAGAACTCTTATTGGTTGAAATGGTTTACTGCACTTTGTTCCTCACATGTCTATTGACTAAATCTAGCCATATGACTACTGTGGTCTGTATGAGGCTGGAGATATACAATATGTAGTCAAAAGTTGGTTGAAATGTTGACCATCACACCTATATGAGCTCGTCGGACATCCCATTCCAATTTCATGGCCATTAATATGCAGTTGGCTCCCCTTTGTCGCTAATAACTCTTCTGGGAAGACTTTCTCCAAGGTTTTGGAGGGTGTCTGTAGGGATTTGTGCCCATCATTGAGGTCATGTACTGATGTTGAATGAGAAGCCCTGGATCATAACATTCCAATTCATCTCAAAGGTGTTTAGTAGGGTTAAGGTCAGATCTATGTGCAGGACACTTGAGTTCCTCCACACCAAACTGGTCAAACTATGTCTTTATGGAGTTGGCTTTGTGCACTGGTACTGAAAAGCACCTCCTCAACCACAATCTGAAAGACCACAATTGTCTAGAATGTCTATGTATGCTGTAGCATTAACAGGACCCTTCACTGAATTTGGTGTGGTCTTCACATATTTTTAGCCATATACATGTAGCAGTACCCCCTTCGGTGTTGCTGAGTATTTGGGTCCCTCGTAGCCCTGCACAGCCAGGCTATATACAATTCCTTGATGCAGACTTGCATTAGGAGACAGTAACCAGTCATTGAGCTCTGTTTTGAAGTTTTATTAGGGGTTTAGAACTTGGATGGGGTAAGGGGTGTATGGAATGCCCAAGGGAAATGACAACTGAGGACAAAACTCCTTAGCAACTATTTACAAGTCTTTACAGCAAAGTTTCTCTTCTGGAGAGCTAGCCAGCATCTTCTGTAGTACCACCCTAGACCCCAGATGACTCCTCTCCTCATCCAGCTGGGTAAATCCCTGGGCAGGGGATTCAAGTGCCTGGCACTGCAGTATGAAACAGTCCCAGGTAAGGTAACAAATCCAGTTCCCCACTAGAGTGCTCCTTTCCTCTTGCCCAACTTGTGCAGGTTTGCTCACTTGGTCCCTCTCCTGTGCTGCCTGTGGGTTGGGGACTGCTACCAGACTTCCTAGCTGGGCCGCTCCTTCCCTGCAACACAGGTAGTCCTCTCTCAGGGGGCTGGTGAAGTCTCAAGTTTTCCACCTTCCAAGATCCTCTGCCTGAACCCCTTTCCATCTGGGCCCCCTCACAGGCTGCTGCCTCCAGCCTCACATCCTTCCCTCTTCTCTACCCAAACTCTCCTGCTGCTGAGCAGGCTCAATCACTTTAAAGGGTTGTCCTGGCCCCTTGCCAAGCCTCCTGTTGGGGATTGGCCAGGCTCCCTCAAAAGTGCAGATCAGCCACTCCTCAGATCCACCCACTGCTTCCAGATCCACCCACTGCTTCTAGCCCTTTCTCCAAAAGTCTCGAGCAGGGGGAAAATCCAGAGGGCTGGTCTGCAGAGCCTCTTAGCTCTGACCAAATTTTGACCCCTGCTAGCTATTACTTCCAGGCTGCTACTCAGCCCAAACTAACAATTGGAGTCTATCTCCACTTAGGAGGGTGCTACATACAGTAAGTACTTAGTCCAAAGCAACCTATAGAATTTTGCTTTTCAACTCCCCATATTGCATGGCACTAAGAAGGATGAATCTGGTTGGTTAGAGGGAAGGAGATCACTTCTTTCTTTAGATATCGTTATGTGTCAGATCTGTCCAGGATGCATTGTGTTCCACACATCTGGGTGTGTCTGTATGTAAATGGTCAGATTATTTTTCTTAATACTGCCAGGAGCTGCAGAAGGTTGAATACACAGGACATAGTTTACTCAGCCAGGTGACTGTTTGCTGGCTCAGATCTATACATTCAGTAAACAGGACAGGTGAGTCAGACACCTGCACTGTAATGTAAAGGTCTCCAAAGGTTATCTGAAGGTTAACCCGTGTTGGCCAACCCATAGATGTAAGAAGACATCATCTACTCCAGGTCAGGAGGCCATGTCTTGTCCAGAGCAGTAATCAGAGCTGGATCCATCCGTAAAGAAATCTATTCGGGTGTCTAGGGACCCTTGAATGTCCAAGGTGCCTGGCTACAACCTTCAAGCTTCTGAAGTAAACTGGGGGGTATAGTGTGATTAGCCAGAGCTGCATGACCTTTCAGAAGGGGAGGATGGACTTGTAGGCACTAGATATGGGTCCATGGCAGTTTAAACAATGCAATGGGGACATCTTCCCTGTATCTTTTCAATGTCAACCAAAGGATGGAGGGCCAAAGCTGCTACCTTGCCTAGGGCCCAGTTTTTTCCTAATTGTCTTTTGCAGCAGAAGACCACTGACCAAACACAGAACCAATTTGATTATTTTATGAGTGGGTATTGTTGACTTTGAGCAGGTTCCCCCCCTTCCACATGCATCATTTACTTGATCATGGTGGTGAATCGGAAATCTAGATAATTCTCCCGGATACTGTTCCTACTCACACCATACCAGTCCTCGTTTTGAGTAGCGGAGGAGTTAACTTTTGAGTGATCTTCATTGCGTAAATTATGGAAATATCTACAGCAAGTAGCTTCTATAGAGAAAAGCAGCAGCTTACTTTCAGAGAAGGTTGTGAAATGATATATCGGGCTTCAGCAAAACCTACTCTAAATGGAGTAGCCCATTGGAGTGGTTTGAACAGAAGTCACGTGCGGACTGCGCTAGTAACAACGGGTGATGGCCAGCATACTGTCATTGTAGTCATGAAGGAACCCTGGAGGACATGCCTACCAGTACCACAACATAAATGTTTATTGTCGCAGAAATTCCCTGTTATCAGGTGCTCGGGGGTGTCCTTCTTCCTATAGATTGTGTATTGTGGGTCTCTGCTGTGATCTGGATCTGACCATTAGAGCAAACACCTCCAGATCTCTGGAAGAAAATAATCCATCGGCTCTTTCCTTCTGACTTCATATACATGGCATTAAGCACGAGTGCTTAGGGCTGCTGTTAGAAACCACAGGCCCCATACAGCCATCCTGGAAGGGCCCCCTTAAAAAAACAAAACCCCACAGATTACTATGCTTCAGTCATGAATGGACACAGCGGATGATCAGTACCGATCGCTCATTGTGTTCATTCAGGAAAGGAAGGGGCTGGTTAATGAGACATATTTTAGGACCCTTCCCCAAATCTCCATCCTGAAGCATCCTATTGTGTACTTGCAGCGGCCAGTGGGAAGGAGAGGAGGGAAGCTGGCACTGTGGGGGCCCAGACAGCTGGTTGACTCAGAGGCAGGGTGATCAGCATGGTGGGGGCAATTACTGGAACCGATCCCCTGTATTTGCTTTCTCTGCAGCAGCTGAAAACCAGTGGGAGGAAGAAGAGAAGAATCCAGCTTTAAGATGCTGCAGAGAGAGAGCCATACAGGGGATCGGTTCCAGTAATTGCCCCGCTACCATGCTGATCACCCTCCCTGCCCACATCCGATTCACCCAGCTGCCTGGGCTCTCATGCGGGTCTGGGCCCCATACAGGAAGACTGGTGGTACCCCCTTATCCACGGCCCTGCAAGTGCTTGTTCTACGTACCCAAGGCCTCCTGAGATACACCAGGGCAGGGAAAGCGTATGGATTTCGATGTCTTCCTATATACATAACCAAGCAAAGCCTGTGCATCACCGTCTTCTGCATGTCATTGGTTTGGCGCCCCAAATGTAAGAGGAGGATCAGCTTTTCAGATACAACCTGACTTATTCTAAAAAGACCTGGGGCCAAGGACTGAAAACTTAAAGGGCCCATTTACACTTTCGCTCCGTGGTGATGGGCACATTATTGTACGGGTAAATGCAGTGCGCATTAATGCGTGTAGCGTGTGTTACTGTGTCGTGGTGCCATTTACTGTATTTTGAATAGAACCCCAATGAACTAAAGCAGGGGTCTCCAAACTTTCTAAACAAAGGGCCAGTTTACTGTCCTTCAGACTTTAGGAGGGCCGAATTGTGGGAGCAGAAAAGGTCCCAACAACAGGTGGAAGAAACAATTACCCCAACATTGGTGTCATTGGGAGGAATTGTGCCTCAACATTGGTGTCATTGGGAGGAATTGTGCCTCAACATTGGTGTCACTGGGTCCCATAATTGGGTGTCATTGGGAGAAATTGTGCCTCATCTTTGGTGTCATTGGGTCTAATAATTGGGTGTCATTGGGAGGAATTGTGCCTCATCATTGGTGTCATTGGGTCCCATAATTGGGTGTCATTGGGAGAAATTGTGCCCTATCGTTGATGTAATTTGGAGGAACCGTGCCTCATCATTGGTGTCATTGGGAGAAATTGTGCCTCATCTTTGGTGTCATTGGGTCTAATAATTGGGTGTCATTAGGAGGAATTGTGACTCATCATTGGTATCATTGGGTCCCATAATTGGGTGTCATTCGGAGAAATTGTGCCCTATCGTTGATGTAATTTGGAGGAACCGTGCCTCATCATTGGTGTCATTGGGAGAAATTGTGCCCCTTCAACTGTGTCAATGTGGGGGGGGGATTATGCCACATTGTAGGTGTCAGTGGATGAAATCGTGCCCCAGGGGCTGGATGAAAGTGAGCAAAGGGCCGCATCTGGCCCCTAGGCCACAGTTTGGAGACCACTGGAATATTTCGGACAACAGGGTACTCTGGCAGCCCATTTCAATGGGCTGCTTTGTGGCAATGTATGTCAACATGCGACATAGCATGCGCTAATGCACTGTAAAGAAATAAAAGGGTCCTCATAATTCTGAGATATGTCAGATCTTTGTGTTATTATCTCAGAATTGCTGATATCCTTTATTTTTTCTTGGCCCCCGTGCTCTTCGGTTGATTTCCCTTTTGGCATCGGTGTGGCCCCAGCAACGGGAATGTTTGGTTGGTAGTTTTCATGATCCCTGTGAAGGGTTAACTGCCCGGGGGTGACCACAGAACATAGTGAAAAGTTTTGTGTACATTGTTGCTGGGGTGATGGTGACAATGTATTGTCCCCTGCTGAGAACAGGCTGTGTTCCCTGACCACTGACATTCAAACCATCAATACGCAGCACAGTGACACCCCCAGCAACACCGCACAGCACCCACTACCTCCCATTAAAACCAATGATGGCACTAATACCGGGGCATTTTCTACTCCCACTGCCTGCAGTCTGGCCCCCCTAAAGCCTGAAGCACAGTAATCTGGCCCTTTGCTTAGAAAGTTTGGAGATCCCTGCTATTTACTAATGCTAGCAGCATAAGGATTAAAAATAGTTGATGTTGACTGAAAGTGTTTAGTTCCGCCTTAATGAGATGAATCCAAGAAGGTGGCAGTTGAGGTTTTGACAGTGACAGTTGTCCAGACCGACACCAGATTGAAGTTGGGATTGTGCTCAGTCTGGCCACTGGGTGTCACTGTTGCTCCAGTTATGAGAGTCTGGGGCTGATTTTTTTTTTTCCTCTCCTGCAGAAATTTGTAATAATTGGATGGATTGTCAGCGAGCTGGTGAATGGGGTGGCGCGGCCGTGTGGATACAATCAGTTTCTTTAGAGCTGTTCATCCAACGGAATACTTTTATGGTTTATTTCTGTCGTATCATAAAAAAAAAAATGAATCGGAATTTGCGACTAATTTATGTGAGCTCAACAAACCGACCGAATCTCAGCAATGAACAGCGACCTCCATCGTCTGTGGACTTCACTCGCGCGGTCTAAATACTAACCGCTGTCCGGGAATAAAAACCTCAAACCTGGCAAAAAGAAAAAGCCACTTTATACTGTGTGTGGTTATAAACTCCATAAAATCTTCCAGCACCTTTAATGTGTTACTAAACCCCTGCATTCACTATATCCCATCTCCCCGGACCCCGCATTCACTATATCCCATCTCCCCGGACCCCGCATTCACTATATCCCATCTCCCCGGACCCCGCATTCACTATATCCCATCTCCCCGGACCCCGCATTCACTATATCCGCTCTCCCCGGACCCCGCATTCACTATATCCGCTCTCCCCGGACCCCGCATTCACTATATCCCATCTCCCCGGACCCCGCATTCACTATATCCCATCTCCCCGGACCCCGCATTCACTATATCCCATCTCCCCGGACCCCGCATTCACTATATCCCATCTCCCCGGACCCCGCATTCACTATATCCGCTCTCCCCGGACCCCGCATTCACTATATCTGGTCTCCCCGGACCCCGCATTCACTATATCCGGTCTCCCCGGACCCCGCATTCACTATATCTGCTCTCCCCGGACCCTGCATTCACTATATCCGCTCTCCCCGGACCCTGCATTCACTATATCCGCTCTCCCCGGACCCTGCATTCACTATATCCGCTCTCCTCGGACCCTGCATTCACTATATCTGCTCTCCCCGGACCCAGCATTCACTATATCCGCTCTCCTCGGACCCTGCATTCACTATATCTGGTCTCCCCGGACCCCGCATTCACTATATCCGCTCTCCTCGGACCCTGCATTCACTATATCTGGTCTCCCCGGACCCTGCATTCACTATATCCGCTCTCCCCGGACCCCGCATTCACTATATCCGCTCTCCCCGGACCCCGCATTCACTATATCCGCTCTCCCCGGACCCTGCATTCACTATATCCGCTCTCCCCGCACCCTGCATTCACTATATCCGCTCTCCCCGGACCCTGCATTCACTATATCTGGTCTCCCCGGACCCCGCATTCACTATATCCGCTCTTCCCGCACCCTGCATTCACTATATCCGCTCTCCCCGGACCCTGCATTCACTATATCTGGTCTCCCCGGACCCCGCATTGACTATATCCCATCTCCCCGGACCCCGCATTGTAAAGATATTGTGAGAAGTTAGATAGAGGAAGGAGCGGAGTCCTCCAGCAGTGCAGAGTATTTCAGGAGAGGAGAGTTATAGAGGAAGGAGCGGAGTCCTCCAGCAGAGTATTTCAGGAGAGGAGAGCTATAGAGGAAGGAGCGGAGTCCTCCAGCAGAGCAGAGTATTTCAGGAGAGGAGAGTTATAGAGGAAGGAGCGGAGTCCTCCAGCAGCGCAGAGTATTTCAGGAGAGGAGAGTTATAGAGGAAGGAGTGGAGTCCTCCAGCAGCGCAGAGTATTTCAGGAGAGGAGAGCTATAGAGGAAGGAGCGGAGTCCTCCAGCAGAGCAGAGTATTTCAGGAGAGGAGAGTTACAGAGGAAGGAGCGGAGTCCTCCAGCAGTGCAGAGTATTTCAGGAGAGGAGTTATAGAGGAAGGAGCGGAGTCCTCCAGCAGAGCAGAGTATTTCAGGAGAGGAGAGCTATAGAGGAAGGAGCGGAGTCCTCCAGCAGTGCAGAGTATTTCAGGAGAGGATAGTTATAGAGGAAGGAGCGGAGTCCTCCAGCAGCGCAGAGTATTTCAGGAGAGGAGAGTTATAGAGGAAGGAGCGGAGTCCTCCAGCAGTGCAGAGTATTTCAGGAGAGGAGAGCTATAGAGGAAGGAGCGGAGTCCCCCAGCAGAGCAGAGTATTTCAGGAGAGGAGAGTTATAGAGGAAGGAGCGGAGTCCTCCAGCAGCGCAGAGTATTTCAGGAGAGGAGAGTTATAGAGGAAGGAGCGGAGTCCTCCAGCAGTGCAGAGTATTTCAGGAGAGGATAGTTATAGAGGAAGGAGCGGAGTCCTCCAGCAGAGCAGAGTATTTCAGGAGAGGAGTTATAGAGGAAGGAGCGGAGTCCTCCAGCAGCGCAGAGTATTTCAGGAGAGGAGAGCTATAGAGGAAGGAGCGGAGTCCTCCAGCAGAGCAGAGTATTTCAGGAGAGGAGAGTTACAGAGGAAGGAGCGGAGTCCTCCAGCAGAGCAGAGTATTTCAGGAGAGGAGAGTTATAGAGGAAGGAGCGGAGTCCTCCAGCAGAGCAGAGTATTTCAGGAGAGGAGAGTTATAGAGGAAGGAGCGGAGTCCTCCAGCAGAGCAGAGTATTTCAGGAGAGGAGAGTTATAGAGGAAGGAGCGGAGTCCTCCGGCAGTGCAGAGTATTTCAGGAGAGGAGAGTTATAGAGGAAGGAGCGGAGTCCTCCGGCAGTGCAGAGTATTTCAGGAGAGGAGAGTTATAGAGGAAGGAGCGGAGTCCTCCGGCAGTGCAGAGTATTTCAGGAGAGGAGAGCTATAGAGGAAGGAGCGGAGTCCTCCGGCAGTGCAGAGTATTTCAGGAGAGGAGAGCTATAGAGGAAGGAGATGTCATTAACCTCTCTGATGGTCTCAGTATTCAGCTTTATTTCTCCTCTGCAGGTTGTGGCCCCAATTTTGGCAAATCCTAAGAATCAGCAGAACTGGCCCCAGGTGCTGTCCCAGGATGTCCTGCGTCATGTGAGCTCCCTGAAAAGCAACCTCTCTGTTATGGTGGGCCAGGTCCGCGGGAAGACACTACTGCCCCTCCCATCGGGCTCAGAGAAGGTGGAGGACATGGACTACGAAAGTGAGAAGAGGTCTGTGCCCCCGGCTGTATTATTTATATATCTGGATCATTCATGTGCGGGGTGTGCTGGGGGATGGGCATGTCCGTCTGATATAGACCTGTATAGGTGACTTTGTTTTTCCTTGCCATTGGTGATAATGGCTCTCCAAGTTCAACGTGAGAAGCGGCAGAAGCTGGGCGGCTGGGGGAGGTCTGCAGGATTCCCAGAATCTAGGTTTATCACTTTCTCCAGCTACAAAAGAGCTAGATCTGTCAACTGTCATCTCATGTCTATAGGCAAAGTCGGGTATAAACCCATCAACTGTCATTCCATATCTATAGGTAAGGTCATGAATAAACCTGTCAGCTGTCACCTCATCTCTCTAATTAAGGTTAGGTATAAACCTGTCAACTGTCATTCCATATCTATAGGCAAGGTCATGTATAGGTGTGTCAACTGTCATCACGTGTCTATAATCAAGGTCAAGTATAGTCCTGTTAACCGTCATTTAATATCTAAAGGCAAGGTCAGGTATAGACTTGTCAACTGTAATCTCATGTCTATAGGCAAGGTCAAGTATATATGTCAACTGTCATTTAATATCTATAGGCAAGGTCAGGTATAAACTTGTCAACTGTCATCTCATGTCTATAGGCAAGGTCAGGTATAAACTTGTCAACTGTCATCTCATGTCTATAATCAAGGTCAAGTATAGTCCTGTTAACTGTCATTTAATATCTATAGGCAAGGTCAGGTATAAACTTGTCAACTGTCATCTCATGTCTATAATCAAGGTCAAGTATAGTCCTGTTAACTGTCATTTAATATCTATAGGCAAGGTCAGGTATAGACTTGTCAACTGTAATCTCATGTCTATAGGCAAGGCCAAGTATATATCTGTCAACTGTCATTTAATATCTATAGGCAACATCAGGTATAGACCTATCAACTGTCATCTCATCTCTATAATCAAGGTCAGGTATAGACCTGTCATCTCATGTCTATAGGCAACATCAGGTATAGACCTATCAACTGTCATCTCATCTCTATAATCAAGGTCATGAATAAACCTGTCAACTATCACCTCATCTCTCTAATTAAGGTTAGGTATAAACCTGTCAACTGTCATTCCATATCTATAGGCAAGGTCAGGTATAGGTGTGTCAACTGTCATCACGTGTCTATATTCAAGGTCAAGTATAGTCCTGTTAACTGTCATTTAATATCTAAAGGCAAGGTCGGGTATAAACTTGTCAACTGTCATCTCATGTCTATAGGCAAGGTCAGGTATAGACTTGTAAACTGTCCTCTCATGCCTATAGGCAACATCAGGTATAGACCTGTCAACTGTCATCTCAGGTCTATACCTGACCTTGCTGATAGACATGAGATGACAGATGATCTTTCCACAGGCACGGTCAGGTATAGACCTATCATCTGTCATCTCATGTTTATCGGCAAGGTCAGCTGTAGACCTGTCAACTGAGATGACAGTTCTATTCCTGACCTTGTCGATAAACATGAGATGACAGATGATAGGTCTATACCTGACCGTGCCTGTGGACATGTCATCTGTCATCTCATGTCTATAGGCAAGTTCAGGAATAGACCTATCAACTGTCATTTCATATCTATAGGCAGTGGTGTATTTAGGTTTTGTGCTGCCCTAGGCAACACAAAAATTGGTGCCACCCGCAGAGAGAGCCTGACATTAACCATTGCCCCCCATACACCAGCCACCATCCCCCATGGCGAGAGAGAAAAAGACTCTCACCTTCACAGCTCTGGACATCCCCAGGAACAGGAGTCGGGCTGCGCATACACCGTTATGAAACCCACAGCCTCTCCCGCAACCCACCAGGTCCCCATGGTGTGTGTGTGTCCCTTCTTCCATCCCTTCTTCCAAGGGGCAGTGCTGCCCCCCCTGAAAAATGCCACCCTAGGCAAATGCCTTGTTTGCCTTGTGGTAAATATACCCCTGGGAAACGGGACTATAGTGCATTTCTGCAAAACTGAAAACGCATAGGAGTGAACCAAGCCTTAGTGAGTATTAGTCTGTGTGATTATTTGGTTTTAAGGAAAAGTTCTCCTTGCTGGACTGGAAGAGGTTCAATTGCATAATTTCGGTTTTATTTTAGAGGGGAGCCTTTGCTTTTTAAAATTTTAATTTAATTTTTTTTTTTATTAATTTTAAGTTCCGGTGCATTAACATACCTGTTAACATCTGACGGTATAATCTCCTCAAAATTGTGTTTTTTTTTTTTTTTTTTTTGGCATCTATAAAAATGAAGAAAAAATCAGTTTGTTGCTCTGAACTCGAAACCGATTCGGGCGATATAGAAAAAATTCTTGTCTGCCTTATTTGCGAGTCTCCGGCTGTTGAGGCCTCAGTGACGGGGCCCCGTTTAATCTCATTTATTGCTGCTAAGTTGAATTTGCAGTACAGGTAATGGAGCGACAGCCTGCATATGGCGTCGGCGGAGGCCGCGTTTAACCCTTTCCGCTGCAGATGGTCCTGTGGAAGCTTGCATTAGTTATCATCAGAGAGGTTCTGGAGTCACAGATATTAACCATCGCCCTTCCCAGAGGCTAATTGGAGCGGCCGTTTGGCCCCGTGGTCTGATCTGTAGATATATTGATCGGTGTTTTACATGGATTCAGTTAGAAGCGGAGTTTATTGATAAGTTGGAAGTCAAATAAAACACGAGCTTTACAAAGTCAGAACAGCGACAGGGAAATTGTTATAGAGGTAGATGATATTCAAGAGTCAGTCCACCAGTTATATATCTGCAGGGGTGGAACAAGGGATGGGCAGGATGGGCAGCTGTCCTGGGCACAGCAGAGCAAGGGGTCAGAGAATGGGCACAGGGCAGTAAACCTATTCTATGGCATGCATTAACAGTGGGGGAGGTTGTGACAGGAGCAGGGGCGGACTGACCATTTGGAAACTCGGGCACTACCCGAGGGCCCGGGATCAGTAGGGGGCCCCATGAGATGCCCCTGGTACCTTTTTCATAGGCTTTTTTGAGTTTGGGCAAGGACACAGGGGCCCCATGATCCCCTATTGCCCAGGGGCCCCATGAGTTGTCAGTCCGCCCCTGGACAGGAGTCACTTTGGGTGGGGGGCCCATGGAACCCAGCTCACTTTGGAGAGGTGGGGAGACCCTTGACTCAGCTCCCCATATCCCTCTTATGTGTAAATCACCCTGTGCCTGTTAGGGGTACAGGGTGATATGTCCTAATATTGTGTGGGCTTTGGCTCAGACTGTGTAGACATGTTTAGGAGATAGGAGGGGTGGGGGTTGTTTGATGTTATGTGGCAGCATCCCATTGTTCTATTGTTTGTCTGTCTTGGGCTCAAACTATTATGGGATGTATGTGTTTATGTGCATTAGCTTAGTGGGGGGTGTCTCCAGCAGCCCTCCCTCCTGATGGGACTGTCTGCTGGTGTGAAGTTTGAATACCTCTTGTGTTTTTAAAAAATCTGCTGGGTTACAAATGGATAAGTCTGAGGAGGTGCTTGCCACCTCCTGGATCACTGTCTGTTCTTTTTGATTCAACTACCATATTACTTCATTGATGGCGGGAAGGGCTTCAACAGGAGACTTGCCACTCGTCCGCACAGCAGCTATTCCGCCATTGCTCCATCCCTCCTTTCTCTTTGTCCATTCATGAAATGAAGAAAGGAGGAGCATCTGGTATTCAAAAGAATTGCGAGTAGCAACAAGTACATCCACAATGCATTTTGGGAGAAAGGATTCTCCCTTCTTCAGGACTGTTGCTGCATGCTAATTAACTGAGAGTAAATCCTGGGTCAAATGTGTGTTTGTGAGGTTTTCTGAAGGCAGGCTAGCAAAGTGACAGCTGTGGTTGCAAGCAGGGCTGCTGTTAGAAGCCACAGGGCCCCATACAGCCAACCTGACCCCCCCCCAAAACAAAACCCTCTGTTTACTATGCTTCAGAATGAACACAGTGAATGATCAGTACCGGTCACACATTGTGTTCATTCAGGAAAGGAAGGGGCTGGTTAATGTGACATATATACCTGACCCTTCTCCCACTGTCCATCCTGAAGGATCCTATTGTGTGCTTGCAGCTGGCAGTGGAAAGGAGAGAAGGGAAGCCAGCAGCACTTAGGAGGTGGGGACACACAGGGGGGCCTGGGAAGCAGGTGCACAGGGAGGGAGATGGGTGTGGTGAGGGGCAATTTCTAGAACCGATCCCCTGTATGGCTCTCTCTACAGCAGCTGAAAGCCAGTGGGAGGGAGAAGAGAAGAAGCCAGCTTTCAGCTGCTGCAGAGAGAGCCACACAGGGGATCGGTTCCAGTAAGTGGTGATCAGCACAGCCTGGGGGGCCCAGGCTGTGCTGATCACCCTTCCTTCCCACATCCCATTCACCTAGTTGCCTTGGCCCCCCTGCTGGCCTGGGCCCCATACAGGGAAACTGGTGGTACCCTCTTATCCACGACTCTGGTTGCAAGGGTAGCTCCTCATTTTGTCTTGCATGTGGACACGAACTTAAGGCCGTACCAAAAAGGCAGCTGCCTAAGAACCAAGAGGATTTACAACCTATATCTACCATCGGGCATTTTCCTACTGGAAGAAATCCTTCTGATCCTCCAACATAACCACCCATCGAGGACCAGCGACAGATCCAGTCAGTCCAGCCAGTACCCAGCACATACGAGATCCTTGTCAATTCACAGAACACTTTGTATTCTGTATTTTCTTTGCATTTTTGATTTGGTGCTAAATAATCTCCAATTGGATCCATGGCATTGTATACTATTCTGTGAACCCTTTCAGAAATGTTATTTAATCTGGATTGTATTACTAATCCTTGTTTAAGCTCTGAATGGGGGGGGGGGATTCCTTTCCCCCAAAACGTGTTAAATGAATCTGATATTCTTAATAAATATGTTACATGAATTGGAAGGGTGTACTGGGCTCTCCTAACCACATACCCATCTAGTTTCTCTAGGCACCTTCATGATCTGCCTTTAGGAGGGGTGAAGACTTAATTTATTCTTTTCCTTTTCTTTAGAAATGAAAATCTAGCCAAGGCAATCGTTCACGACATAGAATCTGCTATCATTCAATGGAGCCACCAGGTCCGCGGAGTGTTAAACAGAGACTCCTCAGAGCAAATTCTACAAGACCGCAACCCAAATCCCAATGTGGAGCTAGAATTCTGGAAGAACAGGTACCAATTCACACAGGACATGGGGACTAGGGAATCAAGAATAGACAATGGTCCCAAAGGGTAATGAAACCCAACCCAAATCCAATCCAATCCAATCCTACCCAACCTAACCCAACCCAAATCCAATCCAACCCAACCAAACCCAAATCCAACCCACCAGACGACTCCATCTCTCGAACCTGATGGTTTATATCATAAGCTAATTATATCCTGATGCACACCCTTAGAGAAAAATATTATATTTTGAAGCCCTATTTAAACCCTCTCATGTTCTGCTCTTGGTGGTCCACCTGCCCTCTGAACTAGCCAGAGGCTATGGAGTTTCTTGTTGCTAAAACATGGACTCATCTGTCGGTATGGGTGCAGTCCAGACTTAGAGGGAAACTAAAGGCTAAAATTGTATTTTTAGTTTTGGATCGATTGGAGAGGGATTAGAACCCCTGTCAGGTTTTTATTGCTATCTGTGCCCCCATTATGGAGATTCACTATCTCTATTTGTCCTTTTTACCCAAAGTGAAAGAAAACCCCAAACTTTGTTTTTTTGCCAGAACAGGAATAGAGGGGAAATCTTCCAATGGGGACAGTTGCTCTCTTACTTTAAAGAGATTTCCTCTCACTTCCTGCTTTGGCTATGGGACAGGAAGTGAAGGAAAATCTCCCCAAGGGGACACAGATGAAAAAAAAACAGTTCTTTGCTCTATCCCAAGTGCCTTTTACTTTAAGATGGCCATTTACACTACATTCATGGAGGATCGCTTTTCAGAGGGTGTTTGACAGGTGTTGAGTAGGCATTTTATTGTTGGGTGGTTAAATGTGTCATGGTTGGCAGGCTGTATTGCCCACTGAATTTGACAGAGGGTAATATTTTTCTGCAGCATGTGTTTAACCCCATATGGCTGCCTTTTCAGTTTGTGGGGCACAGTTAAACTTTTTCAGTCCTCCCCCACCCCACCCTGACGGCAGGCATCAGCTAAACCTTAGATTTCTTTCATTCAGCCTCTGGACTGAACAAAATATATCTAACACATTCCTCCATTCACACTGCACATGGCACATTGACGAATCCCCCTGCTGGCTATTTTTTGTTTGGACATCCAGAAGCAGCATTTGCCGCCATTGTTCAGCTGAAAATTTTCCAGCCGGCTCCTTCCACAAAAGTCATTAGAATGGTCAATTCCTTTCAAATGAAGTGGGGCCACCAGGACCATCCACTAAGTGAATTTCTATTGGTTCATTAAGTGCCAGGCCATGCTAAACTATGTGGATGGAGGAATCATCTGCAACTAGGTTTTGTATTTTCAAAGAACACAAGAGGACCCCTCTAACTGCAGCAACAACAGTAAACTTATTAATAAAGAATAAGAGGTGCAAGAAAATGCTGCACCAATCCCAAAGAAAATTTAAACTGTATTCACCCAGACAACATGAACAGAGTCCTCATCCGGCCCTACTCTTCAGACATGTTTCATCCACAAGGTTGGGCCTAGTCATTGAGGGCTTCTATGGGTGAATAAAGTTACTAGCTAGTCTTTTCCTTTCAATTTGTTAAGAAAGTGTCTATGAATAAACCTTGTTTGAGCGATTTAACTGAAAGCAGAACATAACCTATGGATCGAACGTTAACATTATGTGCAAGAACATATCTGGGTTATGAGGTCTCTTTATCGATGGTCTCAACCAGTGTTGGGTATCTTGGGTAAACGTTATGTGAATCTTGAATGAAAACATTGATAAGTAGACCCCCATGTATTTGCGCTTAGATACACCTTAAAGATAATGTTGTTGTCCAGATATGCCGACCTGGAGTGTATATACGATCAGCTGAAAACCAGAAAAGTGCGCAAAATGGCGGAGCTCCTGGAGAAGATAGAGAGCAGCTATTTTCCAGCATTCAAAGCATTGTTCCGAGATGTCGTAGCAGGTAACCTCTGAATAGCACTTCTTGTGTTCTCTGTATGTAGCACTTGTTTGTTTTTATTAATTTTTTCCAGCATGAGAGCTGAACAGTAATCACACATGGTGATCTGACCAGGAGCGGACATTTTTGGATGGATTAATCCTTTATAAAGGAGTTCTGAATGGAGCATCAAATATATAAAAAGCGAAGCAGGTTACCTACTCTTTTGGAAGGGAAAAGGTTTTTTTGGGCCTGTAGAAGGGAGTCAAACACCACTGCGTAGGTACAGGTTCCAGACACCAACTAGCCAATACACACAATGTAGTTCCATAAAAAAGTAAACCCTCCTCGTAAACAATTAGGCATGGGGTGCTAATTTGTAAGCAAGTGAGGGGCACACGCCGCCTTTATATGTTTACCGTCATCAGATAATGATTATTTCATATAGGCAGAGCCTGCTCATCCACAAGGCTGCTTAGGCAGTAGCACAGGGCCCATTGTATGTTCAGGGGCCCATTGATGACCTTCATACTCCTGCAGAGAGATGGTGCAGTTGGTCAAAGCTGTGTACCAGTTTATCACTTCACAAGAGTCCATAGACTTGTAGACAGTTGGTGTCTGCCAGTACAGACAATGCAGATTATTTTATGAGCCTATGGTGCACCTTATCAATCTCAATTGAAAGGATGGTGGGGGGGGGGGGGTACAAAGCTTCTACCTTGCTTGAGCCCACGGTATGTCCAGGAGCTCCACTACAATCTTTATATCCTGCAGGGGGATTGTGCACCAGCCTACCACTTCACAAGGGAGGAGGATGGCCTTGTAGGCAGTTGGTTTTTGCCAGTATGGATAATACAGATGGTATGACTTTTCTGTGCATATTGTTATCAATGTCAAGCGAAGAGTATTGGGCAAAAGCTACTACATTGTCTAAGGCTCCATTCTACCTTACTCTATCTCTGCACATAGTTGATGGGCTTACCACCTATTCCATTGCCTATTTCTGATCCCATTGTTGTTGGTGTCATCTGTATGTTTTAATACCTGCTTCTCATTTCCAGCTTTGTCGGAGGCCCAGGATATCAACCTGCACCTTAAACCTCTTCAGCGCCATCTTGAAGAAATTGAAAACGTGGATTTTAATGAGGTGAAGCCTCTGATCGTCCCTCTGATGCATGTCCTGTGTTTGGTGTGGGCTCACTCCAAGTACTACAACACTCCGACCCGCATCATCGTACTTCTGCAGGAAATCTGCAACCTCTTCATCCAGCAGGTGAGTGGATCTTTCCACCACTGGAATAATTCTACCTATACTCGGCTTACTGTGCATTTTTTTTTGTTTGCCTATTATTGTGAAGTGTACGTGTGAACGTGACCAGTCTGTTGTAAATGTGCGATTAATGTTTTACAAATTTTCTGTGTGTAATGTGTCGTGCACTATTTGGCAAAAATTATGATGACTTCCCCCATCCAAGTGATGGTGTCCAGGTGTTTCCATTGAAGTGTACTGTTAATGCTGCAACATACATAGACTGAGGGTCAGCAACCCATAGATCATGATCTACCAGTAGATCTCGGCCAGGTGACTGGTAGATCGTGGTCTGGGCTAACCGACCTGCCATCCCAGAGAATCAAACAGAGTGCAATGCGGAGGGACTACTTGTAAAGTTGGAGCTGTAGTAGGGAGCAAGAGCCGCATAAGCCAATGCCTCCTCTGTGGTGCCGGCTCCTGTCCCGTGCGGAGTGATACCAACTGCATTCCACTTCTTATCCCGGCTAGCGGTGTCCAGAGTGGTGCCAGCAGCAGGGAAGAAGAGATCTTCAGGTCAGTGTGAAGCAATACACTGGGTAGAATAGTATAGGGCTGCTTTCACTCTGATATGCTGCGGTTTACCCACACTGAGGGAACAGTGCAGCAATCTGCAGCTTTCCTATGGGTTTGCTACACTTAGCCATAGACTTCTATTATATCCTGTGGGTTTGGTGCACTTTCTGAAAGCCCACCTAAACTACTGAATGCAGAGTTTTAGTGCACTTTCAAAAAGTGCACCACATCTGCAGGATGTAATAAAAGTCTAAGGTAACCCAGGAGAGTCACAGATGCACTGTGCCAAGGGTGCAGGTAAACTGCAGCACATCAGTGTAAAAGCAGCCTTATAGGGGGCTCAGAACAGTCAGGGTTCATTTACATTTGCAGTTTGGGGGGTGGTAAAACCCCATCGTTGAGGTGTGTTTTTACTACCACAGCCCCAGCCGCACCTCCTTAACTGTAATAACCAGGGGTGTACACGTCCCAGCCGCAGCAGGAGTTATACACCCTGTCATGGGTGTAGCACCTGCCAAGCATGACCCATTCAAATGAATGAGGCCGCTTTGTAAGTGCGCTGCAACCTTGTGCAGTACAGTAAACAGGGGAACAAGCAGGCAGCGTTGTGTTGCTTCTCACCACCTGCTTTAACCCCTTGGACCACTCAGAAGCATGCAGCTGTGGGACACTTGCAGAGTGGCCCCATTTACATGAATGAGTTGTGATTGGAAGGCAGTAACACCCACCAAAAGCAACAGGGGATTTAATTCCTGCGGTGGCATGTGCATATCTTTGGCTGCAGCCTCAGCAGCTAAAAGGGGTAGGGATTGAGGGAGGTAAAACCCTGACTCAACTGCAGGGTTTACCACCCCCCAACATGTGAATGAACCCTAAGGATGCCGCTGCCGAATTCAATTAAGGGCTCATTCACAAGTGCTGTTGGCACTACTGCTCCCCTGAAAAGCAATCCGAGTAATAGATGGTGAGGAGGCGATGTTTTGCCTTCTTACCACTCAATTTAAACCCATAATTGCCATGCAATTGTAAAACTGTAGAGGTTATTAGAGGTTTAAATCAGGTGTGAGGAGGCGAGACTGGGCGACACTGTGCCTGGTGATCTTTGACTTCTCCCATGTTGTTCATATAGATCTCCACCTCTTTTAAGATTTCCTACCCCTGATTTAGACTATTGTGCTCTTCCAACCTTGTGATAACAGTTTGGGGAAGGCCCTTTTTCACTCCAGTATGACTGCAACCACCCGTGAACAAAGTTGGCTCCATAAAGACATGGTTTGACCAGTGTGTTGAGGAGGAACTTGAGTTGGCTGTACAGAACGTGACCTCAACCCTACTGGACACCTTTTGTGATGTGTTGGAATGTCAATGATGAGTAAGGTCTTTTCATCCAACATCAGTACCTGACCTCACAAGTAGGCACAAAATCTTATGGTTTGGGAATGAGTGTTCAATAAGTTCTTATGGGTATGATGGTCAGGTGTTCATAACCCTTTGGCTATATGGTGTACTTTCACAGCACTGTGTGTAGGATATAAGGACGAAACTGCCAGCAAATAAAAATTGAATTGATCCTTTGTGGTCCAATGTAGGCTCGAAATTATCTGAACCCAGAAGATCTACTGAAGGGGGAAGTAGAGGAGAGCCTGTCCAGAATCCAAGAGGTCTTGTCTATACTGCGTTTCCTAATACAAACTTTTGAAGACCGAAGGGAGAAGCTCCCCAGCTACTATAAGAATGGACAAGAGGTGAAATCTTGGGACTTCCCATCGATATTGGTCTTTGCGAGGCTAGAAGGCTTCATCAGGAGGCTGGAGACCATCGAGGTGAGAGCAACAATTGGCTGTGATAGGGTGTTAGGGTTCCTTATTGTGGTCATGACTGTTTTATCAAAGGAGGCAGAATGGACACCAAGTCACATCCAGCAGGACGAGGGGGAAGCTAGCAAGAGATTTGCAGGTTATGATATAGCCTCAAAAAATAATGAAATATCATCAAAAGATCTCCAATCTCACCACCTCAGGGTTATTCTTCTAAGAGTACCTTCACTTTGTTTGGTTCATTGGTGTAGTTTTAGATGATCAGAGGTCAGCATGATCTTAAATGTCCATGGTAGAATTACAAAAGTATATAAAAATGTTGATGTTTAAGTATAATCTGACCAATCTTAATCACTCGATATGTACTGACATCTACTGCTAAAGCTCAACCAGCACAGCCTGTGTACATTTCCAGTTATATGAGGACCCCAAAGAGTCCCAATAGCTGCTTTCTGAAAGGTGGCATTCACATGTGATTAGGCCATAGGTTGCCCAGGTGGCCTGGCACAGAAACTGGGGTGCAATGGGCTGGTACTGTAAAGGTAAGATATTGTAATGAAGGATAGCCTGGAAAAGCCAGGGATGAAGGGGGAGAAGCCCCAAAACACTTCAGTGGCAGCAGGGTAACAGGTGTCTGAGGTCTGCCATCCCTGGCTGACTTTCTACGTGGTCTCCAAATAGACTTATCAGGGGCGGACTGACCATTTGGAAACTCGGGCACTGCCCGAGGGCCCGGGGTCAGTAGGGGGCCCCTTGAGATGCCCCTGGTACCTTTTTCATAGGCTGTTTTGAGTTTGGGCAAGGACACAGGGGCCCCATGATCCCCTATTGCCCGGGGGCCCCATGTGTTGTCAGTCCGCCCCTGCTTATCATGTGACCTTTCAGTCATGTGACCATCCTATTTTCCTATCACAGATTGCAGCCGTATTATTATTATTACATCGAGTTTATATAGTGCCAAAGGGTTTGCTCAGCGCTGTACAATAGAGGGGGGGACAGTACATATAACAGTACAGCAACTACAAACAGCACACGAGGGGTTAGAGGGCCCTACTCTTTCGAGCTTACAATCTAGGAGGGAGGGGGTAGTGGTACAGGAGGAAGTGGCTGTGGGGGATGGAGAGGTAGGAGGAATGAAGGAGAACGGCTGTTAGGTGAGGGTGGGGTAGGCTTCCCTGAAGAGGTGGGTTTTCAGGGAGCACCTGAAGGTGAGGAGGGAAGGTGACAGTCTGATGGGTTGGGGTAGTGAGTTCCAGAGGATGGGGGAGGACCTGGATAAGTCTTGCAGACGTGCGTGGGAGGAGGAGACCAGGGAGCAAGATAGAAGGAGGTCCTGTGAAGAGCGAAGGGTACGGGTGGGGTGGTACCTGGGAATCAGGTCGGTGAGGTAGTTAGGGGCAGTGTTGTGAATGGCTTTGTAGGTCAGAGTGAGTAGTTTGAATTTGATGTGTTGGGCAATGGGGAGCCAGTGGAGGGAGAGGCCGAGGGGGGTGGCAGAGGTGGAGCGGCTGGTGAGGTGGATGAGTCTGGCCGCTGAGTTCAAGATGGTCTGAAGCGGGGAGAGCCTGCACTGGGGTAGGCCGGTGAGGAGGGAGTTGCAGTAGTCCAGACGTGAGATAATCAGGGAGTGTACGAGTAGTTTGGTGGTGTCTGGGGTAAGGAAGGTGCGTATCTTGGCGATGTTCCGGAGGTGGAGCCTGCATGAGTTTGTAAGTGATTTGACATGAGGTTGGAAGGAAAGGTTTGAGTCCAGAATGACGCCAAGGACTTTGGCTTGCTGGGCGGGATTGATGGTGGTGTTTTTGGTAGTGATGGATAGGATGGGAGGGGGGGGCGCGGGCAGGGGGAAAGACGAAAAGCTCGGTTTTGGAGAGGTTACGCTTGAGGAAATGGAGCGACATCCAGTCAGAGATGTCATTTAGGAGGTGAGTGATGCGGGCGGAGAATGTGGGGGTGCGGTGAGGGGTGGATAGGTAAATTTGAGTGTCATCAGCGTAGAGACTCTACACTGCACTTTATCAATAAACATGCAGACACTTGGGCTTATTTACTAAAACTGGAAAGTGCAAAATCTGGGGCAGCTGTGCATAGAAACCAATCAGCTTCCAGGATTTATTGCCAAAGCTTGATTGAACAAGCTGACTTTAGAGGTTGATTGGCTACCATGCACAGCTTCCTGAAGATGCCTGTTGGGCGAAACATGTAGAGGCAGAATCGCGTCTAGCCACATCTGGGTCTGGTGACGTCACTTCCGCTTCCAGTTTATGGAGCGCACGCCGACTTCCCTGTCGAGCAGTGCTAGCATCCTGAGCTGAGTGTATTAGTGCTGAGGATTGGGCACCAACTAATGTGAGTGCATATTTGATTGATTTTATTCATTTTTTAATAAATATACTATACTGAGACATTTCTCCTGATTCTTGCTAATCGTGGCTATGGAGTAAATTGAGAGATCATTTAGAAGATACACACTGATGTCCCAATCTCTTGGGGGCACAAAGCGCATTAGAGGTCATGGATGGTTGGTGAGTGCAATATATTGTCTTATGGTGGTGGAGCACAAAGGATCTGCATGGAGCAATTTATTTGGCACCAGAAGAATATGCACCATTGTTTTTGATCTACAACTTGGTGTGGAATTTTAGTTCTTGTTTTTGTTCTTAACTTTGGACTTATTCATTTATATCACTTTTAAGTTTTTTAGGTTTCTCTCACAGCTGGAATATTGTTCACCTATTATGTATGTTTAACGCCATACCGTATTTTATAATATTACCACGCACCGCTGCACCAGATTCTGAGTGCTCCAGTCAGAGGCGTCCCTAGGGTTGGTGTCACCCGGTGCGGTAACACTTGGTGACACCCCCTCCGACTATCCCCGTAGAATGGATCAGATCTGCGGATTGAGCATAATAGATCGGACTCCGATCCAATAATGCTCAATCCGCAGATCCGATCCATCCTGCGGGGATTGTCGGCTTTCTTTACAATTTACCTTTTCTTGGAGTGGGTCCGGTGTCACCCCGTATAGGTTGCATGCCGACGATCCCCGCAGGATGGATTAGATTCATCTACGGGGATCGTCGGCTTGTTTTACAACCTACCTTTTTGTGGAGGGGGTCCGGTGTCACCCCGTGTGGTCGGTGTCACCCAGCGTGGACCGCACCTGCCTCGGGACGCCACTGGCTCCAGTTTTAGTAAATCGATCCCACTGTGTTCTTCAGAGAGCAGATAGCGATAACACCTCTCCATTTCAAATAGGCAGCTATGTGGAAGATCATCTGTGTAGCCACTCCCACTGCATGGCTTATTTTACCTTTCAGCTGCATGTGGCAGCTCAGTATACCCATAGACAGGTCTATGACACCGCCTAGACGGAGATATCATTTTCTCACTTATGAGTAAATAGAAATATGAGCGAAAGGGTATTTTATATATCTTGTTGGAATTGTTCTTCATTGTAGACTGAAGTCCTCTAATTTCTAGAAAATCGATTTTTGCCTCTGGCTGAGTAACCCTTTCCTCACCAGACTCGCTCGCCTCGCGTCTCAGCGCCTGCCTTAACGCACCTAAATCCAATTTGCTGCAGAAAAGTAATTACATTTCAGTGGGGGATATCCTCGTCACTGTGAAGCTGAGGAAGGAGGATTACAAATCATCCCAGCACACGTTGTCTTATTTTCAGGAATTAGCAGCAGACGACGGTCAAAGCCGAGCGAATTATTTTTAATACTCCATTTAGCTGTCAGTTCTAATGACTAAATGAAGTTATCTGACTCATCTGTCAGAGCAGGTGTGAAGAACGTGGCATTGTCACAGGTCTATTAAAATGTGTCCTGGGGGGTGGGGGGTAGAGTAATGGAGAGTGCCATTCAGTTATAAAATTTTGGGTACTTCCTCTTCTGTGACAACAACGGAAAAAGGGGAACGGTGAGACACCTGTCCGGTCACAACTAAGAGTATTTCCCCTTTCTTCTTGTTGTGGGCAGAGGGCAGAAAGTGAAAGGACTTTTTTTTATGCCTTTCAGGGCAAAAAGCATATACTATGAATTTGTAATCCGTGACCGGTCCCGCTATTTGTCCCAGGTTCTATTCCCTATTCTGCACAGTAAGGGACACAGCGGTGGCTCAGTCTCTCCACTCAATAACAAATCAGAAGTTTCATTTTTTGGGTTTATTGGTTGGAGAACTGGGATGGAGAATGGGGTGAGCCTTGGGATACTCCAAAACCACTGCAACTTGAACAGTGGACACTCTAGTGGAACTAACTTCTTCAATGTAGGCTTCTATTATGAGAGGATGTGGACCTACACCTTCAGGGGAATCCCACACTGGAAAAAGCCTTGAGCCTGCAAAAATCTGGAACAGTCTCTTGCAATAGAGGACAAACAGCAACAGTCTCTACGCTATCTCTGTCAGGGCTTTACTCACTGTGTCCCTGTAAACATGGATGCCTCCTTCCAGTATCAGCCAGACCTTGTACTGTGGGCCTCCCAGCCAGATCCAGACTTCACTCTAGACCAGGGGTGGACTGACCATTTGGAAACTCGGGCACTGCCCGGGGGGCCGGGGTCAGTAAGGGGCCCCATGAGACACCCTGGTACCTTTTTTCATAGGCTTTTTTGAGTTTGGGCAAGGACACAGGGGCCCCATGATCCCCTATTGCCCGGGGGCCCCATGAGTTGTCAGTCCGCTCCTGCTCTAGACTGTTCTTCAAACTCTAGTAGCTGCTCCACCCCCACTAGTTCTCCCAGAGCTGGGACCACGTTGAACTACTTGCAGGTTCCTACAGGATGGTCAGGAGGGCAGACAACCCTTCCAGACTGGGTCTCTCTCCACCAGGCATGGACCCTGCTGTTCTAAGCCCCGGACTATTTCTGCACACCTCAGCCCCCTGCTGGTCATCCTTTTGGTTGAAGCAACATAAATATTTAGGCTGCCCATTTGCCTACTCCATCTTTACGTCCCAGAACTGCCCAGAGAGTTCTGAAATGGAGGGAGGAGCAATAAAAGTTGCAGCCTGTGAAACGCAGAACAGGCAAAAGCAGTCAACATGCTCCCCAAACTACAGAGGAGCCAAAACTAACTTTACCTAACCTACCAACTACCAAAACAAAGGGTGCTACACTATCATTGACCTGATTCCACTAGATGCTTTAAGCCCCCGGTCACATTGGGTGTGTCTTGGCATGCGATTTGCATGCCATGCGACTTACAAATCGTATGCTAAGTTGCACCCTATTGTCTGCTATTAGAGCGGTCATATCCGTGCGGTTCCAACTTGGTCAGAGCCGCACTAATTTCTAAAGTAGTACATGCACTACTTTTGTTGCGATTTGCATAGACATCTGTGTCCGATGTCTTGCAAATCACAATGAAATCAGCAGGTCACCAGGTTTTGAAATCGTGCAACTTCACTGTAAGTCACACGATTTCAAAATTGGCTTTGATGTGACCGGGGTGTTATGATCCTTCAATGAAAACTCCAACTGCCATTGACCTGATTTTGTGAGGTGGCATACTGTCCCTTCCATAAAAACCCCAGCTGTATTTGACCTTGTTCAGTTAGGTGGTTAGCTGATTCTTCCAAGAAAACCCCCAAATGTCATTGACCTGCTTCCATTAGATGCTTTAATGATCCTTATTTATTAATTTTATTACAGGTACTATGATTTTATATATATATATATATATATACAGTATCTCCCAGAAGTCCACCCCTCACATTTTTGTAAATATTTGATTCTATCTTTTCATGTGACAACACTGAAGAAATGACACTTTGCTACAATATGATGTAGTCAGTGTACAGCTTGTATAACATGGAAATTTGCTGTCCCCTCAAAATAACTCACACCGCCATTAATGTCTAAACTGCTGGCAACAAAAGTGAGTCCACCCCTAAGTGACAAGGTCCAAATTAGGCCCAAAGTGTCAATATTTTGTGTGGCCGCCATTATTTTCCAGCACTGCCTTAACCCTCTTGGGCATGGAGGTCACCAGAGCTTCACAGATTGCCACTGGAGTCCTCTTCCACTCCTTTATGATGACATCACGGAGCTGGTGGATGTTAGAGACCTTGCGCTCCTCCACCTTCCGTTTGAGGATGTCCCACAGATGCTCAATAGGGTTTAGGTCTGGAGACATGCTTGGCCAGTTCATCACCTTCACCCTCAGCTTCTTTAGCAAGGCAGTGGTGGTCTTTGAGGTGTGTTTGGGGTCGTTATCATGTTGGAATACTGCCCTGCAGCCCAGTCTCCGAAGGGAGGGGATCATGCTCTGCTTCAGTATATCACAGTACATGTTGGCATTCATGGTTCCCTCAATGATCTGTAGCTCCCCAGTGCCGGCAGCACTCATGCAGCCCCAGACCATGACACTCCCACCACCATGGGGCCCCAGACCATGACACTCCCACCACCATGCTTGACTGTAGACAGACTTGTCTTTGTACTCCTCACCTGGTTGCTGCCACACACGCCTGACACCATCTGAACCCAATCAGTTGATCTTGGTGTCATCAGACCACAGGACATGGTTCCAGTAATCCATGTCCTTAGTCTGCTTGTCTTCAGCAAACTGTTTACGGGCTTTCTTGTGCATCATCTTTAGAAGAGGCTTCCTTCTGGGATGACAGCCATGCAGACCAGTTTGATGCAGTGTGCGGCGTATGGTCTGAGCACTGACAGGCTGATTCCTCCCACCCCTTCACCCTCTGCAGCAATGCTGGCAGCACTCATTCGTCTATTTCCCAAAGACAACCTCTGGATATGACACTGAGCACGTGCACTCAGCTTCTTTGGTTGACCATGGCGAGGCCTGTTCTGAGTGGAACCCGTCCTGTTACACCGCTGTATGGTCTTGGCCACTGTGCTGCAGCTCAGTTTCAGGGTCTTGGCAATCTTCTTATAGCCTAGGCCATCTTTATGTAGCGCAACAATTCTTTTTTTCAGATCCTCAGAGAGTTCTTTGCCATGAGGTGCCATGTTGAACTTCCAGTGACCAGTATGAGAGAGTGAGCGTGATAGCACCAAATTTAACATGCCTGCTCCCCATTCACACCTGAGACCTTGTAACACTAACGAGTCACATGACACCGAGGAGGGAAAATGGCTAATTGGGCCCAATTTGGACCTTGTCACTTAGGGGGGGACTCACTTTTGTTGCCAGAGGTTTAGACATTAACGACTGTGTGTTGAGTTATTTTGAGGGGACAGCAAATTTACATGTTATACAAGCTGTACACTGACTACGTCACATTGTAGCAAAGTGTCATTTCTTCAGTGTTGTCACATGAAAAGAGAGAATCAAATATTTACACAAATGTGAGGGGGGGACTCACTTCTGGGAGATACTGTGTACGTATATGTGTGTATATATATATATATATATATATATATATATACAGTATATATATGTGTATATATATATGTATATGTAAAATCATAGTACCTGTAATAAAATTAATAAATAAGGATCATTAAAGCATCTAATGGAAGCAGGAAGAATCAGCTAACCACCTAACTTCTGTGAGATACTGTGCGTAATATATATATATATTATATTATACATTCACATTAGTCCCTAACCCTCTAGGAGCATGCAATCTAAGGTCCCTAATTCACATTCAAACAAACTCATACTAGGGCCAATTTAGACAGGTGCCAATTAACCTACCAGCATGTCTTTGGAGTGAACTCCAACTGCCATTGACCTGATTCTGTTAGGTCGTATTCTGCTCCTTCCATGTACCCCCCAACTGTCATTGACCCGATTCCATTAGGTGGTATATTGTTCCTTCCATAAAAACCCCAACTGTCATTGACCTGCTTTTATTAGGTGCTTTATTGATCCTTCCATGAAAACTCCACCTGCCATTGACCTGATTCCATTAGATAGTATACTGTTCCTTCCATGAAAACCCCCAACTGTCATTGGCCTGATTCCATTAGGTGGTTTACTGATCCTTCCATGAAAACCTCAACTTTCATTGACCTGCTTCCATTAGATGTTTTATTGATCCTTCCATGAAAATCCCCAGCTGTCATTAACTTGATTCCATTAGGTGGTTTACTGTACCTACAAAAACAACCCAGCTGTCATTTACCTGATTCTATTAGGTGGTTGTGATTCTTCCATAAAAGCTCCCAACTGTCACTGACACAATTCCATTAGGTGGTTTACCAAGCCTCCATGAAAACCCCCAACTGTCATTAACTTGATCCCATTAGGTGGTTTACTCTTATCTACCAGAAATTGAAACAACAGTCTAAGTGGCTAAGTGGTTAGCGCTTCTGCCTGGCAATACTAGGGTCGTTGGTTCGAATCCCAGCCACGGCACCACCTGCCTGGAGTTTGCATGTTCTCCCTGTGCATGCGTGGGTTTTCTCCGGGTACTCCGGTTTCCTCCCACACTCAAAAGACATGCTGGTAGGTCAATTGGCTCCTGTCTAAATTGGCCCTAGTATGTGTATGTATAGATGTGAGTTAGGGACCTTAGATTGTACGCTCCTTGAGGGTTAGGGACCTTAGATTGTACGCCCCTTGAGGGTTAGGGACTTTAGATTGTACGCCCCTTGAGGGTTAGGGACCTTAGATTGTACACCCCTTGAGGGTTAGGGACCTTAGATTGTACGCCCCTTGAGGGTTAGGGACTTTAGATTGTACGCCCCTTGAGGGTTAGGGACCTTAGATTGTACACCCCATGAGGGTTAGGGACTGATGTGAATGTACAATATATATGTAAATCGCGGAATAAATTGATGGTGCTATATAAGTACCTGTAATAAATAAATAAAATAATAGGTATAATGGTTCTTTAAAGTAATCTAGTTGTAGGCCCGCGCAATTCAAAGTGAGTTAAATGGAAACCAAAACAAAACAGAATTCATCTCCACTGATACAGAGATGATGCAGCTGAAGTTTTATGCTGGACTTGCTTTTTGTTAAAAATGTAGCTAGCTCCTCCCCCTTTGCTCTCTGAGCCTTCCTATTAGTCCTTTTAATGTGATGTCTGATGTGTGTCTGATTAGCGCTGGAATAATAAAATTGAGCCTTCTGATGGATGTAGAGTGAAGAACATCTTCCTTCATGGAAGTTGACCTGCGATGATAAACCCCGTTGGTGGATATTGAGGAGTGCCTAGTACAAAAGTCCATATCACTTAAAGTTCTTTTTGAAACATTTATTGGATAAGAGCATTAAATACGTCCAACATGTTTCAGAGAAAAGACCTCCCCCTTTCTCAGGGCTTGACCAGTGGATATGATCGCCCAACTGTTGTAGGGCCGCTACAATAGAACAGCCTTTATCAAGCCCTAACATAGGCCTTCTATTGTATCTCATCATGGTTGTAATAATATCTACTGCTCAAGTCTTGAGGAAAAGGGAGGCTATTCCCTCGAAACATGTTGGCCGTATTTGATTCTCCTTACCAACAAATATTTCAAAAAGGCTTTGAAGTGATATGAATTATTGTACTATTATTATTATTATTATTATTACTACAAGTTTATATAGCGCCAAAGGGTTTGCTCAGCGCTGTACAATAGTACTAGGCACTTTAATGTGGTGAGCAGCTTCACAAACTAACGTGGAGCCCTCAAACGTTGGTAGAGGAGGTGGACCCAAACAGGTTGGAATTAACTTTAGCTGCCTACATCTCCTGATGCACCAATCATTATGAGATGCAGATTTGACTGAAGATAATCTCTGCTTCTGTATATTCCCTCACCTAATCAGACTGAATGATGACAGGTTCCCTTTAAATATGTTTCATATTTTCTTGTAGTGTTATGGCTCTGTAGGTTTTATTCCCCTTTCCGGCTTCATTCTGCTGCCTGTCAGTAGCGGGAGTGAGTCTCCTCTTGCAGTTAAAATAATGGACAATATTAGCGGGAACATTCTGCTCCCTCGCTGGAACACCGGCAGAATACAAAACTTTATCGATCTCGCTTCTGTCTCCTGTAACCCTTTCCTGTCCTCCAGAGATGAGACTGGCCTGAACTAACAGAAAATAAAGAGAAACTCTACATATGTGCAGGCCAGGCGAAGAGTATTTTGTAAGTGCATATTGGAATCTCTCTGACTAGCCAGGCCAGTTTGGTAGACAGGTCACACAGGCCAGTGCCCATAGAGGCACGCTGCTTCATTTTACATATATATATATATATATATATATATATATATATATATATATATATATATATATATATATACACATATACAGTATGTACATGGATATATATGTTTATTATTATACAGGGTTTATGTAGCACCAACTGTTTGCTCAGCGCTTTACAAAATGAAGGTAGACATTACAGTTACAGTACAATTTGGTACAAGAGGAAGCAGAGCTTACAATCTACAAGGAAGGGTGGAGTAATACAAAATAGCTGTGGGGGGGATGAGCTGACCCAGGAACTCTGTATTACATACTACTGACCCCTCAGCTCTTCATCACTCCTGCCCCCTTCACTCTGCATTACCTGCTCATGACTCCCTCGAGTCAAGTATACACGGAACCATTCACAAAGTGGAGGGCTTCTCGCGCATGCGCAGTGGGCACCCGGCTGCGAAGCTGCAAGCTGTCACAGCTGGGTGCCCACACTAAAGATGCCGGGGCCAGGGAGAGAAGACGGCCGGTGAAACTAGCCGAAGTGAGGACACCGATGGACCGAGGGACAGGTAAGTGGCTGTATTTTAAAAGTCAGCAGCTACAGTTTTTGTAGCTGCTGACATTTATATATATTTTTTTCAGCTGGAACTCTGCTTTAAGCTTTGGCAATAAAACCTGGAAGCTGATTGGTTTCCATGCACAGCTGCACCAGATTTTGTACTCTCCAGTTTTAGTAAATCAACCTCACTGGGTCGAAGGAGGTATGGCAAAGCTAACATTTTCTCTCAAAGTAGATGTAATCCCAGTCACTAAACTCTCCTAGAAGCATTATCGTGCTTGCTGAAGGTTTTTAAAGTAATTTTCAATATGTTTACATCTGCAAATTTTTGTCACATGAGGTACAGCATGTGAGTGAATGCAATGTGCATTACATAAAACTGACCTCTGAATTCTGCATTACTTATTCCTGATATCTGCACTCTGAATTACTCACTACTAACCCCTTCACTGTGTGTTACATACTACTGACCCCTGCACTGTGCATTACGTATCCCTGATCCATGCATTGTGAATTATATGCAGTCATACTACTGACCTCTGTAATCTGCATTACATACTACTGACCTCTGTAATCTGCATTACATACTCCTAGCCCCTGCACTCTGCATTACATACTACTGACCATCTGAACTTTTCATTACTTATTCCTGACCCCTGCACTATATGTTGAATACTTATGATCTCTGAACTCTACATTACTTATTCTTGATCTCTACACTGTGAATTACATAATGCTGACCTCTGCTCTCTGTTTTACATACCACTGACTTCTGAACTCGGCATTACGTATCGCTGAACTCTGCATTACATACTACTGACCTTTGCAGTGTGTGTTACATACTCCTAACCACTGGACTCGGTGTGACTTACTACTGACCCCTGCACTCTGCGTTACTACTAACCTCTAATCTCTGCATTACATATCTCATATTGACCTCTGCACTCTGTATGACATACTACTGACCTCTGTAATCTGCATTACATACTCCTAACCTCTGCACTCTGCATTACAGATTACTGACCATCTGAACTTTTCATTACTTATTCCTGACCCCTGCACTATATGTTGAATACTTCTGATCTCTGAACTCTACATTACTTATTCTTGATCTCTACACTGTGAATCACATAATGCTGACCTCTGCTCTCTGTTTTACATACCACTGACTTCTGAACTCGGCATTACGTATCGCTGATCGCTGAACTCTGCATTACATACTACTGACCTTTGCAGTGTGTGTTACATTCTCCTAACCACTGGACTCAGTGTGGCTTACTACTGACCCCTGCACTCTGCGTTACTACTAACCTCTAATCTCTGCATTACATATCTCATATTAACCTCTGCACTCTGCGTGACATACTACAGACCTCTGGCTTACTTACTCCTGACCCGTGCACTCTGCGTGACATGCTACTGACCTCTGTCTTACTTGCTTCTGACCCCTGCACTCTGCGTGACATACTACAGACCTCTGGCTTACTTACTCCTGACCCATGCACTCTGCGTGACATGCTACTGACCTCTGTCTTACTTCTGACCCCTGCACTCTGCATGACATACTACTGACCTCTGTCTTACTCCTGACCCCTGCACTCTGCATAACATACTACTGACCTCTGTCTTACACCTGACCCCTGCACTCTGCATGACATGCTTCTGACCTCTGTCTTACTTCTGACCCCTGCACTCTGCGTGACATACTACTGACCTCTGTCTTACACCTGACCCCTGCACTCTACGTGACATACTACTGACCTCTGTAAAACTTGCTCCTAAATTCTGCATCCTGCTATACTTATTACTGACCCAGGAACTCTGTGTTACATACTAATGACCTCTCAGTTCTGCATTACTCCTGCCCCCTTCACTCTGCATTACCTGCTCATGACTCCCTCGATCTGCGTTACTTACTCATGACCCCTTCACTCTGCATTACCTGCTCATGACTCCCTCGATCTGCGTTACTTACTCATGACCCCTTCACTCTGCATTACCTGCTCATGACTCCCTCGATCTGCGTTACTTACTCATGACCCCTTCACTCTGCATTACCTGCTCATGACTCCCTCGATCTGCGTTACTTACTCATGACCCCTTCACTCTGCATTACCTGCTCATGACTCCCTCGATCTGCGTTACTTACTCATGACCCCTTCACTCTGCATTACCTGCTCATGACTCCCTCGATCTGCATTACTTACTCATGACCCCTTCACTCTGCATTACCTGCTCATGACTCCCTCGATCTGCGTTACTTACTCATGACCCCTTCACTCTGCATTACCTGCTCATGACTCCCTCGATCTGCGTTACTTACTCATGACCCCTGCACTCTGCATTACTTACTGCTGGCCTCTAAGCTCTTGTTCAGGTAGACCTCCATTTCTGCAAGGTTGCCTATCCCTGTTCTAATATGACAAAAGCACCAACCTATAAGAACCATTTACATTTCTGACTGCTGCATTCAGCTCACAGAGAGTCCTATCCCGATCGATGTATCCTGTGCTCATAGTCTGCATGTTTTTTTGACACTGCGTCCTCAGCTTGTCTGCAGGTGACGATGATGTCCTCTCACCTCCACACGCGGTCCTCTCGTATTGATCAGTGTTTTGTCTCCACAGGATTTGTTAATCACAGCGCTGGACATGATGAAACTGGAGAAAATCGAGTTTGGAGGGATTAAAGGAAAAGTCTTGAGTCAGACAGTGGCGGATATGTACCTGGAGTTTCAGGAAACATACAAAGTGTTCTCAGAGCGAACCTACGATTGCCTGGACAACGAGAACAAGGTGGGGATCTGCATTCTACATCTGAACAAAATGTCCATGCACACTGCTTAGGGTGGGTCACATAGACTGGAGAACGGTGGGATATTTCTCCAAATCAGAACCTCTCTAGATCCTCTCTGCATGCTTCCCTTGCCAAAAACTACCTCCTTGACTTCATCAGAACCCTCCCATCATATATAAGTTCCCCCATCACATCAATGGTTCCCCCGACCCAACAGAGGTCCCTCTATGGCATCAGAGACCCCTCATAACTTCATAGGTTCCCCTTCACGCCAGCGTACCCCTATCACATCAGAGGTCCCTCAATCACATCCACAACCCCTCATACCTTCAGAGGTTCTTCTTCACATCAAAGTACCCCCTTTAAGTTATCTGAAGAGCCCCTATACAAGAGATCCCTCCATCACATCAGAGTCACCCCTATACATTAGAAGCCCCCTATGCAGGAGTGCCTTCATTACATTAAAGCCTTTCCATCACATCAGAGTCCCCCCTTCACATCAGAGACTCTTCATAACTTCAAAGGTTCCCCTTCACATCAGCATACCCCTATCACATCAGAGCCCCCCATCACATCTGAGAACCCCGTACAATTTGAAGCACCCCCCATACATGAGATCCCTGCCATCACATCAGAGACCCCTCATAGCTCCAGAGGTTGTCATTCATGTCAGTTTACCCCCATCACATCAGAGTACCCCCTTTTATTTAAAGAGCCCCCTATACATGAGATCCCCTCCATCACATCAGAGTCACCCCTATACATTAGAGGCCCCCTAAACATTCCTCTATTACATTAAAGCATTCCCATCACATTAGAGCCTTGCCATCACATCAGAGACCCCTCATAACTCCAGAGGTTCCATTCACATCATTTTACCCCCATCACATCAGAGGCCCCCATTCACATCAGAGTACCCCCTTTAAATTGAAGAGCCCCCCTGTACATGAGATCCCCTCCATCACATCAGTCACCACTATACATTAAAGGCCCCCTATACATGAGTCCCTCCATTACATCAAAGCCTTCCTATCACATGAGAGCATCTCCATCACATCAGAGGTCCCCCCAAATCACATAATCCCCATTACAGGGCTCCTAACCACATAGTCCTCTATCACAGACGAGAGTCACCCATTAGTGTGGTGTGGGTGAGCCAGTTGTTGTCACCATCCCAATAAATTATGTCATATGTCCTGGTCCTGGAGTGTTATTGGTTGTTATATTGCTGGCAGCTGGCTCACCTGCACCATGGCAACTCATTTATTTATTTCAGGTACTTATATAGCGCAGTCAGTTTACGCAGTTCTTTACATCTATATTGTACATTCTCATCACATCACTCATGGTGCTGATTCACGACAAAACGAGTTCTGTGCTCGCAGCACCCAAGGGGAACCCAGACAGCACCTTGCAGCACCCCGGAGGAACCCAGATGGCACCTTGCAGCACCTCGGGGGAACCCAGATGGCACCTTGCAGCACCCCGGAGGAACCCAGATGGCACCTTGCAGCACCCCGGAGGAACCCAGATGGCACCCTGCAGCACCCCGGAGGAACCCAGATGGCACCTTGCAGCACCCCGGCGGAACCCAGATGGCACCTTGCAGCACTCCAGAGGAACCCAGATGGCACCTTGCAGCACCCCGGAGGAACCCAGATGGCACATTGCATCACCCCGGGGGAACCCAGATGGCACCTTGCAGCACCCTGGGGGAACCCAGATGGCACCTTGAAGCACCCCGGGGGAACCCAGATGGCACCTTGCAGCACCCCGGGGGAACCCAGATGGCTCCTTGCAGCACCCTGGGGGAACCCATATGGCACCATGGTTGAGAAACACTGCCTTAGTAAATACATAATAAATTATACCTGCCTGGTATGTGTGGCTACTCTGGGTAGTCAGGGCATGAACTGAAGGCTATAGAATTCTGTAGTTTGTCCGGCATCAGCAATGAGATTTTGTTTCACATGTAGTGTGTCAGATGAGCTCGAGGGTTTAGACGTGAGAGTCGCTGGGCTCCTTTGACAGTGATCCAACTCAGTCTTACATCCCTGTTGCTGAGCAGACTACTTGCCAATCATTTCGCTTCCCAGAATTGGGGGGTTTCAGAGCAGGGGGCCAATCCTTTGAGCTGTGCGTGCTATGGATGACCCTCTGCTGTGGAGCGCGATCAATCTCCTCGCCCTTGACAGGACTGGCTGGATATTATTCCTCCAGCTGTCTGCTGCGTTGGCCTAATTAGTGAGCTAATCAAAGTTTTTATTAGATTGATATCCAAACCCTTAAAGGATGAGATTGTTTCATGTTCTGCCAGAGGCTGAACATCAGAGCGTACGACGACCTGTTGGCAGGAAGGACCGATACCTCAACAGATGAAGGCCAAACTTTCCATGCTAGCCAAAATTAGGGCCGCAATGTTCACCTTAATACAAAGTATCACATTTAGTAAATAGTTTTCTCAGGTGAGAGAGAATATAAAACCATCCAGAGGCTCTATGTGGTCAATGAGGATGATTTGCGCAAGATCAGGCTATGATTGTTGAATCTGTGGCTAACGGCAGACATTCTAGCTGGGAATAATAGATCTGTCGAGTTTTATTTATATAGATATTCAACATTGAATCTCTTCAATAAAACTGGTGGCGGTTCCGCCTATTCCTGGCTTGCTCCTCATTGTTCACGCCCATGGCTCAGAAAGGATGATTGGACTTAAAAAAACGGTCAGATTGTGGCAGTTAGTTTATGATTGGTTCAGTTGTAAATCCAGACAAAATTTGTTTTTGTAGAGTAAAGGAAAGCTAGAACCCTGGTCAGCTTTTTATATCTGGCCGAAAAGGTCTTGAACGGGAGTCACTGGACCCAAGGTTATTCTTGAATGGAAATAAAGTCCTCAGTCAAAGGTGGTGTGGTGCTTACCCTCGAAGGAGCTGATGATGTACGGGTCCCCTGAATCTGAAGGACGACGACCCTTCCGGCAATGCCACACTCTCAGAAACGCAAAGACTGAAAAGGGCTACACAATCAACAAGGCACCAATACCAACAAAAAGCAAAGCACCTGGAATGAACGGGTCCAAGGGTAAAGCAGATTTGTACAATACAACAAAAGAATGAGAAGACCGAGTATTTCTGTACTTGAACCCCTAAATCTAAGGGGAGGGCCTTAACTATAGGCAGTACTAGAAGCTGAAGGTCCTTTTAGTCTCTCCAAAAAGCAGTTCCACAAGCCATGGTGGTGCTAAACACTGGGGTCCAGAGTCCTGCTTTGGAGCACTCGGGTACATTTGTATCCCATAGTAAAGGGCATTAGTCCCCAAATTAGTTCCAGGTTAGGGTGGCACTTTACCTTTAAGAGGAGGTAAAGAAGTTGTGGCCAGCAGCCTCTCACCACTATGCAAGCCTCCTTCTATTCTCTGATGACCAAAACCTGTGGTGTTGGTGGCAAATCTGGGCTCTGTAGCATCAGTCTTTCATGAAACCAGTGACACCCCTCTCCTCCTGCTCACTGGATCTTGACGACACCTGTGGCCCCTGTGAGAATGCGGCACCACAGTCCTTTTCTTCCAACTCTGGCAACAGTTGCGTCTCTGACTCAGCGGCACCCTCCAACAGTCATATCATTCTCACGTGAGGCTGCCTTGAGTTCTGACTTTGTTTTCCTCCCTTCAGGAGCATACCATCCTCCTGGAACTTGTGGTCCTATACAGTTCTTCACTTAATAGAGGCTGTCTCCTGGGGACTATGAATCTAAACACGCTTGAGCTCATCCCTACTTTTCTGAGCTTTGACCACTGAGCCTCCTTCTTTGAGGACAACAAACAGGATTATACTTTTTTCTTTGTCCTCCCATTTTGTTGTAGCCCATGTGTTGGAAATGAGCCAGGATGCAGGAATGTATCATTGGGAGTATTTAAGCTATTCATCATGGGTGACAGAAAAGGCCTACAGGTATGGCATTTGAAGTCAACAATGGGAGAAATTCAGTAAAGTTACCGCACCACTTTTCCTGGAATTAATTGCTCTTGTTAAAGTGTGCCTAATTCAGAAAACATTTGCAACAGTTTTGGTTCTGACAGCAACTCATGTACCAGATTCAGGTAGTTTCTATGTTGTTCCACTTCTACATTTTGGGGCAATACCTGCACCAAACTCGAAATTAAATACTGAAAGTTCGTAGCTAATTAATACCAACCTTCTTTTGACATAAAGAGAAAGGTTACGTAAAGTGGTCTTGCGTGTGTTCTACAAGTGTGCCAAGTTCAAGTGCAAGTTCTAGACAGGTACATGAATATGCTGCACCACTTTTAGAACGCATGTGAGACACTTCTGCAAAATCTGTCTGTGGCAGTCTTTTATGGATTCCAGGGAGTGCATTTCTAAAGTACTCAGGCCCCTTGTGATCCATAAGAATTGATGAAGAGCTCTACTCCGGGCACAAACATGCAACAACCCCTCGGCTTCAATACTGATGGGTGCCGGCATCCAACAGCCTGCCGAAAATGAGTATCAAAAAGAATAGTGAGCTGAACGCCAGTTGCCACTCTTGTCTTCAGTTTGTCTCCTCCCAAGCCACGCCCCTCTGATGCATTTCACTTTTCCATGCGCTTAGTCTTAGAGGTCCTCTATGACCAAGCCTGTGGGAGGGTGAAACGCGTCAAGATAGACGTGGCTTAGGAGGAGACAAAGTGAAGCTGTTTTTCTACACATGGTGATTGGCTGGCAACTGGTGTGCAGCTCCTTTTTGTTTTTGATACTGAGGCCGCTTGTCTGCATGGAATTGGCACATGTATGGGGGCACGTGTGGGGTGCACATGTGTGGGGTGCACATGACTTCCTTATCCACTCACTACCCATTCAGATATCATTATTATATGATGGAAGTTCTGTTAAATGGGGACTTTATCTGCTCATGTATACACTGATCTTTTTAAATGTTTTCCCTGTGCAATTCCCAAGGTAGAAAGACCTGCAGAACATTCAGAATGTACAGATCCAGCCTGTCTTCATTTCAGGTTACAGGCTGTTGGATGATGAGTTTGGTTCTGAAGCAGTGTGTATTATGGTCTCTCTGACCCCGTGTTGTTTCTCATTAGGAGTTTGAAAAGGACGTCTCTGATTTTCAGCTGAGCGTGCAGGACATGGATAGACGTCTGGGCACCGTGTTCTGCCTGGCGTTCGATGACACCTCAGGCCTGGAGCACACCTTCAGGGTATGTAGCACTTCCTCGAAGGAAAAACATATACAGTACAATTAAGTAGCAGATGTCTAAAGCTATCATAACTTAAAGCTGAAGTTTATACCACTTATGTTTTGCCTTCCTGGTCCCCCCCCATTAATCCCTTCACTGATAATGACATTTAAAGGATAAGTTCACCTTCTCGGGTCGAATCCCCGAATGTTTCGTAAGAAATAGAAGTGTTTTCCAATGCCATTTCTAGCCCACCCATTCCAATGTACTTTTCTTTCACTTATCATACCCACAGGAGGTTTAAAATCTTGTCAGTTTATTTGCATTTTTTAAATGATTTTCAGATTCCACCCCCTTAAGAGTCGCTAGAGTTTTGGGTCCCACTATAGTCCTGCACATCCAGGCAACACGCATTCCCCTCCAAACTTCCACTCCAGAGTCAGTAAATAGTCCTTGAAGTTGTTTTGTTTTTCCTGATTTTATTAAGGGGTTGATCACTTGGATGGGGGATACATGGGATGCTCAATGGAGGACAACTTCCAGGAACTATGCACACGTGCTCAAGGGTTTCTCTTCTTTGGAGAGTAATCCAGCCTCTTCTGACGTACCACCCCAAACCTCAGATAGTTCTCCTATATTCAGCGGTGTGGAGGAATCCCTGGACAAAGGGATCTAGAGTCTGCTGTCTTAAAGTACAGTCCAGTTGGGGTTAGTTAGGCTTCTCGCTCAAAGACCCTCTCCCCAACTCCAGCCCAGGGGGTGTAGAATTACTCACTGTCCCTCTTCTGCAAGCCACAGGTTGGTAGCTGCCTTCAGGCCTTCTGCTGGGCTGGCTCCTTCCTTAGCTTCACAGATAGTCCCCTCTCAGGAGGCTAGTGAGGTCCAGCTTTCCTCCTGTCTGTCTCCTTCTTAGAGTCAGGCCCCTTCCCTGGTCTTCCTCCCAGGCTCCACACTCCAGCTCCTGCTCTCACATCTTCCACCCGAACTCTTGCCACTGAGCAACCTCAGTCATTCTTAAGGGCTGCCCTGATCCCATGCCAAGCCTCCTGCTTGGGGATTGGGCAGAATCCCTTAAGAGTGCAGACCAGCTCCTCCTCATCTCCGCCCATTAAGTTCTAGAGACTTTTGAGTCTCTAGATCATGGGGAGGTATCAGAGAACTGATCTGCAGAGCCTCTCAGCCCAGACCCAAATCTGACCCCTCTGACTATCTCTCCCGGCTGCTAATCAGCCTCCTAACTAAAAAATGATTATCTAGATCCCCCTGACTAACTAGGAGGGTGCTAGACATCACTTTCTGTAGATCATCTCTCAGCATTCTCCTCCTGTAGGCCATCTCCCAGAAGCCTTCACATCTTTATTGCATCATAGAAGAGGGTGTGATAGGGCACTTTCACCACTCTGGACCACACCTCCCTCATTACAATACTACCATCCACCCACTTTCTATACAATCTGATTTAGATCTCCCATCAACTATGTAGTGCAAGGGCCTGTCTGATTTGATACATATTGAATAGATTGTTCAGGTGTGTCCTCCTATTCCATAGTTCTGGTCTATAGGAAATTGTACAGAGATTGTACAACCAGATTAAATAGTGTATGGCCATTTTTGTACAAGAACATAGGAGGGAGTGGACGGCCCCGTTCACATCTCCACATTGCGAAATCTCACATTCCTGCATGCGTTTGTTTTGGGTATTTTGGAGTATTTTCACTTGTCACACATAGGGCAAGTGAATGGATTGTCCTACACACAACAATCGCCCCAGAAAAGCTCCAGGACTTTTTTTGGGAGCAGAGCATGGTGCGTTACTGCAGTTTTTGGTGCATTTGCTGCACTTGTGGTGCCTTTAACCACTTACCCTGCGCCGTATAGCAGATATACTGCTACATGGCGGCACGGGTGCTCAAGATCACGTATATATACGTGATTTTGCATTTCCAGGTAGGCAGCGCGCGCAAGCCCTACCCCTGCCGCCATTCATGCCCATGGATGTCAATCACCAGGTCCTGGACTGTGATTACCCGCCGGCGCCCGGTGATTACCGACAGTCACTGGCAGGGAGGAAGACTGTTTTGTTTTATTTAGCAAAAAATTAAAAACTCAGCGGTGATTAAATACCACCAAAAGAAAGCTCTATTTGTGTGAAAAAAATGATAAAAATGTCATTTGGGTACAGTGTTGCATGACTGCGCAATTGTCATTCAAAGCGTGATAGCGCTGAAAGCTGAAAATTGGCCTGGGCAGGAAGGGGGTATAAGTGCCCGGGATTGAAGTGGTTAAAAAAAAAACTAGTGTGCAAAATGCATCAAACGCACTACATGTGTTTTGGCAGCATCTTCATTGAAGTCTATTGAAACAAAATGCATCTTTTTGCGATTTAAAAAAGTCCCTTTCCAAAAATCGCACAGGTTGAAAGGGCGGAGATGTGAACTTTACCCATAGGAAATCCTGTTAAATGGACTGTAGTGCGTTTCTGCATAATGCAAAACACACCGCAAAACGCTTAGGTGTGAACCTAGCCTAAAGGAGACTGTACAGTCAGATTGTATAGTGTATGGTGAGCTTAATGCAGGCCATAGACGGGTCGTTTATCGCCCTAATTTGCGTCCGCACGATATTCACGCTGTTAGTGGGGCAATGCCGTCGGCCGTTTTTCATGGATCTTCTTGTTTCTTTTTATCGGTCATGCTGGAAAATCCACAAAAAAAACGGCCGTTTTTCGTAGACATTGGTGGCAGCATTGGAAACGGCAACGACTGATTTTTCGTTTATCGGCCGACAATTCGGCTGATAAACGGCCCATCTATGGCTTGCCTTAGAGAACCCAGGACACACTTCCAGGGGCGGACTGACAACTCAGGGGGCCCCCGGGCAATAGGGGATCATGGGGCCCCTGTGTCCTTGTCCAAACTCAAAAAAGCCTATGAAAAAGGTACCAGGGGCATCTCATGGGGCCCCCTACGGACTACGGGCCCTCAGGCACTGCCCGAGTTTCAAAATGGTCAGTACACCCCTGCACACTTCTGCTGTTCTCAATACCACAGCTCTATCCACACAGGCTGTTATCTGACCGCTCATCTCCTGCACACTCTGCTAAATGAACGAACTATGCAAGATGAAATAAAGATAGAAAAAAAAATCGATGTCTGTGTATTTAGTGAAAACGGTGATCACTGATTAATCGCATTGGAAGACTGTGCGCCTGTGGGTGATAGTGATCTGCTGGAAGGGGGGGAAGCCACAGATGTGTTTTTTAATGAGGTCAGATGATGAAATCCTTCCTGTGTCTTACTGGTTTTTCTGTCCTAAGGCCTGGTTTACACTACATGTGTTCCAGTGCGTTTTTTTTCTGCATCCAAAACGCACAGAAAGTAGGTTACATGGTTGTCAATGGCATGGTTCACACTTATGCTTTCAGTTCCAGTGCGCTCCGGTTCTAAAAATAAAAGTAGAGCAGGCTGCATTTTTCCTGCACAGAACTGTACTGGAACGCAGTAAAATGCATCAAAAATATACCGGAACGCACTGGATTGCAAAAAAAACACACTGGAATGCATCAAAAACGTACTGGACCCCAAATGACCCAAAAAGGAGGGGAAAAAGCGTCTGGAAGACATCCAGAATGTGCCCGAAGTCAAAAAAATGCATCAAAAACACACATGCAGACATGCATCCATACTGCATTTCTATGGTGTGAACCAGCCCTAAGCCTGGGTTCACATATATGCAGTTCGGTATATCGCATGTAATTCACACAGGAACCGCACCGCATTCCTGTGCAAAGCACACGCGATTTGTGTGCAATTTGATTGGTGTGATAGGAGTCATGCATTTTGTATGGCTCTAATCGCACCGCACCAGCACCAAAAACATGCAGGACCCTTTTTTGGGTCCGTACTAGAATCGGTTCGCACAGGTATCCATACCTATGCGATCCGATTCTGCACATTGCACCTCGTTATTTAACTTAACATACACACCCGCAGCGGTTCGCATGAACGGGGTGCGATTCTGATGCAGTGCAAAATTCACATTGAAAACAATGTGAATTCCGCACCGCATCAGTATGAAAAAAATAAAGTCATTTTGAGTTTGATGGCAGCAACACGGCTTAAAAAAGTTGGGAAAAGGCAACAAAAAGTTGGCAAATTAAGTGGTACTAGCAAGGAAGAGCACGGTCCAAGAACTTTTTGGAATTGGGGATGTACTTCCATGGGAAAAATGATATAATTGGAAATGAGAGATACATATAATAAAAGATTGTTTTTATGGGTAGACCAGGGGCGGACTGACAACTCATGGGGCCCCCGGGCAATAGGGGATCATGGGGCCCCTGTGTCCTTGCCCAAACTCCAAAAAGCCTATGAAAAAGGTACCAGGGGCGTCTCATGGGGCCCCCTGGCAGTGCCCAAGTTTCCAAATGGTCAGTCCGCCCCTGGGGTAGACAATAACTGTTACCTGTGTACTCATAGCATAGTGGCGGTGAGGAATTGCAGGTATCTACCCCAAGGACCTTACTCTTCAAAGAGTCTGTTCATAAATAGAGCAGGGGGTGAATGGCACGTTCTGTAGGCCATCACATTTTTGAAAGCTAACGAAGTAGCCTTTCTAAGGTTGGGCATATACCAGAGAAGTCCTATTTGAAAACTCATACGGAATGTTTGTTGAGATGGGTAGAATATAATCTTTTTTTTTATTTTTTTATTAATAGCGTAGCAGTAGAAATGAATAGAGGGTATCTGAAGATACAGTTCAACTACCCTGAGGACCTTAATCTTCACAGAGTCTTTTGATGAGTAGAGCAGGGGGTGAAGAGTATGCTCATTAGGCCATCCACAGCAGATCTTCTCAAATTTTTAGCTACCTAAGTTAGGCTTTTTAAAGTTGGCCGTACACCAGTAGAATTTAATTTGAACATTTTTATGGAAATTCAGAAAAATAATTTGTCATGGCATTCCATAGTACAGTTATGGACTAGGCACATTTCGTATAAAAGCTTTAAAACATTTTGTTTGATTGCCATATCAATGTTTTTAATTCCATATCCAGAACAAATGTTGCATTGGAATTTCATTTGTTGAAGAAAAAAAAAAATCCATCCTGCTCCTTCAAATTTTCTAGTAGTCAATAAAGTAAAAAACGATCATCAATTTGACCCTAGTTAACTATTGGATAATCAACGATCTTCCAAAAATGGATTTTTTGGAATGAAATTCTACTGGTGTGTGGCCACCTTGAATGTAGGATGGAATTAACCCAATTTATCAACATGCATGTGGTTGGAGAGCCAATGTTGTGTTATTATTATTCTGGCCAAGGACAGTGTCCTAGTTATCATAAGCTCAAGATGAAGGTCATCAAAGGGAATCTCCAATATTCTCAGAATTAAAATACTTTTTTACATTCTAGTATAACACAAACCTTCTGGCATTGATCAGGTGAGGTCGGGCAGTGGTGCCATCATACAAGAATGCTTTTTTATTTCAATTGGATATCATGTTTAGGTTTTTATGCCTTCCTCTGGATCTACTGTGGGTATAGGATTATAACTTTTGTTTTTTTTTATGGTTGAACTGGATGGACTTTTGTCTTTTTTCAGCCAGACTAACTATGTAAAAGTCTGTAGGTCCTACAAGGACAAAATGGGTCATCATAAATATTACAAAAGTTTTCCTAAACATACAATTCCATAATTGCCATATTTCTAAGTCTATTTGAAGTGCGATTTGCTCTCATATAGCATTGTTGAAGGTTTGTAGAGAGTAAGCAACATCTCGTACAATTGTTGTGGATAAGAGGGTTTCATAGTCTGTGTGTTCTGCTCCCAGTTGCTGGACATGTTTGGAAGTCTACTGGACCGTCCGCTGATTGCTCAGGACGCCTTTGATAAGTACCCCTTGCTTGTCTCCATGTTTGACCAAGAGCTGGATGATGTGAAGGCCATCTTTGACCAGCACATGATGGAAGACACGGAGCAAGGTACATTCAGCTTGGTAACCACAGTGACACATCTCTGTGTCCTTTTGCTTGATTTATAGACTAGAAAATGTTCCTGACCTCTAACACAAGTATAACATTCTCCTTACAGGGTATCCACAGATACACAGGAATATGCCGCTGGTGGCTGGTAACCTGAACTGGGCCAAAGAACTGAGAGAGAGACTGCAAATCCCTTACAGCAACTTCCGCCACATCACACATCCGTGAGTCATCCTAGTTTAACCCCCTTTATGGATCGGCAGCTTGGTAAATGTTCTTATGTAGGAGACGATATGGCGACTGTTTTGTAGTGCACCGTGCCATTGGGTTTTATTTCAGTCTGCGGGCATGCAGTCATGTTGTTTCACCTTATTTCAGGCTTTCTCAACCTTTTCAACCCTTGAAATAACTTTTGGGTCTGTATTATTCTTCTTGCGTTCAGTAAAATGCACACCCCAACATTAACAGTCAGTGGAAAAATACCTAATTACAACTGTCAGCAGGGAAATGCTCCCTTGGAGGACATCAGAAAAGAGTCCCTTTGATTTGTGGTCAATGCTAGCAGACCTACTTATATTGGTGGTCATTAGGAGAAGGGCCCTCTTACACTGGTAGTCAGTAGGAAGAATGTGAAGAAAGTCCTCCCTGTAGAGGTGGTGGTGCACGATATTCTGGGTGAGGTTGGGAAGATTCGGGGTCTTGAGAGGGGCAGAGAACCTCGGGCGGTCTGGATAAGGGCGTGGAGGAATATCAGACCTGCCTTTGGTGAACTGTCCATCTCTGGGTGAGGGGCTCTTTCCTTATACTGTTCTTTTCACTCCCGTAGTTTTTGTTGATTAAGATCTTTTTTGAAGAAGGGCTGCATGCATAAGGGGGGCGGGGTGGTTTCTTGACCTCACAGGTTTGATGTCTGGTGTAGTGATGTGAGTGGTAGTACGATTTATTTCCCCAATTATGTCATGTTCATTTCTGAGACGTTTGCTTTTGTCTGACAGCAGATTTTGCTATGTTTATTTTCGTTTTGCTGTAAATATATATAATTTATTTTTTTTATATTCTGTATAATATTTTATGTTTATTGATTGCAAGACTTTTAATAAAGAAAAATTGGGAAGAATGTCCCTTACATTGAGATCAGTATGAAGAATGCCCTTTCCATTGGTGGTCAGTGGGAAGAATACTCCTTACATTGGTGGTCAGTGGGAAAAATACTCCTTGCATTGGTGGTCATTTGGAAGAATGATCCTTACATTGGTGGTCAGTAGAAAGAATTTTGCTTACATTGGCAGTCAGAGGGAAGAATACTCCTTACATTGGTGATCATTTGGAAGAATGCCCCTTCCATTGGTGGTCATTGGAAAGAATGCCTCTTCCATTGGTGGTCAGTGGGAAGAATGCCTCTTCCATTGGTGGTCATTGGAAAGAATGCCTCTTCCATTGGTGGTCAGTCGGAAGAATGCCTCTTCCATTGGTGGTCATTGGAAAGAATGCCTCTTCCATTGGTGGTCAGTGGGAAGAATGCCTCTTCCATTGGTGGTCAGTGGGAAGAATGCCTCTTCCGTTGGTGGTCAGTGGGAAGAATCCCTCTTCCGTTGGTGGTCAGTGGGAAGAATGCTCCTTACATTGGTGGTCATTGGGAAGAATGCTCCTTATATTGGTGGTCAGTGGGAAGAATGCTCCTCACATTGGTGGTCAGTGGGAAAAATGCTCCTTATATTGGTGGTCAGTGGGAAGAATTCTCCTTATATTGGTGGTCAGTGGGAAGAATTCTCCTTATATTGGTGGTCAGTGGGAAGAATGCTCCTCACATTGGTGGTGGGAAGAATGCTCCTCACATTGGCGGTGGGAAGAATGCTCCTTACATTGGTGGTCAGTGGGAAGAATGTTCCTTACATTGGAGGTCATTTGGAAGAATGCTTCTTACATTGAAGGTCATTTGGAAGAATGATCCCTTACATTGGTGGTCAGAGGGAATAATGACCCCTTACATTGGTTGATATATTGGTGTAGTGTGACAGAAAATCTTAGCCGCTTTCAGCAAACGTTTTGTCAATCAACCCGTTGGCTGTGATTCGCAGTATGTTTTTTCCTGACTTGTTCTATATAAATGGGAACTCTTTTTTTGTTTTTGTTTTTTGTAGGTGCATGGAGTCAGGTGAAGGTAAAAGAATGAAGATGAAGTATGAGGAGATGATGGATCTGCTTGACAAGTAAGGTCCTTATTTATATTGTCAGCATTTTGGCAGAAGTTTCTTAAAGCGGAACTTCAGCTTAAAAAAAATTTGCATTACAACCTTCTTACATTCCTGCGCGCAGTTTTTTAAAACAAAAAAATATCCACTTAGCTGCCCATGCGAAGATCAATGTACAATCTCGGCATACTCTTGTGCTGTAATGAACAAATTCTCGTACGCATCTGTGTGAGTTGCATTATCACCAGGTTTGGGTCATTGACGGGCAGTGGCTCCAGATGCAGCATCATCATAGGGGGGGGGGGGGGCAGCCTGCAGTGAGCCTTGCCACACACACACACTGGATCAGTGCCTGGCTGCCAGGGGGACACAATGTCTGCTCTGACAGCTACTGCTGTCCCACCATGCTCCTATTCCCTGCCCCAGCCAATGCAAAAAACACACCACGCATGCGTGACCACTTCCCAGCTGTTAGAAAGCAAGCAAATATTGGGCCACGAGCGCATAGTGCACACTCCATGCCAACCATATGCAGCTGGAGCAAAGGGATTATTAACTTGTGTTCAAACTCCATTCCATTTATGAGGTTTTTATTGTTGTCTGAGTATCTCCCTAGGGAGATTCCCCTTTACGTCCTGTGTGGTCATATAATTGGAAGTAAGGTGAAACACCCCAGCGGGGACACAGACCTTTCCTAATCTATGCAGGGCTGTGGATAAGGGGGTACCACCAGTCCTCCTGTATGGGGCCCAGGCCATCAGGAGGTCCAAGGCAGCTGGGTGAATCAGATGTGGTCAGGGAGGGTGATTGGCACAGTGTGTGGGGGGGCAAATACTAGAACCAATGCCCTATATGGTTCTCTCTACAGCAGCTGAAAGACGGCTTCTTCTCCTCTTCCTCCCGCTGGCTCTCAGCTGCTGCAGGGGGAGCCATACAGGGAATCAGTTCCAGTGATTGTCCCCCTGGTGCACCCATCACCCTCCCTGTGTATCATACATTTCCCCCTGTTGCCCAGGCCCCTCGCAGTGCTGCCGGCTTCCCTTCTGTCCTTCCCACCAGCAGCTGCTAGCACACAATGGGATACTTCAGGATAGAGAGTAGGGGAAGGGTCCGGTAAATATGTCACATTTACTAGCCCCTTCCCTGAATGAACACAATGAGTATCAGTACCAATCACTCACTATGCTCATTCATAACTGAAGAATAGTAAACTGTGTTTTTTTGGGGTTTTTTTTTTGGGGGGGGGGGTGCTGGCAGCTTGGCTGTATGGGGCCCTCTGGTTTCTAACAGCAGCCTGAATCTATGCAAAACTACAGAGAACGGTAAGAAAAGTTTTGACTGGTGCTCTCCTTTTTAGCTTAATTTTTTTATTTGTAGTAAAATAGAATTATAGCAGCCTTAGAGGTCTATAAACTATGGCAGAGGACACAACGAAAGTGAGCCATATAATTGGAGTTTTACGATGTCTTTACAATTTATTGGGTATCAGTTTGCTCATTAGGAATTAGTAGTATGATCATTTTCCTGGAGATTAGTTGTCGTGAACGTAGAGCGTATGGGGAAATATGTCATCCGCACATGCATGGGCAAACGCCAATGCAGAAGCGATCATCATATACAAGAGTATAGCTGCATATGGCCTTTCACTTGTATTGGTGGCTCTAGGCAGCTCCTGCGGCTTCCTGGGGGCAAAAATGTGCCGCGGACTTGTGGCTAATCAAGGTCTGTATGGATGAGGCATTATTACATACATGATGATGTCTACATTGCCTGGGCTACTGTATCTTGATGCACTGGCTTGGCATCTGTTTCCTGTAGAAACTCTAGAGCTCCAGTAAACGGAACACACCAGAGGCTCTCCGCTCTTTTCCAGCATGGGAGCACAAAGAACAGTTTATCAGCTTTAATTGGAAGGCTACAAAGGCCTGCAGTGTCCTCCGGGGGCTCCTGTGAAGTCAAAGGCTTGAAATAAGAGCATCTTGTTAATTGGGCTGCGAGCAGGGGGATGAAAAATTTTAATTACCTCTCCAGATCAATGATCAGATGCAGAATTCCGATAGCCAGCATCTGTGGGGCCAATCTGTAAACTTCAGATTATTCTCTGGGATGACGGATGCTGGGGCTAGTAAACTGGAGTCTGTCACGTCTGAACATTGACAGGAGCTTAATTAATACTCTGTACTCCATACAGTAAAGAGAGAATTCTGGATATTCTGCAGAGGGGAGATGTCGGTGTTAGTTAGTGTGTGTGCACTGTTCTTAGTACATGGATCATCTGTGCAATCATCAATGTTCCCAGTACTGGATATATCATTTCAGTGTATTCTGACCAAACTCATCACTGTGTCAGCTGCTAGTGGTGCATTGTGAACACCGTGAACGTTCAAGGCAGTAGTTTGTGTCTCTGCCCCTCCCACAATGGTGAGATTTCCTGCAGTAGTTTGTGTTTGCCCTTCCCACAATGGGGAGGTTTCCCGCAGTAGTTTGTGTCTCTGCCCCTCCCACAATGGTGAGATTTCCTGCAGTAGTTTGTGTCTCTGCCCCTCCCACAATGGGCAGATTTCCCGCAGTAGTTTGTGTCTCTGCCCCTCCCACATTGGTGAGATTTCCCCCAGTAGTTTGTGTCTCTGCCCCTCCCACAATACTGAGATTTCCCCCAGTAGTTTGTGTCTCTGCCCCTCCCACAATGATGAGATTCCCTGCAGTAGTTTGTGTCTCTGCCCCTCCCACAATGATGAGATTCCCCCAGTAGTTTGTGTCTCTGCCCCTCCCACAATGGTGAGATTTCCCCCTGCAGTTTGTGTCTCTGCCCCTCCCACAATGATGAGATTCCCTGCAGTAGTTTCTGTCTCTGCCCCTCCCACAATGGTGAGATTCCCTGCAGTAGTTTGTGTCTCTGCCCCTCCCACAATGGTGAGATTCCCTGCAGTAGTTTGTGTCTCTGCCCCTCCCACAATGGTGAGATTCCCTGCAGTAGTTTGTGTCTCTGCCCCTCCCACAATAATGAGATTTCCCCCAGTAGTTTGTGTCTCTGCCCCTCCCACAATGGTGAGGTTTCCCGCAGTTGTTTGTGTCTCTGCCCCTCCCACAATGGTGAGATTTCCTGCAGTAGTTTGTGTCTCTGCCCCTCCCACAATGGTGAGATTTCCCGCAGTAGTTTGTGTCTCTGCCCCTCCCAGAATGGGGAGATTTTCTTGCACTAGTTGATGTCTCTGCCCCTCCCACAATGGGGAGATTTCCTGCAATAATTTGTGTCCCTGCCCCTCCCACAATGGTGAGATTTCCTGCAATAATTTGTGTCTCTGCCCCTCCCACAATGGTGAGATTTCCTGCAATAGTTGGTGTCTCTGCCCCTCCCACAATGGGGAGATTTCCTGCACTAGTTGGTGTCTCTGCCCCTCCCACAATGGGGAGATTTCCTGCACTAGTTGGTGTCTCTGCCCCTCCCACAATGGGGAGATTTCCTGCACTAGTTGGTGTCTCTGCCCCTCCCACAAGGTCATACTAAACTATTATCAGCAATCCAGCGGGGAGGTTGAACCATCATTTAGCTCTGTAGTTGTTGTGGCGACAGAACCAGATATTGGTGTTGAGTGTTACCGTATTCAGTATAAAATTAGTGACTTTTGTGTGTTATACTGATCTATCCATTCTTCTTCAGGTACACAGAGAAACTGTACGCAGCATGGTGTCAGACCGTTTCAGAGAAGTCCCAGTACAATCTCATGCGACCTCTCGTCACGCGGGATGAGCGCCTCAAACTAATCAGTGTTAACTTTGATCCTCAGGTACGGTGATGGGAATGGTACCACGGAATGTATAGAAAGTTTCCTATAATGTACCATCGTTCATGGGACAACAAAAAAAAAAATCTGCAAAGATACTTCAATTTGTTTTTATCAAAAAAGCCACACTGGGGGATGGGAGACTGAGGAAATCCTTCCTCCTACCTGCAGCAGACTGATGACATCATCTCAGCCTAGGCACAGTCACTGAGTAGAGCTCAGCTTTTTAATGATAAAAGGTGGAGCTTTTCTGAACAATAATTTCTGTATATTGTGACATGTCAGAAATACATTAATGAAGACTTGTACGGTTACTGGCAGGTCCACTTTAAGCACCCATCAACCTGAAATGTCCAATCACACAAAATGTCACACTATAGGGCACCCAATCAGGAGCAAGGAGCAGCAGAGAGTTCCATTATAAGTTATTTCCCGCAAATCCTTACATGATAATTTGTGAGTGTTCCTCGTGGTTTTTATGGGTTTATTAGGCGTGTGATGGTTTACTGGTTCTATTGATTTTACACTTGTCTGCGGTTTACAGTCAACCTATAAATTTCAAGATAGACTCTTTTTATGTTCCCGGTTCACCAATTTGTTGTAATGTCACTCGGTGTACATTCATGCAGTACTCAGGTATAAGGGCAAACATAATATATTCCCTCTGTGTAAAGGAATCCTGTGCTGAGAATTGACTAGATGGCCTCTGATTTTCAAAAATTCTGTAAAAGAATGTATTCCTAATAGTGATAGGCCGAACACCCCCCTGTTCTAGTTTGCGGTTGAACATTTGAACCCAATGAAAGTTCGACTGCGAACGTCGAGGGGACAATTCACTAAGCGGTATCTTATCGCATCTGAGTATGTGGTAAGATCCCACACAGCGACTAAAATACGGCATGAGTTATATTATTAGGTCATGCGGTATTTTCGTAGTGAAAACATCCTTTAATGTTGCAGCTGTCAGTGGGGTTCCCTGCTGACAGCTGAATGTAAAAAGAATTGCCGGCAATTAAAAAATAAAAATGTGTGGGGTTCCCCCCCATCCATACCAAGCCCTTTAGGTCTTCTATGGATTTTGAGGGCAACACCCATACCAAAATTAAAAAAAAAATGGAGTGTGGTCCCCCCCAAATCCATACCAGACCCTTATCCGAGCATGTTTCAGCTGTCAGATGGGTTCCCTGCTGACAGCTGAATGTAAAAAGAATTGCCAGCAATTAAAAAAAAAAAAAGTGTGGCTCCCCCCCCATCCATACCAAGCCCTTTAGGTCTGGTATGGATTTTGCGGGGAACACCCACGCCAAAATGTAAAAAAAAATGGGGTAGGTTCCCCCCCAAAATCCATACCAGACCCTTATCCGAGCATGTTTCAGCTGTCAGCGGGGTTCCTTACTGACAGCTGAATGTAAAAAGAATTTCTGGCAATTAAGAAAATAAAAAAAAAACGTGGGGTTCCCTCCCGTCCATGCCAAGCCCTCTTGGACTGGTATGGATTTTGAGGGGAACACCCACGCCAAAATGTAGAAAAAAAAGGGGTAGAGTCCCCCCCAAAATCCATACCAGACCCTTATCTGAGCATGTTTCAGCTGTCAGCAGGGTTGCTCACTAACAGCTGAATGTAAAAAGAATTGCTGGCAATTAAAAATTTAAAAAAAAAAGTGTGGGGTCCCCTCCCCATCCATACCAAGCTTTTTAGGTCTGGTTTGGATTTTGAAGGGAACACTCATGCCAAAATGTAAAAAAAAGTGGGGTGGGTGGGTCCCACTGGGAGGTGGGGTGGGTCCCGGTGGGTCCCACCCCCACCCCCACCCAAAATCCATATCAGACCCTTATCTGAGCATGCAGCCTGGCAGGTCAGGAAAGGAGGGGGGGTGAGCGAGCGCCCCCCCCCCCCAACCATACAAGTCCACATGCCCTCAACATGGGAGGGGGTGCTTTGGGGGACAAGGGCCTCTTCCCCAGTGGCTGTGGGGGTCTGCAGGCAGGGGGCTTATCGGTATCTTGAATCCCTCTTTAACTAGGGGGCCCCCAGATCCCCCCAATGAGTATGGAATACATGGTACTCATTCACAAAAAAAAGTGTAGTGTAAAAATGACAGTAGACAGTCTTTGACAAGTCCTTTATGAAAAACGAAAATGAAAAACTGTTCCCCGAAGTAGATCCAATTTCAATTATGATGATGTGCAATAAGTCCATCCGTGACATTTCCTGGCTACTAAATATTCCACGCTCAACTGGTAGTGGGATTATAACAAAGTGGAAGCAACTGGAAACAACAGCAACTCATCCACCAAGTGGTAGGCCACGTCACATGACAGGGCGGGGTCAGCACATGCTGAAGTGCGCAGAAGCCGCCAACTCTGCAGACTCAATAGCTAAAGACCTCTTGTGGCCTTCAGACATGAATGTGCGAGTTTGGGGTAGAGGAACTTGACTGGCCTGCACAGAGTCCTGACCTCAACCCCATAGAACACCTTTGGGATGAATTAGAGCGGAGACTGCAAGCCAGGCCTCCTCCCCCGACATCAGTGCCTGACCTGACAAATGTGCTTCTGGAAGAATGGTCCAACCTTCCCATAGACACCCTCCTAAACCTTGTGGACGGCCTTCCCAGAAGAGTTGAAGCTGTTATAGCTGCAAAGGGCGGAGCCAACTCAATATTGAACCCTACGGACTAAGACTGGGGGCATTAAAGTTCATGTGCATGCAAAGGCAGATGGCCCAATACTTTTGGCAATATAGTGTATCTCTAAAACAGCTTAAAAGGGACATTTGAGGAGGAATCTTTGGTAAGAATTAGAGCGAGGACTGCGAGCCAGGCCTTCTGGTCCGACATCAGTGCCTGACCTGACAAATGTGCTTCTGGAAGAATGGTCCAACCTTCCCATAGACACCCTCCTAAACCTTGTAGACGGCCTTCCTAGAAGAGTGGAAGCTGTTATAGCTGCAAAGGGCGGGGCCAACTCAATATTGAACCCTACGGACTAAGACTGGGGGGCCATTAAAGGTCATGTGTTTCTAAAGGTAGGCGGCCCAATACTTTTGACAATATAGTGTGTTTTACAGTGGTGGCCTCAGTCACTATTCCACGGGCCTGGGCTGGGGGAAGTCTGTGCCCTTGGGTGAGATGATGAATTTGGGAATAGTCTATATTCTATGGACTAACAATAGAATTCCTAGAAAAATAAAGCTGCCTGCTAACTCCTGTATAAAAACCATGACTGTATATTACCCGTTGACCAATCCAGCACTTGTCATTCTCACAGTTTAATAAAAATGTGACAGAGGTTCTAATTCTTCTCTGCCCCAATCAAAGCAAAACAATTTTGGCTCTACATTAACTTTAATAGGAAATTTGTCTGGATTTGCACATTTGACATCTTTACATTATTACATTAGGAGTTTGACCCTCATTTCCTCAAAATTTTCAGAAATTTTTTCTCCATATAGACGTTTATAATTTGCTAATGCTTCATTAACTTGATTCATTCAGGCAGCATAGGTGAGATTGAAAATTTACACTTAATGGCAGATAATTTTCTGGCATAAAATGAAATAGGACGATAAAACGGTCTACTGTGTTCATAAAGTTGTTTATGAGCCCTGAGAGATGCGATTGTGCTGGGTAGACTTGGTATACAATTTATGTACGATAATTACCTGACTCTATTAATTTCATATTTAATGGGGAGAACTGAGCTAAAAGCATAAAATGCAGGAAATAGTCTGCAGAATACATTCTGATAAGTTTCAACTTCAGCGTTTTGGCCAAGAAAACGCAAAACAGGAAAAGAGGTCTATGGTAAAGCTTGGAGTCAAAACTCTCAATTACTGGAAGACTGAAGGGACAGGCCAGCTAAAAAATTGCTTACTCCAGCATTATGTTGGGGTTGTATCCTAAGTAGCCATCGATTCCCATTTCCTAGGGACGGTCCCTGTTTTGATGGACTTGTTCCCGGTAAACCCATATCCTCAGGGGCAGTGGATGAAGAGCAATCAATCAAAGAAAGCTGCACCTCCGTTACATTTGTGTTTTTGTCCTCTGCAGCAAAAAAGTTTGACACCTGCAAAATGAAGCCCAATTTTTTTTTCTCATGCCTTTAAGGCGTCCTTCCTAATTACAGTATGTATGCTTAGCTTCATGCCTTTTATCTGATATATGTTTATTTTGTATTTACAGTGGGGATCGAAAGTTTGGGCACCCCAGCTAAAAATTTGTATTAATGTGCATAAAGAAGCCAAGGAAAGATGGAAAAATCTCCAAAAGGCATCAAATTACAGATTAGACATTCTTATAATATGTCAACAAAAGTTAGATTTTATTTCCATCATTTACACTTTCAAAAAAACAGAAAAAAAAAATGGCGTCTGCAAAAGTTTGGGCACCCTGCAGAGTTAATATCTTGTACTGCCCCCTTTGGCAAGTATCACAGCTTGTAAACGCTTTTTGTAGCCAGCCAAGAGTCTTTCAATTCTTGTTTGAGGTATCTTTGCCCATTCTTCCTTACAAAAGTCTTCCAGTTCTTTGAGATTTCTGGGCTGTCTGTCACGCACTGCTCTTTTAAGGTCTATCCATAGATTTTCAGCCTGCAGCCACATCTGCCAGGAGAATTGTTTGTGATACAAAGAAAAACCCACAGGCAACCTCGGGAGAAAATACAGGCTGCTCTGGAAAAAGACGGTGTGGTTTTTTAAAGGAGCACAATACAACAATTCTTAAACAAAAATGAGCTGTATGGTCGAGTTGCCAAAAAGAAGCCTTTACTGTGCCAATGCCACAAAAAAGCCTGGTGAGGCGTGTCAAGGTGTTGTCGGGCATTTTGTAACTGGGCTTTTTTTGTAGCATTGGTGTAGTAAAGGCCTCTTTCTAGCAACTCGGCCATACAGCTCATATTGTTTAAGAATTTTTGTAGTGTGCTCCTTAAAAAAATCCACACAGTCTTTTCCCAGAGCAGCCTGTATTTCTCCTGAGGTTACCTGTGGGTTTTTCTTTGTATCCCCAACAATTCTTCTGGCAGATGTGACTGTGATCTTTCTTGGTCTACCTGACCTTGGCTTAGTATCAAGAGATCTCTAAATTTTCCACTTCTTAATAAGTGATATAACAGTACTAATTGGCATATTCAAGGCTTTGGACATCATTTTATATCCTTTTTCATCTTTATAAAGTTCCATTACCTTGTTATGCCAGTCTTTTGTCAGTTCTTTTCTGCTCCCCATGGCTCAGTATCTATCCTGCTCAGTGCATCCATATGACAGCTAACAGGCTCACAGGCACTAAGTGCAATTTAAAAAGCCACAGATGTGGGAAATTAACCCTTAATTGCCATTTTTAACCTGTGTGTGTCCCATTCCGGGGGATGGGCACTTGTTATCAGCATTATCTGGGTGATTTCTGTTATCAATATGATTTAAAAAGGAGCCAAACAACTATGTGACAATAAATGGCTTCATATGATCATTATCCTTAAATAAAAGACCGTTTTTTTGGGCATGATTAGTCATATTTCCAATATAAATGCCAAAATTGCACGATTTCGGCCAAGCTATGCAAACCTTTGATCCACAACTGTATTACATTTTTGTTTTTGGGTTTAGATAGGCATAGGCTTTATACTAAAATTTAGTCTATGGATGAACAATCCCTTTGTATATCGATCAACTGGTATTGTCAGCTGAATAAATATTGGTCATCTGTACCGTTACAGCTGGTTTCTGTGCTGCGTGAAGTGAAATATCTGCAAACACTTCGTATGGAGACCATCCCTAAAGAAGCCGAGGACATCTTCTCATCCAAGGAGTCCTACAGACAGTACACCGCCAATCTAGAGCTTACAATCAACTGGTACAACAAGGTGATCAGCACCATCCTAGAGGTGGAGTTCCCTTTGGTGGAGGGCCAGCTGAAGGAGATCAATGTCCATCTAAAGCCTGCAGAAGAGACATTGAACTGGAAAGCAATTGGTACTGTTCTTGTCTTATGGAATATTTATATTTTTTATTATATTCTGTAAAGCACTGAGGGCATCCAGTGTCCAGTAACCCACAGGAACGCAAATAAATGTTTGTCATTCTTAGATTCTACAGAATGTCTGGTTTTCTAAGACTGTCCACTTTGGCCAAAAGATGTCACAACGTAGTCCTGATTATGGCAATTCCAAGAGAGAAAAGACCTTCCCACATTTGATTCTCTCCTCTCCTAAAAAAAAATTGGATGTGCTATTTAAAAAGTAAACCTATACATTACAAGCAAGGTTTTGCTGTTGTAACATTCCTTCAGGAAACCCCTCAGTTCCAAAACCTTAATAAATTAAACCCAAACCGCAGGACTAAAATCTAGACACTACAATACTCTACATTATTGGCCAATGTCGCTATAATGCTCTTTCTGTCTTTTTAAGGCATCTGGGATTACATCCAGCAAGTTAGAGACAGTGTCCATGACCTGGAGCGCCGGGTCCAGAAAACCAGGGACAATGTAGATGAAATCCAAGCTGTTATGAAGTCTTGGGTCCTGCCGATTTTCGAGCGGAAAGATGGGAAGAAAGACACTTTGCTTAATCTGGATGACCGCAATGAACGCCTGGAGAAACGATACAACCTGATCAGGGAATCTGGAAACAAAATTCACCAACTACTCAAGGTACAAACTGCAGGTGCAGGGAAAGTGTGGGCAGAGACCACCACTTTGGGCTGGGCTGGAGTCCCTACTACCCATTGTGGGACAGTACTCACCCTCACTGCAATGTGACATAGTTTGAGCTGGTGTTGGATTTATATGTATCTAAACGTATTATACATACCAGTTCCTAGAGGTGGTGGCTGCATTAGTTTTCTTTCTTTTAAAGACTTTTTTCAGTGATATGCAGCTTTGTTTATTATCATTATTATACAGTATTTATAAAGCGCCAACAGTTCGCTCAGCGCTGTACATTACAAAGGGAGACAGAACATGCGACAGTACCAAAACAATACAATGTGATACACGAGGGGTTTGAGGGCCCTGCTCTTTTGAGTTTACAATCTAGGAGGGAGGGGATAGTGGTACAGGAGGAGATAGCTGTGGGGGATGGAGTGGTAGGAAGAGTGGAGGAGGTCAGCAGGTTAGCAGGGGGTGGGGTAGGCTTCCCTGAAGAGGTGGGTTTTCAGGGTGTGCCTAAATGAGAGGAGAGTAGGTGATAGTCTGATGGATTGGTGTAGGGAGTTCCAGAGGATAGGTGATGTCCTGGAGAAATCCTGGAGGCGGGCATGGGAGGATGAGACCAGGGAACTAGGGAGAAGGAGGTCTTGAGAGGAGCGGAGTGTGCGTGTTGGGCGCTACTTGGATATCAGGTCGGTGATGTAGTTCGGGGCAGTATGGTGGACAACTTTGTACGTCAGTGTTAGCATTTTGAATTTGATCCGTTGGGCAATCTGAAGCCAGTGGAGGGATTGGCAGAGGGGGGTGGCGGAAAAGGAGCGGTTGATGAGGTGAATGAGTCCGGCTGCCGTGTTCAGGATGTATATTTATATGTCACCCTTAGATGGCAACCCACTTTCTGTCCAAGGGTGACAATGCTCACTCACCATACTGCATCAATGGAGGAACAACATTGTTAACCTAGAAATTGAAGTTTTGCAAAGTCTGCAGAATACCTCCACTGATCCTCTTCTCTTTATAACATCGTTGGAGATGTTTTGTAGTTCAGAGAGGTGAATTGGGAAGGGCTGTTAATACTCTTTGAGATAAAACTGCTGAGAGCGCAGGAACTTGGGAGCTCATTGGATTGCTGTATTTTTTTTTATGCACTTATTGAGCAGATATAACAAAAACCTTTTCAATGGTATATTTAACAGACCAAAAGGGAGAAAATATGAGAAGTTCATGGTTAGGGTTTACAAATGCTAGAGATTATTGCTTTTTAGCACCATATCAGGATGGCAAGACTCATTTTTAAGTTCCCTTTAATTACCATTGTAGAGGAGAAGTAGGCATGCTCACCTGTGCACCTTCCTAACTCTTAGACCCCACTGTACAAGTGATAAATTCCCCTTGCCACTAATAACTGTGAGCATCTGCAATACTGTTGCTTACAACATCCTCTCTGTCTGCAGATCAGTCTGCTTAGGAGTCCATTTGAGTCCAATTACCACTCTGTCATTTTAGCCAGCCCTGATGAAGGGGAATTGTGTGGCCCCAAAACACATTGACTGTCTTTTGCCCTGCTTGTTGTAACTAGTTGAACAATATAGAGTTTGGACTCCTAAGGATTTGGATTTGGCACTCTCTTTGATCTATTACACTTGGATTTTACAACTTGAATGAGTGTTCTCTCCTTGGTGGTCTCGGTTTTTATGGTGAGGTGCCGAACAATGGGCCAATTGGTTCCAAATAATGATTTTGCCCACATTTTGATAACCTGTGAAAATTCACGTCCAATGCCCCCCCCCACCACTACTTTTTCAAAGTGATAATTTAATTATAGCAGCCAACTATAGACAGCCCAATCTGCTTATAGTGCCACATCCCATAAATTGAATGGATAAAAAAAGATCGCAAAAACATCAGGATTTTAAGGGCATAAAAGAAATACCAAACAAAAATAAAAGTAAAAATGTTTGTCACTCTTTAAAGACACCGTGCATATAGAAAACATAGCAAAAAAGGTCCCTGGGCAAATATCAAAACCACAGTAGGACACATTAACATGAACAATGCATGTAGAAACCCTGACATGTTTCAATTCTTGACACGAATCTTCATCAGGGGGATGTATCACAATAGCTAGGACCATAGATTACATAATAATCATATTTGAGAGGGAACCACCCCAAAAAAGGTTTGAACTCCTGGAACACAAAAGTCACTTTGGTGTTTCCCATTGAATGCAACTTCAAAAATAAAACCCAAATAGAGGATAAATGGGTGCCACCAATGTCTTCAATTGCCAGGCTGACTTCCAGATCTGATGGCCATGTGACTGAATGAGCCCACATGCTTTGTCTATCTTGGTTGGGACATCTTACTCTTTTGTATTTTACTAGCCATCAAGTATCCCTTTCTTTTTTTGCATATGGCTGAGTGTATATACTATCAAGCATTTGTCTATTTTGAGTGGACCTTGAAGCCCAACATTGTTTTTGGATTTCTGCAACATTAGTGATATCCTGTGAATTTTTGGTGGTTAGCAATTGAAGACATCGGTGATGCCCGTTTTTTCTTTTTTGGCTTTTCTTTTTAAAGTTGCATTCAGTTGGAAACTTTATGGTAACCTTTGTGTTCAAAGAGTTCATACCTTTTTGGGGAGATTTGCCCTCTTAGGAAATATGCTTATGTAATCTATGGTCCTAGCTAAACCATTGTGATACATTGTTCTGATGAGGATTCGTGTGAAGAATTAAAATGCGTTGAGGTTTCTAAATGCATTGTTCATGATTATGTGTCCCACTCTGGTTTTGATATTTGACCATGAACTTGTTTTTGCTATGTTTTTATATGTGCTTTTAAAGAGTGATAATAAACATTTCTTCTTGTATTTTTGTTCGATATTTCTTTGGTGCCCTTAAAATCTTAACATCTTTCTTCCATTCAATTTATAGGATCTGGCACTATAAGCAGATTGGGCTATCTTTTTATCCTATTAGTTATAGCAGCCATTCTCCACCAGGATTCTGTGTATTCACCTAGTATTCCTCCAGTGGTGACTGGGGATTCCTTGAGTTGTGGCTAAGTGACCTCCCATCTGATGGTACTTGCATAGTTGTGTTCTTGCATGGCGACCACTTACTGTTATCTCACATATATATTCTTATTATTATGGTCAAATTTACCCCCCTAACTCCTCCCACAGTTTTTACACTACATAGACAGTAATATACGGAAACGTGCAGATTGTTCCCGATTGGTGTGCTATTACTTTGTGGAACGTTTCACTAAACGGTTCACGAAATATCAGCGTTTTTGTGGTGAAATTGGTCCCATAGGAATGAATGGCGGAATGTTCAAAACTAGTTACTCTGCCCAGTCCAACCTTTTCACAGTTACTCCAGCCACTCCAACCACACAACAGTTACTCAAGCCAATCCACCAAGTTACTCCGCCCACTCCAGTTGTAGACTACTGGTGGAGGCAAGAACACTTCACACAATTTCCCCAGAAATTGTAGCTTTTCTAGTTTTAGTTCTATTGCCACCTGGCAGAGTATGACTACAAGGGTGTCTTACTGGCCTTCCTTTTAAGGTGGGCTTTCGTCCCACTTACTGCCATCAATATATGACGTCTCAATGGACTAATCTTACAAGGGGTTCCCTGAGACCTAAAAATTATTTCAAGGGTTCCTCTGGGGCAAAAAGGTTGAGAAAGGCTGAGTTATAGAGATAAATTTGGTCTGGGAACTTGAGCTTCAATTACAGCTGGTCACAAAGGTGTTCATCCAAGTCATGGGCTGATACTCTGATGGTCTGTATGGTCATCTGCCAAAATATTGTGCTCCCTATGCAGGCTCAGGTGCAGGTTACACCCTAATCCTGGCCTCATCCTGATGTGGGGTCCTATTGGTTTTCATACCATGCGTTGCATAGGGTCACCAAAATTTGGCACATTGGTCATTATCAGCAGAGAGGTCAGCGACCATTTAAAAACATCTGATTGGTTAATCTGTGTCAAGGTTCTTCGTGCGACCTTGTTGCCCTTCAATCCGCCTTGCTGGAAAAAATAAAAAAAAAATAAAATATATATATATATAAATGTATATATGTGTGTATATATATATATATATATATATATATATCTTTATTTTTTTAATTATTTTTTTCTGTGTATATTAACAATGAATTTGTCCACTTAAATTAAATGATTTGCTGATTGCAGAAAAGATGTCTCAGAAGGCAGTAAGGAAAAGTTCACGTGGGGCCATTTAAACCTAACGCTGTCTGATTCCCCCCCTCCAAAAAAATGGAAATCATTGGCAGAAATCTGAGTGTATTAAAGATTCGGGCTCCCCGCAGGAATACAAAACATCTCTCCCCGATCTGAGGATGGGGAACGATGCCAAGTATAAAATTCAATTAAATGAACCTGGTCAACCTTACCTGTGTAATTTTTGTTGAAGGCTGTAAAAAATAATGAAAGGCTGATTTTTAGCAGAGGATTCATCGCGCACGGTTCCCCCCCAGCCATTCATTTTTCATTTTTTACATTTTCACTGAAAATGGAAGCTGCGTTTATGTCCACGGGGGATGCAGAGGTAGAATCGTGTGTTCCTTCCTCTAGACTTGCAATCAGCCGCGCTCTTGTTTTTCAGGAGAACATGGGACTCTTCTCCGCAGACCCGGATTCTGATACCTGGAAGGCGTACGAGGATTACATCGATGAAATGGTGCTCGACGGGTTCTTCAATGCCATTGAGTGCTCCCTAAAATTCATCCTGGATAATACAGGTAGGCAGAGTTAAAGCAGAACTTCAGCCAAAAATAATAAAATAAAAATGAATAGCCCGTTAAACAATAAAAAAAACAGCTTTTGCTGCAATGTTCACTTTCAATTCAGATCCCCCCACCCCCCTGCAATACCACTTTTTGCAGCTAGATGTCTTCAGTCTCTTAGCCAATATCATTCAACCCACTTCCTCTGAGCCCAGGTCATCCTGAAACCACCCCCAGCCTGTGATTGGACAGCAAAAAGAGAAGCAGCAGAGTGATGAGGTTGTCTCTGTCACTCTCTTCTCTCTGCCTATCAGAGTGTTCCTTGTCAGCACATTAACCGATTGACTCTTTGTGCTGCTTCTCCCCTTCGCAGTGATGTATTTGTATCTACAGAGCTGTGTTAATATGTGTATAACACAGCTTTCAGTAAAGACTACGCCATAATATTGTCTGCTTGCCTCTGTCTTCCCTTCTGTAATTGATCAACTCTTTATTAGGGAAACTTGTGATCCACAATATACAACAGCCTGTTATAACTTCATGGCCTGTATCTGATATACTACTGAGCAAAGACAAATTTTCAAGTTAGTTGAAGATTTATGAAATTCATATTAAAGCTGAACTCTGGCAGATATAAAAGATGCATAATAATGCAGCTCTATAATGATTAATGCATCATTAATTGTGTTGTATTAAATGCATGCAATATAAATACCTGACTATAGCAATCCCTGAACAGCAAAGCTCAAACTAGGAGAGAAGAGCAGTACAAGGAACCAGTCAGTTGTACCAACAAGGAACATGCTAATGGCTGTAGAGAAATACATTACTGTATATACAAAATGGGGAACGCCAAAAAGCAAGTGGAGGTACAGGGAGCAGATGGGAAGGAGGAAACAAAACTGGGATCAGGAACAAGTGGGGGCAGGTACAAGACAGCAAGATAAAGGGTACATCGACCAGGGCAGGAGCAAGAACAGGAATGGCTGCCAGGAAGCAAAACACTGGAGCAAGAGGCACTTTGTAGGGGAGGACCTAAATACACTCCCAGCAGCCAGCACCAGGTGGAAACTGGTTACTGGGGTCTGCTGACTGCTTGGAGACACCTACTGGTGGACACTGAAATTACAACCCTAGGCCCAGGAAACCACAGTGCCACCAACAGGTGATCCAGATCCTGACAGCTGCTTCTCCCAGGGGACTGAGGGCAGGGAGGGGGCGGGAAGAGCAACATCATCCTTGCCTAGGTGAGTACTGAGGAATTGGATGTGGGTACCAACAAAAAAACTTAATCACCTCCCCCTACCCCTAAAAACCTGCAAATTCCAGGCTGGAGGGAAAGGGAAAAAATGAATGGAACTTCACTTTTTGAGCTTCACTTTATTCAGGATTTACTTTGGAGGAACTCACTAGGCCTCTTCAGACTTAAAGGATCACTCCAACTGACATCTGTTGTAGGTGAATGCAGGTTAGGTAAATCTCCACCGGAGATCTTATTGGAGAGTCCATTTTTGTGTTTTGCACTGATGAAGGTCTTGGCTTAACATACCTTCACTCTCATATAGGTTTTCACATCTGCTGACTTTTCTGTGTAATAAAATAAAGTCGTGATGGGGTGATGTTCTACAAGGATGATGTTTGCTCTAAATTTCTAACCTGCTTTGGAAAGCTAATACAGTGTCTAGAATCCAATTGCTATTTTTGGACAACTGTTGTTCCCCTCCTAGCAACTGTCAGCCTCTTCTATCTCTTTTCAGATGCTAAAGCCGGCCTCACCCCGTTGTTTGAAGTCCAGCTGGACCTTGTGATCCCAGACATGGTGTTCAGACCTTCCCTGGACCTTGGTGCTAGTGATGGCTTATACGATATCATAGAAGGACTTATCAATGACATCTACAAGATTTCTTCTCTGATTCCTAGGGTATCGAAAACAGGCAGCTTCCCCAATTACCAGGTATGGATTCATATTATGAAAGAAGGTGTATGTTCTATGCTCATCTTCATGATAATTGGTTCTGAATGTTTGGAAGATGTTTGTTGGCCAAGAGGTTTCCTTTTATGGCTGATGAAATGTTTTGCAGATACTAAATAAAGTAATAAGGTTGATGAGATGGCGTGTTCAGAAAATGCATTTCTGTTGTGCTCATATTCATGGACTTAAGCCCATTTCTCAATTGTGATCCTGTTGCTTGCTAAATTGTGCAGGGATAACACTTGCCTGCTTTATTTTTGTCACTCCTGTGCCGGGTGAAGATGTCACTCCCTCATTGCCAAAAACTCTGCAGAATGTACATGACACATGAAAGCATGTTACTATTTCACTGTCCTACTGTGTCCTCCATAATGATCACAAGTGTTTCATGGGCCTTAGCATTCCCCACCACCATTGATAATGAATGATTCAGTATAAGGATTGTGGGTTCCATGGAGTCCTCTCTTAGTCATCTCATTCTCCATCTAAAAATACTTATGGAATGTGTCATTCATTGCTATGGTATTGATGGCCAGCTCCCGCACCATGGCAAGTCATGACCTAGATCCAGGGCATGCAACATGTAGGACTTTCCCCAGCATTCAGAAGAGAGAAGCCTGGTTCCTCCAAATCTGTTCTACCTTCTGCTCTTTGCCACACTGCTGGAACCAAAAGATAGGGCTCTTATGTCAAGTGGAAACTGTGATTGGAGGGATCTGTAATGGCGGGCTCCATGATATGGGGGGATTTGGGATGAGTGTGACTGTGATATGATGAGAAGACTTGGTGATGGTAGACAAGGACAAAATTGAACTGGATTGGATTTTTTAGGCATCAATATCAAAAACTGAAAATAAATATTCATCTAAAATCATAGTAAAGTTTATTTATATGACGGTTCATTAAAACAGAGAGCCAAGGTCACAGTAATTCTAAAAAAACCATCAAGGCAAATACTACATATAACAAATGTCACCATCAAATCCACAGTTTGGCACAACTGAAACCTGTATGAGTCCCAAAGCATTTAAACTTTCAGCCAATATGGGTCTTCTTCAGCGGATCAGGGGGTTGATGGGCTAATGGTCAAAATAGCAAAATGTTAGCTGAAATAGGTGCATTCACAAAATGTTGGATCCATGGTGTAGACTAGACTGGGCACAAAGGACATCAATGTAGCCACATCCAGATCAATTCTAACAGCAGCGGATATATAAGGGACAAGGCCAGGAGTAGCTGCTACACTAATCATTTCTCTTGGCGCAGCCCTTCTGATAGATCACACAGCTGGTACATAAGGATTCAAGACTCTTAAAATTCTCTCTAATTGGTGTTGTTGATTTCTCTAATTATAATTTTGTTTTCTTCTTTAAATTTTTGCTGTCATGGACTGAATTATATATATTTTTTATTTATATATTCTCCCTAGGCTGATATGGAAGATATGGTGGACCTCGCTGACATGCGTAACTTCCTCATGGAAAGTGTGCAGAACATGATGACCATGTGCACTGAGTACCGCAACTCCTTCGATCACTACTCCTACCTTTACGTCGATGACCGCAAAGAGTTCATGCGCCAGTTTCTGCTCTACGGTCATGTGCTCACAGCAGAGGAGATAGAAGCTCATGCTGAGGATGGAGTACCAGAGACCCCACCCACGTTAGGTCAATTCAGAGAACAGATAGATTCCTATGAGAATATCTATGAGAAAGTCAGCAGCATGGAACCAGTCAATGTGTTCGAAGGGTGGATGAAGGTGGATGCACAGCCCTTCAAATCTGCACTTCTCAATGTCATCAAGAGGTGGAGTCTGATGTTTAAGCAGCATCTCATTGATCACGTCACAAACAGGTAAGGTCAAGTATGAAAAAGGCCTTCACAATTAACAATAGACGGTGTGCTTGTAATGTAGTTGTGGGTTCATTAGAGTGTGAGCTCCATCTGGCCACAGGACTGACTTTTATCTTTCTGTGTGGTATGTAATGAAACATGCTCTGGAAATTGTGGGTGTTACATTAAGTAATAAATAAATTATTTTATTTATCCCCACAGTCTGGCAGATCTGGAGGAGTTTATCAAGGTGACAGAGAGAGGTTTAAGCAAACAGCTGAAAGAAGGAGATTATGTTGGTCTGGTGGAAATAATGGGCCACTTAATGGCTGTGAAGGATCGACAAAGCAGCACTGATGAGTTGTTTGAGCCTCTGAAACAGACCATAGAGCTCCTGAAAGTCTATGAGCAGGAACTTCCTGATGAAGTCTACAAACAGCTGGAGGTCAGGACCACATTTTGTATATCACTTCAAGGTTACGTCCAGGCTTCAGGGCAGGGCCATCTTGCCTATTGAGAGGGTATATGTCGTAACTTAGTTTATAGTTGTAAAACCATTAATATGAGCCTTTTATCAATATTCTTACCATGAAGCTGAAGCAAACTTTATAACTGTTTTTGCTAGGCCATCCAGCACCACTAGAAAGACAGACCTGTATGGCTTTGCTGCACTTGGTTTGGACCTCCCAAGACAAGTTTTGGCAGTCTGTGCTACAGCAGACACTGAAACAGCAAATCCATGTGTTTTTTAAAAGAAAGATAAGGTCCAACAATCCATCACTTGTCTGTGAAGGTTTACAGTTTTGCAGGTCATGATATAGATAGTAGAAGGTAGTAGTATTCAACTGGACTTGTTTGAGATCTTGTGATACACCTCTGAAGAGCTTTCTCAGCTCTAAGTGTCAGGAACATACCCAAGTCTTTATAGCCACATGAGAAACTCAGACACCTTTCTCCAATTACCATGGAAGGTGTCAAGGCAGATGCTCATTGTCCATAAACATGACTGGAGCTGTAGGTTCTTTGAAACCACCTTGTTCTAATTATATAATAAAATTATAGTGTGTTCGTAACATGTCTTAATTGTTTAAATTACATGGCTAAAGATGTATATTGTTGTCAGCTCATTGGGGAAAAAATGGTAAAACAACATTGTGTGTGTGATAGATGGTGTTAAGGACTAATACTCAAATTGTAGAGGGATCATTGTTCTGGTTTTATATAGGTGACCTCTGTCACTGCTCTTGCAAGTGGGGTGATTAGATTACGTAAATAAAACAGAGGGTTTCACAAACTTTTTGTAACGGACCACCTGACAGCACCTCTATCAGTCCCCTGATAGAGCCTCCCCAGAGTGCGGAGTCTAAGTACCAGAGGTAGAGGAGTCTGCCAGAGGCTCCTGTGGGTTAAGAGTCTGATGTGAGGGAGCCCGGGGATCCCTGAGGGATGGATGAGCAAGATCAGAGTCAAACAGGCCGTGTCGGTAACTAGCGGGTCGGTGCGGTACAAGACGGTAGGCAAGGGATAGTCGGGTCACACGCAGGGTCAATACCAGAAGATCAGATCTATAAGGGAGCATCCAGGAGCAGAGTCAGGTGAGCCAAGGGGTCAGGACAGGAGAAGGCAACAAGGTCAGACAATCCAGATCAGATTACTCACAACACAGGCAACAGGATACGCAAAGACCATTCGGCAACAAGTGTCTGTTCAGGGCTGATTTAAGTAGCCCGCCCTGCACCTGACAGGCACAGCCTGGGTCCTAGTGCCTGCCCAGTACTGTCATAGACGACAGGTGCGCCTGGGTCCTAGTGCCCTGCTGCCTGCATGCCTTGACAGACACCTATGCATGTGTAGACCCATGCATCGCGATGGTCCCTGACACTTTTACTCGTTCCATTATGTTTCTTCGGTGGCCAGCATCTGCCTTCACACAATCAATGGTGATTCTATGAAGATGACAGAATTACCTGCGTGGCTTTGAATACTGGGGTATTTTCCTGACACTCATTAGAGCTGAAAAAGCTGCCTATGATTATCATATATTCAAAAGGAGAGAATAAGTTAAACATTTACTAGAGCTGTAGAACAGACATCTGAACCGAACTGTGTGTAATCAGGGTGCCTCTCCTTGTCTCCTCAGGAACTGCCAGAGAAATGGAACAATGTTAAGAAGATGGCCATTACCGTGAAGCAGCAGGTGGCTCCTTTACAAGCCAATGAAGTGACCCTCCTCCGCCGGAAGTGTGCTTCATTTGATGTTGAGCAGTTCAACTTCCGAGAGATGTTCCGCAAGGAGGCTCCTTTTAGGTACACAACAAATATTTGGGCTGACATTTTTCAATTAGCGTAAGTTTAAATGAGTTACTTGATAGTCAGTTTGTTTTTTATCTAGGTTTAACAGTGTATTGCCATATCAGATGTTGGATAACAAACATATGGAGATACAGAAAATGGAGACTATCATGGCCTCAATTTACGAGTCTGCCGCTTTGTTTGAAGTCGGTGTTCCAGATTACAAGCAGCTGAAACAATGTCGAAAAGAGGTCTGTCTCCTTAAAGAGCTTTGGGATATGATCACATTGGTTACCTCCAGCATGGATGACTGGCAGACCACCAAGTGGAGGGAGATCAACGTAGAAAACATGGACTTGGAGTGCAAGAAGTTTGCCAAGGACATCCGTAATCTGGACAAGGAGATGAGGGCATGGGATGCATTCTCAGGTCTTGATAACCAAGTGAAGAACATACTCACCTCTCTAAGAGCTGTGGCTGAACTGCAGAACCCCGCCATTCGTGAAAGGCACTGGAGTCAACTTATGCAAGCCACTGGAGTCCGCTTCACAATGGATGAAGACACCACTCTGGCTGACTTGTTAAAGCTCAACCTCCATAACTTTGAGGATGAAGTTCGTGGCATTGTGGACAAAGCTGTGAAGGAAATGGGCATGGAGAAAGTCTTGAAGGAATTGGACGCTACCTGGAGCGCGATGAACTTCCAGTATGAGCCTCACCCGAGAACAAGCGTGCCTTTGATCAAGTCAGATGAGGAACTTATTGAGACTCTGGAGGATAATCAGGTTCAGCTGCAAAACCTGATGACCTCAAAGTATATAGCTTTCTTCCTAGAAGAAGTCTCAGGCTGGCAAAAGAAACTGTCCAGTGCTGACTCGGTGATTTCCATCTGGTTCGAGGTTCAGCGTACCTGGTCTCATCTGGAGAGCATTTTCATAGGTTCTGATGACATCCGTGCACAACTTCCTGAGGTACCTGTTAATCTACCTTTTCCATGTTATTCTAGAATGATAGGCAAAACACAACATTCAGTGACCTGTATGTAAAGTGGAAACCTGTTTATCTATGTCCGGCCTTTGGATACACTCTTCACTAAAGAAAGTGCTCAGCTTTAAAAGGAAATTAAACTATAACCATAGCCTACATCTAAAAACACAGGTCGTCACCTACATCTATTGCTGAATTGTTTTTAGCCTGGAGTTCTTTTACGATGTTCACATTTTCTTAAATTCCTTTTTGAATTATTATCCTGCTGTTAGCTGGAGGCAGGAGTTTTCTTCTTTTTTTTTTTTAGGTGAAGAACATTTTTAGTAAGTACAAAAAAACCCTTGTTGACCTTACCAGAAATGCAGTGTCCTTGTAAAATCGTGTGCACTACCTCAAAAGCAAAAACAGTATTATTTTGCTTTGAAACTATTTCTGTAAACTACAGATGCCATTGCTCCTTATGTAATGGATATGAAGAGAGGAAGACATATTTTTAGTCCAAATCACGACAGCAGCCTATGGTGACAAACATGGCTTCCTCCATAGATGGTGACAAACATGGCTTCCTCCATAGATGCATTACAGTAAGTATTGTCACCCTAGAACAAGAATTAGGTTACTGGTAGGATCACCAGGTGAAAATAAAAGCACAGGTGTCTGAATAAAAAGAAAATTCACCCAGAAAGTGCTCAATTTGAGACCTGTTTAAAGCAGGCCATACATGGGTCGAATTCTGAATGATTTTTCAATCAACAAGCGAAAACATTGTTTATTCTGTAATCCGATTGGTGCCACCAATGATTTTGAAAATCGGTCGTTTTTCACAAAATTTCCAGAATGCCCAATAAACGAAATGGGGAGGAACCATGAAAATCGTCCGGTGCCATTGCTCCACTAACAGTGCGAAAATTGGCTGATTATTCTTAGGTCCAATTTTTGAACGAAAAATCGTTCGGAAATCGACCCATATATGGCCGGCCTAAGTTTATTAAGCCATAATCATGGTCTACATTCAAAAACACAGGTTAACTCCTCCATCTACTGCTGAATTGTTTTTTTGCCTGGAGTTCTATTTTACGCCTCTCACATTTTCTTAAAATCTTTTTTGACTTAACATCTTGTTGTCCGGACTGGAGGCAATGGTTTGAGGAGACCATTTGACCCACTTTGAACCATCTTCGAACCCACTTTGAATGCTAGCTGATGAGAGATCACCTGACTTTCTATTGCTTCTTCTGCTGCAGTTAGTTGATAGTAGCCTTTTAGAAAGTATACAATTGGGTTGATTTACAAAAGGTAAATAGACTGTGCACTTTGCAAAGTGCAGTTGCTCCAGAGCTTAGTAAATGAGGAGAAGCTCTGCGGACTTCCATCCTCCAATCATGTGCAAGCAAAAATGCTATTTTTGTTAAATTTTCCTTGCATGTGATTAGGTATTCTTTGCAAGTGCAGTTGCCCCAGAGCTTAATAAATGATGCAAAGCTTCACCCTGCAAAGAATACCCAATCACATACAAGGAAAATTTAAAAAAATAAACAAAAATAGCATTTTTGCTTGAACATGATTGGAGGATGGAAGTCCGCAGAGCTTCTGCTCATTTACTAAGCTCTGGAGCAACTGCACTTTGCAAAGTGCACAGTCTATTTGCCTTTAGTAAATCAACCCCAGTATATTCAGTAAATACATTTAAATATTATTGCTTAAAGATGAGTTCCAGGTATGAATATTTTTACACATTGGTCCAGCTTAGACCATATGCATATACCATACATGGCTGATCCCCCATAGAAGATAGAAATCACTGTAGGGCACCCCTACTCCAATGAGATCCAATAGCTTCTTGGTCCCATGCTGAGTGGCTGCATTGTGAAAACAGGAGGTTGCTCTCTCAGCTTGCTCAATTAATTCAAAGTGTTCTCTGATTGGAAGAGGTGGAAAGGTGGTTTGGTGCTGTCATGATCTCCACCTTGTCCAATCAGAGAACACTTTGCATAATTAAAGTGTTCTCTAAATGGCACCTGTGCCGAGCGGGTGACCCCTTTGTGTTCAGTAAGCAGTAAGGAAGACGCTCGGTATGGGACATGGAAGCAACTGGCTATCGCTGTTGTAGAGGTGCCTGCTACAGTGATTTCCAGCTTCCATGGGGATCCTACAGGTATGGTATATGCATAGTTAGTCCGGTGTAACCAGACATGCAATTCATCTTTATGAATTAAAAATATACAACCCTCCAATAACCCATCCATATGACAGCAATGACGGCACAAATACACAGTCACTTTTCCTTGTACTTCCAGCGTGGTGGGAAGAGTTAGAACCTTTGTACATTGAGTGAGTGTTGTCACCCTTGTCAAAAAGTATATTACTGCCAGGATTATAAGGTGAAACTAAAGGAAAAAAAGAGTCTTTAAAAAAAAATGAATGCAGCCACCCATCTGGCAAGCTGCAATAGATAATATTTTCTTTTGGGTTTTAGATTCACTTTAACTTAGTTCTGCGTGGCTCCAGAAATGCAAAGCAATCCCCATAATGCTTGTGACATCTCGACCTTCCTAAAGCAGAACTTCGATCTTCCCAGAATCCTCTGCTGCCGTTTGGTATCTGCATTGTGTTTGCTGCAGAGGTGTCACCACAAAATGTTTTCTCTGTTATAAACCTAAAAAATGTTGTCATTTTTATCCCTTTACGCAACTCTATAAAATGACATTTAGTGTTGTAGCAGAGCGCCATAACCCGACAGTCATAAAATCCCAACAAACTGGAAATATGTTCCCATATTATGAGCTGACTCTGAGTAAATAAAATGCTGGTAAAAGTCCGGACACGCTCGAGGAGCCCCTAAAAAAGCATTAGAGCAAATACATTCTCTGATTGGCTCTGCAATTGCATTTTCTTTGCAGTGCGAGAATACATTTGTGATAGTCGGCGTATTTCTCAGGTTCATGTTTATTGATGGGTAAATAACAATAGTTTATGGTGCTTCGGTGAAAAAATGCATACTTGAGGCAAGTACAACAGTGGGAAGAAAGATCGCTTTCATTTTGAGTTTAATAAGTTCTGATATTTAAGGTAGATGTAAACCCTCAACTGGATGGCAGTTTTCTCTGCATATCATAAACAAGTACCATTTAAAAAAAGAAAAGAAAATCCTTGTTTTCACTTGTTCTTGATTCCTTTTCTAATCTCAATCCTGCTGGTCTTCTGAGGCCTTTTTCAGCCACTTCTCCTCTACATGCATTCGTTCCAGTGTTGGCTGCCCATCAATGGTGGACCATACCTAAGCAATATGTGTCATCACAGCCGCTTGTAGTCTCCACCAGGGGCGCATGTGAGGGGGTGACAACGTCGTAGCACAATTGGCAAACAATAGCATGACATTGTCACCCTATAACAGGAAGTGCCTGAAGAAGGACCTCCATGGAAGAATCACCAGGGATTTTTTTAAATGAAAACTGCAGATTGAGCATGATATTTAAATTACAATAATAATTTAAGATTATGTGAGATTTAATTGAGGTTTACATAAACTTTAAAGGCGGTTTGGCAGAAAAGATGCAATGATGGTATTCTTGGTCGAGCAAACTATGGTTCAACAAGCATGGTTTGGATGTCAGGTAATAATCTTATGTCTGTGGATGCCATAGAGAAGTCAAATGTTGTGAACTTTCTGAGGGTGTTATTGCCTTTCTGGAGTGGAGCCTCCATAATGAAACTTTAAAGCAGACCTTCACCCAAAAAGTCAACGAGTATGTACCTGGCTCCAGCCTCCCCATCCCCCCATGTTTGGGACCTGGCAGAGATCTTTGGCACATCTATGCATGCGCTTGAGGATGTCACAGTCAAGGAGGTGTGGGACCGCTATTCAGGAACTTGGTGTGTGTGAAGGTGCACCTCAGGGCTCTACCAGGTCCTTGAAGGCCAGGCAGAGGCCTATAGAGCATGTGCTGGACAATCAAAAATGGCGGCACTAATGGAGGCAATGGAGCCATGATTATGGGGACTGAAGTTCCTCTTTAAATTATGTGTTAGGGCAAAATAAAAGAAACTCCCAAAGTATGCAGTTTATCTCTGCAATACATGTTCATTTTCTCAGTTTTATCAATTTAAAGACCCTATAAATATTTAAAGGAAAAAAGTAAATATTTGATATTTATAGAAAAATATTTAAGCGGACTGACGTGAACTACCCAAGGGGTAGGCAGAAGAGAAGGCCTTTTGGGTGCCTTATAAAGAAGAGGGTACAAAAAAAGGCAGAACCTAAAACTTATGCCGCTGAGGAAGTTCACAGCTCATGAAGGGGGGTGGGATGGTGGTGGGCGGCATTGGTGTTGGCTAGCAACACACTGTCATTTCCTAGACTAAAATTGCCAGGATCAGAGTCAGTTCTGCTTAGCTGCCTTTTGCCCAACTACAGAATCCCTCCCCTCTCCCATTCTGGGGGAAGCACAGTGGCCTAATGGTTGGACACTATATGCATGGACTTTGCATGTTCTCCCTGTGCTTTCGTCGGTTCCCTCCAACACTCAAAAGAATTGGCTCTAGTAGGATATTCTACTGAGTACAACCGAGATGGCTGACTTACCTCCTGCATGCTCCAACACCAGCTTAATGAGTGTTTTGACTCCCTGGGGAGAAAAGTGCTATAGCAATATAAATTAATAAAAAAAAAGAAAATAAATAATGAATCTGCACAGTATAGGGTGGACTTGTTTTGTGATCCAAGATAAGAACAGGGGGAGTTTAAGGAGATAACGCAGGAAGTGGATACATGACAGCTCTCAATTGGCAGGTTCAAAAGTTTTTTTGCACTTATTGAACAGATATTACAAAACACTTTCATTGGTATATTAACTACATCAAAAGGTAGCACAAAAGAGAATTTCTTACATACTTTAAATGTCTTCCAGGATTCAAAGAGGTTTGAAGGCATTGATTCGGATTTCAAAGAGTTGGCCAACGATGCTAATAAGACGCCAAATGTGGTGGAAGCAACCAACAAGCCTGGACTGTATGAGAAGCTGGAGGACATCCAGACCAGGTAGGAGATACAAACAGCTGTGTGAGGTCTGGTGCCTTATCGATGACCAGTATGAATGCCAAATGCTCGTCCTTTATTTTTTTCTTACCGTTGGTGGTGTGATGTGTGTCTTGAGAAAGGACATTGGACTGATTCTTACACATGTTGGTTTTATTATTGACCCCCAGGTTGTCATTATGTGAAAAGGCCTTGGCTGAATACCTGGATACCAAGCGTCTGGCTTTCCCAAGATTTTACTTTATATCTTCAGCTGATCTCTTGGATATCCTTTCCAATGGCACCAACCCTCAGCTTGTGAGTTGCATTATCCATTAAAGGAAAAATGATAAGTTCTCTTGAAATCTTTCTCCAACCCATTGATACTTATCTTGGCAATGCTGAGCCACTGCCCATTTAACCAGCCCGAGCTCTCAAAAGTACTCAGTACTTCAGGGTATGAGTAAGCATGTAACCTTCTCCCTTCTTCACAGGATGCAGGGCTTATGCCTGGGCAGCCAATGCCAAACCTGAATGCTGTCATGTGGAGGAGTGGGAGAGAAAGTAGATGTAAACCCTAACTGAAGGACATGCACTGTGTGTCATTACCAATTGCCATGTTTTTTTTTCAATATAATCCATTTTCCCCTGTTTTTTTTATTTTCCTTTGTTCTTTAGAGCTGATGATCCCCTTCACCTGCTTTTCAGATACTTTCTGTGTACAGGCACTCCAGCAATGGGTGCATGGCATTTTTTCAGGACGGGCTTCCTGATGGTGACAATAGTGGACCATGACTAAACAATGGGTATTGAAATGGCCACTTGTAGCCTCCATGGAAAGCCCGTGTGACAGGTTGACAACGCAGGAGCAGAAATAGGAGAACGTTGTCACCCTATAACAGGAAGTCTCTGGACAAGGATCGTCATGGCAGGATCACCAGGGATTCTTAAAATGAAAGCTGCAGATTTAAAAGGAAATTAGATTATTGCGAAAAAGCTTGTGATTGGGATTACTTCTATTTTACCCTTTGGTAAGCTCCGACACTGTTTAACACAGAGCTTTATACAGGATTTGGACCATTGACTCTTGGACTCATTGGACAAACAGCGTTGCAGGGAGGTGCGATAAAGGAGCATTTTTTAAGAGAACCTCATGATTTGCCTTGAATGAGCAAGGTGCCTGGCTACCTTTTTCTTGTCCACCTGTGAAGGCAGCCATTTATGAACTGGCCATTAAAGTGAAGGAAAGGTTACATAAACCAACCTGTTAAACCTTACTTCCCCATTGCTCTGACACTCCCCACATACATTTTTTAAGAAGTCACCATTTAAATACACGTATGTTCAAGTGGAAGCAAACCTTCCCAGCCAAATTCCCTTTCTCTTGGCCAGCAACATCTATAGAGATATGGATGCCAGTGTGAGGTATGGGAATAGAAGATGCTGGATCAAACAACGTTTGTGTAAGAATAGGAGATGCTGGATCAGATCACTTTTGTATGGGAATGGGGGATTCTTGAGGAGAGCGTGGACAACACTGCTGCAAGTGTTCTTGGCCCTCCCCAGGGACTATACAGCGGAACTGGCAGGATCCTCAGGTAACTATTAACAATACATGAAGAGATATTTTTAAAAAGAAGTTTATCATTAGGCTATTTAAGAGGGTAATTTAGCAAAATGTTTCCATGAACCTGGAGTTCTGCTTTAAAGCATGCTACCCTGAGAATGAGAAGTTACTGATCATTGAACCTCTACAGGTAAAAATGGCTTCCATCCCTTTGTTCTGGTGGTGAATACACTAGAAGCCTCTGTAATTAAGTGTATAACTGATTCCTGAATTCTCTTGATACTCTGAGATTTCACCCAGAAGACTTTATTAGCTCAGACACCTATAATGCACACATTGTCCACATTCATCCTCCAATAACGGATCTGCTTTGTCATAGGTCATGCGTCATTTGTCCAAATTGTTTGACAACATGGCCAAGATGCAGTTCAAAGACAGCGAACCAAAGAGCGCGCTGGGCATGTACAGCAAGGAAGATGAATATGTCACGTTCAGTGAGCCCTGTGACTGCAGCGGCCAGGTGGGTGTTGGGATCAGGGACAGGGGTGGTCTGTGTTAGGTGCAGCTCAACAAAATCCTGTACAATACCATTATGATATTTTAGATATATGACATATAAAATGAGGTGCAAATATCAGGAAAGATCCCTCGCTGTAGGTGCCTAATACAGCAAATGCCGAGCTGAGTGAACAGACAGATGTATGTGTCCCATCTACTGGTCTTCATTTGTCACATTTCTGTAACGTTCAATGTTCTTCTCAGGTTGAACTCTGGCTGAATCGCGTACTGGACAGCATGAGAGCCACCGTACGGCATGAGATGACAGAGGCTGTCACTGCGTATGAAGAAAAGCCGCGAGAACAGTGGCTGTTTGACTACCCTGCCCAGGTGAGGGTGCCAGAGACACCTCAGCATTGGGGGTGCACCTAGTTATAGCTGGCAGACATAAGATTCCATTCTGTGTTCTACAGCATGATGGTGGCCACAAATACAGTAGCTCAACTACATCTTCACAGGATCACACAATCGTATGATTCCTGAATGCCTAGATAACGCCAAACGCCAAGACTGCACCCAGCTCTGGGAATTGCAGCCAACTGGAGACCCTAACACACATTGTGGTCTGTTTGTCCCATCTTTGTGGACACAGTTGTTTTTTTTTAATTTAAGGAAGATTTAATATCTGAAAGCAAAACTTTCTTTCTGGTTTTAGTAATGAAGGGTTCTTTTTTTGATGTCCTTGTGTCTTAGAGATTTCCCTTCATTTCCTGTGCCGATGACACAACTGTAAGGGAATCACTTCAATGCAAGAAGAAATCTTAGAACAGGGTTTCTCAACCTGTAAGGGGAACCCAGTACATTCAGGCAGGACGTTACAGTGGTGTTCAGCCCAAACCATACACTGTAGATGCACAGATGTCGGTCATAGACCTCTTCTTCCCATCTTCTTGGTCACTTCACCTTTAACCTTTTGGAGTACTCACACACATAGGTATATGTTTGACTTGTGGTCCAGACAGAAGCTCCAGCAGTCCAGCCATTCACTCAGGGCCAATGAAACATGGGGACCTGGGCCACCTGATACATGCAACATGAGGAGGTTCTCTCTCACAGTCAGGCAGGGGGACTCTTTTTTTTTTTTTTTTTTTTTTTTCCTCCATCACCACCTACTCCAGAACCAACTGGCCTTGCACCAGTAAACCACATATCTCTTATCCTCATGCATTGGTTGTACTTAGCACATCCCTCCCATAGGATATTACCGCTAAAGTATAAAGATATTGTCGCTAAAGTAGTCCTTTACTCTAAATAATGTAAACATAGTATTCCAAACTCTGGGTACAGACATTCCAAATCATGGCTAATAAATGTTTTCTTCCATATCACGACACTGGCCAGTTAAATCAGTAAAGAGCATAGTGGTAGTTGAACCTGCATGTACTTCTTCACACTGTCCTCTAATAGGTTCTTTCTTAAAGGTAAGCCAACCACTCCTTCTCCAAAGAGGAGAGCACCAGGAATCCTCTCCAGGGATCCCTCTCTTTAGCTAAACTCTCATCCAGAAGAACTAGAAGACCCCAGCTCCTCCCATCCTATATAGGGTACTATACATCACTACTCCACCAATAGGAGGGGCACCCCTTAAGGGGGAACCTTCTTGCAAACTGGGGTTCCCCAAAAGGTCCCCAGGGATTCCAAGGCAGGGATACAATTGCTGAAGATTCACATATGCTCAAAGGTAGTTTTAGTGTTCCCCAACAGCTACCGCTTACTAACTGAGTACTGAAAAAGTTAGTGTTACGACTGAACACCACTGCAAATTTATGTTTATGAAGGTGCTCGCGATCCAGGCCATGGTATAACTAGTAGTAATTAGTCAAATTCAACTGAACTTATTTTATATTGTTGAAGGTGTTTTTTAGCTTCTCCAATCCACTTCTTCAGGTCTAATGAGTGTCCGGAACATAACCCAGCAATTCATTTATATTCACATAAGTAGCACCTTCATCTTGATTCAATCACCGAAGAATGCATAAATGGTTATTGTACAAAAACAGGATGGAAGGTGTGAGAGTTGTGGATCCTCCCGTTCTAGTTACATAATCCAATCCTTGGTGTTAGGGAATCTGCACAGATGTCGATACTTCGGTTTACATAGCTGAAGGTGTGAATTGTAGTCAAATTGCTGGGGTAGAGAAGTTAAAATGGCATTATATATGGAAGACAGATGGCGGTGAAGGTAACCACCCCTGATCAAGGATGGTTGTTCCAATCTGACGTAGATGTAGTTCAGAATAATAATTTAGGAGTTCCCTAATATCTTAATTTTTTTATGGGTTCCTCAAGGGAAAAAGGTTGGAAAAAGCCATTTGTCTTAGAAGGTTACCACTGAAACAGACTTTTCCCTACAATGATTACCCTCTGGCGTCATGTGCTAAAGTAACAATGAAAAGTGAGGAGACTGGTCTCTTTGGAACAGTTGTCCCCATTGAAAGAGTTTTCTTCTATTAAAAAAATTACAGTCGTAATGTGAATTTCCCATCATCACTTTTTGTTGTAATCATAATGGTCACCAAGTCTAATAGAGAGAGCAACTCTCCACAGCGGGGTCACAGCAACAAGACACAATCTTTTTACAGATACTTACTTAATCTTCTGGTACATTTCAACTGTTTTTTTGAGTTTCAGTAATTCCAGATATGAAGCAAATCTTGTGACTGTGTTTAAAACACGTGTGGGGTGATGGGTTGCGCTCATCCTTTTTTCCTTAGTATGGAATTCATGGCTAGAACTCAGACACATTGTAATCACCACTTTGATATTGTTATTTCTTGTCTGAATGCCGCAATCACCTCCTCTGGTAAACAATGCGGCAATTGAAAGTTATTTTCTTTCTGCTCCTGTTTTTTATGTTTGCTTAAATTACTATTATTTGGCTTTCACTATGTACTTTCTTCTCATAACTGATAAAGGGAGATACATTCAAGTGGAACACTGCTCTCGCAGGGTTCATTGTTCTTTGCAAAGTGCAATACAGAAGAAAGAAACCCATATTCCAATGTTTGCAGGGCCTTTTCACCTATAATTCATTGTTTATAGGACCTTCTCACCCATAATCCAGAGTTTATAGGCCCTCACCCATTTTTCAGCATTTAAAGGACCCTCTCATCCAAAACTCAGAGGCTATCGGGCCCTCTTACCCATAATGCAGTGTTTGTAAAGCCTGTTTTGTAGATAGGTGCAGTCTGTTTCCTCCACTGTAGGTGGTGCTTGACCGGAGTGGTACAGCAGCTGGAGAGGAAGTCAAGAGAAACCTGTTTTATCTATGGTTTCTTTGGTCCCCTGGAGCAGTGTTCTGGTCAGCTATGCCGTGTACAGGTGACACTTGGGAAAATTTTGGTAAAGCAGAGTCCCTGCCCCCAGGTTTTGGCACGCATTTGTTAAGTGCCAGTGTAGGGAGAGCTTTTCTGTCTGTCAGGGTCAGCAATAGCAGTAGGGAAAGGTCCCGGAGGAGTAGGAAAAGAGCAGGGCCTGCGTCTACATTTCCGCAAGCTCCCTCTTGGGTTGGACCGGCCACACCTAACTCCACCTCCTTTGGCAAGTGCTCTCTTCTGCTCAGGCCTACCACCGTTGACTCTCCACTGCATTGCCTGTGCATTCCCAGATGGGTGTTCCTCCCCACCAGGCTGTTGTAACTGTTCTGTGAGTTCCTCAATACATTGGTTTTCTGCATCCCATGCCTCATTGTCATTACTGCCGCCACACCACGCTGCACCTACCCTATGCATTCACCCATAATGCAGTGTTTATAGGGCCCTCTAATCCATAATCCAATGTTTACAGGGTAATCTCATCCATAATCCAGTGTTGATAGGGCCCTCTCATCCTTAATCTAGTTTTATGGGGCATTCTCCCCCATAATAGTGGTGGGATGCATCAGAGGGCATGGCTAGAGCGGTGGCTGAGGCCATCCTACATGTCTCACATTTCTGACTCCCAGGGTCAGTTTCAATTGGCATCCGTTCTTCTATGCCCCCCACAATGTTGCAGTTATAGGGCCCTCTCCCCTATAATACAGTGTTTATAGGGTGCTCTCACTCCGTAATCCAGTGTTTAACAACACTTCTTTCCCCCAAAACAGCATTTACTGGACCCTACGCGGGTGTCAAACTTGCGGCCTCCCAGCTGTTGCCGAACTACAAGTCCGATGAGGCATTGCAAGATTGACAGTTACAAGCATGACTCCCAAAGGCAGAGGTATGACGGGACTTGTATTTTCGCAACAGCTGGAGGTGCCGCCAGTTTGACACCCCATAATTTAGTTTAGGCCCTCTCACTTCATAATCCAATGTTTATAGGCCTCCCTCCCCGCGTAATGTAGTGTTTATGGGCCCTCTCACTCATGCAACAAACTATATTCCCATTACACACATTCCTGGATTAGGCTGAGAGACTAAACGGGTGCTGTAGCAACAACCAGCTGGGAACTGGTAACACACACCATGACTCTGCAAATAACATCCAAATGCTTTTATCCCAAAGGATCACATCACAGAGATAAGGTGCAACATTTCAGAGCCACTCAGGACCCCTTCATTAGGCATGTGACACCCATGCTACCCTTCAAGTCAACCCCACCTCACTCATTTGTTTTTTTGAGATGCCAGAAGTGCAACCTAAAAATGCCTTCATTGCACTCTGACCAGGGTCAGATTTGTACTTCCTTCTCACGTAGGCCACCAACATTTTGCTTTCCCTTCCCTCTTCCCATCAACTGCTTTGAACAGCATTTTCGAAACACGTACACCAGGCATGTCCAAAGTCTGGCCCACGGGCCATTTACGGCCCAGGGGTCGGTTTAATACGGCCCTCCAACAGCCCTCCCTGCTCTGTGTAATGTGGCCCTCCCACGGCCCTCCCTTCTAGTCTTCTGCTTGAGAGCAGAGGGCAGTGCGCATGCCTGACTGCGGCGCGTTCTCCCTGGTCTGTGTAAATGCGGCTGTCGCACGGCCCTCCCTTCTGTGGCAGACAGTCTTCTGCTTGAGAACAGTGCGCATGCGTGACTGCGCCGCGCTGGTAGCGACAGAGGGCGGTGACGTCAGGGCCGGGCTTCCAGCGTGAAGTGTGTTTCTCTTCCCCTCCCGGCTGCCGAGCAGAGACTTCAGCTCCAGCTACCTTTTTCACCTTTCACATTAGTGCAGGTAAGTTTTTTTAAAATTTATTTTCAATACATTGTGAAAACTCAGCTGTCAGTTGATCTTAATGTTATGAAATGAAAAGTATGTCGTTTGCAATTAACTTGGCATAAAATAATATATTTGCATTTAATTGTAATGGTTCAAAGAATGTTCGGAAAAATGTTCGGCCCTCCACCATGTTCACTTCATCCAATCTGGCCCTCTTTGAAAAAAGTTTGGACACCCCTGACGTACACACATGGGACACAGGCTGTTCTACATAAACAAGAATAAAACTACACAAAGTGGATTCAATATTTTGTACCAGGATTTAAGCACTTCCAGTCCGGACACTTTCCCCCCTTCCAGTCCAGACACTTCCCCCCCCTTCCAGTCCGGACACTTTCACCCCCTTCCATTCTGGACACTTTCCCCCCCTTCCAGTCCGGACACTTTCACCCCCTTCCAGTCCGGACACTTTCCCCCCCCCTTCCAGTCCGGACACTTTCACCCCCTTCCAGTCCGGACACTTTCCCCCCCTTCCAGTCCGGACACTTTCACCCCCTTCCAGTCCGGACACTTCCACCCCCTTCCAGTCCGGACACTTTCACCCCCTTCCAGTCTTGACACTTTCACCCCCTTCCAGTCCGGACACTTTCCCCCCCTTCCAGTCCGGACGCTTTCCCCCCCTTCCAGTCGGGACGCTTTCCCCCCCTTCCAGTCGGGACGCTTTCCCCCCCTTCCAGTCGGGACGCTTTACCCCCCTTCCAGTCGGGACGCTTTCCCCCCCTTCCAGTCGGGACGCTTTCCCCCCCTTCCAGTCGGGACGCTTTCCCCCCCTTCCAGTCGGGACGCTTTCCCCCCCTTCCAGTCGGGACGCTTTCCCCCCCTTCCAGTCGGGACGCTTTCCCCCCCTTCCAGTCGGGACGCTTTCCCCCCCTTCCAGTCGGGACATTTTCTCCCCATTCCAGTCTGGACACTTTCACCCCCTTCCTGTCCAGGCCAATTTTCAGCTTTCAGCGCTATCACACTTTGAATGACAATTGCGCGGTCATGCAACACTGTACCCATATGAATTTTTTAGCATTTTTTTAGACAGATAAAGCTTTATTTTGGTGGTATTTATTCACCACTGGGATTTTTATTTTTTTTGCTATGTAAATGAAAAAGTCCAAAAATTTAGAAAAAAGTGTTTTTCTTATAAAATTTTGCAAATAGTATTTCATCATAAATCTTGGCCAAAATTTATTCCGTTATTAGTAAAAAAAAAAATAACCCAAATTTTTTAGAACCAAAAATTATAATTTTTAAACATTTTTTTTTGCATTTTTTTTTTATATTATTATTTATGTTTTTTTTTAACATACTGTCATACTAGCAGTACAGTATGTTTTTGCACTGATTGCTTTTACACCCATAAAGGCTGTAAAAGCAATAATTTCTCCTTCTCTCTGGCTGCATTCTTGCAGCCATTGAGAACTACTGTGTGAGCTGTGATTGGTCACAGCTTGTCACATGGTACAAGGTTGTTGTGAATAGCCTTGTACCATGTGACCTCTGTGATCATTCACAGATTTCACACATAGTAAGCAATGATGTCACAAGTGACATCTTGCTTACTACTCTGAATATGATCACTGATTAGCCAACGAGTGATCACATGATCGGGACCTCGCACAGAGTATTTTTCAGAGCCCATTATTTTTCAGAGCCCATTTGGCTGCTTGTATTGCCCCTTCATGGTCTATGTTGGTGTATCATGAGTGAGCTCTATGTTTTGAATGAGTTGTATAATCTGTTTAGTATCTTTGAGAAATGTTGGAGTTTTGGTCACCAGTGGTTGTAAAACAACAATCCATGTATTCTTCAATTCTTGCTGAAAGTGAGTCTATTCCGTTTATAATAGGTCTTCCTGGGGGTTGTTTGCTATCTTTGTGAATTTTTTGAACCATATACATCACTGGTATTTTACACGTGGATGAGATCAGATATTTTTTTTCCTTTTTATTCAGTATATACTTTTCCTACTTCCATAATTAACTATTTTTGCCAGTTCTTTTTTGTATAATTTCGTGGGGTCACCATTTAAAGTCATGTAGGTATTTCTGTCACTGAGCATCTTTTTCATTTCTTGTTCGTAATAAAGTTTAGATAGTACAACTATTCCCCCCCCCCCCACTTGTCTGCAGGTCGGACAACAATATCCTTTCTTTTCTCCAATGCTTCTATACCTTTATTAATCCCAGCCGTGCCCCTATGTTTTCTTATAGGGAGACTATCTAAGTCCTATGACCAATTATTTAAACATGTCTATATATCTATTGTCAGTGGGTACTGGATTGAATGTGGATTTATTCCTCAGCAGTGTATGATGTGCTTCCATTCCATCATCATTATATATTGGGGTCACATTGGGGTTTTGAGCATAATATTTTTTAATGTTGAGATTCCTAACCAGTTTTTGAATGTTTACGTAAGTGTCAAACTTACTTAAACCTTTGCTTGGGGAAAATTTTAGTCCTTTATTCAGAACCAGTAACTCTTCCTCAATGAGGTTGAAGATGCCTTCTCCTATTACTCCCTTCTTCTCTTTTGTTTTGTTTCTTCCTCCTATACATCCTCCCTTGCGGGTCTTTCCTTGTATTCTCCCCCCCTTGGGTTGGATTCCATCCTAAAAAAGGATTGGGGATGGGGGATACTGGTTATTCCTGTGCCAGGGGTGAATATTTTGCACAGGTACTTGGTAAGGTCTGAATGGGTTTTTTTTTAATTGGGGTCTTTGCGGCCTGGGTTTCTGGTACCCATAGCACTGATAATTTTTATTATAGGGTGCATAATTGTTATGTGGACCTGGGTGTGTTCTGGGTGGATACCATCTGTGCGAATGCTCATGTTTGGGTCGGCCCCCATAGGGTGGGTAGTGTGGTGGTGTTCTATGTGGAGCTTGGGGTGGTCTCCAGTGATGGTTATCCTGTTTTGGTATGTGCTCTTCATAATGGGTGTTTTTACTTTTATATGAATCTCCTCTTTGGCTTTGATGTTCTGGGATTTTAAAACCCAAACTGTTTCTCTTTTTTGGTGAGTTTGTGGGTATATCTCTTTCTGTTGTGGACTCAGCTGAATGTAATTTGTTGTTAGCCAATTTCACCTGCCATTTAAATACCTGTTTTTGTTGGTAATCTTGTAGTACTTTGAGGTATTTTTTATTTTTCTTACTTTTATTTTCTGAGTCTTTTTTCTGTATAATTTTGCTTCATTCATTCATTTGTCTGCTACACTCAGTCTGTTCTTTTAGTGGCTCAATTTTTTCCTTATACTCATTTATGAGTGTATCTAGTTTGCATATTTTCCTTTGTTGAGAAAATGTAAGACCTCCATGCCCCCTTTTCATTGAAAAAAATTATACCATTCTTGTATATCTTCCTCTTCTAATAACCCATCATTTATGGGTACTTCCCACCTTAATTTTCGGAGGACCGTTTTGTCTTTAATATATTTCTCCATAGTAACCATATCCCACCATACATTTTTTTTTATCCATAATATGGCCAAGTTTTCTGAACAAACCAGTGATATTAGTGTCCTTATTCTCTTCATTTTTAAATACATCCTCTGTTAAAGTCCCTTCTATCTAAATAAGAAAAAACTTCCATAGCTGTTACCAAGCGTATGAGCGAAAACCAAAGCAAAATTATAATCAAGACTTGTGAGCTGCTATATCAGATAATTTGTGCCAAACCAAAACCGGCACATTTTGGTTATATGTAGTAGCATGTGTTGTATTTTGGTTTGGCATGAATTATCTGATATAGCAGCTCACAAGTCTTGATTATAATTTTGCAATTATAATCAAGCGTAATGCTAAAACCAGAAATGCATCAACAGAGACCTATTTGGTACCATTACTACATAACCAGAAACTTGTCCGCAGAGACACAATTGGTATGATTATGGCATAACCAGAAACATGTCTGTAGAGGTTCAGTCAGTACCTTAATGGCACAACCAGAAACATGTCCACAGGGACGCAATTCATACCATAATGATAAAACTAGAAACCTGTCAACAGAGACCTATTTGGTACCATTGCTACATAACCAGAAACTTGTCCGCAGAGACACAATTGGTATGATTATGGCACAACCAGAAACATGTCCACAGGGACACAATTCATACCATAATGATAAAACCAGAAATGCATCAACAGAGACCTAATTGGTACCATTTTTACATAACCAGAAATGTGTCTGCAGAGACACAATTGGTATGATTATGGCTGTAGAGGTTCAGTCAGTACCTTAATGGCACAACCAGAAACATGTCCACAGGGACGCAATTCATACCATAAAGATAAAACTAGAAACATGTCAACAGAGACCTATTTGGTACCATTGCTACATAACCAGAAACTTGTCCACAGAGACACAATTGGTATGATTATGGCACAACCAGAAACATGTCCACAGGGACGCAATTCATACCATAATGATAAAACCAGAAATGCATCAACAGAGACCTAATTGGTACCATTTTTACATAACCAGAAATGTGTCCTCAGAGACACAATTGGTATGATTATGGCATAACCAGAAACATGTCTGTAGAGGTTCCGTCAGTACCTTAATGGCACAACCAGAAACATGTCCACAGGGACGCAATTCATACCATAATGATAAAACTAGAAACCTGTCAACAGAGATCTATTTGGTACCATTACTACCTAACCAGAAACTTGTCCGCAGAGACACAATTGGTAGGATTATGGCATAACCAGGAACATGTCTATAGAGGTTCAATCAGTACCCAATGGACACCACCAGAAACATTAAATACTAAACACATTAATATACAGCGCTTCATATAAAACGCATTAATTAAAATTTTTTTAAAGTGCTTTGTGCAAAAATCCAACTGTTACTAATACATAAAGTGACACGTGCCTTATGAATTAATAATTGCACTCAAAGTGTTCTTATACCATTTATAATTGCCATGCTCAGTGTTGCAGTCCACATAAAAAAACCTTTAGTGCCATCCACTTACCAATCTGTGAATCCACCTCAAGCTTCACGTAAAACTCACCAGATATTCTGACCCTGTAAGTTATGGGTCAACTTGCGCTCTATTTACCTTAGGGGGTTCCACGACACCTCCGTTGTTCTTCTATATCCCACTTTGGTAGACCAAAGGGAAAAAACAAAGGGGCACCATAGCATAAAATCTTTTTATTAAAAAAAAAAAATTGCTTAAAAGCAAATGCACACTCAATGTAGACGTGCTTCTCCCCAGCACCTAGCTGGGTACAGCTCCCAGCTCCACCAGCTAACTTGTTGTGAGACCGGTCCATGTGTGGAATGACATCACTGTCCATAGCTCTTCCCATCGCATTTTGTTATTCGACTTCTTTAGGGACCCATCCCTGAAGATGTTGAATGACGAAACTCATCATGGCCGAGCTATGGACGTCATCCCACACACGAACTGGCCTCACACCGAGTTAGCTATTTTTTTTGATAGAGCACTGTATATGGATGTGTTTAATATTTATTGACACTATAGGGTGATTGACTACAGGAGCTAAATATGTAAATTAGGTTTAAATTAGTTAAGAAGTCTGTTCAACCAGAAACATGTCTATAGATGCATAATTCATACCATAACACAACCAGGTGGTGTCTGAACTACACAGTCATTTTATTTTGAATTAACCTCAGTTGTTATTTCCAGAATACATAATGATCAGGTAAATGACCCCAGACCACGGTATTAAAGGCCCTACAGCAGTGGTAGGACAGAGAGTCAAGTGCTATATTCTAACCTATGGACTCCATTGCCCTGTCCCTCTCCAGGTCGCCCTCACCTGCACACAGATTTGGTGGACCACCGAGGTCGGCATTTCTTTCGCCCGGCTGGAAGAAGGCTATGAGAACGCCATGAAGGAGTACTACAAGAAGCAGGTCGGCCAGCTGAATACACTCATCACCATGCTGATCGGGCAACTTTCTAAGGGAGAACGACAGAAGATTATGACCATCTGTACAATCGATGTGCATGCTCGTGACGTCGTCTCCAAGATGATCCAGCAGAAGGTGAATGCTATCGGATGATTTAAGTTTATTATTTTAATTAACTAATTCACCCCCCCTCTCTCTTCTCATGGCATTTTTACTTTAGTTTTTATTGTTTCTATGTAACATTTTTAAATTTGCATTAATTGTTTTTAATGCAACTTGTGTAAATCTTGGGAAAACATTGTGTTTTCCTTTTCTCTTAAGTTGACATTTCACTAATAGTAAAGGTAAATTCCAGACAGATGTAGAGCACAACTGTAGGAGCCACTGGTGGGTGAAGTTCTATTTCTCCTTGGAGCACACAAAGCCAGGTCCACTACATTTTCCCCACTCTTCCATTGGCTCCAAAAAAACAGTCTAGGGGTTTGTTTTAGGGTTTTTAGTGGGAACGATGAACTGGGATAGGGATAGCGAGTATGGGATATCCCAGAAAACTCACTTTCTGGCTTCACAAAAAAAATTGAAAGTCCCACAGGATCTCTTTGCTGATGGTGCCTGTGCTATACAGTCACTAACTCTTCACCACTGGTCATCGGTTGCCTCTTTTTGATATCCACCAGGTTCTTACTACTGAGGAAGATGTATACTCACACCATTATAGGACAACTGGACCTTTTCCCACCAACTTCCTCCTCGCTCTTTCTAGCGAGCTTCTCCAGACCCAACTTAATCCCTGCACTCAAGCCCCCCAGCTAATCCTAGCTGGGACCTTGGTGTCTTCCTGATGGATTCTCCTAGAAATATGCCCCAGGGCAGAGCCCTGTACAGGGGTCTCCTTCAGTAGGACTGGGTCCAGGAACTCTCCTGCTGCCTCAGAACCCAGGCTATTTATGAGCTCTTCCTCCCCCTTCTGGGCACACTCAGGGGTGTATTTACTGCAAAGCAAACAAGGCATTTGCCTTGGGCGTCATTTTTCAGAGGGGGCGGAAGAAAGGACGATGGTTCTCCTTGGCATTGGGACTGGACGGTGAGTCTCTCTCCTTCTCTGGGGGACGGGTTTGCGGTGGTGTACAGGGGTCGCAGGTGGGGGGGGGAGTGGTGGGTAGTCAGGCTGAGGCTGGTTCCCAGGGGTGTGATCCCTCTCCTCCAGTGTGATAAGGCTGCTGGCCGGTGCCGGTCTGTGCCTCGCCCTTGCCCCTCCTGGCGGTGCACTGATCATTGGTATGAAGTGGACTCCTGGAGCTGGGGGAGAGGGAAGAGACAATCCAGGATACATGTACACCGGGGGGGAAAAAAAATCACAGACGACCCAAGGAGGAGAGCTGCTTTCCAGAGGAGTCTGCCTTATCCCCAGGGTGGGGGAAGTGTCACACCAGGAATACCAGCACCGGAAAATCCCTTTCCCCCCCCCCCAACCCGAACATGGCCATGAACAGCCACTGCACCCGCTGCTCCAGTTGCTCTGGAGGAGATGTCACCGGGAAAGTGTGTGTGTGTGTGTGTGTGTGTGTGTGTGTGTGTGTGTGGGGGGGGGATTTTTTTGGTGTTGGCTAGGACAGCACAAAATCTAAATACACTCCTGGGCACACCTCCCCAGGAATTGGCTGGAGTACCATAAGCATTCAGGCTGCATGACCTGTTCCTCCCACTGTGATTCTAGAATTCTCGAGAAGACAGGAGCAAGTAACAGAGCAGCAACCTGTGAGACACTGTGTAAGGGACCGCCCGGCAGCACCTCTAGCAATCCACTGGTCAGGTGCTTCCAGAGTGCGGAGTCTAAGTCCCGGAGCACTTGTTCACCAGGGCCCCTGATGGTGGGGATGGACTTGGAGCGCTCCGAGACCAGGATGCGACTACTGGGCACACCCACCAATGGTAGAGGTATCCGCCGAGGGCTCCCGCAGAGTAAGAGCCTGATGTGAGGAGGTTGGGAGATCCCGACGGGATGGATGGCTGAGCAGGTGCAGGGTCAAACAAGCCGGGTCGGGAGCCGTGGGGTCTGCGAGGTACAAAACAGCGGGCAGAGACTAGTCGGGTCACACGCCAGGTCAGCAACAGTAGATCAGAACAAACGGGGGGCATCCAGGAGAGAGGTCAGGCAAGCCAAGGGTCAGGGCAGGAGAGTACAGCAATGTCAGAAGCAATCCGGGTCAGCAACTATCCAAAACACAGGTACACAGATCAGGGAACAGAAAAGGACAAAACGGCAGCCAGTGACAGCTCAGGGCGATTTAAATACCGCGCCCTGCGCTGTCATTGGTGCCCGGCACGCACCCGTGTCTCCCAGTGCGCAAGTTCGCCACCGCGGCCAGCCCGGACCTAGTGCCCGCATCCCCATGCGAGGCGGCGCACTGCGCCTGCGCCGGGACCAGCGCCGTGGCGATTTCTGACACACTGAGCAGCTCTAAGTAATCAAACCCTTCTCTGATTACAGGAAGGCCAACTAAATTTACCTAGCATCTCTTTGTCCATTCAAAGAGCATTTTTCATTGCTGGAAGCTATAGTACAATACCTATGAGTGGAGTAGGTGGTGGAAAGGGAGGACTTTGTTGGCTCTTTTGACCAAAAGTGCTCATATTAACCCCTCAGCACCGGAAGTGCACACAGGGGCAGCAGAGGAATGAAGCACATATAACAAAGAAAAAACAGCTCTCCTGCTTCACCTGTCAGGGTCACACTGTGTGACAGAACCATGTAAATCTCAGGACTGGATGAACAGAAATACACATTCTTTGGTGTTGTATCTGTGTATTTATCTGTATGCCTGGAGTTTAGCTTTGAATGGGCATTTCAGATACTAATTTGAGCTTTTTAGGTGAATAAAGGAAAAAATGCGTGTGCATGCATAATGCAGGTTTACAAAAATTGTAAAACAGAAATAATTCAGTTTAGTCATCAGAAAGGGTAACTGCAGGGTCTTTTATGGGTGCAGTAAAGGGTTAACCTAATGGTGGGTTTGCTCGATTTTCCTGACGCGTGTCCTCATTTCACAGGTGGACAATGCCCAAGCCTTTGTGTGGCTGTCTCAGCTCCGACACCGCTGGGACGATGACAGGAAGCATTGCTTCGCCAACATCTGTGACGCTCAGTTCCTCTACTCCTACGAATATCTTGGCAACACTCCTCGGCTGGTTATCACGCCTCTAACAGATAGGTGGGTGACATGGCGCCAGCTTCGCCGAACACAGCATCCCTTTTTATAGATGGCTGGGCTGTGCGGGAATGACTGTCCCACGGCCAACACTCTATAAACAGCTGCTCTTCAGAGTTTACATCATAAAATCGCATTCCAATATCCCTTGTGGAGACAAAACTATTGGAGTCATTTGGTTGGATGGGCTCGTTCCATATAGTCAGTCTCCTCTAAAAGGGTTGTAAAAAAGGAACATTTGCTTAGTGTTTTATATTTTTTGCAACCACTTCCACCAGTTTTAAGCGTGAAATGGTAGAGAGTGGTTTCCAAGAGAGAACCACCACAAATACTATTTTGTGGTGGAGTTTTCAGTGTGGTGCCCCTCATCCCCATGGAAGGTGAATTTTTCTTTTTTGGATACACCTTAACAACCAAATAAAGAGGAGCCCCATTGCCTTGTGGGATGTCAAGAGGTGGGCTTGAGCTCCAATTTAGCACACACCATTGTGACAATTCTATGGAAAACCTTTAGTATTTGAAGCTTACAGCTCTTTGCCCCACCAGATGTTACATCACCCTGACCCAGTCCCTCCATCTCACCATGAGTGGAGCCCCTGCGGGACCAGCTGGCACTGGAAAAACTGAAACCACCAAGGACTTGGGTCGAGCCCTTGGAATTATGGTGTATGTCTTCAACTGCTCTGAACAAATGGACTACAAGGTAATTCATCTGACAGACTTCAAGCTTGGGTATCGTTGTCCGCATGGGTTCCTTTCATCATACAATACCTCCGTTTTTTTCATTGTATCTTCCAGTCCTGCGGGAACATCTACAAGGGCCTGTCACAGACCGGAGCCTGGGGCTGCTTTGATGAGTTTAATCGAATCTCTGTGGAGGTCTTGTCTGTGGTGGCCGTGCAGGTGAGGAACGTTTCTCATAATTTGGTGGTAAAGCCAGTAAGAAAGTATCAAATAATGCACATTAGTTTCAGATAAAGTAAAAAATCAATTTCCTGTCACCAGAATTCTAAATGTTCAACCACATGGTTAAATATGGGTCTCTTAATAGAATGAGATTAATGTCTTAATGACAAACCCCTAATTAGCATCATATTGATTTCACTCCAATTCTCTGACAGCTTGTTGAGGAAAACAGACTTCAGTATTGTCATGAAGTGATAGGAAGACGCTAGAGGTCAGAGGCATTATGGGAGATTCTCGGCTTCTAAATGGCAAACTTTACAAATATGAGACCTTTTAAGAAAAGCCTGGAGGGTCCCCGAAGAGATGTAGAAGGTGTTGGAAAGGTCACTGTTTATAGAGCGCGTTCTCCCGTCATTCTGTCTGTTACTCAATGGGATTTTTAACTCACATTTACCTGAAGACGTAAGAGTGTGATTCTGAATCTGAACATCAATTCTGAGTGTGAACCTTAGTGGCAAAAAGCACTTTATTTAATATCGGCAAACGATAATTAAAGGTATGGCCTCGCAGTTACGCACTGTGCAGTTACACTGTGGGTTAGTCTTTTTTTAACCCTTTCTAACATGGAGGAACCCTTGAAATAACTTTCAAGTCTCAGGGAACTGCTGCTAATAACTACAGTATGAAACAGAGAGCAAAAAAGTGAGCGCTTTAGATGGACAAGCAGCTGAAACACACAGGATAACCAAAAAAATCCTCACATGAAAATAAAATATAAAGTGCAGCGCTATAAATATAAATGTGACATAAAAATATATATTAAAAAGTCCCAATAAAGGTGACCTCGGGTAACAATGCACACTGAGCAGAAGTGCACATAAATAGTGCAATGTAGCAAAGATGGAATTCAGAAAGTAGTCATCAGCATGGAGAGGGTAGATGTATTCCCTTGATCAATGAAGGTCCGCACGGTGAAGACAAAGCTGGGCAGAATAAATCCACACACAGTGCCCATGCGGAGTTGTAGTCTGCCTGTGATTGGCTGTCGGTCTCTGGCCACCAGAAGGAGTGTTTCCGGATGTGGTGCGATCCTACCGCGGAGCAGAGTGAGTATCGCGGAGTGTAGGTGTAACACCTACACCTACACTCCGCGATACTCACTCTGCTCCGCGGTAGGATCGCACCACATCCGGAAACACTCCTTCCGGTGGCCAGAGACCGACAGCCAATCACAGGCAGACTACAACTCCGCATGGGCACTGTGTGTGGATTTATTCTGCCCAGCTTTGTCTTCACCGTGCGGACCTTCATTGATCAAGGGAATACATCTACCCTCTCCATGCTGATGACTACTTTCTGAATTCCATCTTTGCTACATTGCACTATTTATGTGCACTTCTGCTCAGTGTGCATTGTTACCCGAGGTCACCTTTATTGGGACTTTTTAATATATATTTTTATGTCACATTTATATTTATAGCGCTGCACTTTATATTTTAATAACTACAGTATGTCTGCAGCTCACAGTACATTAGCATCAAGTTGAGATTTAAGAATAACGAAAATGTGGCGTACTTGGCATGTTCACCATCCACTCTATGGCAGCCTTTCCCAACCTTTTTAACACAGAAGAACCCTTGAAATAACTTTCCGGTTTCAGGAAACCCCTGCTAAAAGTTAAAACCTCCACAACTCGTGATACATTAGTGTGATGGCCAGCGGTAGACATGTGCAGAACGAAAAAATGTTGTTTAGTTTTATATTTCAATATTTTTTAATGAAAAAGTAAGTACAAGTACATAGAAACATACCCCACCCACACGGTGAGTTGAGGCAAATAAACAGGTTCATACGTATATAGGCACGTAAGAAGTATCAATCAATCAATGATATCGTAACAAGAAAATACAACCCCCATATGGTGACAAATGTATCATTGGTCAGTAAACATGGGCAGTTTCATATTGACATTTAAAAAAAATAGCTTTTGTTTAGTTTTAGATTGATTTGTTAAGTTACAAATTTCATTTTGTTGCATTTGTAGCAAAATGTAAATTTGTTTAGTTTCATTTTGTGTATTTGTTTTCGATCGGATTCAAATTTTTCCAGTAGATTCAAAGTATTTGAATCAAATTTGAACTGAATTCAAATTGAAAATATTGAATCAAGCCAAATTCATTGTGAAGAATAGCTGGTTCTATTCTAGTTGAAACGTGAAATTTTGATCAATATTATTTCTATTTTTTTCTTTTCTATTATTTTCTACTCTATTCTTGCCTATGCTTTTCTATTCTGATTTATTTTTAATTCTTTTCTCTTCTTTTCTATTTTGTGTTTTGTTCTTTTCCTTTATTTTCTATTTTATTCTTCTATTTTCTGTTCTATTCTGTTCTTTTTTGCTCTATTCTTTTTTTTTTTTTATTCTATTTTTTTCAAAACTTGAATTTCAGAAGACGGCTATATTCTTTTTCTTCTATTATTTTCTATTCTATTTTATTCATTTCTATTCTATTCCTTTATTTTCTATTCTTTTATTTTATATTCTTTTTTTTTTTACTCTATTCTGTTCTGTTTTATTCTATTCTTTTTGAAATTTGAATTTTGGAAAACCGCTATATTCTAATACACATAGTAAAACCTATTGTAATGTTTATATTTAGAATTTGTTTTCAAATTTGTTTTTGAATTCAGTTAGAATTCGATTTGAATTTCGGACTCAATTTTGTTTTGTTATTTCGGATTTAAGTTAGTTACCATTGTAATTTGGATACATCCAAGTCAACGATTAATGAAAATTTTGTCCGAATATTGATTCAGAATGAAACGAACCACACATGTCTAGTCAGAAGAATGTTTCTTACATTTGTGGTCATTGGGAAGAATTACCCCATTACAGATAACTAAAAAGATCAATGGTGTCGGTGGGAATTTATCTCAGAGTCAGAATTGCTCATAGCTCAAGGAACCCCTAGCAACCTCTGGAGGAATCTTGGTTGAGAAACACTGCTATATGACATATAAATCACTCTATGTTTAATAAATAGTAATATTGTCCAGAAATAATGCAGTTGGTGAAAAATGTATAATTCCTGTGGTGGTCAGTGGAAAAATGACCCATACATTGGTGGTCAGTGATGTGCCCCTTACATTGGTGGCCAGTGATGTGCCCCCTTACATTGGTAGTTAGTGGAAAAGGGTCCTTGTAGATTGGTCATGCGTTAAGAGAAGGGTCACCTTACACTAATAGTCAGTGAGAGGAACACCCCATTACACTGGTAGTCAGAGGGAAGAATGTTCATTAAACTAGTGGTCAGTGGGAAGAATGCATCTTAGAAAAGTGGCCCGCGGGAAGAATATTCTCTTACATTGATGGTCAGTGGGATGAAAAATGGTCCCTACATATGTAGTCAGTGGGGTGAATGATCCTTATATTGGTGATCAGTGGGAAGAATGTCCCTTACATTGGTGATCAGTGGGAAGAATGTCCCTTACATTGGTGGTCAGTGGGAAGAATGTCCCTTACATTGGTGGTCAGTGGGCAGAATGCTCCTTATATTGGTGGTCAGTGGGAAGAATGCTCCTTACATTGGTGGTCAGTGGGAAGAATGTCCCTTACATTGGTGGTCAGTGGGAAGAATGTCCCTTACATTGGTGATCAGTGGGAAGAATGCTCCTTACATTGGTGGTCAGTGGGAAGAATGTCCCTTATATTGGTGGTCAGTGGGAAGAATGCTCCTTACATTGGTGGTCAGTGGGAAGAATGCTTCTTATGTTTGTCATTAGATGGATGAGTGCCCCTTACATTGGTGGTCAGTGGGATTAATGACCCTTAAATTGGTGGTCAGTGGGAAAAATGCTCCTTACATTGGGGGTCAGTGGGAAGAATGCTCCTTATGTTTGGTATTAGATGGATGAATGCCCCTTAAATTGGTGGTCAGTGGGAAGAATGCTCCTTACATTTGGGATTAGATGAAAGAATGATCCTTACATTGGTAGTCAGTGGGAAAAAATCCCCCTTTACAAATAGCTAAAAGGAGCAGTTTCTTTTCTGAGAGGCGGAAACTGCTCATAGCTCAAGGAACTCTCAGCAACCCCTGGAGGAACCCTGGTTGAGAGAGGATATTGTCCTGGGACCTTAAAAAGTGAAATGAGTTGACTTCTTCCAGAGTGCGTAGCTCCGGTGTATACAGGCTGAAACCAAACTTTTTGGGTCCCATTTATGAAAGTGGATGAAAGGAACTGAGACCTGATCTGTCGAAGTGTTATTACAAGGAACTAAAGTTATTTCTACACAAGATGGAAAAAGAAGCCAAGCTCAGGACTCAAGTTCCAAATGAGAGTGTAGGTTTTTTTTTTTTTAATAAGGTGTGTTCACCTCAAACAGGAAAACTTAACTGCTACATCTGAGCACCACAAACCAAAAATGCTCTTTAATTCATTTTTAATATTCAACGCAAACTCCCCCAACTATCTATGTCTCCATGCTTTATTTTGCTGGGAAATCACTTTGACCTTTTTGGCCGTGGCCATCTTGAGTAAGGACAGATTATTCATGTAGCATTTACTTCCTGGAATCCATTTGCCCTTAGCTCAGGCATGCAGGCAGGAGGGTGTACTTAGCTGAGAAAACCCCTCCTCCCATGAAGACTCCTGGAATGTATGACATCATTTGCCTAAGCCAGAAACCGGGAAGTCAATGAAAAAGTGTAAAAAAAAGGTTTAAAACAAGTAAATATAATATAATTTCCTATCTATTTACTAATCCTAGCAGCATAAGGATTAAAAATGGTCAATGTTGATTGAGAGAGTAAAATAATGTTTTAAAGGACAACTAAACCCAAAAAGAACTAAAATATTCCAGTTTACCTGAATCAGCCAAGGTTTCCCAGGAAGAAGAAAGCGGAACCTTCCTTGCTAGGTAAAGCCATGCTCAATAGCACAGCTGTGTAAATCCTAGGACTGGATGGACATAAAGATCCTTTAGCAGATAAAACGGCTTCTATGTATGTACTTTATCTGAGTGTTTAACTGTTTCTTGGAGTTCAGCTTTAAACAAACATGAAGCTTAGTATAGTTTGCTCAGATGAATGGCAGCAGGTGTATGGCATTGTACAATGAGGCGCATTGCCCAGCTGGGAGAATTGTTAATATTCATAGTCACCATGTGTGTGCAGGCTGTATGGGACTGAAATGATTCCCTGATCAATCAGTCATTGCTATTCCCTGACCTTTAAATCTATGACTTGATTCTTTATGATGCAGGAGCACCATCCAGATATACACAAATGTCTTATCATTCCTCTCTTGGTACCTTCTGGCAGGTGAAAAGCATACAGGACGCCATCCGAGATAAGAAAAAGAGGTTTAACTTTCTTGGTGAAGAGATTAATCTGATTCCATCAGTTGGGATCTTCATCACCATGAACCCGGGCTACGCCGGCCGTACGGAACTCCCGGAAAATCTCAAGGCACTGTTTAGGTAGGTTCAAGATATGAAATCTCCAACAAGGAGTTTGTAAAAATCTGGACACTTTCTGTGGTCTGATGAAGATTATTTACCAGAGGAAGAGAATAAATTGGACTTTCGAGGCACCACATATAGTCTCAGGCAGGGGTGCTATTAGATATCATGGGGCCCCATACAGCCTACCTGACATGCCTGCCCCCTCTCCCAGTACCACTCAATTGGTGGCCCTACCCACTACTTAACACTCTGTAACCCCTGAACTCTCCACTGCCCTGCACCCCTACAGTCCTTCTTGCACCTTGCTCTACACCTCCTGTAAGCCCACTATCCCAACGCTTTGCATCACCTGCATCCCCAACTACCAGCACCCTGTACTTCTACCGCTACTCTGTCTGCACCTTTGTTAAACCTCACAATGTACCCCTGAACCCCTCCCCCCCATCCCACTGCTACCCTGCACTCTGCACCCCCTACATTCTCCTTTACCCCACACTTTGCATCTCCTATTACCCCACATTTTGCACTCCCATTACCCCACATGCCATTACCCACTAATCCCCCAAATACACCTTGTTCTTCACCCCTACATCCCCCATTACATATTACTTTGCATCAAAGCCTTTTCCAATACACCTCACTCTACAAACCCCCCACATGCCCCTGACACATCACACTCCCCCACTGCTCATATTTGGGCTCTTCCCATTTGATTGAACCTTTACCTGGAGAGGGTTCACCTGATAGCCCCTGGGGCCCTTTCTGTAGCAACTGTTATGGTGCGGTTTGCTCACAGCTGATCCTGTCACATTGTTATGCATCGAGCTTTGCTGGCCATGGATATGGGGAATTCTGGAACTTGTGGGCAGGGATGAAGAGCTGAGAGAGGGTGGAACCTGGGATTCGGAAGGTGATAGACCAACCTTTCTCAACCCTTTCAAAACAGAGGAACCCTTGATATAACTTTCCAGTCTTAGGGAGCCCCTGCTAACAATGCCTATATCTACAACTCATGATTCATTAGTATGGTCACTGGAAAGAATGCTCCATACACCTGTGGTCATTGGGAAAAATTACCCCCTTATAGATAGCTAAAAAGATCAATAGTGTCAGTGGGAACTTATCTGAGAGGCAGAAATTGCTCATTGCTCAAGGAACCCCAAGTAACCTCTGGAGAAACCCTGGTTGAGAAATCGTGTGGTAGACTGAGTCATCCCCTACTAGCCCCCACTTCTAGCCTAATGGGGCCTGGGCCCAGTTTGTGAGGGCTACCTTTATTCCCCTATCAGCATCCCTGGTTTCAAGTATAAACATTTTTTGGATTCAAAAATATTAAAAATAAATTAATTATATATTATTGATAACATGTTAAAAACATTAAACATATTTAAAAACAAGTAAATATTCAAGACAACTAGGGCATTATTTGAATGATTAAAACCTTCCTGTGTCCCCCACCACATGGATACCATTGCCCAGTTATTGTATACATTTAACAAACAACCTTCAGTATATGATATCTTTATTCATTTCTTTGGCATGCCCCAATGCTGGCTCTGCAGTGAGATGGGGGACCACCCAACTTGATGCATTTCGCGGCTGTGTTCATTTCTGATTCCTCAAGAGTATGCAGAGGTAGGCATACCAAAACTGTTCATCCCAGAGAGCTGTACCATGGCATCAGCCTGTAATGGGTATTCAGGGAACTGACATATGAATATCCCTAAACTACATCTATGGACAAACTCTTTGGGGGTTAGCCCAATATTGAAATGTATGCATTGCCTCTTATAATGAAAGCCTCTCATCACTTTTAAGAAGCATTGGAGATGCTCTGACCACTTGGACTAGGACTGATATGACCCAAGTCACTGTCACTCAATTCAAACTCAATAGTGGGCACACTCAAACTGGATACACTATTGGTACACTCGCTGAGTGACAGTGACTGGCCCACTATTGAACTGAAAATGGGTGACCGTGGCTTGGGCAATATAAGCCCTAAAGCCTAGTGGTCAGATGATATCAAATGCTTAGAAGTGGTGGGAGGCTTCAATTATGTCTACATTCCAATGCTGGTCTGGCCCCCAAATATGGATTGGATTATTATTGTGTCACTATAAGTAGCTGATGGGTTCTCAGCTCTTAAAGATGTGCCAACTCACATATTCAGGAACATGTAAAGCATGGCCTCCATGACCATCCTTTAGTGCCTTTAAACTGCTCAGGGAGGTTTCCACTTGGGTTACACCAATCCAATGAATGACACATCCTACAGAGATCACAAAACTGTTTTCAGCTGAGTTTTCTGGTGGTCAGCCCAGTTCTATGCATGGCTAAGGATGGAGATTCTCAGGATTGTGAGACTGCGTCAAGGACACAGACTCTTGTATGGACCTGGAGGACCCATTGAACTAGTAAGGGAATAGAAGGAAAAAACATAAAGGTCAGTGAAAGGGTAAGTTCACCTTTTCATGAAAAAATGAAAAGGTGAACTAACTTCACCCCTTGACTCTACAGCCAGAGTAGTGGTCCATATACCGTGTACTGCAATACACAGCCCCAGAGTGAGTATCATAATCAGGGGCGGACTGACTATTTGGAAACTCGGGCACTGCCCGAGGGCCCGGGGTCAGTTGGGGGCCCCATGAGATGCCCCTGGTACCTTTTTCATAGGCTTTTTTGAGTTTGGGCAAGGACACGTGCCCCATGATCCCCTATTGCCCGGGGGCCCCATGAGTTGTCAGTCCGCCCCTGATCATAATGCTTCAAATTGCAAGCACTCCTTGGCTGGTACGACCACGTGACCATGCTTCTTCCCCCTGGGACAGCTTGCCTTAAGAAGAAGCCTCAGATGAGCTCCTCATTGTCATCGTAGTCACGTGACCAATGAGTGCTTTCCATTGCTATCAATATAATGGATAATCATTTGGGGCTGAGTATTGCGGTGTTACGGACCACTACACTAGCAGCGTGGGCATCATGGCCACTATGTGCAGTGGGGTACAGAGGGGTTGCCAAGATATTTTAATGAAAAGGTGAACTTACGATTTAAGCAAATCATTTTTGTGTGTATGTTGCAAACTTCCTTAGCTGGAGATTCTGATGTAACAGCACTTCATGCTGCAGGCTGACAGCGCTAAGCCACTACCTCACAATCAGCAGCAGGGTTGTCAGCCTTCATGCACCTCCTTCAGTTGGCCTTGCACTGGATAGATGATAGGCAGCTCAACAGCCAACCTAATAAGTGCACAAGGCAGGCTGACAACGCTGTTGCTGATTGTGAGGCAGTGGCTTAGCGTTGTCAGCCTACAGCAGGAAGTGCTGTTACTGGCAGGATCTCCAGGTAATGATCTACAATTGCAGTGCTGGAAATGCCTCTGATAGGTTACTTACATGCCTCTGTCCTGCAGGCCATGCGCTATGGTGGTCCCCGATTTTGAACTGATCTGTGAGATCATGTTGGTGGCTGAGGGCTTTATCGAAGCCAGGTTGTTGGCCAGGAAGTTCATCACCCTCTATCAGCTGTGTAAGGAGCTTCTATCCAAACAGGTACGTGTGTCCTGTGCAGAAATGATATCCTGAGGGGACTTTACATACCCCTGACATAGACACTGAACAAACATCACAAGACGTCGCTTCAGATGAAGGAGATTGTACTCCAGAAGAAGAAAATGTCTGATTTTAAAAATGTATTAATTATTGTGATGCTAATAATGTTACAATTTAGTCTCTAGTTTACAGTCAGTTTATGTTTGTTGTTCTCTTCATTGTCCCTCGTCTCTCTTCTGTCCTTTTCTCTGTCGATTCTTTAAACTGGAGAAACAAAATTAGAACAAACTGAATATAACATTGGATTTAATTAATACAGTAGTAGCATTAAAAATGAACAATGGTTGTTATTGGCAACTCTTTTCTTTTTCTTTCTTCTCTTTCATTCTCTTTCTTCTCTCTTCCATTTTCTTTTCTTGCTTTCTGTCTCGCTTTCTTTCATTTTCTTGCTTTTCTTTTTCTTTCTTTTCTTTTACTTTCTTTCATTTTCTTGCTTTTCTTTCTTGCTTTCTTTCTTTCTTGCTTTCTATTTCTTGCTTTTCTTTCTTTCTTTCTCTCTCTCTTTCTTTCTTGCTTGCTTGCTTTCTTTCTTTCTATTTCTTTCTTTCTTTCTTTCTCTCTTTCTCTCTCTCTCTCTCTCTCTCTTTCTCTCTTTCTTCCTCTCTTTCTTCCTCTTTCTTCCTCTCTTTCTTCCTCTCTTCCTTCCTCTCTTCCTTCCTCTCTTCCTTCCTCTCTTCCTTCCTCCCTTTCTTCCTTCCTCTCTTTCTTCCTCTCTTCCTTCCTCTCTTTCTTCCTTCCTTTCTTTCTTCCTTCCTTCCTTTCTTTCTTTCTTTCTTTCTTTCTTTCTTTCTTTCTTTCTTTCTTTCTTTCTTTCTTTCTTTCTTCCTTCCTTCCTTCCTTCCTTCCTTCCTTCCTTCCTTCCTTCCTTTCTTTCTTTCTTTCTTTCTTTCTTTCTTTCTTTCTTCCTTCCTTTCTTTCTTCCTTTCTTCCTCTCTTTCTTCCTCTCTTTCTTCCTCTCTTTCTTCCTCTCTTTCTTCCTCTCTTTCTTCCTCTCTTTCTTCCTCTCTTTCTTCCTCTCTTTCTTCCTTTCTTTCTTCCTCTCTTTCTTCCCCTCTTTCTTCCTTCCTCTTCCTCTCTTTCTTCCTTCCCCTTTTTTTCTTCCTTCCCCTTTCTTTCTTCCTTCCCCTTTCTTTCTTCCTTCCCCTTTCTTTCTTCCTTCCCCTTTCTTTCTTCCTTCCCCTTTCTTTCTTCCTTCCTCTCTTTCTTCCTTCCTCATCCTTTCTTCCTTCCTCATCCTTTCTTCCTTCCTTTCTTTCTTTTTTCTCTCTCTTTCTTTCTCTCTTTCTGTCATCTTTCTTTTTTCCAGCTTTTTCTTTACCTTTTTTTTCTACCTTTCTTTATCTCGTCCTTTCTCTCTCTTTCCCTCTCTCTCCCCTTCCTCTCTTTTCCTTATTTCTCCCTCTATATTTCTTTTTATTTTTTTTTTGCTCCTTTTCTCACTCTTTCGCTCGTTCTCTCTTTCCGTAACCCCCTTTTGTTACATTCTTCCTCTAACTTCCTATCACTCCATCTCTTTCTTTCTGTTTTTCTCTTTCACTCTCTTTCTCCCTCTATGCCTCTCTTAATGACTCCCTTAATGACTCCCTTTCTTTCACTCTCAGTTTCTTCCCTCTCTCTTTCTCTCTTTATTATTTCTCTCCCTCCTTTGTCCACCCCCCCAATTTATGTACTTCTGATCTCTTCTGTTAATGTGTCCTCCGTCCTTCGTGTACCGCTAAGCCTGGCAGACCACTCTTGAAAGGAGTCATTACTACTCTCCATGCTTGGCCAGACAGACATTGCTGTACTTTAATGCTGAATCCGTTGCCGCGCTCATCTTTCTTCTGCGGCATAAAGGTTACAGTATCAAACCCGATTTACCGAGCCTGCGTGTGACATTGTAATTTAGCAGCGGAGCAGAACAATCTATCCTTCCTCTGTGGCTCAGTGAAGCGGCCAATCCTGCTCTCGCCTACAATACTGTATGTGACAAAGGGCCCCATTGATTATGAGTCGGCAGCCGGCGAGATACAAGTACAGTCAGGGAAAAGGTTGTTTGAAGTTTAAACGGTTTGAGTTGGACTGGGAGTTGAGCTGGAACTGAGTGTGAAGTAATGATTGCAGCCGCTGGAGATTTAAATTGTACGGCTGAATGAAGCTGTCCTGCCGAGTTTTATGGCGAGTCATGGTCACTTGGCCGATTTAACCCTCTCTCTGCCAATGTCCCTGCCGGATCTTTTTTTTTTTTTTTATTCGCTTAAATGCTAAATCTCAGATTGTTGATGTGAATTTCACTATTATGCTCACACTAATATGCTATGTATAGAGTACACAGTCATACCGGTCTCTGCACCACAGGAGCTTACAGTCTAATGTCCCACCACAGTCCCACACTAATATTATTATAGATTTCTATAGCTCCGACATATACTGCAGTGCTGTACAGATAACACTGAGCAGGTCTCTGCACCTGAGGAGCTTACACTCTAATGTCCCCCCACAGTCACACACTATTTTACAGTTTATTTAGCTCTGATGTATGCCATGGTGCTGTACAGAGAACACTAAGGCAGTCATATCAGTCTCTGGTCCACAGGAGCTTACACTCCAATGTTCACACCACAGTCACAGACAGGGCTGGCCTCAGCATAAGGCTGCTTGAGCATCCACCTTGGGGCGCCAGGATGGTGGGGCGGAAAAATCTGAATCCCTAGCCACCTGCTGGGGATTTGGAATTTAACCACTTCCCGCCTGGCCGATGTACTGTGTGTATGTGTGTATGTTTGTGTGTGTGTATAAATAGTATGTATGTGTGTATATGTGTGTGTGTGTGTATATATATATATATATATATATTTGTGTGTCATATATATATCTATCTCCTTGTATGTGCAAGGATCCGGTGGATCACAGTGCTTGGTATTGGCCCAGGTACCATGTGATTGCTGTGACCAATCACAGTAATCACATTATAAGTAAATACAACTGTTATGAATGTTTTACTATTGTGATCTCTGTGATCAGTTACAGTGACCACATGGTACAGGGCTGCTCTCTCTGGTCACAGTGATCACATGGTACAGGACGGTGGTCACAGTGATTGGTCACAGTGATTATATTGTACAGGGCCAATCATAGTTAACAATAATCATGAATGAATGCCAATCATAACAGTTAAAATTATTGCTTTTACAGTGATCACCACTATACAAGAAATCATAGTGTAAAAAACAGATCCAGATCACCTGGGGGTTGGCAGGAAGTGCTCAAAATGCCCCTTTGCCTGTGTAGACAAAAACTCTTTCACCAAACATGGTCACACACCAATATTATTATTATACAGTTATATAGCTCTGACAGATTCTGCAGTGCTGTACAGAGAGCACTGAACTAGTTACATCAGTCTCTGCACCAGAGGAGCTTACAGTCTAATGTCCCACCACAGTCACACACTATTATTATTGTACACTTATGAAGCTCTGACACATTTCAGAATTCTGTACTGAGAACACTGAGCTATTTACAATCTGCACCAGAGGAGCTTACACTCTAATGTCCCATCACAGTCATACGCTGTTATCATTCTTAAACACATATAAAGCTCTGACATATTCCGCAGTGCTGTACAAAGAACACTGAGCCAGTCACATCATTCACTGCATTAGAGGAACTTACACACTGATGTCCTCACCCGTGTCATAAGGCATGCACAATTGTCCCTTAGAAGGTTGAATCACACATTGACATATTAGTTCTGGGTGGTGTGATCGTTCAACATTTTGAATCATGCCAGAACACGGATTAGCTAACCCATGCTTATGAGAGGGAATGGTGTTTAGGCCGAGCCACCTATCCCTCATAACCCTTCAAGAAAGTGAATTCCATTCCTAAACCTGTAAAATATATGTTACAAATGCAGAAACTGTACCTACCTCCCCTTTTATCTTCTGTTACTAATGCAGGACCATTATGACTGGGGTTTGAGAGCCATCAAGTCTGTCTTGGTGGTAGCTGGTTCTCTAAAGAGAGGAGACCCGGATCGCCCGGAAGACCAGGTCCTTATGAGAGCCTTGCGAGATTTCAACATTCCCAAGATAGTGACAGATGACATGCCTGTGTTCATGGGTCTCATCGGAGATCTGTTCCCAGCCCTGGATGTCCCTCGGAAGAGGGACATGGACTTTGAGAAGTTTGTGAAGCAGGCTGTACTGGACCTGAAGCTACAAGCTGAAGATAATTTTGTTCTGAAGGTAAAAAAGGAGATTGTTGTGTAAGTTTAATGTGTAGTTACATTTTATTTATTCTGTTGTATCTGAAAAGAATCTTTTTTTCGGCTGCATCGTGGCGCATGATAATGTGAAAGTATAGTCCTGCACTATATAGGCAAAAGTCTGTGGAGTCCTGACCATTACACCTATAGGAGCTTGTTGGATATTCCATTCCAAAACTATGGCCATTTAATATGGAGTAGCTTCCACCCTTCTAGGAAGGCTTTCCATCTGATTTTGGACTGTCTATGGCAATTTGTACCAGTTTGTGAGGTCAGGTACTAATGTTGGATGAGAAGACTTGGCGCACAATTGGAATGCAATTAAATTAGGGTCAATTCAGGACTCTGTGTAGGCCACTCAAGTCCCTCCACACCCGTCAAACCATGTCTTTATGCAGCTGACTTTGTACACAAGGGAGAGTCATGCTGGGACAGAAAAGGATCTTCACCAAACACATACCATAAGATTTTAAGAGCACGCTGTAGTACCAAAATTCATAATAAAATGTGTCCTCAAGATCCAAAAAAATATGTTTATGTTTATTTAAGGGAGCTGTCATTATACATATACATAGGAAAAAGAAAAACATAAAAACCAAACTTAAGTTCATCCTCAATCTACAAGTGTTATTGCGTATCCTTGAAGAGGGCAAAAACCCCAGCGAATAGCTCAAGACACACAAATGGCAAAATATTAAATCTTTATTGAAAACCTATACTATACAAAATCCAACGTTCCCAATATGAAACAAAACTATATCTAAGAGTCCATCCATTCAGTGACTTGACAAACATTCAAAGCCCTTTTGAACGTTAAGCAAGATGTTGAATCCTCCCATTTGTAGCATGTCTCACCAATGATTGTTATATGAAATTATCCCAGCTACGTGGTTTAATGGGCAAACAAGGGAGCCACCAGCCTGCTGAGGTTGCTGGAAGACTCCAAAAGCAATTGGACTGTGTATCTTTCCATTTTATTACGGATTTGTCATGCTGATAACAGAATGCTTATGTGAGAAGATTTACAGTCATGTATATTGATTTGCCAGTTCAGGGAGCCACCAGCTAGCTTGGGATGCTGAAAGACTCCGAAAGAAATTAATCATCATAGAAGTATTTATCCAATAAAGGAGGCAGAATTAGTGAATGCCTTAAATAGAAACCACCAAATCATTAGGGAAAGTTCCAAGTAGTAAGTGTCCAGTAGTGAAGCAAAGTGATATTTAGCCATCCAGTAGGGTCTCAGGGGAATCCAGGCCATGCTCCATAATGGCAGTGCTTCATAGATGTATCAGAAAGCGCCCCATGGTCTCATCTTACATGGAGGATGTAGAGAGGGAGAAGCATCCCAACAGATTACAAAATGGGAAACAGGCTGGAAAGCTGACTGGTTTTGCCTGTCCCACCGGCTGTTTTAGAGGTAGTACCCTTCATTTGAAACACTTGAACTCAATCATTGCCCTATATTATCCATATGATGGTAAGTATTGACAGACTTTTGGCCATATTATGTATATAAGTTGCATGGTGGATCATTTTGGATTATCATAGATGTCAATAAGGGTTTTTTTGGGTAATTCTAGTAGTAATGATTGCAATTTTTGAAGACACGAGTCAGATTTGAAAAAAATAGCTGCAATTTGAAAGAGCAAGTTTCAATTTGTGTTATGGGGAGGCGATACAAAAATAAAAAATGACGATTATATGGATTTTGGAGACAGTAAAATTATAAAATGACCATGTAGACAGCTCATAAAACATTGCCACCAGAAGTTCATCTAATGGTAGCCATACATTTGATTTGATTTTACTATCCAGTTGATACAATCAAAAAGATCCATTTGGCAAACAATTAAATATGCATAATTTCCCTTCCAGTCAATTTAGACTTGATTTATACTGGCCAGGGTGGTAAACTATCAATTGTTCTGCATCAATTGGCAACACTGAAATGCTTTGTTCATAAATTCGATCATCTGATCAATCATATTATGAAATTGAATGGGGAAACAAATATGGAATCGATAACTTATGATCGTATCTCCCAACTATCGATCAAAATCCACTTCCCCGTGTGTGTCATATTGATCTAATGGATTGCCAACTATAAATTGTTTGTTCCTGTTGGGAGAGATCAAAGATTGTATGGTCAGACCCCTCCCCCCGGAGTGACATCCAGTAAATTCTGCCTGTTCCTTGTAGGTGGTTCAGCTTGAAGAACTACTTGCTGTCCGTCATTCTGTATTCATCGTTGGCAATGCTGGTACTGGGAAATCTCAAGTCCTGAAGTCTTTGAACAAAACCTACCAGATCATGAAGAGACGTCCTGTGTGGACTGACCTGAACCCCAAAGCAGTCACTAACGATGAGTTGTTTGGCATCATTAATCCAGCTACTCGAGAGTGGAAGGACGGTACGTCAGTTTCTTGGAAAGATCTTGCAGATGAATGAAATGTGTTCTTTTCACTATTAGTGAGACAGGCAGTATATAAAACTTGAAGGGTTCTTTCTGACCTTGGCTAGACTATACACACCCTGGTAAGGGATGCAGTCCTGGCACCTTTGTCCTGTCTATTGAGCAGGTCATGGCTCAAGATTTACCACATTGCATGTGTGTCTGGAATAGCTTTGAAAGCAGGAAGAAATAAGTCCACCTTCATCCTGAGCATTTTTTCTCATGGAATAGGTGCAGCTATCTTAGTCACCCCTGGTCTCTGCTCCCTACCCACCTCCAAGCACTGTCCCTTGGTTCCACCCGCTACCTCCCAATACCACATCTTTTAAAGAATACATGGCCAAGTATAAGTTTTGTGATGCTAAGTAATTTGTATAGAATTTGTTAATGATAGCAAGAAAATCAGTAAAATAGATCCCCTGAAGGCAGTGGCAATACTCCCCCCTCCCCCCCAGCAACAATAGATCCCCCCACAACAATAGACCCTCTGCAAAAATAAACTCCCTCCAGCAACAAACGATCCTCATCATCAACAATAGCCCCTCCAACAGCAAGCAACAATAGACCCTTCCCTCAACAGCAGATCCCTCCCAGAAACAATTGACCCCCCAGCAACATAAGATCCCTACCAGCAACAATAGGTCCCCCAGCAACAACAATAAACCCAACCTCCTCCAGTGACAATAGATTCCCCAGCAGCCAGCATCAATAGACCCTCCAGCACACCCCAGCACGGCTTGTCATCACATAAATTCAGTGCTGGAGGTGCCAGTACTGCGTTCCCCCATGTTCCCGCTGAAAAAGAACCCTAATCATTAGACCACCACCAAACAATTCCGGATCTACTCGACTTGTAGGGTTTTTTTTAGCATGAATTACATCTGGTTATCACATGTTCAGTTTGGATATCTTATTTTTTAAGGAGCCAAAGAACGTAATTTTATTGAAAGCTGTAGAAAAAGGTTCAACACTGTTAATTTTTGGCCATTGAAGAATGGAACATTAGATCTATGTCTACTGTTTGTCCAATCCAAAGGGTTTTATTTAAAAACTAGAATAGAAGAAAAAGAATGAGTCCTTTTTGCTCTTTCCCGGTCCAGTGTAATATATGGTATTTGGGGAGCCGATCCTCAGAAATGGGAAGATTCTGAAGTCAGTAATTAATATTCTGTTTGTATTGCAGGGCTGTTTTCCTCAATCATGCGTGAACTGGCAAACATAACACATGACGGGCCCAAGTGGATAGTTCTTGATGGAGATATTGATCCAATGTGGATTGAGTCCTTGAATACAGTCATGGATGATAATAAGGTACGTGAGGTTGGGGAAGAGTTCATACGGAAATCTTTCTGTGTCAACCATGAGCATTATGTCTGAGCCAAGGTCAGTGTTCAGATCCTGCCTAATGGCTACCAGAAGCCATTTTCCTTCATATGATCGCATGACAGGAAATCCATGGGCAAAGAAAGGGTCATTTTTAAAGCTTAACACCAAGCAGATATAAAAAACAAAAATGAATCCAGCTCTGCAGTAATACATCATGAAATATATTTAAAAAAAAATACAAACAGTGTAAGTGCCTGAATTTGACCTGCTATTGGTCTGCCATGGTACAGAAGAGCTCAGATTGGGAGAAGGAGGATCAGCACAAGGAGACAATTAGCTGTGCTGCAATGCTCATGTACTAACAAGGGTCATTGTAGAAGTGAACTCTTACATCGGTGGTCATTGAAGGAGTGACCCCTTACATTGCTGGTCAATATAGGAGTGACCCCTTACATTGGTAGTCAGTATAGAAGTAACTTTTTACATTAGAGGTCATTGTAGGAGGGACCCCTTATATTGATGGTCATTGTAGAAGTGACCCCTTACATTGCTAGTCAGTGTAGAAGTGACCCCTTACATTAGTGGGCATTGTAGGAGGGACCCCTTATATGGATGGTCATTGTAGAAGTGACCCCTTACATTGCTAGTCAGTGTAGAAGTGACCCCTTACATTGATGGTCATTGTAGGAGGGACCCCTTATATTGATGGTCATTGTAGAAGTGACCCCTTACATTGCTAGTCAGTGTAGAAGTGACCCCTTACATTGATGGTCATTGTAGGAGGGACCCCTTATGTTGATGGTCATTGTAGAAGTGACCCCTTACATTGCTTTTCATTGTAGAAGTGACCCCTTACAATTTTGGTCATTGTAGAAGTGACCCCTTACATTAGTGGTTATTGTAGAAGTGACCCTTTACATTGGTGGTCATTGTAGAAGTGACCTCTTACATTAATGGTTGTTGCAGGAGTGACCCCTTACTTTGATGGTCATTGTAGAAGTGGCCTCTTACATTGTTGATCATTGTAAAAGTGACCCCTTACAATGTTGGTCATTGTAAAAGTGACCCCTTACAATGTTGGTCATTGTAAAAGTGACCCCTTACAATATTGGTCATTGTAAAAGTGACCCCTTACAATATTGGTCATTGTAAAAGTGACCCCTTACAATATTGGTCATTGTAAAAGTGACCCCTTACAATATTGGTCATTGTAAAAGTGACCCCTTACAACATTGGTCATTGTAGAAGTGACCCTTTTCATTGATGATCATTGTAGAAGTGACCCCTTACATTTCAGGTAATTGAAAGAGTGACCCCTTACCTTGGTGGTCATTGTAGAAGTGACCCTTTACATTGATGTTCATTGTAGAAGTGACCCTTTACATTGATGGTCATTGTAGAAGTGACCCTTTACATTGATGGTCATTGTAGAAATTACCTCTTACATTGATGCTCATAGTAAAAGTGACCCCTTACATTGATGGACATTGTAGAAGTGACCTCTTGCATTAATGGTTGTTGCAGGAGTGACCCCTTACTTTGCTGGTCATTGTAGAAGTGACCCCTTACATTGTTGGTCATTGTAAAAGCAACCCCTTACAATATTGGTAATTGTAGAAGTGACCCTTTTCATTGATGGTCATTGTAGAAGTGACCCCTTACATTGTTTGCCATTGTAGAAATGACCCTTTTCATTGATGGTCATTGTAGAAGTGACCCCTTACATTGTTTGCCATTGTAGAAATGACCCTTTTCATTGATGGTCATTGTAGAAGTGACCCCTTACATTGTTTGCCATTGTAGAAATGACCCTTTTCATTGATGGTCATTGTAGAAGTGACCCCTTACATTGTTTGCCATTGTAGAAATGACCCTTTTCATTGCTGATCATTTTAGAAGTGACCCTTTACATTGGTTGTCAAGGGAATATTCCACTGTGCACCCATCATAGTTTGGTGATGGGTGGGGGTTAAAGATCAAGCTTCCTCTGTGCATGGAACCCTTAGCAAAGTTTGAAGGAACCCTAGTTGAGAGAGCCTGCTCTACTCCCTTAGTAAATCAACCCTCCCATCTCTAATTCATAAAGTGACCCCTTACATTGCTGGTTATTGAAGGCATGATCCCTTATATTGCTGGTGATTGCAAGAGTGCCCCCTTATATTGGTGATCATTGTACGAGTGACCCCTTACATTGTTGGTCATTGTACGAGTGACCCCTTACATTGTTGGTCATTGTACGAGTGACCCCTTACATTGGTGATCATTGTACGAGTGACCCCTTACATTGGTGGTCATTGTACGAGTGACCCCTTACATTGGTGGTCATTGTACGAGTGACCCCTTACATTGGTGGTCATTGTACGAGTGACCCCTTACATTGGTGGTCATTGTACGAGTGACCCCTTACATTGGTGGTCATTGTACGAGTGACCCCTTACATTGGTGGTCATTGTACGAGTGACCCCTTACATTGGTGGTCATTGTACGAGTGACCCCTTACATTGGTGGTCATTGTAGAATTGACCCCTTACATTAGTGGTCATTGTAGAAGTGACCGTTACATTTCTGGTCATTAAAGAAATGTCTCCTTACATTGTCAGTCATTGTCAAAGTTGCCTCTTACATTGCTGGTCATTTTAAAAGTGAACCCTTGGTTGGTGGTCAATGTACAAGTAAACCCTTACATTGGATGTCAAGGGCATATTCTTCCCCTAATTTGGTGGTGGATGTAGGTTGGAGATTAAAGTTCCTCTGCTCAAGGACCCCTAGTAACCTTTCAAAGGAACCCTAGTTGAGAAGGTTGTTCTACTTCTTTAGATAATCAATGCTACCATGCACCTCTGTGGCTGAGGAGGTCCACAACTCAACAAAATGCTGCCTCTTGTAATAATGGGAAGCTTTTCACAGCTGACTCATGTTGAAGTTGTAAACATGTTTTCATATTGATCTTTTCTTCAGGTTTTGACACTGGCTAGCAACGAGCGTATTCCTCTGAATCCCACCATGAGGCTGGTGTTTGAGATCAGTCACCTGAGGACGGCGACCCCTGCCACCGTGTCCAGAGCCGGTACGGAGTAGATCACATTGCTTCTCGGAGTGTTGTTGTCCTGATCCATTGGAGAAAATTCTGAAATACAGTTTGTTGAGCTAAAATGCTTTGCTGGCTCAGCATAAATCACTGCCTGGAGTCTCTTTCCCTGTTTAGAGGATTGGACTCTTATGACATTTTTAGTTTCCATTGATCAGTTGAATGCTACAATGAAAATTTGATGAGTCTAAAATTATCTATTTTATTTAATATGCTGCAAACAGCTATTCCCAGATTTACCTTTTTGTAATGATTTTGCACAGGCCTTTTTTTTTTAGCGGGATTGTACTTCCGGCACCTCCAGGAATGAATGTATCTAATTGCAAGAGGTGCTGGGGTATGCTGGAAGGTCTACTGATGCTGGCTGCTGGGAGATCTGTTGTTGCCGCTGGGGGTCTTTTGTTGCTGGGGTGGTGTTTTGTTGCTTGGGGGGTCTATTGCTGCTGGCTGCAGGGGATCTATTTTACTGCTTTTCTTGTTATTAACAAATTCCATTTAAGTTACTTAGCACCACAAAATTATACATGGCTCTATATTCTCTATAAGGAGCAGTACTGGGAGGTGGGTAGAGGGTGGAACCAAGGGACTGTGCTCGGAGGTGGGTAGGGGGGAGGATACAAGAAGTGACTCAGAAGGGGGGAGTTCCTGCACCTAATCTGAAGAATTTGAAATATATTTTAAAAATATTCTTCCCAAATATATTGACATATATTTGAAATTCTACAATTTTGGCCATGTTCAATATATTTAAAAAAATAAATAAATTAAAAAAAAAAAAAAAAAAAAAAAAAAAAAAAAAATATATATATATATATATATATATATATATATATACATACACTACATGTTGAAATGTGTTTTTATTACAAAGTATATGAAAAATATTTGTTAAATTTACTTTTTTATATGTTAAAAAAAATCTGAATATATGCTTAAAAAATATATTTTTAAAAATATATTTTTTAAAAATATATTCTTCAGATTTTTTTTAACATATAAAAAGTAATTTTAACATATATTTTTACATATATTTTTAGATGCATTTCAAAAATGTAGATTTGTATTTTTAAAGACATACAGTATATTTGAAATGTATTTTTTAAAAATATTTGGGAAGAATATTTTTAAAATATATTTCAAATATATTTTTCTTCCATTGTTGCTTAATGCTGGAGAGTCTATTAATGCTGGGACATCAGCTGTTGCTGCTGGGGGCCTAATGTTCCTGGGGTGGATCTATTGTTGCAGGGGGGCCTGTTGTTGTTTTGGGAGGGGGGGCTTATTGTTGCTGGCTGCAGGGGATATATTTTACTGCATTGTTATCATTAGCAATTTTCAATCAAATTACTTAGCACCACAAAATGATACTTAGTTCTGTTTTCGCTAAAAGGGCCGGGACTGGAAGGTGGGTAAGGGGTGGAACCAAGGGACAGTGCTTGGAGGTGGATAGGGGGCAGAAACAAGAGGGGGCTCAGAATTGGGGAGTATATGCACCTATTATCTGAGAAAAAAGCCCTGGTTATGCAAATATCAAAATGCCAGGTATCAGTCTGGAGAAATGGGCATTCCTAGGCAGGCTTCATTTGCATGAAGACCGTCCACACGTGACTCTGAGGCAATTAACAGTCAATGTGGGGGGGAAAGGGGCTAGATGATGCTGGATGTCCCCCAGCCAGGAAATAAGGGGTCTCTAGCTGACTTTTTTTGTCATTTGGAATGCAGATTGTGAGAAGCTCACAGTGTGCAGTGGAATCGGAGGAAGCCATTTAGTCCAGGAAAGGAGCCGGTACAACCAAGCAAGTCTGGAGAGAATGCCGGAGTCTATTCACTGCTTGTAGATGTTGTAGACTTAGACATGTAGATGGGCAGACATTGGATGATGGTCACGTCTGACTGCTAGTATCTTCAGAAATTGTTTGGGAAAAAATAATTACCAATAGGCATTCATTCATTTTCTTTTCCAGGCATTCTGTACATCAACCCGGCAGACCTGGGATGGAACCCACCAGTCACCAGTTGGATCGACAAGCGGGAAGTGCAATCTGAGAGAGCCAACCTGACCATCCTGTTTGATAAGTACCTACCGCTGTGTCTGGACACGCTCAGGACCAGGTATGTGGACTGACATAGGGACGACTTTTCTAAAGAGATATATTGTTTTTTCCTTTCCATCAGAATTGGGGTGGTTTTCAGTGTCCGCTACCATTAATATTCAGGCTGGAGTTCTGCTTTAGATCACTGTTTTTTTTTCTCTTGGGGGAGTGCATGTGATCAGCACAGGGCCAATCAGCACTGTCCAGACGGAGGACAGGGGTTTTGCATCCTCCTAGAGTAGAAAACTCCTCCTACAATCTTTAACCAGTGCTCTGCAGAACACTGATAGAAGTCACATGACTGCTATATACTGCTGATGAGAAAAGGTATTTAGCAGTTTATATTTACTAAAATAATTGCCTTTCCATGTTCTGTGTACTGTGGGAGACCAGATATAGTGAATGCAGGGTCCTGGGAGAGCGGATATAGTGAATGTAGGATCTGGGGAGAGCGGATATAGTGAATGCAGGATCTGGGGAGAGCGGATATAGTGAATGTAGGATCTGGGGAGAGCGGATATAGTGAATGCAGGATCTGGGGAGAGCGGATATAGTGAATGTAGGATCTGGGGAGAGCGGATATAGTGAATGCAGGATCTGGGGAGAGCGGATATAGTGAATGGAGTGTGCTGGGAGACCAGATATAGTGAATGCAGGGTCCAGGGGACCAGATATAGTGAATGCAGGGTCCAGGGGACCAGATATAGTGAATGCAGGGTCCAGGGGACCAGATATAGTGAATGCAGGGTCCAGGGAGACCAGATATAGTGAATGCAGGGTCAGGGGAGACCAGATATAGTGAATGCAGGGTCAGGGGAGACCAGATATAGTGAATGCAGGGTCAGGGGAGACCAGATATAGTGAATGCAGGGTCCGAGGGAGCCCGGATATAGTGAATGCAGGGACCGGGGAGACCAGATATAGTGAATGCGGGGTCCGGGGAGAGCGGATATAGTGAATGCAGGGTCCAGGGAGACCGGATATAGTGAATGCAGGGGCTTGAGGGAGCCTGAATATAGTGAATGCAGGGTCCGGGGAGACCAGATATAGTGAATGTAGGGTCCGGGGAGAGCAGATATAGTGAATGTAGGGTCTGGGGAGACCAGATATAGTGAATGCGGGGTCCGGGGGTTTAGTAACACTTTAAGCTTTGATAAAAAAAAACCCCTGAAAGTTGATTGGTTTCTATGCAGAGCTGAACCAGATTTTGCGCACTCCAATTCTAGTACATCAACCTCAATAACTCTGTCTCTGTGAAGCACCAATATTGACTCCGTTAACATGGAAGAAACTGGGAGGGTTTAGCTAGAACTGAACTACCTAGCACAGGAGGGAAGGCCAGAGGAAGATACTAAACTCACCTTGGTAAACAGGCAGAGGAATATTTTGGCACAAAAATGCCCGACAAGCCTAAACACGTGTAAATGCGTATAAACACAAGGTGCATTTAGCACTTGAACGTTCATTAATTTCAGTGATCAGAATAAACAAATATTCTGTCCAGTGAATTGAATGAATGTCCAAACACTTGATGCACCTGGACACATCTAAATGTTCTTAAACATGTTTGAAAAACGTGGCTTTAGGAATGTTTTTAACGCTGCTTTTCTGGTGTTAGACTTTCAGAAGAACCTAGTGTGCATGAGGCCTAAGAACCTGATGGCATCCAATACAACACAGAAAAATTACATAAAATTGGGACAGAACACACACGCCTTGTCCCTCTTTGTTCCTGATGTCATTGAATGTTGGTCCCCTTTTTATGGTTTTGGCAGCCAGGCCCCCTGATGACATGTCCTGGCCTCCTCTGGCCACTGTAAATGGAAAGTGAAGCATCCCGGGATATGTAAGGTACATGTCCTTTGAGGCTTCAGAGGACGTAATTTCCTTCTCTTCAAGAAGGAGGGGGGGGCAGAAGGTGGGGCGGATGGAAAAAATTAAAAAAGGTTAACAAAAAAAAAAGATTGGGTGGGTTGGTGGCCAGTGCACCCAGGTGGTGAAAGCTCGCTTTGAGTTCTTAATTCTAAGATATATTTTAAGTGGTAAATCCTTTTCTACAGATAGGCTATGTCTACCTGTTCCCCTTTAAGTCCATGTCATGGTTGCCCAACAGCCCTTCCACTGGTTGCGTTCAATGTTCGCACAGTCCCCACATCCCCCATCTATTTATAATGATTGTTGTATACACAAACAGCCTCATTAAAGAAATATCCGTACATTTGCTCCTTCGCTGGGGTCCATCTTGAATTCATGGGCCGGGGATATGAGCAGCCATCGAGGCGCACGGTTGCCCGGCAGCACAGAAGATGTAATGAAGAGGACGCGGACTAATTAGTGTCCCCGGCTCCTTTTAGGGCGCGCTTTGTCTGGCTGAAAGGTTCACTTGGATGTTTATATAATAGATTCCCCATGAAATAGTCATCAGACATCGGTGTCCTTTCATATTTCATATCTTTGGAGTCTTCTTTTTCTTTTTTTAATCCATAAAGCGGCATCGCACGCACAGGCACCTGCTACATCCGCTGCACAAAGCTCGCCGTGCGTCACGCAGCATATGGCAGAAGCAGGACCTCATCCTCGATTCGGAAGGCACAAAGAACCAAATCCCTCTGTTGTCTCCTAAACTCATTTTTTAATATTATTCTGTCTAGTCGGTTTCCTCTGTCAGCCAGAGGTAGGCGTTCTCTAGATACACCCCAGAAACAAAAAAGCTGTATTTATTTGTGCATTTCTTTATCAAGGAATTTTTTCTTCTTCTGGTGTTCTGCGGAGTCTCTGCCTATTCGAGGCTGTTACCAGCTGCACTGGTAAACCAGTTCTATCAGCCACTCTGTAAAATAATGCATACCGTCCAGTGAGAGTGTCCAAGAGTCCAAGACTTTTATTGATAAAATTGATTTATAGCAGAAAAAATCCAATGCGTTTTGAGGGCCAAACACACTCAACCTTCATCAGGGCATGCTTGCTACGTTCACTAGCGCTAACTTAATGAGCCCTCCTAAAACTGTTGGTAATACCCCTGGGCTTTTAGTATGTCACCAACACTAAGACAATGTTGTGGGCCCTGTTGGGTTAGGGAGCCCTTTAGTTGCCAAACCACCCCTATGTACTGGGATATGAGACCCTGTTTGGGAGTAGTGCCCAGTTTTTGGCGCCAGGAGTTGACTTTTGGGTCGGCTGTTGGATGGTTCCCTGAGAGAGGATGCTATTATTTGGGGTAAAAAAAATCTGATTTTGAAGGATGTAGTAATTGTTTAGGCAGACAGTCTACATTTTCCACTGCAGATGGTGCTCATCCAGAACAGCAATGTAGCTGGGGAGGAAGTCAAGAGAAACTGGGTTTCTCCATGATTCCCTCAGACCCCTGGGATAGCGTTTCAATTGACTTCTCTGATTCCAGGTGACCCTGAACGGCCATCTTGGGTCTCTGTCCCCAGGTATTAGCAGACATTTGGCAAGTAGTGCAGGTACAGGATACCCATCTGTTAGGGACTCCCAAGTGGGTAGAGGTATCAGAGGAGTAGAAAAAGCTTAGGGTCTTTGTTTGCAATTTGGCAATCTCCCTTTTAGGTTTGACCGGCCAGTCCACACTCTAGTCTGCTTGACAGGCTCTGTCTCCAGCTCGAGCCTACTCACTGCTGACCCACCGCTCAAAGTGGTATGAATTTCCTGGTTGGGTATGCTTCCCCACCGAGCCATTGAAGTGTTTTACAAGCTCTGCAATCAGGGATTCTGTGTGTTTTCTGTCACCACACTACACTGCACCTACCCAACACATGGGTTTTCTACTAAAGGGGAAAAGTGGAGCAACTTTTCCCTAATGGAAATATGGGCTGTAGCATTCTTCAACTGGAGGAATGCGGAAATTAGGTTTCACCCCATCTTTGGGCTAAGGTTCTTTATTTTTAATTCTCATTGTTGAGCTATGAGATATATCTCTATATGCTATGGTCCTCTGTATTCTTATCAGTTTGCCAGCAATGAGAAAGTAAACATTTCTGGGGTTAAAAATGGACCTGAGCTGAGCCTACAAAAGACAATGTTTCAGGTTTACTTGATCTTAGCCTCTCCAGCAGCAATATATGCCTTCCCCTCATCTCCTGCTGCTCCACTCAGTTGCCAGGAATGAAGGGAAATCATTTGTAAGGAGTCATACTCTGCACAGGGCTTACCATGTGACACCTCTGGGCCAATCAGTGACACGTTTTCCTCCATAGCAACAAATTCCAGGTATTTCCTTTGGTTCATGGTGTAGGAGCACAGAAAAGATGAGTATACAGTATGTTGGGGAAGGGTGGGATGAAAACAAACTTGCTTTTGACTGAAAAGGTTTGCTTCAACAGCCCCTCAAATTTTCATTAAAAAAGGTCCTAGAATATACAGTATATGCCTAAAATGTTTCTCTCCTTGCTGGATCTGGAAATATTATATATAAAAACAATTAACCATTGACATGGCATCTTCATTTGGTGGCTTGTAATTGACATCTGCAGGTCTCTGTCATTGGAGTAACTATTAAAAGTTCTTGCTCCAGCTCATCTTTTTATGGTGCTTCATCTGCACAGGTTCAAGAAGATAATCCCCATCCCGGAGCAGAGCATGGTGCAGATGTTGTGTTATCTTTTGGAATGTCTCTTGACGAAGGAGAACACCCCACCTGACTGCCCCAAAGAGCTCTACGAACTCTACTTTGTGTTTGCTGCCGTCTGGGCCTTCGGTGGAGCCATGTTCCAGGATCAGGTGAGGCCTATACTTCTCCCATAACTCTTCATGGTTTTATCAGCATATTCTTTCAGTGTATCAGGTCTTGTTGGGCCCTACTAGAATATCTCCTTATGTTTGGGAAAAGGAACAACATGCACATATTTAATTTATTCTTATTGTTTGGATCAGCCATTCTCAACCTATTTACCCCAGAGGAACTCTTAAAATAATTATCTGGTCTCATGGAACCCCTACTAAAAATGAATTCATTGGGGATCAGTGAATAATATTCCCCTACAGTTTTAGTAAGAATGCCACCTTTACAGACAAGTGGCTTGGATTTGGAACTATCCAGGTACCATCAGATAGAAGGTAGCAACCTTTAGAGCAGCCTTTCTCAATCTTTCAAGCACAGAGGAACCCTCAAAATAACGTTTCTCAGGGAAACCCTTCTAAAAATTACTATATCTATAATTATTACATTAGTGTGATGGTCACTGGGAAGAATGCTCCTTACACTTGTGGTCATTGGGAAGATTTACCCCCTCACAGAAACATAAGAAGATCAATGATGTTAGTGGGAACTTATCTGAGAGGCAGAAACTGCTCATTACTCAAGGAATCCCCTAGCAATCTCTGGAGGAGCCTTAGGGTTCTATGGAACCTTGGTGGAGAAATCCTGCTCTACAGGAACCCTAGCTGAGACCTGGCTTGTTTAGACCATTGCCTGGTGTCATTTATGGAATGAAAGTGTGTTCATGTGAATCCTAACTGAAAAACATTGAGTTTGCTCTGTGCATCATGTGTCAAACAATCGCTGTGGTTTTTACCATGTTTCTTAATGATGCTGCCCCCCTAAAGTCTTTCTAACCACTTCCTGTCTACATGCACTCCAGCAATGGCTGCATGGCTTTTCTCAGGGTGGGTCTCTTTCTGGTGACAATGGTGGACCATGCCTGTATAAGTGTGGAAAAACAACCACCTGTAGTCTACATCCTGTGACAGGGACACATCTGAGGAGTAGAGTTGGGAAAATTGTCCCCCTATAACAAGAAGTGCCTATAGGAGAACCTTCATGGCAGGGTCACCAGGGACTGTTTATGACAAAATGTAAAGTAGGTGTTGTCCCAGTTTGGCTGCAGAAGTGGAAATGCACTTTAAATAAATAATGACGTCCAAAAATGTAGAGAATTGTATGCCAAAAACATATGAAAGCACAGATAGAAAAAAATTATTATTATTATACAGGATTTATATAGCATCAACAGTTTGAGCAGCGCTTTACAATATAAAGGGGAACAGTACGATTACAATACAGCGCAGTACAGAAGGAATAGGAGGGCCCTGTAGGGAGGGGGAGATGGTACAAAGGTAATAGCTGAAGGGGATAATCTGAGGAAGGTGAGGTGACTGAAGTACAGCTTTTTAGGTGGAGGTGAGGTAGGCTTCCCTGAGTAAATTTAGTTTTCAAGGATCGCCTAAAGGCGGACAGGATAGGAGCAGACCAGACATATTGCCGTATGGAGTTCCAGAGGATGGAAGAGGTTCTGGAAAAGTCCTGAAGGCGAGTGTGGGAGAAGGTAACAAGGGAGCTAGAGAGTAAAACATCTTGGGAGGATCGGAGAGGACAATTTGGGCGATATCTGCAGATGAAGTTGGTGATACAACTCTGGGCAAAATTGTGGACGGCTTAGTATAAGTATTACGTTATATCTAGAGGATAAAAATATAATATTTATAGAATTAAAATATATCATAAACTTTATATATTATACAGTATATTATGTAAATCTTATTTAATTTTTGGTTTCTTTTAAGATGAAGGAAAAGGTTTTTTAGTACGGTGAGGGCAGATTATGATGTTGGAATGCTACGTTGGCGCCTCCTCTCACGTTATGGCGCCTTACCTTCTTGGGGGTATCTGTATCCCGATTTCAAGCATCTGCAGTTGTTATTATAGAGCGCATTGTATGGAGCTGGGACACACTGTACCAGAATGAGCCTGGTCATTTGAGGCTAATTGTAATTGTCTCTCAGCCGCGGCTAATATTTCAGACTTGTTCAGATAGAATCGTAAAGCGTCGTTATTAAGACCGCATCGAGCTGCCGTAGGATCGTCGCCCGCTCACAATACAAGGGGAATTATGGGGATTACTGTAACCGGCATATAGTATTTTCATTTAGAGAATCGTTGTTCGCTGCTCAACACAACATTAATCCGGAGGACGGTCGCTAGAAGCCGAGGCAATATAGATAATGGGATTACTGAGTGAAAAGTTTTCTGCCGGCAGAAGCGGCGCAGCCTGATGTGAAAACAAGACGAAATTTCCAGCCAAGATGACATTCATTTGAGTTAAATTGCTCTCGTCTTTGCAGCGTTCTCCTCGTTTAAAGGGACAGAAGAGTTTGGAGGAGTTCAGTCTTTTCCCAAATGCACAAAAAGGTTTTAAGACTTGTATGAGGGTGCTGAAAATGTTTAAAGGATATCCCCGGGATCACAAGATCTCTGGATCAGGGGCGGACTGACCATTTGGAAACTCTGGCACTGCCCGAGGGCCCGGGGTCAGTAGGGGGCCCCATGATACCTTTTTCATAGGCTTTTTTGAGTTTGGGCAAGGACACGGGGGCCCCATGATCCCCCATTGCCCAGGGGCCCCATGAGTTGTCAGTCGTCCCCTGTTCTGGATATCGAGGTGCTGCTCCTTCTGGCGGCTGATTACTATATCTTGTGAGATTTACACTCCCTGCTACAGCAACTGGAAGTGTGTGTAAACCCCCTACTGCTGCCGCCAATGTATTACATAGATCAGTGGCAGCAAAAGGGTTAAAAACCTAGTAATGAATTTATTAGAGTGGGTGCCATTTTTGTTTTGGCTGCTGGATTGGTGTACAGACAATGGAGGTCTTCAGCCGCCATTGTGCTGTGCTGGGTTTCTGGTGTGTATCTGCACCTTTTAAAGGCTAACTCTACCTTTAGCAACATGTAAAGGATGTAACATGTTGTTAAGCAACCACTAAAGGGACATGCCCCCAAAAAGACAGTGTGTGTGGGGTCAAATCTGGAACTGGTGGGGCTCTGCCTGCACAGCCACAGCATTCATTTAAAGAGATCTGTGAAAGAATGAACTACAGGTCACATCTGACATGGAGCAGACAGACTTATAGTTCTCAATGGAATAAAGGTGAGTAGGGTGTCTTCCAGCTCTCCAACTTAAAGCCTATATAGAGATTGGTGCTGAGTGCTCGAGGAAAAGTGTGCAGGAGCCTGACATTGCACTTGTGATCCACTGATTACAGATACAATGCTTTTTAGGCTCCTGTGGAAACAAAATAGTACATTCACATTTTTTTTCCTGCAAAAAAAGGTGAAAGATGAACTTAACCTTTAAAAAGGAATGCTTTACCTCCAGGCATACCTTATGTCATGGTCAGGGATCAGGCTCGAAGACCAGTAGATGTAGCAGTAGAGAGGTTAATAGTAACCGGCAGGATAAGTAGACAAGCAGCTCAACCTGGTGGATGATGTGGGCTCACCTGAGGTGCAGGGTCTAAGCACTAACTGGTCCTCACCAGAACTCTTGACCATGGTACTCAAGATCACCCCACCAGGAGGTGAGCAAGCCAGGGTCCAGTAGCAGATGCAGTAAGTAGGAATCAAGTAGAAGCATAGTTGAGGAACAAGTCAAATGTTGGTAACAGATGGTTGCAGGTTGGGATGAAATAGAAGTATAGTCAAGGAACAAGCCAAAGGTCAGTTGTAAAGATACAAACCATAATAGAAGATAAAGGAGCAAGATATCGGCTGGAGAGAGCACAATAACCTGGCAAACAGGAAATGTAAAGACATGGCTTAAATCAGAAAGTTTACGAGAGGAGCAAAGGGTTCAAGGTTCACCAGAAACAAGAGAAAAAGCACGGTTGTCCAAGGAATCGGGCAAGGAGCTTTCCGGCATTTCATTTGGCACAGCGAGAAGAGACACATTCATACACTGCAGATGTTCCAGGTTCAGATGACACCTTGCCTCAATTTATCCATTACTATATATATCTCCCCAGATGGGAGGGCTCTTAGACCAGAGTTAGGGACCATGCTACAGAGAGGGGCCCTAAGGAGGCCTCCACATAGACTTGCAAATGTATTCACATAAAACCTCAGCGCAGAATTGTTTCTTTTTGAACACAAAGATGCTATTTAACCTGTTCTGTCTGCCATATGCATTCATGCGGTGGCAGGTAGGCTAGGCCTTAAAATGTTACTAAACCCCGGATCCCGCATTCACTATATCTTCTCTCCCTGGACCCTGCATTCACTATATCTGGTCTCCCTGGACCCTGCATTCACTATATCTGGTCTCCCTGGACTCCGCATTCACTATATCTGGTCTCCCCGGACCCTGCATTCACTATATCTGGTCTCCCTGGACCCCGCATTCACTATATCTGGTCTCCCTGGACCCCGCATTCACTATATCTGGTCTCCCACAGTACACAGAACAAGGAAATGCAATTAGTTTAGTAAATATAAACTGATAAATACCTCTTCTCATCAGCAGTACTGTATATAGCCGTCTTGTGACGTCCATCAGTGTCCGGCTGAGCACTGCTTAAAGCTTGTAGGAGGAGTTTTCATTCTGCTCTGACTGTCCTATAAAGCTGCATAACCCCCAACCCCCTGTCTGGACAGTGCTGGTTGATGCTGTGCTGATCACGTGCACCCTTCCAAAGAAAAAAAAAACTCTCTAGCCATACACACTAAACTGAGCATGTACAGAGTGCCTCCAAGGGCTCTGTATTATCAGCAGATAGATTGGGGACTGGAGAAGAAGGGGTGGATATGATCTCCATGTATAATACATAAGGGGGGATATGATCTCCATGTATAATACATAAGGGGGATATGATCTCCATGTATAATACATAAGGGGGGGGTATGATCACCATGTAGAATACATAAGGGGGATATGATCTCCATGTATAATACATAAGGGGGGATATGATCTCCATGTATAATACATAAGGGGGGGGATATGATCTCCATGTATAATACATAAGGGGGGATATGATCTCCATGTATAATACATAAGGGGGGATATGATCTCCATGTATAATACATAAGGGGGGGATATGATCACCATGTATAATACATAGGGGGGGATATGATCACCATGTATAATACATAGGGGGGGATATGATCACCATGTATAATATACAAGGGGGGATATGATCTCCATGTATAATACACAAGGGGGGATATGATCACCATGTATAATACATAAGGGGGGATATGATCACCTTGTATAATACACAAGGGGGGATATGATCACCTTGTATAATACACAAGGGGGGATATGATCTCCATGTATAATACACAAGGGGGGATATGATCTTCATGTATAATACACAAGGGGGGATACGATCTCCATGTATAATACACAAGGGGGGATACGATCTCCATGTATAATACACAAGGGGGGATACGATCTCCATGTATAATACACAAGGGGGGATACGATCTCCATGTATAATACACAAGGGGGGATACGATCTCCATGTATAATACACAAGGGGGGATACGATCTCCATGTATAATACACAAGGGGGGATACGATCTCCATGTATAATACACAAGGGGGGATACAATCTCCATGTATAATACACAAGGGGGGATATGATCTCCATGTATAATACACAAGAGGGGATATGATCTCTATGTATAATAAAGGGGGGATATGATCTCCATGTATAATATATAAGGGGGATATGATCTTCATGTATAATACATAAGGGGGGATATGATCTCCATGTATAATACATAAGGGGGGATATGATCTCCATGTATAATACATAAGGGGGGATATGATCTCCATGTATAATACATAAGGGGGGGGATATGATCTCCATGTATAATACATAAGGGGGATATGATCTCCATGTATAATACATAAGGGGGGATATGATCTCCATGTATAATACATAAGGGGGATATAATCTCCATGTATAATACATAAGGGGGGATATGATCTCCATGTATAATACATAAGGGGGGATATGATCTCCATGTATAATACATCAGGGGGGATATGATCTCCATGTATAATACATCAGGGGGGATATGATCTCCATGTATAATACACAAGGGGGGTATGATCTCCATGTATAATACACAAGGGGGGTATGATCTCCATGTTTAATACACAAGGGGGGTATGATCTCCATGTATAATACACAAGGGGGGTATGATCTCCATGTATAATACACAAGGGGGGATATGATCTCCATGTATAATACATAAGGGGGATATGATCTCCATGTATAATACATAAGGGGGATATGATCTCCATGTATAATACATAAGGGGGGATATGATCTCCATGTATAATACATAAGGGGGATATGATCTCCATGTATAATACATAAGGGGGATATGATCTCCATGTATAATACATAAGGGGGGGATATGATCTCCATGTATAATACATAAGGGGGGATATGATTTCCATGTATAATACATAAGGGGGGGGGATATGATCTCCATGTATAATACATAAGGGGGGATATGATCTCCATGTATAATATATAAGGGGGGATATGATCTCCATGTATAATACATAAGGGGGGGTATGATCTCCATGTATAATACATAAGGGGGGGGGGATATGATCTCCATGTATAATACATAAGGGGGGGGGTATGATCTCCATGTATAATACACAAGGGGGGATATGATCTCCATGTATAATACACAAGGGGGGATATGATCTTCATGTATAATACACAAGGGGGGATACGATCTCCATGTATAATACACAAGGGGGGATACGATCTCCATGTATAATACACAAGGGGGGTATGATCTCCATGTATAATACACAAGGGGGGTATGATCTCCATGTATAATACATAAGGGGGGGGGATATGATCTCCATGTATAATACATAAGGGGGGATATGATCTCCATGTATAATACATAAGGGGGGGATATGATCTCCATGTATAATATATAAGGGGGGATATGATCTCCATGTATAATACATAAGGGGGGGTATGATCTCCATGTATAATACATAAGGGGGGGGGTATGATCTCCATGTATAATACATAAGGGGGGATATGATCTCCATGTATAATATATAAGTGGGGGATATGATCTCCATGTATAATACATAAGGGGGGGGGGATATGATCTCCATGTATAATACATAAGGGGGGGGGGGGATATGATCTCCATGTATAATACATAAGGGGGGATATGATCTCCATGTATAATACATAAGGGAAGATATGATCTCCATGTATAATACATAAGGGGGGATATGATCACCATGTATAATACATAACGGGGGAATATGATCTCCATGTATAATACATAAGGGGGGATATGATCTCCATGTATAATACATAAGGGGGGGGTATGATCACCATGTATATTACATGGGGGGGATATGATCTTCATGTATAATACATAAGGGGGGGATATGATCTTCATGTATAATACATAAGGGGGGATATGATCTCCATGTGTAATACATAAGGGGGGATATGATCTCCATGTGTAATACATAAGGGGGGATATGATCACCATGTATAATACATAAGGGGGATATGATCTCCATGTATAATACATAAGGGGGGATATGATCTCCATGTATAATACATAAGGGGGGGATATGATCTCCATGTATAATATATAAGGGGGGATATGATCTCCATGTATAATACATAAGGGGGGGGATATGATCTCCATGTATAATACATAAGGGGGGATATGATCTCCATGTATAATACATAAGGGGGGATATGATCTCCATGTATAATACACAAGGGGGGTATGATCTCCATGTATAATACACAAGGGGGGTATGATCTCCATGTATAATACACAAGGGGGGTATGATCTCCATGTATAATACACAAGGGGGGATATGATCTCCATGTATAATACATAAGGGGGATATGATCTCCATGTATAATACACAAGGGGGGTATGATCTCCATGTATAATACACAAGGGGGGTATGATCTCCATGTATAATACACAAGGGGGGTATGATCTCCATGTATAATACACAAGGGGGGATATGATCTCCATGTATAATACATAAGGGGGATATGATCTCCATGTATAATACATAAGGGGGATATGATCTCCATGTATAATACATAAGGGGGATATGATCTCCATGTATAATACATAAGGGGGATATGATCTCCATGTATAATACATAAGGGGGGGGATATGATTTCCATGTATAATACATAAGGGGGGATATGATTTCCATGTATAATACATAAGGGGGGATATGATCTCCATGTATAATACATAAGGGGGGATATGATCTCCATGTATAATACATAAGGGGGGATATGATCTCCATGTATAATACACAAGGGGGGATATGATCTCCATGTATAATACACAAGGGGGGATATGATCTCCATGTATAATACACAAGGGGGGATATGATCTCCATGTATAATACACAAGGGGGGATATGATCTCCATGTATAATACACAAGGGGGGTATGATCTCCATGTATAATACACAAGGGGGGTATGATCTCCATGTATAATACATAAGGGGGGGGGATATGATCTCCATGTATAATACATAAGGGGGGATATGATCTCCATGTATAATACATAAGGGGGGGATATGATCTCCATGTATAATATATAAGGGGGGGTATGATCTCCATGTATAATACATAAGGGGGGATATGATCTCCATGTATAATACACAAGGGGGGTATGATCTCCATGTATAATACACAAGGGGGGTATGATCTCCATGTATAATACATAAGGGGGGGGGGGATATGATCTCCATGTATAATACATAAGGGGGGATATGATCTCCATGTATAATACATAAGGGGGGGATATGATCTCCATGTATAATATATAAGGGGGGATATGATCTCCATGTATAATACATAAGGGGGATATGATCTCCATGTATAATACATAAGGGGGATATGATCTCCATGTATAATACATAAGGGGGATATGATCTCCATGTATAATACATAAGGGGGATATGATCTCCATGTATAATACATAAGGGGGGGATATGATTTCCATGTATAATACATAAGGGGGGATATGATTTCCATGTATAATACATAAGGGGGGATATGATCTCCATGTATAATACATAAGGTGGGATATGATCTCCATGTATAATACATAAGGGGGGATATGATCTCCATGTATAATACACAAGGGGGGATATGATCTCCATGTATAATACACAAGGGGGGTATGATCTCCATGTATAATACACAAGGGGGGTATGATCTCCATGTATAATACATAAGGGGGGGGGATATGATCTCCATGTATAATACATAAGGGGGGATATGATCTCCATGTATAATACATAAGGGGGGGATATGATCTCCATGTATAATACATAAGGGGGGGTATGATCTCCATGTATAATACATAAGGGGGGATATGATCTCCATGTATAATACACAAGGGGGGATATGATCTCCATGTATAATACACAAGGGGGGTATGATCTCCATGTATAATACACAAGGGGGGTATGATCTCCATGTATAATACATAAGGGGGGGGGGATATGATCTCCATGTATAATACATAAGGGGGGATATGATCTCCATGTATAATACATAAGGGGGGGATATGATCTCCATATATAATATATAAGGGGGGATATGATCTCCATGTATAATACATAAGGGGGGGTATGATCTCCATGTATAATACATAAGGGGGGGGGATATGATCTCCATGTATAATACATAATGGGGGGGGGGTATGATCTCCATTTATAATACATAAGGGGGGATATGATCTCCATGTATAATATATAAGGGGGGGATATGATCTCCATGTATAATACATAAGGGGGGGGGATATGATCTCCATGTATAATACATAAGGGGGGGGGATATGATCTCCATGTATAATACATAAGGGGGGATATGATCTCCATGTATAATACATAAGGGGGGATATGATCTCCATGTATAATACATAAGGGGGGATATGATCACCATGTATAATACATAACGGGGGAATATGATCTCCATGTATAATACATAACGGGGGAATATGATCTCCATGTATAATACATAAGGGGGGATATGATCTCCATGTATAATACATAAGGGGGGGGGGGTATGATCACCATGTATATTACATGGGGGGGATATGATCTTCATGTATAATACATAAGGGGGGGATATGATCTTCATGTATAATACATAAGGGGGGATATGATCTCCATGTGTAATACATAAGGGGGGATATGATCACCATGTATAATACATAAGGGGGGATATGATCTCCATGTATAATACATAAGGGGGGGATATGATCTCCATGTATAATATATAAGGGGGGATATGATCTCCATGTATAATACATAAGGGGGGGGATATGATCTCCATGTATAATACATAAGGGGGGATATGATCTCCATGTATAATACATAAGGGGGGATATGATCTCCATGTATAATACATAGGGGGGGGGATATGATCACCATGTATAATACATAAGGGGGGATATGATCTCCATGTATAATACATAAGGGGGGATATGATCTCCATGTATAATACATAAGGGGGGATATGATCTCCATGTATAATACATAAGGGGGGATATGATCTCCATGTATAACACATAGGGGGGGATATGATCTCCATGTATAAATACATCAGTGGTCCATATAGTGAACTCGGTGTAGTTATTCACCCTGAGGTCATCACAGAGGACAAGGGGGCGCTCTTTACATCTGGAGGAAAAGAAATTTAATCTCCAAACATGGAAAGGTTTCTTCACAGTGAGAGCTGTGAAAATGTGGAATAGACTCCCTCAAGAGTTGGTTGTGGCCAGCTCAGTGGATTGCTGTAGGAAAGTCCTGGATTCTTTCTTGGATACACAGAATATAACTGGATATAACATTTATAGGTAAAGTTGATCCAGGGAATATCTGATTGGTGTTTGGGGGATCAGGAAGCAAATTGGATTGTGCTTTGCTGGTTTTTTTACTTCCTTTGGATCAACTGTGGGTGTCGGATTATAACCTTTTTTTTAATAGTTGAACTGGATGGACTTTTGTCTTTTTTCAGCCAGACTAACTATGTAACTGCATATACAGATTTATTTTATTGTTGTGGGTTTAGTAACACTTTAACATCCAACAGCCTCTGATATGTGTCCTTGGAGAACTGTCAATCAATGCTGAGAGCGCGCTCATTTAGCTCTCCCGCCACAGGGACCGAACTGTCACAGACCGTTCCTGTTCATCGTTTATGATCGGAAGCTCCCAATCATTTGACCACTATGACAGCCAATCACAGTGCTCACATGATCAGGAACTCTTTCTCTGCCTTCCAGCTTTAAGACCCTCTAAAAGGGCCACTGGGCACCAGCAGAAAGGGGTTAAAAATGGGGCAATCACTTGGTACACAGTGCACATGTCATCCAGTTAGGATTCATATTTACTTTAATTTCCATATAGGTCCCCAGGGTGGAGTGCATCTAGGCAGGAAGTGGCTACAAAAAGGCTGCCATAATTTTTATTTTTAAAAAATGGCAGTTGAATATGATACACAGTGCACAGAGCAAACTGTTCTCTGTTAGGGGGTACGTTTACTTTAAGGTGGCTTCCACTTTCAAAGGAAGATCTTCAGAACAAAATAAGATCTTCAGAACCTGGATTTATGGTTCATGATGGTCTATCTTTGAGGGCTTTGCGGAATATAATGGGGCCCCGTAAGGCAGTAGTTTCAGGGGTCCCCAGACAGACCAGTATAACACCATCCGAACAGCTGACACATCCTGCTGGGAGATGGACCTTGCTTCCATGGGAGCGAGATAGCGAGCAGGCAGCCGGATAAAAGGGCTTACACTCATTTTATTTTCCAAAGCACTTTGTAACCTTTTTTTCCTTCCTTCGCAACAAAAGCCTTGACATTTGCAAGCTTCTTAATATCGATTTAATGGTTTGGCGAGAGATTAAAACTTGAAGTGCAGAATTTAAATGAGCAACCTTAGGCCGATCCGCGGGGAAGAGCTGGAGCTGGGAAGAAATGTTGCTTCCGCCGAGCGCTTTTCCCAGAATTATCTGGGGTGGAAGAAACGGCTTTGATTTTCTGTGCAGAGTACAGCACACCGGAGACTCGCCAGTGCAGATGTTCTGAAGTTGCGGTTTGCCGTCTTTAAGGTGTGGAGCTAAAGGGGCATTTAGCCCAGGATCCCAGGAGAGGTGCCCATTGAGAATCTCAGATTGTAGAGCTGATCGCTCATCCTTCTGCTTCAGGCAGGAAAATCTTCTGGTAAGCCGGCAATACAAGGATAGAGGTTCAACCGGTTTAGCTGGGACTGGACGAATTTCAAACCATGCATGGGCATGGAGGTTGTACAGAAGTCAGTCTACCGATTGTCTTCTGTACAACCACCCTGTCGGATTTTCCCCGCTCATTCAGAGCTGCAGGCTATATCCTGGAAGTCCCCCTGCTCTCAGAATACCGGGGACAGTGGGGAGGATTCCCCCATCCACATCAAGTGTGATTGAACACTCGCTCATTGAACAAACAGAAACATAACCTAATCTATGCCTTAGATCAGTGGTCTCCAAACTGCGGCCCTTCACTTGCCTTTATCCGACCCTTGGGGCACTTTTCCTCTCACTGACATGAACAATGGGGCTTAATTCCTACTACTGACACCAATAACAGGTCACTAATGGTCCCATTGACCCCAACAATGGGGCACTCTTCCGCCCACTGACCCCAGTGATGGGGCACTCTTCCGCCCACTGACCCCAGTGATGGGGCACTCTTCCGCCCACTGACCCCAGTGATGGGGCACTCTTCCGCCCACTGACCCCAGTGATGGGGCACTCTTCCGCCCACTGACCCCAGTGATGGGGCACTCTTCCGCCCACTGACCCCAGTGATGGGGCACTCTTCCGACCACTGACCCCAGTGATGGGGCACTATTCCTCCCACTGACCCCAGTGATGGGGCACTATTCCTCCCACTGATCCCAGTGATGGGGCACTCTTTCTCCCACTGACCCCAGTGATGAGGCACTCTTCCTCCCACTGATCCCAGTGATAGGGCACTCTTTCTCCCACTGATCCCAGTGATGGGGCACTCTTTCTCCCACTGATCCCAGTGATGGGGCACTCTTTCTCCCACTGATCCCAGTGATGGGGCACTCTTTCTCCCACTGACCCCAGTGATGGGGCACTCTTTCTTCCACTGACCCCAGTGATGAGGCACGCTTCCTCCCACTGACCCCAGTGATGGGGCACTCTTCCTCCCACTGAGCCCAGTGATGGTGCACTCTTTCTCCCACTGACCCCAGTGATGAGGCACGCTTCCTCCCACTGATCCCAGTGATGGGCACTCTGCCTCCCTCTGATCCCAATGATGGGGCACTATTCCTCCCACTGACACCAATGATGGGGCACTCTTCCTCCCACTGACCCCAGTGATGGGGCACTATTCCTCCCACTGATCCCAGTGATAGGGCACTCTTTCTCCCACTGATCCCAGTGATGGGGCACTCTTTCTCCCACTGATCCCAGTGATGGGGCACTCTTTCTCCCACTGATCCCAGTGATGGGGCACTCTTTCTCCCACTGACCCCAGTGATGGGGCACTCTTTCTTCCACTGACCCCAGTGATGAGGCACGCTTCCTCCCACTGACCCCAGTGATGGGGCACTCTTCCTCCCACTGAGCCCAGTGATGGTGCACTCTTTCTCCCACTGACCCCAGTGATGAGGCACGCTTCCTCCCACTGATCCCAGTGATGGGCACTCTGCCTCCCTCTGATCCCAATGATGGGGCACTATTCCTCCCACTGACACCAATGATGGGGCACTCTTCCTCCCACTGACCCCAGTGATGGGGCACTATTCCTCCCACTGACACCAATGATGCAGCTCTATTACCCCCATGCATGCCATTCCTCTGCAGTGTACGCAGTAGTGTGTCATGGGAAGCAATCACCCCAGTTTGGCTTTCTACTTCTTTAGCTAACTGCAGTGAACTTGCATAACGATTTTCTTCAACCCTTCTCATCAGAAAACGCTCCTTTCGAGGTGTTAACCTCCGTGGATGGCCTGGACATCTCTGTGAGATGGTTGCAGTTCCATCTTTGCTAAATTTTTGTATCACTTTTGCTACAGTAGTCTGGCTGATAAATAATTCTTTGCTGAACTTCTTGTAGCCTTCACTTTTCTTGTGTAAAGAAATGCTTTTCTTTCTCAGGCCTCGTGACATTTCTCTTCTATGTGGTGCCATTGCTGACAGCATGAAATGGGCGGGGTTTTCTTTGTTAGGTAATGCCCTTTTATAATCACCTGTCTGCTGGACACCTGTTTAATGAATAATTAGACTCACCTGGAGTTGAATTCTTGTTAATTAGGATTTTGTTTAAAATTCTCTTAAGACTTTCATTGGGGTGTATTCATTTTTGGAACATGGTCTTGAATGAATTTGTTAGGAAAAATACTTTTTTCCGTGTGCAACTTAACAAATCTTGTTTGCAATCAATGGCCAGCATTTGTGGAGGATTTTGTAGTATAGTGTCCCATAGAAAATGTAGATTCTGAAAGGAAAGTAAAGGTTTTCTGACAAATCTGTTGGGGTGTACTCATTTATACTGAGCACTGTATATACACAGTGTATGTATGCTATATATATAATATAATTTTTTTTTTTTTTTTTTTTAAGGGATTTTGCATTAATGGTATATGAAACATTAGTAATTACAGAGCGGCAAGGTTGTATATTAAAAAACAAGGTCATCTTATCAGGAAGTGTCAGCAACCAGATTCGGCTAAAGGCTTTGTTGATTGGGTTGTTCTGGGTCTATGGTCTAGTCCAGTGGTCTCCAAATTGCAGCCCTTTGATTGCCTTTATCTGGCCCTTGAGGCTCTATTTCTCCCACTGAAACCAATGATGGGGTACTGTTCCTGCCACTGATACCAAAGATGGGGTATTCTTCCTCCCACTGTCACTATGGATGGGACACACGTTCACCCACTGAAACCAATGATGGGACACTCTTCATTCCACTGACCCCAACAATGGGGCAGTCTTCTCACTGACACCAACAATGGGACAGTCTTCCTCCCACTGTCACCAAAGATGGGACACACGATCTCTCACTGACACCAATGATGGGACACTCTTCATCCCACTGACACCAACGATGGGGCAGTCTTCCTCCCACTTTCACCATCAATGGGACACTATTCCTACCACTGAGACCATTGATGAGATACTATTCCTACCACTGACACCAACAATGGGACACTCTTCCTCCCACTGACACCAACGTTGTTGCACTCCTTCCACTGACACCAATGATGGGCTACTCTTACTCTCACTGACACCAATGATGGGGCACTCTTCATCCCACTGACACCAATGATGGGTCAGTCTTCTGCTTACTGACACCAACAATGGAACACTCTTTACTGTCACCAACGATGAGACACCTAATTCTCCCAATGATACCAGTGATGGGGCATTATTCCTCCCACTGACACCAATGATGGGGCACTATTCCTCCCACGGACACCATTGATGGGACACTATTCCTACCACTGCCACCATCGATGGAACACTATTCCTACCACTGACACCAATGATGGGGCAATATTGCTTCCACTTACACCAATGATGGGGCAATATTGCTTCCACTTACACCAGTGATGGGGCACTATTCCTCTCACTGACACCAATGATGGGGCACTATTCCCACCACTGACACCAACTGTGTTGCACTCCTTCTTCCACTAACGACAATGATGGGGTACTCTTCCTCTCACTGACACCAACTGCAGTTTTAGTAACCCCCCCCCCGGCGTTGGGAGAATCCCTCCATGCAACATTTTACAGGCATTTCCCTGTATGGACTCAATCCAGTCTATTAAACGAGATACTTCAAGAGACCCTGTCATCAGATCATACACTTCATCAACAATTTTTCCATCACCTGAAAAAAGTCTTCCTTGTGTAAAATCCAAAACCCATGAAACTGTTGTTGGGTGCCGCCATCTTGTGTGTGATGTCAGCAGCCACTCTATAGTATTCTTCTGCACGCCTCCCCTGGCTGCTACATTAAACGTATGTCTGGAGATGAGGAGAGGGGTAAAGGAGCTGGGCCAGCACAGGCAGTATATAGATACTCCCAAAAGAGGAGAGGGCTGTGATGTACAAGGAGGCAGGGGGACTGTGCTAGTGAATCAAATCTTCCTGGAGAAGTCAAGTCGAGTTTAGAGGCACACTGCATATTTATTTATTTTTTGGTGTCAGGTTCTCTTTAAAACCACAGGGCAATGTAGGCAAAATATATGGGGAACATACACTCACACGGCACTGTGTGGTTCCTGTACATTCTGCATGCGTTGCACTATGGTACCCATGATTCTGTTTTGCTCCGTGCGGGAAATTCTGCTGTGTCCGTGGGGCTTATTCCCAGGAAGGGAAATAAACCCGTCTGTGGGGCATAGAAAGACTTGGCTGAAGAGCACAGAAGGAGCAAGGATTTAATTTTAGTGACGGCATTAATGTTGGATTTTTTTCTCTTCTTTCAGCTTGTCGACTACAGAGTAGAATTCAGTAAATGGTGGGTGACAGAATTGAAGACCATCAAGTTCCCTTCCCAGGGCACCGTCTTCGACTATTACATCGACCCCGAGACCAAGAAGTTTGAGCCGTGGTCTAAACTCATTCCAAAGTTTGATTTCGATCCAGAAATGCCTCTCCAGGTCTGTGTTTTATCCTCATCACAATTTATACCTGAATTGGTCCCTTTCCTGCAATGGGAGTGACTGTTCTGTCTGTGAAGGTGCTTGGTACACCACGGTATATGTCAGAGCTATATAAACGTATAACAATACTGTGGTGGGACATTAGAGTGTAAGCTCCTTTGGTGCAGGGAATGATGTGACTGACTCAGTGTTCTCTGTACAGCAATGCGGTATATGATAATAGTGTGTGACTGGGGGGGGGGGGGACATTAGAGTGTAAGCTCCTCTGGTACAGGAACTGATGTGACTGGCTCTGTACAACACTCTGATATATGTCAGAGCTATATAAACGTATAATAATAATGTGGGGGGACATTAGAGCGTAAGCTCCCCTGGTGCAGGGACTGATGTGACTGACTCATTGCTCTCTGTACAGCAATGTGGTATATGACAATAGTATGTCACTGTGGGGGGGGGGGGGGGGGGGACATTAGAGCGTAAGCTCCCCTGGTGCAGGGACTGATGTGACTGACTCATTGCTCTCTGTACAGCAATGCGGTATATGACAATAGTGTGTGACTGCGGGGGGGACATTAGAGCGTAAGCTCTTCTGGTACAGGGACTGATGTGACTGGCTCTGTACAACACTGTGATATATGTCAGAGCTATATAAACGTATAATAATACTGTGGAGGGGACAGTAGAGTGTAAGCTCCTTTGGTGCAGGGACTGATGTGACTGACTCAGTGTACTCTGTAAAGCAATGAGGTATATGACAATAGTATGTCACTGTGGGGGGAGGGGGACATTAGAGCGTAAGCTCCTCTGGTACAGGGACTGATGTGACTGGCTCAGTGTTCTCTGTACAGCACTGCGGTATATGTCAGAGCTATATAAATGTATAATAATAGTGTGTGACTGGTGGGACATTAGAGCGTAAGCTCCTCTGGTACAGAGACTGATGTGACTGGCTCAGTGTTCTCTGTACAGCAATGCGGTATATGACAATAGTGTGTGACTGTAGGGGGGGGGGGGCATTAGAGCGTAAGCTCCCCTGGTGCAGGGGCTGATGTGACTGACTCAGTGCTCTTTGTACAGCAATGCAGCATATGACAGTGTGTGACTGTGGTGGAGACATTAGAGTGTAAGCTCCTCTGGTGCAGAGACTGATGTGACTGGCTCTGTAGAACACTGTGATATATGTCAGAAATATATAAATGTATAATAATACTAATATTGTGTGACTGTGGTGGGATATTAGATTGTAAGCTTCTCTGATGCAGAAACTGGTTCGATGGGCTGTGTTCTCTGTACAGCACTCCAGTATATGTCAGAGCTATATAAATGTATAATAATAATAGTGTGTGACTGTGGGGGGTGCATGAGAGTGTAAGTTTTTCCGGTGCAGAGACTGATGTGACTGGCTCAGTGTTCTCTGTACAACACTCCAGTATATGTCAGAGCTATATAAATGTTTAATAGCAGTGTGTGACTGCGGGAGGGCAGTAGAGTGCAAGCTCCTCTGGTGCAGAGACTGATGTGACTGGCTGAGAGCTCTCTGTACGGCACTGCAGTATATGTCAGAGATATATAAATGTATAATAATACTGATATTGTGCGACTGTGGTGGGATATTAGATCGTAAGCTCTTCTGATGCAGAAACTGGTTTGACTAGCTCAGTGTTCTTTGTACAGCACCTCAGAATATGTCAGAGCTATATAAATGTATAATAATAATAGTGTGTGACTGTGGGGGGGGTACATTAGAGTGTAAGTTATTCCAGTTCAGAGACTGATGTGACTGGCTCAGTGATCTCTGTATAGCACTCCAGTATATGTCAGAGCTATATAAATGTATAGTAGTGTGTGACTGCGGTGGGACATTAGAGTGTAAGCTCCTCTGGTGCAGAGACTGATGTGACTGGCTTTGTGTTCTCTGTACAGCATTGCGGTATATGTCAGAGCTATATAAAAGTGTAATAATAATATGTGACTGCGGTGGGACATTAGAGCGTAAGCTTTTGTTTTGCAGTGATTGATGTAAAATGTTCTTTGTACAGCACTGCAGATTATGTTTGCATCATATAAAACCGTCAAATACACTTTTCCGCTGTGGATGGCTGTACACTTTATAGTGAGTTTTACTAACTTGCAATGCTTTTCCAAAGTCACCCCCCCCCTCCCATCCTGGTGGAGTAATCTGTTCTCCTGCTTTTATCACCCCCTCCTCGCTTTATTGGCCCCCTCCGCCTCCTTCTCCCTGTTGATATAACAGTTGGTAAAGCAGGGCATTATTCTGAGCACAAAACCGTTTTGACTATCATATTGTATCAATACAGCGCACAATGCAGCCGAATTTCACTTTCATCATTCTTAAGACCGGCTAAATACTGCTTAGATTTCCCGCAAAGAGAAAAGATGAAACGACGAATGCAGCAGCGGCAGCATTGTGAGCGAGACACAGAGCCGGGCCATTTATCTCCCACGATCACCATTGTTTGCTCTTTATCGTCTCCCATTATTCTGAAATTTAAGATTGAAATCTGGAATATTTCCTAGCAGAGAGCACATGTGAGCTGAACTGATATGGCTTTAGTCTACTCGTGTACAGAAGGGTACCTGTCCTTAGAAGCTGAGTACAAATGAGTGTATCCACTAAACGGCCAAAAGTTTTGTCGACAAATGGCCATCACTCCAATATGAGCTTGCTGGACATTCAGATCCAAAATCATGGCCATTAATATGGTCGTTGTCCACCTTTAGGTCTAATATAGCCTACATTCTTCTGGGAAGGCTCTCCACAAGATTTTGGAGGATGTCATTGGGGATCTGTGCCTATTTGTGAGGTCAGATACTGATGCTGGATGAGAAGACTCACCATCAGCATTCCAATTCATCCCAAAGGTGTTCAGCAGGGTCGAGGTCAGGGCTTTGTGCAGGACACTCCAGTTCCTTCACACCAAATTGGTCAAACCACGTCTTTATGGAGCTGGCTTTGTACACCGGGGTACAGCCATGGTGGAACAGAACAGGATCTTCACCAGAGGCATAACTAGAACCAGGGGCGGACTGACAACTCATGGGGCCCCCGGGCAAAAGGGGATCATGGGGCCCCTGTGTCCTTGCCCAAACTCAAAAAAGCCTATGAAAAAGGTACCAGGGGCATCTCATGGGGCCCCCTACTGACCCCGGGCCCTCGGGCAGTGCCCGAGTTTCCAAATGGTCAGTCCGCCCCTGACTAGAACCTTCAGGGCTCCAGTCAGAAACCAAGAAACCTCCTGACCGCCGGGGCCCTCTCCATCGGTCCTGGGGCTCTTTGCTTTGCCCCGAGGCCCTTTCCTCCAAGTCTTTCCCTCTGGGCCTGAGGCCCTTTAATCCCATCGCAGCGCCCTTTATAAGACCTGGTTCAGACTGCTGTGACTTATCATACAATTTGCGACACATAACGTCGCATGACAAATAAAAAACATAAATTTCAATATGTGCTGCCTTAACCAATGCTATTCAAGTCACAACAACAAAAGAAAAAACAGTTTCTGCAATAATTTTCTGCAACTGCAGCGCAATTTGAGTGCCATACATTGCAATGTTAAATCACAAAAGTTGCAAGGAAATCACAAGCAAGTCCCATGACTCTGGGGTGTGAACCGAGCCTTATAGTCCTGCAGTGTGGGACCCTTTCACATGTTCTGCAGTGGGCTCTTCTACTTGCTGTTTCGAAGCCCCCCAACAGTGGCGGAATGTAGGGACCCAGTCGCAAGTGCAACCTTTGCGACTCTGGTAGTTCCACCACTTTTCACCAAACTGTTACTGCAAAGTTTGAAACCCCAGTTGTCTGATATTCACTGCAAACACTTGAACTCAGACACTTGGAGGTGTACACATAGATGTGGCCATATAAATGCAGGTATGCATCACTTCCAGGGGCGGACTGACCATTTGGAAACTCGGCACTGCCCGAGGGCCCGGGGTCAGTAGGGGGCCCCATGAGATGCCCCTGGTACCTTTTACATAGGCTTTTTTGAGTTTGGGCAAGGACACAGGGGCCCCATGATCCCCTATTGCCCGGGAGCCCCATGAGTTGTCAGTCCACCCCTGATCACTCCCTTCTTATTCAGCTTCTGAACACTGGATCCCCATTCACATGCATGTATTGGCATATTGCATAGTGTCGCCCATCAACAATAGTTTATGCAGTTTTTCCCAGTTACAGTTTTCTTAAATGAAAAACTCTGGTCATTTTTTTTAGATTCTTTTTGTACTATGGCAGGGTAGCTGTGATACCTGTCTTTACTTGATACCCTCACAAACCTTGTCATGTCTGTACTTCCTACTGTTCATTGCTATATGCACACAATTTCAGCCACTGTAAAAACACCTATTTGGGAAACCGAGACTGCATGGCAGCATTGCGCAAGGTCACAAAACGCTCCACCACTCAGATTCCTCCTCAAATGTCCCTTTTTAGTTGTTTTAGAGATACACTATATTGCCAAAAGTATTGGGCCATCTGCCTTTCCACGCACATGAACTTTAATGGCCCCCAGTCTTAGTCCGTAGGGTTCAATATTGAGTTGGCCCCGCCCTTTGCAGCTATAACAGCTTCAGCTCTTCTGGGAAGGCCGTCCACAAGGTTTAGGAGGGTGTCTATGGGAAGGTTGGACCATTCTTCCAGAAGCACATTTGTCAGGTCAGGCACTGATGTCGGGGGAGGAGGCCTGGCTTGCAGTCTCCGCTCTAATTCATCCCAAATGTGTTCTATAGGGTTGAGGTCAGGACTCTGTGCAGGACAGTCAAGTTCCTCCACCCCAAACTGGCTCCTCCATGTCTTTATGGACCTTGGTTTGTGCACTGGGGGGCAGTCATGTTGGAACAGGAAGGGGCCATCCCCAAACTCTTCCCACAAAGTTGGGAGCATGAAATTGTCCAAAATGTCTTAGTGTGCTGGCATCTTAAGTGTTCCCGTTACTGGAACAAGGGGGCCAAGCCCAACCCCTGAGAAATAACCCCACACCATAATCTGCCCCAAACTTTACACTTGGCACAATGCAATCAGGCAAGTATTGTTCTCCTGGCAACCGCCAAACCGAGACACGTCCATTGGATTGGCAGACAGAGAAGCGTGATTTGTCACTCCAGATAACACTTCTCCACTGCTCTAGAGTCCAGTGGCGGCGTGCTTTACACCACTGCATCCGACGCTTTGCATTGCTCTTGGTGATATAAGGCTTGGATGCAGCTGCTCGGTCATGGAAACCCATTCCATTAAGCTGTCTATACATTGTTGTTGAGCTAACCTGAAGGCCTCACAGAGTTTGCAGGTCTTGAGCTATTGACTCTGCAGGCAGCTGGGGACTTCTGCGCACTGTGCACTTCAGCATACGCTGACCCCGCTCTGTCATGTGACGTGGCCTACCACTTGGTGGCTGAGTTGCTGCTGTTCCCAGTTGCTTCCACTTTGTTATAATCCCACTAACAGTTGAGCGTGGAATATTTAGTAGCCAGGAAATCTCACAGATGGACTTATTGCACAGGTGACAACCTATCACGGGACCACGCTTGGAGTCACTGAGCTCCTGAGAGCGACCCATTCTTTCACAAATGTTTGTAGAAGCAGTCTGCATACCTAGGTGCTTGATTTTTTACAGCTGTGGCCATGGAGGTGATTGGAACACCTGAATCCAATGATTTGGAGGGTGTCCAAATACTGTTGGCAATATTGTGTATGTATTTTGTAACTTCATGTCCCTATCCTGTTACTGGCCCAAAGCGGTATGGGTCTCATTACTGCCCCAGAAGCAATATGGGTCCAACCATTGTCCCAGACATGTTATGGATCCAGACACTGCCCCAGAATTGTTGTTGATCCAATCACTGCTCCAGAACCAGTGTGGGTCCTGTCACTGCGCAGAAGTGGTATGGATCCCATCACTGCCCCAGTTATGGTATGAGACCCATTACTGCCCCAGAACTAGTGTGTGTCTTGTCACTGCCCCAGAACCTTTATGGGTCCCATCATTGTGCCAAAAGTGATATGGGTCCTATCCCTGTCTCAGAAGCTGCATGGGTCTCATCATTGCCCCAAAACCAGCATGTATGCTTTTACTGCCTCTGAAGTGATATGAGTTCCCTCATTACCCTGAAAACAAGTATGGCTCCCGCGACTGACCATTTGGAAACTCGGGCAGGGCCTGGGGTCAGTAGGGGGCCCCATGAGATGCCCCTGGTACCTTTTTCATAGGTTTTTTTGAGTTTGGGCAAGGACACAGGGGTCCCATGATCCCCTATTGCCCGGGGGCCCCATGAGTTGTCAGTCCGCCCCTGGCTATGGGTCATGTCACTGTCCCGAAAAGAGTTTAGTTCTGGTCACTGCTGCCTCATAAGCAGAATGGGTCCCAAAATCACTCCAGAACCGTTATGGGTTTGGTCACTTCCACAGAATTGTTATGGATCCTGTCATTGCCCTAAAAGCAGTATGTATTGCACCAGTCAAAGACTGGAATCTTCTGGCTTGTTTGAGTAGAAAAGATACAATGAGAATGGGACCCAATGAGATTTGAACCTTTTGTGTTATCGGTTGTACTGTCATGATGTAGGGATCTCTCTCTATGTGACCTATGCTACGTTAGGGTCACAGGATTTCCATAAATTGGGCTGACTCTGTCCTTTTTCAGGCCTGTTTGGTGCACACCACTGAGACCATCCGAGTCCGTTACTTCATGGACAAACTGCTGGAGAACAGGAGGCCAGTCATGTTGGTGGGAAATGCTGGCACTGGGAAGTCGGTGCTGGTTGGAGAGAAGCTGTCTTCTCTGGATGCTGATGAGTATTTAATCAAGAACGTCCCTTTCAACTACTACACCACGTCGGCCATGCTGCAAGGTAATACATGTCGCTATCTCTATCAGCTGTTATTTTTTTTTGATTGATGATTTGGTGGTCATGTTAGCCCCCCATTGTGTGGGCAACAAAAACTGCTTTCTCTAATAGCTGCATGGATGCAGAATGGCTGCCGCTGCCATGTATTAGAAAAACATGACAATCTCCACTCAGTTAAAGAGAAAAATGGCCTCCTCCTCAACATTGGGCATGAAAGCTATACAAGAAAATCATTCCATCATCCCACTGAGGCATCCAACTTATGTGACTAAGCTTTCAGTCAATGTTTCTGGGGCAATGAAGGCTGTGTGGGTGTAAGAGAACATAATGACCATCATCTTATCTTACAGTCTCACCTATTCTACAATTGTGGTGGTGTTTTCTGGTCCCTAACTGCTTTGGGTGTTCTCAAAAAAATAAATATCTTTTAGAAAAATATCTTTATCTTTTAGAAGTGTTGACACTCCTACAGAACTGTTCGAAATGGCTGAAAAGTTTGTGTTGCTTTACCCATATACATGCAACAAAAAGTAAACGGCGCTCATGGAGACACGAGATGACTGTAGTGCATATTGGACAATAGGTTACATCAGTGTTCAGGAAAGATCTACATCATGACCCAGCAACTTGTAGGGATAAGTTCATTTGGTGAAATTTATTTTGCCGTTATGCAATTTTGCTTGCGGAAAATCTCAGTTTTGCTGATTGAGCTGCATATGTGAAAAGAAAACACAACCTATTTTTTTTCTTTATTTCGAACAGTCATTTTTAGGTGGGGTTCTGTGGAACCTTGGGGTTTTCTTCAGAAGTTGCTAGGAGTTTCTTGAGCTGTGGCTGATTGACCTCCAATCTGGTGGTCTGCACAGCAGAGAAATACACAGCAGCATGTTTCCCTAGTAAAGCACACACAGTAAAACCGCACACAGTTAACCCCTTGATTGCCCCAGATGTTAACCCCTTCCTGTCCAGTGTCGTTAGTACAGTGTCAGTGCTTTTTATTAGCACTGATCACTGTATTGGTGTCACTGGGGATGTCAGTGGCAGTTAGTTCCCACCCAGTGTCAGAATGCCCGCCGTTGTCCCGCTATAAGTCGTTGATTGCCACCATTACAAGTACAAAAAAAATACAAATAAAAATTCCAGTGTATGTACCACCATTTGTAGATGCTATAACTTTCACATAAACCAATTAATTTACACTGAATAAAACTAAAAAAAACCTGCGCCACAGAAAAATTAGATATATACTCCAATCAAATTCTAAATGCTGCTGTTCATGAAAGGAAAAAAAACAATCAATTATATATATAAACACTCCACAGCGCAAAAAAAAATTCAAATAAATAAATGTGTAAAAAGTCTAAAAAAAAAAAAAAAAGTCCCAAAAGTATATAAATTGTGCTACAATCCCAATAATAGTGCTCAACAAAATCTTCAACCAAAAAAAAAAAAAATTATAAAAATAAAATCACAACTAATTAAAGGGAACTTGTCAGGAATGGGATTTTGGAAGCGGCTAACGCTGATATTTGGGGCTGTCATCCTCACAATCATTACCTGGGGCAAATCAGCATGTTGAGCGTTCCCATCACTGGATGCATGCTTGTTCAAAGCAGGTAGTGAAATAAAGACAGGTTCCCTTTAAGGCTTGACCGCGTCCATCTAACAAATATCTAAAAGGAAGTATTCCTATCAGCCAATCAGTGTGTTTTTTATTGAGATGCAAATCTCATGGAAATTGAACATGCTATTGACAGTCACTTCTCCAGAGGGTGTCGATGTCGCGGCTTGGTGCCGTGTGATGGCGGGTGCTGTCCTTGTCATACACAGCTTTTAGGTGCCAGTATCTATCATTACTAAAATGTAGCACTGCCACAAATGATATAAATGAGCCGCAGCCGATCGGTGTTGTTATGGTGATGTCCGTACACGGATCTGAGCTGTCTGTGATTATTATGTAGTTGGCTAAAAGAAGGAAAAAAAACAAGAATTTGGATTGGCAGGTCTGGGCTGCCTGCTGGCGCGTACAGTTCTTCCACCCACAAGAATTCCTTTCAAAGGTCATATTTTCTTCATAAAAAATATATAAATGTAAACTAGGCTGAGTCGCGCACCGCGAGTATAAATATATGTAAAACGCTCCGTAAAATAATAAATGTTGGGATGAAAAGAGGCACATCCATCGAATTCAACAAAAAAGATTAAAATAAAATAAAACCGCCACGCATCCTCTGAACTCCCTTAATAAAAACATCATCCAATTTGCTGTAACTGGGAAAAAAAATCCCTTCCTGATCCCCCAAGGTAGCGGTCTCCAAACCTTTTAGTGAGAGGTCCTCGTACATGTTTGCAAGTATTTGCAGGATGGAAAAAAAAAATCAGTTTTATAAAGGAATGAATACATTTTACATAGAGCTTTTTTTGTAATGGTCATTCTATGATAACAGTAAAACCATACAAATTCCAGATAGGCTTGATCCATTAATAAAGTTTAAAGGAAAAAAAAACAGTTTGCACCTTTCTCATCAGAGTCCTGTTTACATCAACATCCATCCTTACATCAAAGTACTCCATTACATCGTTGTCCCCATCAGGGTCCCTCCTTACATCAGGGTCCCTCCTTACATCAGGTTCCCCATTAGTGCCCCTCCTTACATCAGGTTCCCCATCAGTGCCCCTCCTTACATCAGGGTCCCCATCAGTGCCCTTCCTTACATCAGGGTCCCATTTAGTGCCCCTCCTTACATAAGGGGCCCCATCAGTGCCCCTCCTTACATCAGGGTCCCTCCTTACATCAGATTCTCCAGTAGTGCCCCTCCTTACATCAGGGTCCCCATCAGTGGCCCTCCTTACATCTGGGTCTCTCCTTACATCTGGGTCCCTCCTAACATCAGGGTCCCCATCAAGGTCCCTCCTTACATCAGATTCTCCATTAGTGCCCCTCCTTACATCAGGGTCCCCATCAGTGCCCCTCCTTACATCAGGGTCCCTCCTTACATCAGGTTCCCCATCAGTGACTCTCCTTACATCAGGGTCCCATTCAGTGCCCCTCCTTACATCAGGGTCCCATTCAGTGCCCCTCTTTACATCAGGGCCACCATCAGTGCCCCTCCTTACATCAGGGTCCCCGTCAGTGCCCCTCCTTAAATCAGGGTCCCCGTTTGTTCCCCTCCTTACATCAGGGTCCCCTCCTTACATCAGGGTCCCCATCAGGGTCCCTCCTTACATCAGGGTCCCTCCTTACATCAGGTTCCCCATCAGTGACTCTCTTTACATCAGAGTCCCATTCAGTGCCCATCCTTACAACAGGGTCCCCATCAGGGTCCTTCCTTACATCAGGCTCCCCATCAGGGCGCCTCCTTACATTAGGGTCCCCATCAGTTCCCCTCCTTACATCAGGTCCTCTTTACATTAGAGCTCCCCTTACATAAAGGTCCCCATCCGAGTACTCCCTAACGTCAGTGTTTCCCCTTACATCAGAGTGCCCCCTAGTGAAGGGAACCACAGCATACGATGGGGGAAACAGGTATTTGATCCATCCGCTCAGTAGAATACCTGTACTGGCCGGGGAGCGGTGATGTTTTTAGGACTGGGCCACCAGAATGATAAGTACAGTCACTGTACCACCATTTTCAAGAGAGGGTATCCTGAGCAGCAGGGAAGGGACCAGCCCAGCGAAAGGCCTGAAGTCATTCACCAACCCATTAAGCTGTCAGGAAGGACAGTGTGAGTGCTCCTACACCCCCTGGGCCGCATAAGAGGAGAGGGCAGTCAGGTGGAAAACTCAACTAGCTTCTCATCTGGGGCTGCTGTGCTAGATTGAAAGTTCCTGGGCCCCCTTGCCCAGGGAATACCCTCAGAACAGCTGGGTGAAGAGGATAATTCACCTGGGGTCTGAGGAGGTACACCAGAGAGCTGGAATGCTCTCGAAGGAGAGACTATTTTGTTCATATCTGTACATAGTTTCTAAGGCTTTTGTCCTCAAGTTTGCAGTTCCCTTGGGCATGCCATACACCCCTCAACCCCATCCAAGGCTTAAACCCCTAATAAAACAACTAAACCAAGCTCAAGGACTGTTTATTGTTTCCAGTGTGCAAAGTGTAGAAGAAAATGTGTGTTGCCTGGCTGTGCAGAGCTTTAGGGGCACCCAAAACGTAGCGACTCCTAAGGGGGGAGTGCTACAGTAGGTATGGCTTTGGCTGGAAACGTCCCTGTGCTGGCACACTCACTGAAATTTTAAGGGAGAATAAATTCTGCTCAGCTAAGTTTTGCTCAAAGCTGAGCTTCTCCATGCCTCTTATCAGTTTGGTTGCCCTTTTCTGCTCTCGGTTCAATTTGGCAACATCTCCTTTCTGTCAACTGCAGATTGAAACATCTTACTAATGATTTCTTATTGGGTATTGCAAGAAACCATGAAGGGCCCACCACCGAGGCCCTTTTCATCAGTCCTGGTGCTCTTTTCTCTGAGCCTGGAACCCATCTGCCCTTCTCACCAATACTGGGGCCTTATTACTCCCATCATGGAGTTTTTTTATAAGCCCCAGTTCACACTGCTTCAACATATTACTCGACCCGCGACACATAAAGATGCATGATAAGGCAAAACACATTAATTTTAATGGATGGCGTTCTAATCACTGCGACTCAAGTCGCAGTGACAATAAAAATTCCTGCACTTTTTTCCTGTGACTTTGGTGCGATTTGAGTGCCATAAACTGCAAACGTTGCAAGGAAACCACAAGAAAGGTGTAAGCCACATGACTTTGGGGTCATGGCAGTGTGAACCGAGCCCTTTGTGACCCTGGTAGTTCCTCCACTGATTTGGTATATTATGTCTTTCCCCCGGACCTCTTTATATACAAGTAAGTATCTTGGGTGCTTTTGAAGCTACAGCTTGGTGATATGGTGATAAGATACACCATTCTTTGGTTGTCAGCGTGTCACCCTACCAAAGTGAATGTAGCACCCAGGGGCAGACTGACCATTTGAAAACTCGGGCACTGCTCCTCTGGAATTCCCCCCCCGCTCTAGATTTTTCGAGAAAGGTCTAGAAGCAGTGGGCAGATCTGAGGAGTGTCTGGTTTGTACTCTTAAGGAATCCTGGCCAATCCCCAGCAGGAGGCTTGGCAAGGGGTCAGGACAACCTTTAAGATTAGCTGAGCCTGCTCAGCAGCAGGAGAGTTTGGGTGGAAGGAGAAGGATGTGAGGCTGGAGGCAGGAGCCTGTGTGGGGGCCCAGCTGGACAGAGGACCCTGGAAGGCTTAAAACTTGGGACTTCAGCGGCCCCCTGAGAGGGGACCACCTGTGTGGCAGGGAAGGAGCTACCCAGCTAGAAGGCCTGGTAGCAGCTACCGACCCTCAGGCAGCAAAGGAGAGGAACCAAGTAAGTAAACCTGCACCCACCTGCACTAGTAAGGGGAAAGGGGCACTCTAGTGGGGAACTGGAATTGCTATCTTACCCGGGACTGTTTAACACTGCAGTGGCAGGCACTGGATCCCCAGCTCAGGGATTCACCCAGTACAGCTAGATGAGAGCAGTCATCTGGGGTCTGGGGTGGTACTATAGGAGATGCTGGCTAGCTCTACAGAATAAAAATGCTGCTGTAAAGACTTGTAGATAGTTGCTAAGGAGTTCGTCCTTAGTCGCCATTCCCTTAGACATCTCATACACCCTTTACCCCATCCAAGTTCCAAATCACCTAATAAAACTTCAAAACAAAGCTCAAGGACTGGTTACTGTCTCCTGATGCAAGTCTGAGTGAGGGAAATGCTTGTTGCCTGGCTGTGCAGGACTATAGGGGGGACCCAAATACTCAGCAACTCCTAAGGGGGTAGTGCTACATGAAGGAGATCCTCTCTTGGGCCCAGTTGGAAGATCCCCTCTCTATTTATGGTGACAACTCAAGATTTTGGATTTTGGATCTAGGTCTAGGTGACCGTATTCACTCAGGGAATAGAGAAAGTAAATCTCCATTATGGGGACACAGACTGCAGTAAGAACCCCCCATCCTTCCATTCATTCCTAAAGAAAGAAAAAAATGTTTTGACTTTAGATACACTATAAATCTCATTTTCCTTGTAGATGGCCAGTCAACAAGTTTTTTTTCCCCTGGCATAGATACAGGTAATTGATTCAGGGGCTACAAAATATTGACGCCTTTAGATCCATCTAGCAGCCAGGCTGCTAGAATTTAATAAAGGAGATGTCAATAATGGTGTTTGGTTGCCTGTTGTATAAGAATGCCAGGCACAGCCACTTCCAGGTTGCACAAAAAAAAAACTGTGCAAAAGTCTTACAGATTTTTTTTTTTCTTTCTAAAGCAGCCACAGACTGAGTAGACAAGCCTGTCCACTGCCAGAATGCTGCAGAGAAGTACTCTTGCTCTCTATGTGGAGCAGTGGTCTCTTTGCAGAGGTCCAACATGCCCCCTGCAGAATCAGAACCAGAGCGTTCCAGTCGGCAGGGAGAATGGGCTTTTCTGATTTGGAGAGACTATTTTGTTTTTGACTCAGCGGGGGGGGGGGGGGGGGGGGGGGGGTGTTGGACGTCTGCGGAGACACCACTGCTTCCATGATAGAGATCCAAGGTTCCTTTTCTACAGCATGCTGGCGGATGACAAGCTCTACTTTAGAAGGAAAACAAGCAGCGAGACTTTGTTTTGATGCATCTGATTTCAGCTGAGGGTCCAATTGGGTTTTAAAAGACAAGGTTTCGTTTTATTGCAAAACCTTCCCACCTCCTTTAGCTCTTTAAGAAAACACAACTGAACCCCCCCTTTCCTTCTTCCAATTGCTTATCTCTGGTGCTGACCATCTTGACTGGTAACAATCTATTGCTGGGCTGTCCCCTCCTGAGCTCTAACCACCTATACACTTAAATGGGACCTACCTGTACTGCAGGACAACAACTCCTAATGTTAGGGGGCAGGGGCGGACTGACAACTCATGGGGCCCCTGGGCAATAGGAAATCATTGGGCCCCTGTGTCCTTGCCCACACTCAAACCACACATAAAGAAGCCTATGAAAGGTGCCAGGGGCATCTCATGGGGCCCCCTACTGACCCCGGGCCCTCGGGCAGCGCCCGAGTGGCTAAATGGTCAGTCCGTCCCTGTTAGGGGGCTAGAGATGGGGACTGCAAAGCTTTTATAAAAAAAATAAAAACTTGAACTTGTCCTTGAGGGCCCATACACACGAGAAACTTCGCGTTCACTGCATGTGCAGTGAGGTGCTTTTGACGCACATTTTTATGCACATTTGCATGCATTTTTCCTAAGCTTGCATTTCCTTTGAGATCACTTCTATCTCCTTTCTGCTTTGGGCTTTTATGTGCTGCAATGCATTTCCGTACATTTACATGCATTTCGGGGTGCGGAAAAATGCAGCTTGCCGTAATGGTCTGACCCATAGGATACCCTGCCTTTTAGACAGCCTATGCAGTGGGAGTGCAGTCAAAAATGCATCAAAATGCATCCGACTGCATCTGGTGTGAATGGGCCCCAGGGTCCGACTGCCCATTTGGAAACTCGGGCACTGCCCGAGGGCCCGGGGTCAGTAGGGGGCCCCATGAGATGCCCCTGGTACCTTTTTCATAGGCTTTTTTGAGTTTGGGCAAAGACACAGGGGCCCCATGATCCCCTATTGCCCGGGGGCCCCATGAGTTGTCAGTCCACCCCTGATGGGCCCTAAAGCCTACATTATGCTGGTCATGCATGTAACAATTGTTTTCATTTTTTTTTTTTATAAAAATGGATTGAACGAAATGAAAGGCTAGATCGATAGGCGGTGGTATTAGAGCAAAATATCATTTCACACAATTGATCGATCGATTGATGATTTATCGTTAGGCTGGCCGTACACAGACCAGAACAAGAACGTCTTGTAGTTGTCAGGTACTGAGCACAATACCCACTGCATACACTTGATGGCAGTGCTATGACACGGTGCTCTGCGTACCGAAGCGCGTTCTGTGCGGCTGGGTAATGACCAGAATGATAATGTTCAGCTCGCTATTGAGCAGTGTCCAAGTCTGCATGTAGGACATTGTGAGCGAGAACAAGTCTCTGTCCTGTTTCTCCTTAATAATCAGCAATGCTTTGTATTCCACAGCAACATAGCGTCCAGCCAGGATAAAGCGGCTTGTATACATGAGTCGTTGAAGTAGAAGGTCTGTAGAATGATCAAGACATAAACAGGACAATTAATTCAGCCAGACGCTCATGTTTATGCACAGGGCAAAAGGAAAAAAAAAAACAAAACAGTGCTGCTCTTGTTATAGAAGTCAGCTGGACAAAGCCACTTTGGATTGGTTGGGCAAGGGTTAGCGGAAGAGGTCACAGACTGCTCATAGATGGACAATTGTTTCCTGATCCATCTATGATCAGCCACGTGACAAGACAGTTGTCTGTAGGCACGGCACCTTTCAGAGAGACTTTTAACTCCTCTTAGACACCCCATTAACCTTATGTAGCGTTACCCCCATGAGGAGCACTGGATTTCGGGCATGTTCCCCCACACAGCACCCACAGACAGGCAACAGGAATTTTCCACTTTATCTCCACAGGCTCAATGAACAGTTTCAGGGTTTGTAGAACTTGTATAGGGATTAGTGGTACATGGGATGGAATGCCCCAAACTGAAGACATTTTGCCAACTATTTACAAATGGTTGAGGGCCTACTAAAATCTTTGGCTGTGGTAGAATGCTTCAAACTGATGACACAGAACAAAAACTCCATGAAGTCAAAGTTGTAGACAAAGAACCTGGTGGTATTACACTGCACCTGGCTGCTCTCAACCCAAGCTTGAGATAATGAGGGCCGCTCCTGGCTGTATTGCACTGCACTCAAGCTGTACTATAGGTCCCAGACATGTGCGGTATTGCATTACACTGTCTTCTCTAAGACGTTGAGTATGTTGGCTGTTAGGTACTCACTCAGTCCTTTTAGTCCAGCCTGGTACAGGCTGATTTTGGCTTTGAGTCCCCAGCCAAGCCTAGCTGTAACTATGGCTGAGTGAAGTCCTGGAACCTTCTTCTCTCTCCTGCTGCTTTTTATCTTCTTTCCACCCCAGGGGGCAGAGCCCCCTATTAGAGGGGTTCCCTCCAGATGACTGGACCCTGGATTCTGCTCTCTCAGACTTCTGAGTATCTGTGGGCTGTAACCACCCCTTCTGGGTCCTTCCTTCCCGGAGATTAGTGGAAACTCCACGAATGTTTAGGCTGCATCCGTGGTCCTTCCACCCACTAGATTCTACAACTATTCAGCAAGTTCTAGAAGAAAGGGGAAGGTAGCAAGACCATAGCCTGTGAAGCTCTGCATGGTCTCCCTAATCAATTACCCTCTGCTCCTTTGGCTACAGAGAAGTTAAACTAAATTTACCTACTCAAGCAACCAAGGAGGGTGCTACACTCCCATATATCCATCATTTCACATGCAGAAGAAAGGGAGCCCGGTGATGGTAAAATGAAGGCAAACCCTGAAATGTTTGTTCCTTTTTACAAATGAACTATGTGACAATAAGCAGAACCCTCATTTCCAGGGTAGAGTGTGTCATTGTCTGACTGCTGATGGTGGTGACCATCCTGCCTGCAAATCCACGGCAATGTCTACTACATGACATATGGACTGTCAGTTGAAGATGTAGGTGTGACGAGGTATAATGGAAGTACGATCAGGTGTGATGGATGTATGATGGGGGTGATGGAGGAATAATAGAGGTGTGATTAGTTGTAATGGATGGAAGATTGGGTAGAATGCATGTATGATAGGGGATGATAAAGGTATGGTGCGGTGTAATGCAAGTATAATGGATGTATCATAATGTGCGATGGAAGTATTATTGGATGCATGGTGAGGTACAATGGAATAATAATGGAGGTTTGATTAGGGTGATGGAGGTATGATGAGGTGTGGTGGAAGAATATTGAAGGTATGATTAGGTTGATGGAAGGTATGATGAGGTGTGATGGAAAAATAATGGTGGTTTGATTAGGTTGATGGAGGTATGATGAGGTGTGATGGAAGAATAATGGAGGTATGATTAAGGAGATGTAGGTATGATGAGATGTGACGGAAGAATAATGGAGGTATGATTAAGTTGATGGAGGTATGATGAGATGTGATGGATGAATAATGTAGGTGTGGTTAGGTTTAATGGATGGAAGATTGGATATAATCCATGTATGACGGGCTTATGAAAGTATGATGCAGGCTGATAAAATTATAGTGGATGTATCATGAGGTGTGATGGAGGCATGATGAGGTGAAATGGAAGTGTAATGGAGATATGATTAGGTGTAATGGAGGTATAATGATGTGGGACGGGTGTATGGTTTAGGTATGATGAGGTTTTATGGAGGTATATTGAGGTGTGATGGAGGCACAATACAGACATGATGTGGTATGCTGGAAGGCTGATTTGAATATAATGGAGTTATGGTGGAAGTACAATGGAGGAGTGATAAAGTTATGTTGAGGATATGATGGAGGTATGATGGATCTTTGCTGAAAGGTATGATGGATGTACAGTATATGATGGAGATGTGGTGGATGTATAAGATGGTATGATAGAAGTATGATGAAGACATGGTGGAGGCATATGATGGAGGTACTTTGAGCATATGATGGAGGTATGAAGGAGGCGTAATGGAAATATATGAAGAGGTGTGACTGAGATCGAATTGGGTATGATGGAGGTACAAAGGGGGTAAGGTGGATGTATGTTGAAAGGCATGATAAAGGTGTGATGGATGTATATTAATGAGGTATGATGTAGGTGTAATGAGAATGTGATTGATTTATGATGGAGGTGTAATTGGATATATATGAAGTATACATATGATGGAGGAATGATGGGTTGGAGTGGAGCGTAGGAAGGTATAATATGGCAAAACATTTTGGCACTTAAGGATGTTCCTCTTTGGGCTCAGCTACCTATGAGACTTGTAGCACTCAGTATCAAGAAATAATCATTTGTGGATGTTTTTCTTTTTTTTTGTTTTGTTCTGCTCCATATAATCTGCATAATGCAGGCAGTGAGTGCAGACACAGATTTTTTTCAAAGTATTAGGACCAGGATATCATGTTAGCTCCTTCCCATTGCAGAAAGAGGAGGAGAAATTGTTTGAGTGATTTCTGCAGGTCTACATGTTAAAATACCATGTAGATATCCACAAAGTTGGAGCTCTTTGTTAATCAAATGACTAGGGCTTGGTGCCTGAAAAGATGCCCACTTGTCTGATTATATGTAATAAACTCTGCTCTAATTCATTGTTCTCCGCCTTTATACTTCCATAATCTCATGCACACCAGTTGAGCTTCCAAATCACCAGTCCTATAAACCCAACTGAAAAATCAGACGACATCTGCTGCTTTTCATTTTCAAACTACAAATGCCAGCATGGCCTTAGCCTCCTTGTAAGGCATACTGGAGATTTCAGGTCTTGATCGGGTAGAAATACTTCAGTTGCTCGTGTTCATATTACGGCATAGCCTTCATCAGATAAAACTATAAACCGTGCTTTATTCTTTTCATCCTCAGCTGTTCTGGAGAAACCATTGGAGAAGAAATCGGGAAGGAACTATGGTCCTCCTGGCACCAAGAGGCTCATCTACTTTATAGACGATATGAACATGCCAGAGGTGGACACGTATGGCACGGTGCAGCCGCACACACTCATCCGCCAACATATGGACTATGGTCACTGGTAGGGCTCACTTACTCTGCTGTGAACTGTTATTACACTGTATGGTAAAATGTTGAGGACACCTAGCCACCACATTGATATGAGTTCAGGGATTTGTGCAGGCCACTTGTCCACAACAAACTAGACAAACTGTCTTTATCGAGCTGGCTTTGTACACAGGGACACAGTCATGCTGGAACAGATATGATGTTGAATGAGAGGACCTCACCCTCAACCTTCCAATCCATCCCAAAGATGTTCAGTAGGTTAGACGTCAGGTACTGATTTTGGATGACAAGACGTGGATCACTATCAGTCTTCTAATTCATCCTAAAGGTGTTCAGTAGGGTTGAGGTCATGGACTGATGTTGGATGGGAAGACCTGGCTCCCCAATGGAGTTCCAGTTCTTCCCAAAGGCATTTGGTAGGGTTGAGGTCAGGTACAGATGTTAGATCGGAAGATTGGATCCACCAATGGCATTCCGATTCTTCCCAAAAGTATTCAGTATGGTTGAGGTCAGGTACTAATGTTGGATGAGAAGACCTTACTCACAATCAGCATTCCAATCCATCCCAAAGATGTTCAGTAGGGTTAAGGTTAGAGCTGTGTGCAGGCCACTTGAGTTCCTCCACACCTCTCTGGTCAAACCATATCTTTATGGACCTGGCTTTGTGCACAGGGGCACAGCCATGCTTGAACAGAAAAGGTTCTTCACCAAACTCTTACCACGTTTGGAGGAGCACAATTGTCTATAATGTCTTTGTATAATGTAGTAACAGGACCTTCACTGGGAACACCTGAACATCATTTGGAGGGGTCTTGACCATAAAGTGTATGTGTTTAGGTTCTTTATTGAGAGTTTTTGATGTTTCTGCTGCAGGGTGGGCAATCATTTGGTTTAGCTATACTGTCATTTATACAAATTTCAGCCCTCACTGTAGAGATAAGCCATCTTTGTCTTGTTTTGAAGGTATGATCGTAACAAGCTGACCATGAAGGAGATTATGAATGTGCAGTATGTCTCTTGCATGAACCCAACTGCCGGCAGCTTTACCATCAACCCCCGTCTACAGGTGAGTACCCCCAACTGGATTTCCTCTGATCATGCCGTTGTGTAAATGTTTGTATAACTGGGGTCACTCCAATTTGGTAATGCAAATTCTAGATTAGATTCTTAGGCAAGTTATGACATTGAAACTCTCCAATGATGACTCATTTGTCCAGCTATACTGGAATGGATTTTCTGCTTGTGAATGTTAAACGCATTTATCTGAAATAGTGATGGTAAATGTTCTTTCTGCACAGAGACATTTCAGTGTGTTTGCCCTGTCCTTCCCTGGCATGGACGCCCTGTCCACCATCTACAGCACCATCCTGACACAGCATCTTAAAGTTGGCAACTTCCCGGCCCCCCTGCAGAAGACCACCCAGCAACTCATCAACCTGGCCCTATCGCTTCATCAGAAGGTCACCTCCACCTTCCTGCCCACTGCAATCAAATTCCACTACATCTTCAATCTGCGGGACCTCTCCAACATTTTCCAGGTAAGTAGTGATATTGGTTCCACCAAGGTTGTCTGCTCATTTAGGCTAAGGTGGCATGGAAAAGTAGATTTACTTACTCCATCCTCCACTGCTGCAGGCTCCTCTGTTCTGCTAGACCAGTCCCCGCAGCCTCTTCTTCCCTTTGCTCCAGCACTGTAAGGTCCTTTGACATCTGCAAGACCAATTCAGGGCCCACAGCCCTGCATTAGATTTGAGGATGCCAAGGACAGTCCACCATTGGAGCATGGGGGAGCACTGTCTGCTGGGGGAGTGGAGGATCAGGTAAGTAAAATTGCTTTTACAGTCCCCTCGACTAAACAAGCAGTTAACCCCTGCAGTGCTGTCAAGGGAAATTTTTCAGCTTTCCCAAAATTCAGCTGTAATTAAATAGTATTTTCTTTTATTGTATTTTTTTATCCGGTCACTCTATTCTCTATCCATTTTTCTGTCTTTTTCTCACTCTTTCTAAGTTTCTTTCTTTTTTGCTTTTTTTTCTTTCATGTTCTCTTGCTTTCTTTTTTTCTTTCTATCTTTTTTTTCCTCTCGCTTTCTCTTTTCTTTTTTTCCTTTCATTCCTTTCTTTTCCTTTTTTCTCTCTCTCTCTTTTTTCACACACTCTCTCTGTCTCTCTTTTCTTTCTCTTTTACTCTTTTTATCGCTCTCCCTCTCTTTCTCCCCCCCCCCCCTCTCTCTCTCTCTCTCTCTCTCTCGCAGTCTCTCTCTCTCTCCTTCTTTTTATCTTTCCCTTTTCTTTTCCTTTCCCTTTCAGGTTAACTTAAATTTAACAACATTTTCTCCTTTCTTTCTGCAGTCACTCTTTCTCACTCTTACTCTTTCTTCCCCCCCACACCATAAATACATGACACATGCTGTCTTCCTCTAATTGCTCTTTCTTCTCTTGGTTCCATACTCAATTGTTTTCATATACAGTATGCCGGTATCAGTACATCTGGTGATCGCAGCCTTTACCTGCCAGAATGACTTACAAAGATCAATAATCTCCGCTTTGATGATCGCGCCTTTGTTCATCAAACTGTCCTGGAGTTCCCAGGACCGTACCGCTGGCTACACTTAGAGGAGACACATGAACGCCAGGAGCTGCCATTATAGCTCTGTAATTTCTGCTTTGTAAAAGCCAATTCTGTTTGCTGGAAGATCGTTGGAGGGGTGATGAGCCAAGCTCTGTCAAAAATCCCCCTTCCCATCCAATGTGGAGATGCAGCCACTAAACACGTTGTACTCTACATGCTGCCAGCTCCTGATTGGCTATTGCCAAGTGTTGGTTCACCAGCACATGTTGCGTTTGGTGATTTCTGCTTCACATTACAGGAGGGGAGGAAATTTTGAAAGAGACTGCCGATCCAGTGCCCCGCAGCTCCATAGGCTTCGTGGGCAATGAGGCGTCTTTATAAAACAGAGAGGAGGAATGAGAGAGAAGAGCAGATGTCTGAAATGATCATGAAAGAGGCTTATTATCCATATGTGATGGCGAATCTGAATAAGTCAGTGCTGCCCCCCCTGCAGGATTGGCGGCTGTTTTTTACCGCAGAGGCTGCAGAAGGTCAATGCTGACTCTACAGGGTGGACATGTCAATGGTTGGCTTTGTTTTATTCAGGCTTATAAAATACATCAATCAACCATAATATGAACACCAATGAATGACATTATCTCTGTTCACCAGAAAGTGGGTGGGATATATATGGCAGCAAGTGAACATGTTTACTCTGAAGTTGATGTGTTGAAAGCAGAGAAAATGGGTGGGTGTAAGGATTTGAGTGATTTGACAAGGGCCAAATTGTTATGGCTGTACAACTGGGCTAGAGCATCTCCAAAACTGCAGCTCTTCTGGGATGTTCCTAGTCTTCAGTGGTCAGGACTGACCAAAAGTGGTCCAAGGAAGAAAAATTGGAGAACCAACAACAGAGTCATGGATGACCAAGGCTCACTGATGCACATGGGGAGTGAAGGCTGGCCTGTGTAGTCCAATCTAATAGAAGAGCTACTGTAGTTCAAATTGCTGAAAAGGTTAATACCTGTTTTGATAGAAAGGTGTCACAGTTTGTTGCGTTTGGTGCTGCATAGCCAAAACCGGTCATGCAAAAGTGCCTACAATGGGCATGGGAGCATCAGAACTGGACCTCAGAGCAACGGCAGAAGGTGGCCTGGTCTGATGAATTCAAGAATGGTTTGAGGAATACAACAATGAGTTTGAGGTGTTGACTTGCCCTCCAAAGTTTCCAGATCTCAATCCAAATGAGCATCTGTAGAATGTGCTGGAAAAACAAATCTGATCCATGAAGGCACCCCAACTTGCAACTTACACACTTAAGGGGTCTGATACTGATGGCTTGGTGCCAGCTACCACCAGCAGAGGTCTAGAGGAGACCATGCCATGACAGGTCATGGTGGATGGTCATAATGTAATAGCTGATCAGTATAAGTTTAACACATCCACCTGTCACTGTCTAATAGTGGCCTCCTCCCATCCAGCGACACGGTACCCTGTGCGATCCGGAGGCGCTTGTTTTTCTGCGTTTTGTGAGTTGTCAGTTTTATGCATATTCACATCTCACAATACAGGGACACTCTCATCTCATTCTTCATTAGCAACGCTAATTGAGGCTCTGCTTTTAGCCGGTGCGGTAATGAGACAATTAGCATAGGCCTATTTGTAATGAAGGGAGCTGTCAACCTGTTTTGACAAGGAGAACCGTGTCAGGCCTTGCAGCCACCGCCAAGTTCCTGCGTGAGACAAGGTAGCGCGATGGCGACGGCGGCCCCGAGACAGCTGATCGCAGATGGGGGAGCAGAATGCAATCTGTTGGTAATCAGCTCTATAAACAATGATGTGCAAACCCACTAAATCAACAGCAAGGCTCATCCCGAGACCAAAGAGACGGCATTCTACCATAATGTACAGCCCTGCCTTCGCCGGGTAATTGAGTTTTGGACGCGCAGGGTTTGTTAACGCTCTTTCTGAAATCCAGCAGACAGACACTTATTCTGCAAGAACGGCAGCAAGATCCATCGATGGTTTAAAGGTCTAGTGTCCAACCTGCGGCTCAGGGGCCACATGTGGTGCTTTGGCAATTTTTGTTCAGGCTTGTGGGCCCTGCATACAGTGATCTGTGTTTTTCTGTTACCCCATAATAGCAGTGGTCTCAAGAGTTTCATGTAACGTATCTCCAGTCTAGGTCTCCCCAATATGTTTCCAGCAACTCTTATAGAATGTTAGCAGTCTCTTGTATCATGTCTGCAATTTCTGATCACCTCCTGTTGCATGTCTATAGACTCTGACCATCTCCGCTAAAGTGTCTGCAGTCTCTGACCATCTCTTGTATTATACTAGTAATCTCTAACCATTCCTTGAAATATGCCAGTGGTCTTTGACCATCTCCTCTAACATGCCCATAGTCTCTGACTATCTCCTGTAGCATGTTTGCAGTCTCTGACCATTTCTTGTAGCATGCCCATAGTCTCTGACAATCTCTTATAGTATACCTGCAATCTCTGACCATCTCCTGTAATATGCCAGTAGTCTCTGACCTTCTCCTGTAACATGCCCGTAGTCTCTAACCATCTCCTGTAGCATATCTGCAGTCTCTGACCATCTCTTGTAGTATACCTGCAATGTCTGACCATCTCTCATAATATGCCCGTAGTCTTTGACCATCTCCTGTAATATGCCCGCAGTCTTTGACCATCTCCTGTAATATGCCCGCAGTCTTTGACCATCTCCTGTAATACGCCTGTAGTCTTTGACCATCTCCTGTAATATGCCCATATTCTTTTACCATATCCTGTAATATGCCCATAGCCTCTAACCATCTCCTGTAACATGCCTATAATCTCTGACCATCTCCTGTAATGTGCCCAAAGTCTCTGACCATCTCCACTAGCATGTCTGCAGTTTTTGAGCATCTCTTGTAGCATACCAGCAGTTTCTGAAAATCTCATGTAGTATGCCCGTAGTCTTTGGCCATCTCCTCTAACATGCCCATAGTCTCTTACCTTCTTTTATAGTATGTCTGCAGTCTCTGACCATTTCTTGTTGCATGCCCATAGTCTCTGACCATCTTCTGTAGCATGTCTGCAGTTTCTGAGTGTCTCATGTAGTATGCCAGTAGTCTTTGACCATCTCCTCTAACATGCCCATAATCTCTGATCATCTCTCTTGCAATATGTCTGCAGTCTATGACCATCTCTTGTAGTATACCAGTAATCTCTGAGCGTCTCATGTATTATGCCAGTAATCTCTGAGCGTCTCATGTATTATGCCAATAGTCTTTGACCATCTCCTATAACATGCTCACAGTCTCTGACTATCTCCTGTAGCATGTCTGCAGTCTCTAAACATTTCTTGTAGCATGCCCATAGTCTCTAACCATCTCCTGTAGTATATCTGCAGTCTCTGACCATCTCTTATATACATTCAATCTCTGACTATCTCTTGTAATAAGTCCATAGTCTCTGACCATATCCTCTAGCATGTCTGCAGTTTCTGACCATCTCTTGTAGTATACCAGCAGTCTCTGATCATCTCATGCAGTATGCCAGTAGTCTTTGACCATCTCCTCTAACATGCCCATAGTCTCTGACCACCTCTTGTAGTATACCTGCAGTCTCTGACCATCTCTTGTAGCATGCCCATAGTTTCTGACCATCTTCTGTAGCATGTCTGCAGTCTGAACATTTCTTGTAGCATGCCCATAGTCTCTGACCAGGGACGGACTGACAACTCATGGGGCCCCCGGGCAATAGGGGATCATGGGGCTCCTGTGTTCTTGCCCATACCCAAAAAGCCTATGAAAAAGCCAATGAAAGGTACCAGGGGCGTCTCATGGGGCCCCCTACTGACCCCGGGCGCTCGGGCAGTGCCCTAATGCTTGAATGGTTAGTCCGCCCCTGTCTCTGACTATCTTCTGTAGCATGTCTGCAGTCTCTGACCATCTCTTGCAATCTCTGAGAATCTCCTCTATGCTCATAGTCATTGTCCATCTCCTCTAGCATGCCTATAGTCTGACCATCTCCTGTTGCATGCCTGCAGTCTCAAGAGCCTTGAATAGGCTCTGCCCGACCCAAGATGGCTGCCAGAGTCACATGGGGCTGCAGCATTCAAATAGTCGCTTCCCCATTGACCCAGAAAATCATAGAGGAATGGTGTTCTTCATGACTTCCTCTCCAGCTGCGGTGCTGCTGCTGAGGCACTCCATCTGCAGAGGAGAATATACTTGGAGTCTGCACTTGCCTAAAAGTCTCTAAAGTGTATCTAAACCTAGTAACAAATATTTTTTAGTAACGCACTCTACACGTCTGCACGATATGCCGCAATATACAACAATGAGATCATTAATGGGACAAAAAATGTTTTCCCTATAAAAAAAGCAGCCCTTGAGCCCTGGCCTAGGCACAGCCACTGAAAGTCTTCCTTAGAGGAGCTCTCTGGGGGAATGACATAATCAGTCTCCTGCAGGCAGGGGGTGACAGTTCCTCAGTCCAGGGGCGGACTGACCATTCGGGCACGTAGGCGCTGCCTGAGGGCCTAGGGTCATTAGGAGGCCCCATGAGATGCTCCTGGTAACTTTCATAGGCTTTTTTGGGTATGGTTTGAGTGTGGGCAAGAACACAGAGACCCCATGATTTCCTATTGCCCTGGGGGCCCCATGAATTGTCAGTCTGCCCCTGCCTCAGTCTCTTCCCTCCCTTTGCAAACGCTCAGTTCAGTGTAGTGGTATAGCAGAGGGGGGCCCAATCTACGTAAAACTGTGATGGGTTTTATAAGGTGTCAATAGAACCTCCACCAGGAAATGTCCACTAGAGATAATGGGTAATGCCCAATTATTGAGGAAAAGTCTGTAAAAACAATAGCAGAGCCTTTATCTGCGCAAATACATGTATTCTTGGGTTGTTTCCGCTTTAGTTGGAATATGGCAAGAAATCTCCCCGAGCAGCTTTATAAACCAGTGAATTCGCCAGACACATTATCGTTCCACTGACAGGCGCCATGCACAAACACGAAACGCCGCAACTCACTGCCTAGCGTCCTTGGCCCAGCATCTTTGTCATTGACCTGCTTTTGCCCCGGTCTACCGGGGGTTGAGTTTAGAAATAAAACACGCAGAGCTTAAATGTCATGTTTTGTCTGAACGCAATCAAAGTCGTTACCCGGGATCCGTTCCTTCTGCTTGACTGCCTTCCTGCCAGGCAACAGCTGTGGATTGTGTTCTTGCTCCAACTGCCACTTTAATCTGATTTTCTCCAATTCAGGGCATCCTCTTCTCCACGCCGGACTGCTTGAAAACTCCGCAAGACTTGGTGAAGCTGTACCTCCACGAGTCCAATCGCGTCTACCGTGACAAGATGGTGGAAGAGAAGGACTTCGAGATCTTCGATAAGATCCAGGTGGACATGGTGAAGAAATTTTATGATGTAAGTTTTGTGAGAATCCGTGATGTACCTGTTCATGGAAATCTGAGGGTCTCGATGAGGGCACTCGATGCTTAGATATCACCATAGTAACAGGAATAAGAGGAGTTATCAGGGGTGTAAAAGAATAGCGGCTCTTCAGCTGTTGCGAAACTACAAGTCCCATCATGCCTCTGCCTTTGGGAGTCATGCTTGTAACTGTCAATCTTGCAATGCCTCATGGGACTTGTAGTTTGGCAACAGCTGGAAGGCCACCGTTTTGACACCTGTGGGGGTCCATTAAGTGTAACTGAAGCTGAAACTTTTTTTTTGTTTTATGGATGGAGCGGTGAAAGGAGTGACAGAGATTTTTCCTCTAAATTGCCTAATATAGAGCTAAAAAAAAAAAAAAAAAATTACAGTGTAATAAAGGATATATACCCTGATTCCCATATACAGGCGTCTATCTAAAAATAAATTTGCTATGCCAATGCACAACCATTATAAATAATCGCTGTAATTTATGTGTATTTCCTCTGATCGCTAGCTTCATCTAGTGGCCATAAAGCAGTTTTTTTGCCTGAACCAACTCAGTCAGGAAAATACTGCATTATGGCCATTAGATGGAGCTGACTGTCCTAGGAGAGAGCAGGAGCCGCATAAGCTGATGCTTCTGATTGGGTAGCACATCCATGCAACAGTGCTGACCAATCAAAAGCCCTCTAGCCCAAATTCCAGTAACCAAATTGAAATCCCCGCTGCTTTCTCTTCTCTCCTGCCACTGAGAATATTGAGCATCTGCCACCATAGTATACATCCCCACACGCCCTTCCCTCCCACTCTCCGCTGCGGGAAACCTCCCTGCACCACTCCTGTGTGAGCGTAGGCTGTCATTGTGGGGAAACCACATGCGATTTGGACAAGAATCACGTTCCTGTTCAAATCACATGCTATTCTTTGTGGGGCAGTTTGCGTCCATACATTTTCTATGGACTCAAATCGCATCGCAAAGTATTGGTAATCTGTATCGGTGAGTACTTGACCGAAAGTATCAGTATTCATATTCACCAATAAAAAAAAAAAAAAAAAAAAAGGATATGGGCGCATCCCTACTAAGTTGGTGTAAATACTGTAGTGAGGAGGGATGGACAGCAAAGAGCAGCACTGCAGGAGGGAGCGGAGCAGGGGCGTCCCTAGGGTTGGTGTCACCCGGTGCGGTAACACTTGGTGTCACCCCTCAGACGATCCCCTCAGGATGGATCTGATCTGCGGTTTGAGCATAATGGATCGAAGTCCGAGCCATTATGCACCCCAATCCGCAGATCCGATCCATCCTGCGGGAATCGTCGGCTTGCAACCTATCCGGGGTTAACTGATCTCTCCACGAGCTCCACAAAAAGGTACGTTTTAAAGCAAGCCGACGATCCCCGCAGGATGGATCGGATCTGCGCTTTGGGGAGCATAATGGATCGGACTCGGATCCATTATGCTTCCTAATCCACAGATCCGATCCATCCTGCGGGGATCATCGGCTTTCTTTAAGCGGAGCGATCAGTTAACCTGTATAGGTTGCAAGCCGGCGATTCCCGCAGGATGGATCGGATCTGCGTATTGAGCATAATGGATCGGAATCCGATTCATTATGCTCCCCAATCCACAGATCCGGTCCATCCTGCGGGGATCGTTGGCTTGCTGTAAAACTTTTTGAGAAGCGATCAGTTAACCCCGTATAGGTTGCAAGCCGACGATCCCCGCAGGATGGACCGGATCTGCGTATTGGGGAGCATAATGAATCGGACTCCGATCCATTATGCTCAATCCACAGATCCGAACCATCCTGCGGGGATCGTCGGCATGCAACCTATACGGGGTGACACCGGACCCGCTCCACGAAAAGGTAAGTTGTAAAGAAAGCCGATGATCCCCGCAGGATGGATCGGATCAGCGGATTGGGGAGCATAATGGATCGGACTCTGATCCATTTTGCTCCATCCGCAGATCCGATCCATCCTGCGGGGATCGTCGGCTTGCTTTAAAACTTACCTTTTCGTGGAGCGATCAGTTAACCTGTATAGGTTCCAAGCCGACGATCCCCGCAGGATGGACCGGATCTGCGTATTGGGGAGCATAATGAATTGGACTCCGATCCATTATGCTCAATCCGCAGATCGTATCCATCCTGCGGGGATCGTCGGCTTGGAACCTATACAGGTTAACTGATCACTCCACGAAAAGGTACGTTTTAAAGCAAGCCGACGATCTCCGCAGGATGGACCGGATCTGCAGATTGGGGAGCATAATGAATCGGACTCCGATCCATTATGCTCAATCCGCAGATCAGATCCATCCTGTGGGGATCGTCGGCTTGCTTTAAAACTTACCTTTTCGTGGAGCTGGTCCGGTGTCACCCCGTGCGAGAGGTGTCACCCGGTGCGGTGCGCACCCCCCCGCACCTGCCTAGGGACGCCACTGGAGCGGAGAATGGGGTACAGGCGGACAGCACACCGCTATCATGCGACAAAAGAAAAAAATCTTCCTGTGACCCCTTTATTTGGCACGTACCTTATACAGAAAGATGCCTTTGCAAGTTCTGAAGAATCCCTTGTATACGTCTCAAAGGGAAATATTCCAGATCGTGAATTATATCAAAGAATTACCGGAACTAAGTCCTTGCATTGATCAATGAACAAAGAATGTCCCTTGTAGACAGGAAGTCCAATCATGCATCACATCTACAGCCTCTTTCCTTTGATGAAAGCCTCATAGGGCGAGTATAAAGAGAGGTATACGGCTTTCATCAGAGGTTGTAATCAGAACTAGGAAACATGGGTGACCAATAGGGATTTAAAGCACATGCTGTGCATAAATTACCATATGGTATGATATCAAATGTAAATGGTTATATTCTTGTAAAGTGCCTTTAGAAGTATTGAAGTCCTCCTGATCGTAGAATGACTTTGTCACAGTATATGCTGGAGAACAAAGCCTCACAGAGAGTCCTTCAAGTAGATTATGATCATAGACCACAAATCAGCACAAGTATGAAGCAATAGTCCTCTAGAATATGGTTACCCTACATCTCCGTTTCTTAGATGTCACGGCTATATTTGTTTTTTTTTTTTTTTTTAAGGCTTTCCATCTTTTATTTTCACCTGGTGATCTGGCCGGTAAGTCTGTTGTTTTTCAGCAGAACAAGCTCTCCTTAAAACGTATCAGTTAGTGCTGAGACCATGGCCGGGACAAGGGGTGGGCAGGAGGGACAGCCGCACAAAGAAACAAAGGGGCAAAGAATGGGCACAGGGCGGGAAACGCTTTCTGCGGGGTTCAGCATCCTTGCTATGGGCACTAGATGAACCTGTCCTGGTACTGGTTGAAACAAACCATTTAGTCCGCAGGAGAGCTTGTTCTGCTGAAAAACAATAGACTAAATGGTTTGTCTCATCCAGTACCGGGACAGATTCATCTAGTGCCCAGGGCAAGGATGCCGAACTGTACAGAAAGCGTGGTCTCAGAACTAACTGATACGTTTGCAGGAGAGCTTGTTCTGCTGAAACACAACAAACGTATCAGTTAGTGCTGAGACCATGGCTGGGACAAGGGGTGGGCAGGAGGGGCAGCCACACAAAGAAACAAGAGGGCAAAGAATGGGCACAGGGCGGGAAATGCTTTCTGCAGGGTTCAGCATCCTTGTTATGGGCACTAGATGAACCTGTCCTGGTACTGGTTGAGACAAACCATTTAGTCCGCAGGAGAGCTTGTTCTGCTGAAAAAGAACAGACTAAATGGTTTGTCTCAACCAGTACCGGGACAGGTTCATCTAGTGCCCAGGACAAGGATGCCGAACTGTACAGAAAGCGTTTCCCACCCTGTGTCCATTCTTTTCCCCCTTCTTATTTCTTTGTGCGGATGCCCCTCCTGCCCACCCCTTGACCCGGCCATGGTCTCAGAACTAACTGATACGTTGGCAGGAGAGCTTGTTCTGCTGAAAAACAACAAACGTATCAGTTAGCGCTGAGACCATGGCCGGGTCAAGGGGTGGGCAGGAGGGGCATCCGCACAAAGAAATAAGGGGGCAAAGAATGGACACAGGGTGGGAAACGCTTTCTGTATGGTTTGGCATCCTTGCCCTGGGCCCTAGATGAACCTGTCCCGGTACTGGTTGAGACAAACCATTTAGTCCGCAGGAGAGCTTGTTCTGGTGAAAAACAACAGACTAAATGGTTTGTCTCAACCAGTACCGGGACAGGTTCATCTAGTGCCCAGGACAAGGATGCCGGACTGTACAGAAAGTGTTTCCCACCCTGTGTCCATTCTTTGCCCCCTTATTTCTTTGTGCGGATGCCCCTCCTGCCCACCCCTTGACCCGGCCATGGTCTCAGAACTAACTGATATGTTTGTTGTTTTTCAGCAGAACAAGCTCTCTTGCAAACGTATCAGTTAGTTCTGTAGACCATGGCCCGGGACAAGGGGTGGGCAGGAGGGGCAGCCACACAAAGAAACAAGGGGGCAAAGAATGGACACAGGGCGGGAAACTCTTTCTGTACAGTTCGGCATCCTTGTCCTGGGCACTAGATGAACCTGTCCCAGTACTGGTTGAGAAAAACCATTTAGTCTGTTGTTTTTCAGCAGAACAAGTTTTCCTGCAAACGTATCAGTTAGTGCTGAGACCATGGCTGGGACAAGGGGTGGGCAGGAGGGGCAGCCGCACAAAGAAACAAAGGGGCAAAGAATGGACACAGGGTGGGAAACGCTTTCTGTATGGTTCGGCATCCTTGCCCTGGGCACTAGATGAACTTGTCCCGGTACCGGTTGAGACAAGTCATTTAGCACTGACAGGGGTGCGCACAATGATCAGCTTTTATTTATTTATGTAAAACCTTTATCCCAAAAGAAAAAAAAAACTGTTGCTGTGGCTTTGTGTGTAACTGCAGTGTGAGCTAGAGTTTGTCTTCAATTTGTTAGTGTATCTAAATCTGCTAGTACATCTAACACTCCCCACCCCCTAGACCACGGGTGTCAAACTGGTGGCCCTCCAGCTGTTGCCAAACTGCAACTCCCATGAGGCATTGCAAGTTTGACAGTTACAAGCACGGCTCCCAAAGGCAGAGGCATGATGGGATTTATAGTTTTTCAACAGCTGGAGGGCCGCCAGTTTGACACCCTTGCCCTAGATTGACAATGCTGCTGTGCTCCTTCATCCAGAGTGGGGGCGCTCTAATGCAGGAAGTGTGTTACTGGCCAGATCACCAGGGGAAAACAGATGGGAAAAAGCCTAAAAAAGAAAATGAATGCAGTCACCACATCTAATGATTGGTAAGCTGCAATATATTACATTTTTGGTTTTGGGTTTAACACCGCTTTAAGGTGTCTGTCCCCAGAAACCATTGCCCCCAGTTGCTCGGTGGTGTAGCATGCACATTGTACTGGACAAACGCCAGCCTAACAGTCGCACCGCACAGACGCCAATCCAAAATGGCGGAGGCTATTTCGTGGGCTGGGGGATAAAAGCGGGCCTAGTCAGTAGGGTGTCCCTGGATTTCACATAGAAAATCTGGTAACCTTACTCAGAAGAAGGCATTGAAATGCATCAGTAATACACTAGATTGGTATCTGGGAGGTCAATGCGAAGCCAACTACATGAGTACACCTATATGGAAATATTGGGTACCTAAGAATTGTCAGCTTCTTGGGATACCCGGCTGAAAGTTAAGGATGGCTGAATAGAGGTCACTTGCTCTATTCTCCTCTTCTCTCTTTTTGAGAATTCATCTGTCATCCTGTTGTGTCTCTAGGAAAGAAAAAATGTTCACAGACATTCCTTCCTACACTATATTACCCAAAGTATTGGGCCAGCCCTCCCAATCATGTGATTCAGGTGTTCCAATCACCTCCATGGCCACAGGTGTATACAATCAAGCCCCTAGGCATGCAGACGGCTTCTACAAACATTGGTGAAAGAATGGGTCGCTCTCAGGAGCTCAGTGACTCCAAGCGTGGTCCCGTGATAGGTGGTCACCTGTGCAATAAGTCCATCCGTGACATTTCCTGGCTACTAAATATTCCACGCTCAACTGTTAGTGGGATTATAACAAAGTGGAAGCAACTGGGAACAACAGCAACTCAGCCCCCAAGTGGTAGGCCACGTCACATGACAGAGCGGGGTCAGCATGAAGAGCACAGTGTGCAGAAGTCACCAACTGTCTGCAGAGTCAATAGCTAAAGACCTCCAAACTTGGTGTGGCCTTCAGATGAGCCCAACAACAGTGCGTAGAGAGCTTCATGGAATGGGTTTCCATGGCCGAGCAGCTGCATCCAAGCCTTCCATCACCAAGTGCAATGCAAAGCGTTGGATGCTGTGGTGTAAAGCACGCCGCCACTGAACTCTAGAGCAGTGGAGATGTGTTCTCTGGAGTGACCAATCACACTTCTCTGTCTGGCAATCCGATGGACATGTCTGGGTTTGACAGTTGTCATGAGAACTGTACTTTCCTGACTGCATTGTGCCAAGTGTAAAGTTTGGTGGAGGGGGGATTATGGTGTGGGGTTGTTCTTCAGGGGTTGGGCTTTGCCCCCTAGCTCCAGTGAAGGGAACTCTTAAGGCGTCAGCATACCAAGACATTTTGGACAATTTCATGCTCCCAACTTTGTGGGAAGAGTTTGGGGATGGCCCCTTCCTGTTCCAACATGACTGCCCACCAGTGCACAAAGCGAGGTCCATAAAGACATGGAGGAGCCAGTTTGGGGTGGAGGAACTTGACTGTCCTGCACAGAGTCCTGACCTCAACCCCATAGAACACCTTTGGGATGAATTGGAGCGGAGACTGCGAGCCAGGCCTCCTCCCCCGACATCAGTGCCTGACCTGACAAATGTGCTTCTGGAAGAATGGTCCAACCTTCCCATAGACACCCTCCTAAACCTTGTGGACGGCCTTCCCAGAAGAGTTGAAGCTGTTATAGCTGCAAAGGGCGGGGCCAACTCAATATTGAACCCTACGGACAAAGACTGGGGGGTCATTATAGTTCATGTGCGTGGAAAGGCCGGCCGACCAATACTTTTAGCAATATAGTGTGTGTATGTACTGTATATGTGTGTATATATGATATCTATATATATGAAAAAGAAAACTAAAAAATAAATCATTAAAGGAAAAAACCTATATAAAGTATAACAGACAGGGCCGGGACCAAGGGTGGGCGGGAGGGGCGGCTGCCCTGGGCGCAATAGTTTACTGTAGGAATGGGGGCGCCTTCCTTCCGTTATAAGGCTGACAGGAGTAGTGACAGTGGTGGGACTGTGTTGGAATAGCTCCCAACAGTCCTACTGGACCTCTTGTGAATCCACCCTCACAAATTGTTGCGAATAGCAAACTTTTAACGAAACATCAACACAAGCATGTGACCAGTGTTAAAACTGCACTTCCAGGTCAATACAAACCTGACTGATAGATCAGCAGCTCCGCAGCGATTATGCACATCATGAATCGGGGGATGGGGCGCCTTTGCCTTTGGCGTCTTTGCCTTGGCTGCTGCATGGTCTTGTCCCAGCACTGATAACAGATACCATGGCACAGGAATGCATTAACTTTGAAACTGGCAAATCCTCCCCAGAATACCGAAGGAGCTTTATATATCAACTGCCTTGTTTCCTATACCATGGAAGTTGGTCAATAAATATAACAGTCGTGGCATTTGGAGGGTCATAGTTGGATGACAGCGTTCCCGCTCCCAATGGATGCTGAATCATCTGTGCAGGCAATATAGAAATGGCCATTTATCATAGTCCCTCTCTGTACATAACGGTACAAAGGGTTGGGGACATTGGGGGACGTGTGCTTCCTGGAAGAACAATGGAACGGTGAGAGATCGCAGAGCCGCCAGATCATCGAGATGCCGCAGTGGAGACCAATAAACATCAGACAAGGGAGAGTCACTGGAGTCCCAACATGGCAATTTACAGAACAGGTCTAGGAGTCATGATAATTGTTACTTTGACCCCTTCACCGAAACTCAGACACTGCTGCGCACAGCTCCCCATGTCTGCGAGTTCTAGGCGATGTGTAATTACTTTTTTATATCCAAGTGGAGGTAGAAGCACGGCATGGGATACAAATCTTTAGCTGGTAGGTGGGAAATCTTTGTTTGAGCTGGATAGCCTAGGTACAACAGCTCTCCACAAAAACAGGGGTCCCCTTCCAGAGATAGGGGTCACCTGGCTTCAGAAGTCTAAATTAAATTGAGCCAGGGGTGTGCCAAACTTAGTCGGATCTAGGGGGCACAGTGGTGGGCTCTACCCCCCCCCCCAGATTTTAGTTGTGCTCCCCCAAAGCCAACCCTCAACTGCCACTATACTACACTAATCTGCCACTGTACTGCCCTAACCTTCCACTATACTGCCCTAACCTGCCACTATACTGCCCTAACCTGCCACTATACTACCCTAACCTGCCACTATACTACCCTAACCTTCCACTGTACTGCCCTAACCTTCCACTATACTACCCTAACCTACCACTATACTGCCCTAACCTGCCACTATACTACCCTAACCTGCCACTATACTACCCTAACCTTCCACTGTACTGCCCTAACCTTCCACTATACTACTCTAACCTGCCACTATACTACCCTAACCTTCCACTATACTACCCTAACCTTCCACTATACTACTCTAACCTGCCACTATACTACTCTAACCTGCCACTATACTACCCTAACCTACCACTATACTACCCTAACCTGCCACTATACTGCCCTAACCTGCCACTATACTGCTACTATACTGCCCTAACCTGCCACTATACTGCCCTAACCTGCCACTATACTGCTACTATACTGCCCTAACCTGCCACTATACTGCCCTAACCTGCCACTATACTACCCTAACCTACCACTATACTACCCTAACCTACCACTATACTACCCTAACCTACCACTATACTGCCCTAACCTACCACTATACTACCCTAACCTGCCACTATACTACCCTAACCTTCCACTATACTGCTACTATACTGCTCTAACCTGCCACTATACTACCCTAACCTGCCACTATACTGCTACTATACTGCTCTAACCTGCTACTATACTGCCCTAACCTGCCACTATACTGCCCTAACCTGCCACTATACTACCCTAACCTTCCACTATACTACCCTAACCTACCACTATACTACCCTAACCTTCCACTATACTGCTACTATACTGCTCTAACCTGCCACTATACTACCCTAACCTGCCACTATACTGCCCTAACCTGCCACTATACTGCCCTAACCTTCCACTATACTGCTACTATACTGCTCTAACCTGCCACTATACTACCCTAACCTGCCACTATACTACCCTAACCTGCCACTATACTGCTACTATACAGCCCTAACCTGCCACTATACTACCCTAACCTGCCACTATACTGCCCTAACCTTCCACTATACTGCTACTATACTGCCCTAACCTTCCACTATACTGCTACTATACTGCCCTAACCTGCCACTATACTACCCTAACCTGCCACTATACTACCCTAACCTTCCACTATACTACCCTAACCTGCCACTATACTGCTACTATACTGCTCTAACCTGCCACTATACTACTCTAACCTGCCACGATACTACCCTAACCTGCCACTATACTACTACTATACTGCTCTAACCTGCCACTATACTACTCTAACCTGCCACTATACTACCCTAACCTGCCACTATACTGCTACTATACTGCTGTAACCTGCCACTATACTACCCTAACCTGCCACTATACTGCCCTAACCTTCCACTATACTACCCTAACCTTCCACTATACTGCTCTAACCTGCCACTATACTGCCCTAACCTTCCACTATACTACCCTAACCTTCCACTATACTGCTCTAACCTGCCACTATACTACCCTAACCTGCCACTATACTACCCTAACCTACCACTATACTACTACTATACTGCTCTAACCTGCCACTATACTGCCCTAACCTGCCACTATACTACTACTATACTGCTCTAACCTGCCACTATACTACCCTAATCTTCCACTATACTACCCTAACCTGCCACTATACTACTACTATACTGCTCTAACCTGCCACTATACTACTCTAACCTGCCACGATACTACCCTAACCTGCCACTATACTACTACTATACTGCTCTAACCTGCCACTATACTACTCTAACCTGCCACTATACTACCCTAACCTGCCACTATACTGCTACTATACTGCTGTAACCTGCCACTATACTACCCTAACCTGCCACTATACTGCCCTAACCTTCCACTATACTACCCTAACCTTCCACTATACTGCTCTAACCTGCCACTATACTGCCCTAACCTTCCACTATACTGCCCTAACCTTCCACTATACTACCCTAACCTGCCACTATACTGCCCTAACCTGCCACTATACTACCCTAACCTTCCACTATACTACCCTAACCTGCCACTATACTGCTACTATACTGCTCTAACCTGCCACTATACTACCCTAACCTGCCACTATACTACCCTAACCTGTCACTATACTACTACTATACTGCTCTAACCTGCCACTATACTGCCCTAACCTGCCACTATACTACTACTATACTGCCCTAACCTGCCACTATACTACCCTAACCTGCCACTATACTGCTACTATACTGCTCTAACCTGCCACTATACTACCCTAACCTGCCACTATACTACTACTATACTGCTCTAACCTGCCACTATACTACTACTATACTGCTCTAACCTGCCACTATACTGCCCTAACCTGCCACTATACTACCCTAACCTTCCACTATACTACCCTAACCTTCCACTATACTACCCTAACCTGCCACTATACTGCTACTATACTGCTCTAACCTGCCACTATACTACCCTAACCTGCCACTATACTGCCCTAACCTTCCACTATACTACCCTAACCTTCCACTATACTGCTCTAACCTGCCACTATACTGCCCTAACCTTCCACTATACTACCCTAACCTGCCACTATACTACCCTAACCTGCCACTATACTGCCCTAACCTGCCACTATACTACCCTAACCTTCCACTATACTACCCTAACCTGCCACTATACTGCTACTATACTGCTCTAACCTGCCACTATACTACCCTAACCTGCCACTATACTACCCTAACCTGTCACTATACTACTACTATACTGCTCTAACCTGCCACTATACTGCCCTAACCTGCCACTATACTACTACTATACTGCCCTAACCTGCCACTATACTACCCTAACCTGCCACTATACTGCTACTATACTGCTCTAACCTGCCACTATACTACCCTAACCTGCCACTATACTACTACTATACTGCTCTAACCTGCCACTATACTACTCTAACCTGCCACTATACTACCCTAACCTGCCACTATACTGCTACTATACTGCTCTAACCTGCCACTATACTACCCTAACTTGCCACTATACTGCCACTATACTGCCCTAACCTGCCACTATACTGCTACTATACTGCTCTAACCTGCCACTATACTACCCTAACCTGCCACTATACTGCCCTAACCTTCCACTATACTACCCTAACCTTCCACTATACTGCTCTAACCTGCCACTATACTGCCCTAACCTTCCACTATACTGCCCTAACCTTCCACTATACTACCCTAACCTTCCACTATACTGCTCTAACCTGCCACTATACTGCCCTAATCTTCCACTATACTACCCTAACCTGTCACTATACTGCCCTAACCTTCCACTATACTACCCTAACCTTCCACTATACTGCTCTAACCTGCCACTATACTACCCTAACCTGCCACTATACTGCCCTAACCTGCCACTATACTGCCCTAACCTTCCACTATACTACCCTAACCTGCCACTATACTGCCCTAACCTGCCACTATACTACCCTAACCTTCCACTATACTACCCTAACTTGCCACTATACTACTACTATACTGCTCTAACCTGCCACTATACTGCCCTAACCTGCCACTATACTACCCTAACCTGTCACTATACTACTACTATACTGCTCTAACCTGCCACTATACTGCCCTAACCTGCCACTATACTACTACTATACTGCCCTAACCTGCCACTATACTACTACTATACTGCTCTAACCTGCCACTATACTACCCTAACCTTCCACTATACTACCCTAACCTGCCACTATACTGCTACTATACTGCTCTAACCTGCCACTATACTACCCTAACCTGCCACTATACTGCCCTAACCTGCCACTATACTACTACTATACTGCTCTAACCTGCCACTATACTACTCTAACCTGCCACTATACTACCCTAACCTGCCACTATACTACTACTATACTGCTCTAACCTGCCACTATACTACCCTAACCTGCCACTATACTACCCTAACCTGCCATTATACTGCTACTATACTGCTCTAACCTGCCACTATACTACCCTAACCTGCCACTATACTGCCCTAACCTGCCACTATACTGCTACTATACTGCTCTAACCTGCCACTATACTACCCTAACCTGCCACTATACTGCCCTAACCTTCCACTATACTACCCTAACCTGCCACTATACTGCCCTAACCTGCCACTATACTGCTACTATACTGCTCTAACCTGCCACTATACTACCCTAACCTGCCACTATACTGCCCTAACCTTCCACTATACTGCCCTAACCTCCCACTATACTACCCTAACCTTCCACTATACTACCCTAACCTGCCACTATACTGCCCTAACCTTCCACTATACTGCCCTAACCTGCCACTATACTGCTACTATACTGCTCTAACCTGCCACTATACTGCCCTAACCTTCCACTATACTGCCCTAACCTGCCACTATACTGCTACTATACTGCTCTAACCTGCCACTATACTGCCCTAACCTTCCACTATACTGCCCTAACCTTCCACTATACCGCCCTAACCTGCCACTATACTGCCCTAACCTTCCACTATACTGCCCTAACCTGCCACTATACTGCCATAACCTGCCACTATACTGCCACTATACTACCCTAACCTGCCACTATACTGCCACTATACTGAGCTGTGTGCAGTCTCATACGATCTGTCAGTGTATAATGTGCTGGATGGACGACAGGAGAGAGATCCCACAGAACACAACACAGCTCACCTCCTCCCGGCTCTTTCATCTCTGCCACTTCTTCTCTCCCTGCTCCAGGCTGTCCCTTGGTCCTGGCTTGTCAGCTGCTGGAGGGAGAGGTACACGAGCATTGCTCTGCAACTGCCCTCCTCCATGCCCCACCACATCGATCCTCCTGCTGTCCAGGCCACTGCATTAGTACCGGTGGTACCCCTCTGATGGTGATCCTGCATTGCTCTGTCCGCCGCTGCTCAACAGGTCCCTTCTTCCAGGGGGTGGTGCCGTCCCCCTAAAAATTTCCGCCCTAGGCAAACGCTTTGTTTGCCTCGTGGTAGATATGCCCCTGCATGTATGCCTGGCTTATGATGGAAGGTGGAGAAAATGGAAGGCCAACAATGTGGAAAAGGACAAAAACAGCACTGAGAAAGACAGCTGCACTTCCACCATGGAGAAATTGGTGCTGTGTGGGAACATGACTATCCTCCTAAAGAGTAAAAGCTGATTACCACCGTTACTGTAATCTCTACACTACCCTTTCCCAGAATCCCCTGTTATTACAAATATGGAGATGGTACTTTTATATGATAGCCAGTCTGACCCCTTGTACAAAAGCTGGATGGTTCCTAATTGTGCTTGAAGTAGTCTGACTATGGTGACCCTAGTAGATCAGATTGGAGAAAAGCGGCTTGCTCTTCTGTGGCCATCTTTGAGTTTAGTAATTGTTATCAACCTGTGTAGAGTCTTGGTCTTGCTAGAACTCACTCTTTCCTTGTTATATCTTTACAGGACATAGATGAAACACTGGAACAAGCAAGAATGCTGAACATGTTCTGCCATTTTGCAAATGGAGTTGGTGAGCCCAAATATATGCCAGTCCAGTCTTGGCAGTCGTTGAACAAGATCTTGGTGGAAGCCTTAGACAGTCACAATGAGGTCAATGCTGTGATGAACTTGGTTCTGTTTGAGGATGCCATGTGCCACATGTAAGTATAAAACACAAAAACGTTTGTGCACCTTTCTATGGCCTACTTATTGCTGCCCCAACTCTGACCTGCCAGAACCTAAACTCTGGTTCTTTGACTTCTGGTGGCCACCTATTTCCACCTGTTTTGCCTGCTGGTTTAATCCCAGATTGGAGATCCTTCTAATACTTAGGTTGACGTGAGTAATTTGATTAATCAAGTTTCAAACAATAGTATCTAAATCATAAAAGCAACAGTTAAAAGATAAAGCCATGATATAGTGGGAATATTACCGGCTACATATAAGGTACATTTATTATTATTATTATTATTATACAGTATTTATAAAGCGCCAATAGTTCGCTCAGCGCTGTACATTACAAAGGGGGACAGAACATGTGACAGAACAATACCAATACAATGTGATACACGAGGGGTTCGAGGGCCCTGCTCTTTCGAGCTTACAATCTAGGAGGGAGGGGATGGTGGCACAGGAGGAGATAGCTGTGGGGGATGGAGTGGTAGGAAGAGTGGAGGAGGTCGGCAAGTTAGCAGGGGGCGGGGTAGGCTTCCCTAAAGAGATGGGTTTTCAGGGTGCGCCTAAAGGAGAGGAGAGTAGGTGATAATCTGATGGGTTGGGGCAGGGAGTTCCAGAGGATGGGTGACACCCTGGAGAAGTCCTGGAGGCGGGCTTGGGAGGAGGAGACCAGGGAACTAGAGAGAAGGAGGTCTTGTGAGGAGCGGAGTGTGCGTGTTGGGCGGTACTTGGATATTAGGTCAGTGATGTAGTTCGGGGCAGTATGGTGGACGGCTTTGTACGTCAGCGTTAGGATTTTGAATTTGATTCGTTGCGCAATCGGAAGCCAGTGGAGGGATTGGCAGAGGGGGGTGGCGGAGACGGAGCGGTTGGAAAGGTGAATGAGTCTGGCAGCCGTATTCAGGATGGACTGAAGCGGGGATAGCCAGCGGCGAGGCAGGCCAGTGAGGAGGGAGTTGCAGTAGTCGAGTCGTGATATCATGAGGGAGTGGATGAGCTGTTTAGTGGTTTCTGGGGTTAGGAACGTGCGGATTTTGGCGATGTTGCGGAGGTGGAGTCTGCACGAGTTTGTTAAAGATTGGACTTGGGGCTGAAAGGATAGGTTGGAGTCCAGAATGACACCCAGTACTCTGGCCTGCAGGGCGGGTTTGATGGTAGCGTTGTTGGATGTGACGGAGAAATCAATGGGGGGTGGTGTCCGGGCATTTATGACATCCTGTCTATGCAATTGGCTGTCAAAGAGTGAAGTGCAAATGTATCTGGGCTTTTTTCAATAATCATCTAATGTGAATTATACTGATTGGCTGCTCAAGGTAAATGTGTTCAAATTAAGTACAAGAACCTCTTAAACGCAAGAATTCTTAAAAAGTTGTCATCGAATCTATATAGATCTTTAGTGATCACTAGAGGGACCACTAGCAGAAGGAAGAATGTCTTGATGCCTCTATATAGATCTTTATATCACTAGAGGGACCACCAGCAGGAGGAAGGAGGGAATGATTCCTTTATATAGATAATAGAAATAGATAGGAAGAAAGAAAGAAAATAAAGAAATAGGAAAAGTAAAAGCAGAATAAAAGAGAAAAAAAAAATAAAGGAATAGGAAAAGTAAAAATCTAATAAAATAGAAAAGAAAATAAAGGAATAGAAAAGTAATAGAAAATAAAGGAATAGGAAAAGTAAAAATTGAATAAAATAGAAAAGAAAATAAAGGGATAGAAAATAAAGGAATAGGAAAAGTAAAAATTGAATAAAAGAGAAAAGATAGTAAAGGAATAGAAAATAAAGGAATAGGAAAAGTAAAAATTGAATAAAAGAGAAAAGATAGTAAAGGAATAGAAAATAAAGGAATAGGAAAAGTAAAAATTGAATAAAAGAGAAAAGATAGTAAAGGAATAGAAAATAAAGGAATAGGAAAAGTAAAAATTGAATAAAATAGAAAAGAAAAAAAAGGAATAGAAAAATAATAGAAAATAAAGGAACAGGAAAAGTTAAAATCAAATAAATAGAAAAAACAATAAGGAAATAAAATAAGAATTGAAAATAAAGGAGTAGGAAAAGTAAATATAGCATAAAATAGAAAATAAAATAAAGGAAAATAAATAGAATAGAAAATAAAGGAATAGGAAAAGTAAACATAGAATAAAATAGAATAGAAAATAAAGGAATAGAAAAGAACAGAACAGAATAGAAAATAAAGGAATAGGAAAGAAAAAAATAGAATAAAGTAAAATAGAAAATAAAGAAATAGAAAACAAAATAGAATAGAAAATAAAATAGAAATGAATAGAGTAAAACAGAACAGAATAGCAGAGAAAATAATAGAGTAGAATAAAATAGAGTAGAAAATAAAGGAAGGAAGAAAAGGACAGAATAGAAAGGAATGGAAAAGAAATAATAGAATGGAATAGAAAATAACAGAATAGAAAAGAAAGGAATAGAATCTAAAAGAATAGAATAGAAAATAAGTATATAATAGAACATAAAGGAATAGAAACTAATATAATAGAAATAACAGAACAGAATAGAATAAAAAATAGAATAGAATAGAATCAAATAGAAAAAAAATAAAACTTTTTTCTGAAATTTGAATAGAATATAACCAGCTATTCTTTGCAATGAATTCAGATCAATTCGATATTTTTTAATTCAAATTTGATTCGAATACTTCAGATCCACTGAAAACATTTGAATTAGGTAAAAAAACGAAATTAAACTAAATGAATTTCGTTACGAAAGCACCAAAACGAAGTTAGTGAAACAATTTATTTCATTCTGCACGTGTCTAGTCGCGGCTCCGTCCCTTGCTACCACCATCTTTTCCTCCATTTCATTCGCGGCCGGCGTCTCCTTGGCCATTGGACGGCCTCTAATGATGTAACTCTTCACTCTTTTGCTAAAAGAGTTTTCCCTTCCAGCAATTTCTTTGTAGTCGCGTTGCTTCGTCTCCCGGTGTCTGGCTTTCCGCGACGCTCAGCTTCTATAGAGCTTATTATTTTATATATAATCGGGTTGCGTTGTCAGAAGTGGCAGTTTAATAGAGAGGAAGGGAGCAGCAATAAGTCGTGCGTCATTCGTTCTACATCACGGGACGCAGAGTCATCAGTTTTGGCCGGAGGATTGAAGGCCCCTGATTTCCCCAGCGGAGGAGCGGGCAGTCACAGGAACACTCATTGTGATCAGGAGACACCTGAATGTGTCTCCAGTGGCTCCGCGCTCGTGTAATTGGCCATCGCTCCTGATAGAGACAATCCTAGGAGTTGTTAGGGGCTTCGCCGGGCGCAGTACGAGGAGAGAGATGGCCTCATTACACATAACAAGACGCAGCTCAAGCTGAAAGTACATCGGGAGAGGAACAACTCCCGCTCATTTGTGTTCGGGGAGAACTTTACCACCAAACTTCCCTCACACACAGATTCTGCAGACGCCTTTTATTTTCCGTATTATTTCATTCAATTCCAGATATGTAAGGTGTCCAGATAACAATGTGGCAATCAGGGGTGGACAACTCCATGGGGCCCCCGGGCAATAGGGGATCATGGGGCCCCTGTGTCCTTGCTCACATTCAAACCACACCCAAAAAAGCCTATGAAATGTACCAGGGTCATCTCATGGGGCCCTCTACTGACCCCGGGCCCTTTGGCAGCGCCCGAGTTCCCAAATGGTTAGTCCGCCCATGGTGGCAATGTAGTCCGACTAAATTTTTGGCCTTTTTTATAATGTACATAAACGGCTGGATGGGAGCAGTGCAGGAGCGGGTTGCCGTTCATAAACGGCACCCATATTTTCAGACTGTGCGCGCTCCCTGGGAGCGCGCGACATCGCGATCCAGTGCCCGCTGTGTCCGGATTGTTGTACGGGACCTCTGTGTGAGGTCCCGATCATGTGATCACTGATTGATTGGCCATTCAGTGATCACATGAATAGTAGTAAGCAAGATGTCACTTCTGACATCATTGCTTACTACGTGTGAAATTTGTGAATGATCACAGAGGTCACATGGTGTGACGGGAGTGACTTTGGGTGGGGGGCCCATGGAACACAGCCCCCTTTGGAGAGGTGGGGAGACCCCTGTCTCAGCTCCCCATATCCCTATTATGTGTAAGTCACCCTGTGCCTGTTAGGGGTATAGGGTGGAATGTTCTAATATTGGGGTGGGGGGGGGGTGTTCATTGCCATGCGGCTGCATCCCATTGTTCTGTTGTGTGTCTTGCTTGGGAGCAAACTATTATGGGATATACGGGGCGGCACAGTGGCTTAGTGGTTAGCACGTCTGCCTTGCAGTAAATGGGTCATGGGTTTGATTCCCGACCATGGCGCCTCCTGCCTGGAGTTTGAATGTTCTCCCTGTGACCGCGTGGGTTTCCTCCGGGTATTCCGGTTTCCTCCCACACTCCAAAGACATGCTGGTAGGTTAATTGTCTCCTGTCTAAATTGTCCCTAGTATGTGTATGTATGAATGTAGTTAGGGACCTTAGATTGTACGCCCCTTGAGGGTTAGGGACCTTAGATTGTACGACCCTTGAGGGTTAGGGACCTTAGATTGTATGCCCCTTGAGGGTTAGGGACCTTAGATTGTACGCCCCTTGAGGGTTAGGGACCTTAGATTGTACGCCCCTTGAGGGTTAGGGACTGATGTGAATGTACAATATATATGTAAAGCGCTGCATAAATTGACGGCGGTATACAAGTACCTGAAATAAATAAATATGTGTTTGTACTGGCTTGGTGGGGGATGTTTCCAGCAGCCCTTCCCCCTGATGGGACGGCCTGCTGATGTGTTTCCTGTTACTGGGTGCATTTCCCCGCCTTGTGTATATATCTTGTATCTATGTTAAAATAAAGCAGTCCATTTCCTGTTTTAATACAAGTCTGGTGCAGTCTCGTCTTGTTTGGTCAGCGGTGGTGTCCATGGATCTGTGTTCGGACAGGGATGCGGGAGTCTAATGGAAATACCCTAGTGCAGTCAGGGTCCGGTTCCGTTACACATGGTACAACAGCCCTGTACCATGTGACAAGCTGTGACCAATCACAGCTCACACAGTATTTCTCAATGACTGCAAGAATACAGCCAGAGTGGAAAAATGATTGCTTTTACAGCCTTTATGGGTGTAAAAGCAATCAGTGTAAAAAAAAAAAAAAAAATCTTCATCACCCCCCACAAGTAGTACAGTGTCACCATGGTGACGCTGTACTGCTAGGGTGACAGTATGTAAAAAAAAAAAAAAACAACAAATAATATAAAAAAATTAAATAAAAACGTAAAACATTTTTTTTTTAAATTATAATTTTTGGTTATAAACTAATTTGGGTTATTTTTTTTAATAAAAAGATAGATGAATATATTTTGGCCAAGATTTATGAAGAAAGATTATTTATTTGCAAAATGTTATAAGAAAAACACTTTTTTTCAAAATGTTTGGACTTTTTCATTTATATATATTGAAAAAAAAAATCCCAGTGGTGAATAAATACCACCAAAATAAAGTTTTATTTGTCTCAAAAAAATGCTAAAATTTCATATGGGTACAGTGTTGCATGACCGCACAATTGTCATTCAAAGTGATAGCGCTGAAAGCTGAAAATTGGCCTGGGCAGGAAGGGGGTGAAAGTGTCCGGACTGGAAGGGGGGGAAAGTGTCCGGACTGGAAGGGGGTAAAAGTGTCTGGACTGGAAGGGGGTGAAAGTGTCCGGACTGGAAGGGGGTAACAGTGTCCATACTGGAAGGGGGGGAAAGTGTCCGGACTGGAAGGGGGTGAAAGTGTCCGGACTGGAAGGGGGGGAAAGTGTCCGGACTGGAAGGGGGGGAAAGTGTCCGGACTGGAAGGGGGTGAAAGTGTCCGGACTGGAAGGGGGGGAAAGTGTCCGGACTGGAAGGGGGGGAAAGTGTCCGGACTGGAAGGGGGTGAAAGTGTCCGGACTGGAAGGGGGTGAAAGTGTCCGGACTGGAAGGGGGTGAAAGTGTCCGGACTGGAAGGGGGGGAAAGTGTCCAGACTGGAAGGGGGTGAAAGTGTCCGGACTGGAAGGGGGGGAAAGTGTCCATACTGGAAGGGGGTGAAAGTGTCCGGACTGGAAGGGGGTGAAAGTGTCCGGACTGGAAGGGGGGGAAAGTGTCCGGACTGGAAGGGGGTGAAAGTGTCCATACTGGAAGGGGGTGAAAGTGTCCGGACTGGAAGGGGGTGAAAGTGTCCGGACTGGAAGGGGGGGAAAGTGTCCATACTGGAAGGGGTTAACAGCCGGACATTTTTCTTCAGTGATTTGGGGGACATTGACTGCCGCCATATAGATGGGAATGCATTTTGCCAAAGTTTTGGGGGAAATGAAAACTCATAATTAAAAAAAAAATTGTACTGAAAAAAATTTAGCAGAGCACAGCAGGTGTGCAAACCTGGAGACTCATGATGGTGTGCAGAGTGGAAACATCAGTGCAGGGAGGGTGGGAGCGCCTCATAGTGGGCACAGAAGATGTACACACCCAGGAACTCCGCACAGGGATAACAGGCATACAGTGCCAGAAACTCAGCACAGAGATAGTGGGAAACCCTCATCATGGACACAGCAGGGATACAGACCTGAGAACTCAGCACAGGGATGGTGGGAACCCCTCATAATGGGCACAGCAGGTGTAGACCTGAGAACTCAGCACAGGGATGGTGGGAACCCCTCATAATGGGCACAGCAGGTGTAGACCTGGGAACTCCGCACAGGGATGGTGGGAACCCCTTATAATGGGCACAGCAGGTGTAGACCTGGGAACTCCGCACAGGGATGGTGGGAACCCCTCATAATGGGCACAGTAGGTGTAGACCTGGGAACTCCGCACAGGGATGGTGGGAACCCCTTATAATGGGCACAGCAGGTGTAGACCTGAGAACTCGGTGCAGCAATGGTGGGAAACCTTCATAATGAGCACAGCAGGTGTACTGACCCAGGAACTTGGCACAGAAATGGTGGGAACCCCTCATAATGAGCACAGCATGTGTACTGACCCAGGAACTTGACACAGGAATGGTGGGATCCCTCAAAATTGGCACAGGAAGTGCAGAGACCTAGTAACTTAGCACAATGATGGTGGGAGCCCCCTCATAATGAGCACTGAAGGTGTGCAGACCCAGGAACTCAGCACAGGGATGGTGGAAAACCCCTCATAATAGGCATAGCAGGTTTTTAGACTCGGAACTCAGTGTAGGGATGATAGGGACCACTCTTAATGAGCACAGAGATGTACAGACCTGCGATCAACACAGGGATGATGGGAACCCCTCATAATAGACACAGAAGGTGTGCATCCCTGTGAAGTGCAGGGATGCTGAGAATGCCTCCTAATGGGCACAGAAGTTATACAAACTCAGGGCCTTTTGTCAGGAATGGTGGGAACCCCTTATAATGGGCACAGCAGATGTACAGACATGGGATCTTGGTGCAGGAATGGTGGGAACCCCCCATAATATTATTATTATTATTATTATACATTATTTATATATCGCCAATAGTTTGCTCAGCGCTGTACATTACAATGGGAGACAGTACAATAACAATACAATACAATACACGAGGGGTTCGAGGGCCCTGCTCCTTGGAGCTTACAATCTAGGAGGGGGGGATGGTGGCACAGGAGGAGATAGCTGTGGGAGATGGAGTGGTAGGAAGAGTGGAGGAGGTCGGCAAGTTAGCAGGGGGTGGGGTAGGCTTCCCTGAAGAGATGGGTTTTCAGGGTGCGCCTAAAGGAGAGGAGAGTAGGTGATAATCTGATGGGTTGGGGCAGGGAGTTCCAGAGGATGGGTGACACCCTGGAGGCGGGCATGGGAGGAGGAGACCAGGGAACTAGAGAGAAGGAGGTCTTGTGAGGAGCGGAGTGTGCGTGTTGGGTGGTACTTGGATATTAGGTCAGTGATGTAGTTCGGGGCAGTATGGTGGACGGCTTTGTACGTCAGTGTTAGGATTTTGAATTTGATCTGTTGGGCAATCAGGAGCCAGTGGAGGGATTGGCAGAGGGGGGTGGCGGAGATGGAGCGGTTGGAAAGGTGAATGAGTCTGGCAGCCGTATTCAGGATGGACTGAAGCGGGGATAGCCAGCGGCGAGGCAGGCCAGTGAGGAGGGAGTTGCAGTAGTCGAGTCGTGATATGATGAGGGAGTGGATGAGCTGCTTAGTGGTTTCTGGGGTTAGGAACGTGCGGATTTTGGCGATGTTGCGGAGGTGGAGTCTGCACGAGTTTGTTAAAGATTGGACTTGGGGCTGGAAGGATAGGTTGGAGTCCAGAATGACACCAAGTACTCTGGCCTGCGGGGCGGGTTTGATGGTAGCGTTGTTGGATGTGATGGAGAAGTCAATGGGGGGTGGTGTCAGGGCTGGGGGGGGGGAAGACAAGAAACTCGGTTTTGGAGAGGTTCAGTTTAAGGAAGTGGAGTGACATCCAGTCTGATATGTCGCTCAGCAGGTGTGTGATTTGGGCGGAGACCGAGGGGGTGAGGTGGGGGGTTGAGAGATAGATTTGTGTGTCGTCGGCATAGTAGTTGAAACCGTGAGAGTGTATGAGTTGGCCAAGGGAGGAGGTGTAGATGGAGAAGAGAAGGGGCCCAAGGACAGAGCCTTGAGGGACCCCAACAGAGAGGGGGAGTGGGGGGGAGGTGGTAGTGTTATAGGTAATGCTGAAGGAGTGTTGTGATAGGACAAGAACCAGGAGAGAGCGGAGTCTCTGAGGCCGAGAGAGTGTAGTTTTTTGAGGAGGAGGGGGTGGTCGACTGTGTCGAAGGCCGCAGAGAGGTCAAGGAGTAGGAGCACTGAATAGTGGCCATTAGCTTTGGCGGTTAGCAGGTCGTTAGTAAGTTTGAGTAGGGCGGTTTCGGTGGAGTGTAGGGGACGGAAGCCGGACTGTAGGGGGTCGAGGAGGTTGTTGGTGTTGAGGTGAGAGCTTAGGCGGTTGTAGACTAAGCGCTCAAGGAGTTTGGATGTAAATGGCAGCAGGGAGATGGGTCTGAGGTTGTTCGGGTCGGTGGGGTCCAGGGAGGGCTTTTTGAGTATGGGGGTGATGTGCACGTGCTTCAGAGGGGAGGGCAATGCGCCAGAAGAGAGGGAGGGAATATTGGGTACAGCAGGTTTGCAGAGCCAGGAACTTAGCACAGGGATGGTAGGAGCCCCTCATAATGGGCACAGCAGGTGATTAGTGCTGGGAAATCAGCACAGGGATGGTGGAAACCCTTCATAATGGCCACAGCAGGTGTCCAGATTAGAGCACTTTCTAAGCAACAAATGCCATTCTATGCCGATCTCCTCGGCACTTCTCGGCAGATTAGCTGTCAGCAGACTGACAAAACTAAAACCTCTAATAGCTATGATTATTAGTAATTATTTTTTAGCTGCTCATGCGGTCCATCATTTCTGTTCCTTTCTGGCAGGAAATCCTTGATACTGTCTCTTCTACAAATGTAGCCAACTCTTATTAATGAGATTGGTTTGTCAGTCTACCTGCAGTCTTTGTATTGAATGTTTCAGTGTTCCGGGAAGGGCCTTCGGGAGGCAGGCAGCGATGCCAAGTGTCGGTATCCCGGACAAGTGCAAGCTTCAGTGGCCTGTCACTCCGCCGTCTGCATGTTAAACACGCCTCGAGCTCTCTGCCAGCTCGGGACCCCACACAACATCCTCGCTCGTGTTCAGCCAGGAGTTTTATTAATATCTTTGTTCTGTTTCTATGTAGCTGCCGAATCAACCGTATCTTGGAGTCGCCCCGGGGGAATGCGCTGCTGGTCGGAGTGGGCGGAAGTGGCAAGCAGAGCCTGACAAGGTTGGCAGCCTACATTAGCTCCTTGGAGGTCTTTCAGATCACGCTGAGAAAGGGCTACAGCATCCCGGATCTCAAGGTAGGGAAGGGAGAGCGTGCGCAACGCCTGTTGCCAAAAAAAAAAAAAGAAGAAGTGTCAAAATAGTGCTGCGGCCAATCACATTACGCGTTTCTTTTCTTACACCATCTACAAAAATTATTACTGAAAGCTGACTGGCTGCTATTTTTTTATTAGTCCAACTAATTCAATTGGAGATCGGTTTATTAAAAAAAAGTGTCTCAAACATTTGCACAGCTTTTGGGAGCAATCGCCATAATTCGTGTATTATGTTTTCCTCCTATGATCATCAGCTCCATCTAGTGGCCATAATGTAGTATATTCCTGTTAGGGGTATTTCAGAACAATACCACATTCAGGCCGCTAGATGGAGCTGACGCTCATAGCAAGTAAAAATATTACACAGTTATGGTGATTATTCTTGAGAGCTGTGTGAATTTTTGAGATATTCACATAACAAACTTTTCATAAATAGACCTCTTAAAGGCCAATTGGGTTTTTCATTTTGAAAATACTTGGTTGACCCAGCAGTTTCCTAATTTCCCCTCAGTAGTTTGTCTCTCTGCCCCTCCCACAAGGGTGGTATTTCCTTGCAGTAGTTTGTCTCTGCCCCTCCCACAATGGTGAGAATTCCTGCAGTAGTCTGTGCCTCTGCCCCTCCCACAATGGGGAGATTTCCCCCAATAGTTTGTGTGTCTGCCCCTCCCACAATGGTGAGATTTCCCTCCAGAAGTTTGTGTCTGCCCCTCCCACAATGGTGTGATTTCACCCAGTAGTTTGTATCTCTGCCCCTCCCACAATGGGGAGATTTCCCCCAATAGTTTGTGTCTCTGCCCCTCCCACAATTATGAGATTTCCCCAAGTAGTTTGTCTTTGCCCCTCCCACAATGGTGGGATTTCCTGAAGTAGTGTGTGTCTCTGCCCCTCCCACAATGGTGAGATTTCCCCAAGTAGTTTGTCTCTGCCCCTCCCACAATGATGAGATTTCCCCCAGTGGTTTGTGTTTCTGCCCCTCCCACAATGGTGGGATTTCCTGCAGTAGTGTGTGTCTCTGCCCCTCCCACAATGGTGAGATTTTCCCCCTGTAGTTTGTGTCTCTGTCCCTCCCACAATGGTGGGATTTCCTGCAGTAGTGTGTGTCTCTGCCCCTCCCACAATGGTGAGATTTCCCCCCAGTAGTTTGTGTCTCTGCCCCTCCCACAATGGGGAGATTTCCTTAACTAGAATGATTTACAAGTATTGTGTTCCTAGTTCTTTGTACAGTGCTCTAGCATATGTCAGCGCTATATAAATGTATAATAATAGTGTGTGACAGTGGGTAGGGGCTGAGTGTAAGCTCATCTTGTGCATAGCCTGACACAGCACCACCATATATGCCAGAGCGCCAAATAATAATGTGTGACATTGGTAGGGGCATTAGAGTGTCAGCTCTTCTGGTGCAGAGACCGATATGACTGGTTTTGGTGTTCAGAATTTGCTTTCGCTACAACAAATACAATAAACCGTATGACTGGTGGCTGAGGGGAGATAATCACTGGCATCTTCTCTGTAGAATCACATTTAACCTTTCCTCTATCTGATGACTGATTCCATAACATGAGCCGTTTCATCTTCTCCTCTCTATACACAATAATTAAAGTCTGCCAATCCCCTGAATAGAAGAGCGAATTCCGCATGGCTGCCCCATCTGCAGGGGGTTATCACCACCTTCAAACACATCCATCTCTATGTAATTCTCATTTTCCTCTCCCCCACACTTTGGCCTCACTGGGCGGCATCTCCAAGGCTCTTATTTGGAGTGGAGGGGGAGGCAGTGATCTGTATGAGGCTGTGTGGGTGATTTTTTCCTTGTCTACAGATGGGAAATCCCCTTCTAAAGGGTCCCCATGCATCACAGAACTCTATCATTCCTCTCCATAACACAGCTTAATTAAAGGGCCAGTTAATCTATACATCATCCAGGTTTCTGAACACCTGACCATCACACCAATATCATTGACTTGTTGGTCATCCCATTCTAAAACCTTTAATATAGAGTTGCCCCTCTCCTCCGATGGCCATTAATATGATTTTGGCCTACCTTTGTGACCAACATCATCCACTCAGGGAAGCCTTCAGGGAAGGCTTTCTACAATATAGCGCTGCCCCCTCTCCCCCTATGACCATGAATATGATTTTGGCCTGTCTTTGTGACCAAATACATCAACCACTCACGGAAACCTTCAGGGAAGGCTTTCTACAATATAGAGTTGCCCCTCTCCCCCCATGACTGTTATTATGATTTTGGCCTACCTTTGTGACTATAACATCATCCACTAAGGGAAGCCTTCAGGGAAGGCTTTCTACAATATAGAGTTGCCCCTCTCCCCCCATGACCGTTAATATGATTTTGGCCTACCTTTGTGACTATAACATCATCCACTAAGGGAAGCCTTCAGGGAAGGCTTTCTACAATAGAGTTGCCCCTCTCCCCCCATGACCGTTAATATGATTTTGGCCTACCTTTGTGACTATAACGTCATCCACTAAGGGAAGCCTTCAGGGAAGGTTTTCTACAATATAGAGTTGCCCCTTTCCCCCTATGACCATTAATATGATTTTGGCCTACCACTGTGACTATAACATCATCCACTCAGGGAAGGCTTTCTACAAGATTTTGTAGGGTGTCTGTGGGAATTTGTGTCCATTTGTAAGGTCAGGTACTGGTGTTGGATTAGGAGACCTGCTGTTAGATTAGATGTCCTGGCTCACCGTCGGTGTTCCAATTACATATAAGGTCTTAAATAGAGCTGGCACTAAATAGGACACTCGTGTTCCTCCACACCAACTGATAACACCATTTCTTTATGGAGCTGGCTTTGTGCACAGGGGTACAGTCGTGCTGGAACAGAAAAAGGTCTTCTCCAAACTGTTACCACAAGGTTGGAGGAGCACAGTTGTCCAACATGTCATTGAATGGCATTAACTGTTCCCTTCACAGGAAACACCTGAGCTCCATTATTTGGAAGGGGGGTGGATAGCCTATGTAAAGGTAAGCCAATATCTTTATTAGGATTAGAAGACCTGGCTCACCACCAGCTTTCCAATTTCATTCAAGGTCTTCAGTAGAGTTGAGGTCAGGGCTTAGTGTAGGACACTCGAGTTCCTCCAAATGGTCAAACTATGTCTCCTCCACACTCAAATGGTCAAACTATGTCTTTATGGAGCTGGCTTTGTGCACAGGGCTGAGGGGTACAGTCCTGCTGGAACAGAGAAAGGTCTTCTCCAAACTGTTACCATAAGGTTGGAGAAGACCTGGCTCAACACCAGCTTTCTAATTTCATTCAAGGTCTTCAGTAGAGTTGAGGTCAGGACTTAGTGCAGGACACTCGAGTTCCCCCACACTCAAATGGTCAAACTATGTCTTTATGGAGCTGACTTTGTGCACAGGGCCCAGGGGAACAGTCGTGCTGAAACAGAGAAAGGTCTTCTCCAAACTGTTACCACAAGGTTGGAGGAGCATAATTGTCCAACATATCATTGAGTGCTATAGAATTAACTGTACCCTTCACTCGAAACACCCAGACTCCATCATTTGGAAGGGCGGTCCACATACTTTGGACATATAACAAGTATGATGGTTAGATGCCCATTAAATTCTGACCGGATAGTGTGGTACTCTTCTTTTGCTGAAGGATTGCTGATCATAGTTAATGGAATGATTATAAATTGGGCTTCTTTCCTACAGGAATGCAAACATATCTGTTCAGTTACTGGCACATATGAAATTCTTGGGTTATATAACATACTGGTTAGGTACGGAATCAAATTACCATGGAGTCTGTGTAAGTTAGTTATGTCAGTAATTAAGGGGATGATATGTCAACACCTCTTCATTGTCACGTAGGCCTTTCATGGGAAACATCAGCTGTAAAGTTCTTCCACAGAGGTTGTCACCTCACACACAGATCTCACCATCCTTTCTACACAAGAACAAAAAACCAGAGCAGTGGAGCTCTTTATCATAGAGAGTAATTAGTATTCATGTTTATTGTGCTTGTTGAAGATTAGGGAGCATAACTGAGATCTTAATTGGTAAACAGCACTTGCATTGTCCATTCCTCCACCATAATGGTTTACCACAATACACCTTTTTTTCTCTCCACAGGCTGATCTGGCGAACCAGTACATCAAGGCTGGGGTGAAGAACGTGGGCACGGTGTTTCTCATGACAGACGCTCAGGTGGCGGATGAGAAGTTCCTGGTGCTGGTCAATGATTTGCTGGCCTCTGGTGAGCCATTCAGCATCTCCTCCTCCTATTCCCTATCCCTGCTCATTGGGCCTGATTTATGATTGGAAGGAGGGAAAAGTGTTTGTTGCCCATATCTGTCAATGAGCTCTTGGCGTTTGCTTTCGGGTTGCTAAGATCAATGTAGATTTCCTTCTTCAGTTTTCTAAGTCTGAGTGTTTGGTTCATGGTTTCCATTATTTTAAAATACATTCTGAAGAAAATGAAAAAAAAAGACCCTTGAGATGCTTACAGGGAGCACAGCTTCAGGGTTTCAATTTCCTCCAGGCGTAACTGTAGGGCACCAATCCACCCTAATTGTTTGCTGCTTTCCTTTGGAGGAAAAGAAATTTAATCTTCAAACACGGAAAGGTTTCTTCACAGTGAGAGCTGTGAAAATGTGGAATAGACTCCCTCAGGAGTTGGTTCTGGCCAGCTCAGTGGATTGCTTCAAAAAAAGGCCTTGATTGTTTCTTAGATACACAGAATATAACTGGATACTAACATTTATAGGTAAAGTTGATTTAGGGAATATCCAGAAGATCAGGAAGGAATTTTTTTCCCAGGAGCAAATTGGATCATGGTTTGCTGGGTTTTTTTTGCCTTCCTCTGGATCAACTGTGGGTGTAGGATCATAACTTTTTTTTTATGATTGAACTGGATGGACTTTTGTCTTTTTTCATCCAGACGAACTATGTAACTATGTAATCTGGGAGCACCAGCTCTTGGACCACATAAACATGGCAATCAGGTGTTCTGAGCCCCACCTACTGTCTCTCACAAAGAATGGAAGACTTCAGTCCAGCCCTGAAGCACTAAGGAGCCCCCTGGACAATAACTGTATTGTAATACATGACTTTCCATTGTTGATAACCTTTGGGTGCATCCAAAATATAGCACAGTTGGACGTTGCTTTATTTAGGGTTCAAGCTATCAAAAGGGGGGGTAATGTTTGACAATGACAGGGGCAAGGTAAGGGATCATGTTACAAAGCATTAATAAAAGGAGCCAATTACTAGCAGCAGCTAGGGGATCAGTAGTAGGTAAATGCAGTCTTGGCTGGGATGTGCACAGAATGCTTTGCAATTCATGCAGGCTTATTCATGACCAGGGGACTAAAGATGGCTTGTAAGTCCCACTAAACCAATACCTACCCCCCCATACTTAACCTAAGTAACCACACTGACAACAAATGGAGTTAATGACCCAAAACCGGCCTTTTATTACAACCATCAATAAATAACATTTTTTAAATAACAGAAAGCACAGTATAAACATACGTTCTTTCAAGGTCTCACTAGCCATCAAGAAAAATGAATATCTGCATCCTGCTTAACTAGGCCTCCAGCCGCAACATCACGACTCGGAGACACCACCGCAGATACTCCCACCAGAACAACTGGAAGCCGTACCTCAGACGGGTTCCTATAAAATGTCTTTTCTTGTGCCCACATTAACCAACAAGGACCTTGAACCCCGATGGATGTCCCCAGCACCAATATGGCACAACCACCAGCAAGACAAACCATTAAACAACGGGCGGGCGGGAGGGAAGTTTGCCCTTTGAAAACTCTCTTCAGACTGAAAAAACTCCTGCCGCACCCTGTAAGACCACCCCTCATGGCTCCCCTCACTCCTTCCTTAACTATTTTTAACCCCCCCTTATGCTAATGGACTCTGCCCATCCCAACCCCCTTTAACCCCTGTCATGCTGGCCCTTCGTTCAGGTCTTCTTTTCTTCTTACTCTGGGCCTTCCTTTACCATTAAGATGTGAGAAGTGCGTAATCCATCCTAGCCAATTAGACTTCAGCCTACTGTGGTCATGTAACCAAGAGATCATGAAAAAGCAAACTTCAGCCTTACAGCTGTTGTGCAACTACCAGTTCCATGACGCCTGTTCCTTTGCCTATCATGCTTGTGGCTGTAAGAATCTTGCACTACCTCAAGACTTGTAGTTTTGCAACACCTGGAGGGTAAAGGTCTGCCTACCAAACATCAAAAACTGTAGTGCTACTACCCAATTACATATTTGGAAAGATCTAGAGCTCTCCTCATGCCTGACTAGCGACCTCCAACAGCAACCACAGGATTCCTCCAATGCAAGATGAAGTCGGCAACTAGGTGAGCATAAATATAATTATTCTCTGTTTCTTCACAAGGAGCACAAAGGTTCCACACAAGAGCCAACACTGATGTGTTTTAGCCTAAAGAGGCCTAGTTCATAGTTGAGTTTGCCTACCCCTTCACTAGAGGATCTCTGGTTACTCTGGGAGTAGTGCACCTTGCTTTATTGAACATGCTTGATATTTACTGTGGCTTCTATGATTATTCCTTGACCTCCTTGTGATGCGCAGGTGAAATCCCAGACTTGTTTCCCGACGACGAGGTGGAGAACATCATCAACAGCGTGAGGAATGAAGTGAAGAGCCAAGGAATGCTGGACACCAGAGAGAACTGCTGGAAATTCTTCATTGACAGAGTGCGCCGACAGCTCAAGGTGAGGACTTCCTTCCTTCCTTCCTTCCTTCCTTCCTTCCTTCCTTCCTTCCTTCCTTCCTTCCTTCCTTCCTGAATAAAGATGGTGCCATCCTTCTGAAGAGGAGAGCAGGCAAAGTCATTGTCAGGGGGAGTACTGTGATCTCTGTGGGAGACAATAAATACTGGGAAGGGTTACAGTGACACATAACCGAGTATGGAAAATATATCTGATGCCAGGTCCTCTGCAAATGTTTTATATTGTGATGCTTTGTCCTAGTCAGCATATTACTGTCACACTTTATAGCTGAGCTGAAAAAAGTTAGGGAGCTCTAATGATGCAGTTGATGAACTAATGCAAATTTTAGGCCTTCTACACTCCACAATTTGTATCAAGTTAATTCGAAGAGGATTCCTCTACGGAGGGAGTTTAGGCAGATGCAGCTCTTTGGCTGTTGCAGCACTTTTGTCAGCGATTTGGAGGATCGGCCCATTCTTCCTGTACTCCATTCATTATGGAGAAGAAGGATGGGAGGCAACAGATGTCGCTGGCTATGTGCAAACGGCAGGAAAAAAAAGGACTATTCAGATGTGATTATCCAATCAATACATTTTCAAAAAACACATCTCAAACATGATTACACCACCGCCATCCCTCGAAAAAAGAGCGAAACAATGATTAGCCCATTCAGACGGGGACAAACAGCCATTATTTCCCCAGAAAGGATTCCGCCGCCTCTGATTGCAGAAATGTTTGTGTCTGAAGAACATCCGTAAATATTATAGAGAAGCGAACGCGCAAGCTGTGGCAAACAGAAGCTGGAGTTCCCCTAATTACAGCCTCCGAAACGCTGACTTCAGAGAGTTCCTGAAATGAATTCACAGCCGTCCGTTATTAAAGAATTCTCCTTCATTGGAATGACGTAGGACTTACCCAGCAGAAGATCTGGGGACATTCTGAAAACTTTCCTTATGCACAGAAGAATCACTTTGATATTTTTCTTCTTCAATAGGAAATGTGTTATAGGCTGCCACCATTCACAATGGATGCACCTGTGTTGGGAATACCTGACATATCCCATGTAGCTGCCTATATTTCAAAGCTCTCCATATCGGAATTCCTGGTTTTGCCAGGGCCTTTTCCAAATGTAGTGGGCCTTTTCGCAAGATCATGAGTTGGGTCCTATTCTTCTAAGACTCTAAGCTACGCAACGCAGTGGTTCAAGTGCATACATACTGGGTACCCAAGAACATCTAGCATCTAGCATGTATGTGGCCAGAGCCCACAACCCTGGAGGCAAACCAGGCTTGATCAGAGGCACTGTTCACATGCCACCACCCATGTAAGCGCTTACATGTGGTACTGGACATTGATTTGCAGCCAATAAATGTCCCTCATCTCTTGGACCTATTATTTCTTGGTTTTCATAGGTATCCTAAATACCTTTTAATATTTGGAACCCTTTATGGGGACTGGTGGGGAGAAGCCAGGGGTATGTATGAATTACCCTTCAGGGGACAGGTACCATGCCAGCATGCACGGATCTGCGCTCGTGGCTGAGCTCAAAGGATAGTGTCACGGCCAAGATTGCTTCCCAAATCAAATCCCCAATGTGTGCAGGGAGTGCATAGTGGGCCCCCTCCCCCTTTGAGCCCACAATAGTGACACCCCAGTGGATTCTGCCCAATAACTGCTACCAAGTCAAAGTCAAATAGTAGGTTTTTTTTTACTTTATGAGGCTTGTGCATCACATAGTAAGTGGATTTGGTATTTGTCTAATCTGACAAAAGAGGTCTTTAGTTGTACCTTCACCCAAAATAGGAAGTTCCGCTTGTCTGCCTCGCCCCCACCCCCCTTTAAGTTTTGGCACTTTATTTTCTGGGGGGGTACCAGGTACCTGGTTTTGACTGGTACCTGCTCCAGCTTCCAGTGGGATTGGAGTGAAGATCCAAGTGGACGTTTGCCCCCTCTTCTCCCACAGCCTTCTGGGATAAATCACAGGTCCCAGAAGGCTTGTGGGACCACTGACAAAGTGCAGCACAGCTCACTCATTCGCAGTGGGAAGCCGGCTGTGATACCTCAAGCAGTCACACCTGGCTTCCCAATCTTGCGCTGGGTCCTGAAGACCTGCGAAAAGCTGGCATGGGTGAGGAGCATGCTGGATCTCTGGACAGGGAAGTGTCCTAGTTTTAAATGTCACAGCTACAGTATTTGTAGATGCTGATGTTTATTTATTTTACTAGGGTGAAGAACCGCTTTAAAGAGAATTTGTCACTTTGCTTATTTAGAACACAGAGATGAGTGCTCTTGGAAGAACATTGGTATCTATATTCCCCAGCCTCCCCACCATTCCTTTTGTTCCTCAGAGCCTTTGGTTAATGCCCTAGGCTTTTAGGTATGGAGGGCCATCTTCTTCCCAGGATGCAGTGCTCAGGCCTGAATGACCAACTGTTAGGCCTGAACACTGTCACCTGACTTGGAGGATGAAGTTATTAAAGTATATCTAAAGCAAAAAGGCAATCCCAAACCAAGAAAAAGGTAACCCCCCTCCTTTCTTTTCTTCTTTTTTCTGCTTATGTCCCATTGAGGAGATTTCCTTTCACTTCTGGCTTCAGAAATGAGAAGCGAGAGGAATTCTTTCCACGGTAAGGGGATTTTCTGTCACCAGAACAACTGTCCCTTTTGGAACATTCCCATTCTAGTCTTCTTCTGGTGACAACTCAATGTTGGCATATCCCATCAAATTCATTCACAATGGCCACCAGGCCAAATATAGAGGGTGGTGAATCCTCCCAACAGGGACACAGATGGCAATAAAAACCTGGTAGAGGGCCTAACTATTTCATTCTCATTCCAAAAGGTAGAAAACTAATTTTGATATTACATACCATTTAAATCCCAAGTAAGCTCTGACATCATCCAGTTTGGGGGTCACTCGGGGTTAGGACATGAGTATCTGTGGGTGTAGGGAGAAGAGAACTTTGCCTACTCTGGCAATGATAAAGTATTTTATATAGTATTACAGAAATAAGTTGTGACCTAGTACAATAAAAAATGGACTAATTGCAAGCCAGAAGCATGAATACCTAGGAATGACCTGGGGTTCGTTGTCTGGGTTTACAGACCGTTGTAGCAAGAAATTCAAACTGGGGGAACTGCTGAAGATTCCTGTAGAGCTCTTGGGGGGGCAACAGTAGATGTAAACTAAAATGAAAGGCTGTATTTGCTAACTTGCTTGATTTTCCTGACTTATTAAACGAGTTACATTGTGATAATACAGAGCATACATCTTAAATTAAAGATGAAAAACACTTCACTTCGATGGGCTCGGTCCTGCTCCTTTGATGACCTCATGAGTGACATTTCCAGGAAAGACTTTAATACCTTTTGCCCTTTCCATTCTTTCGGCTGGCTTTTGGTAACCATGGCAGGTTGGTTTAGCTCCGAGTTTTTCAACTAGGGCTCCTTCAGAGGTAGCTAGGGGTTCCTTGAGCAATGAGCAATCTCTGCCTCTCAGATAAGTCCCCATTGACACCATGGATCTTTTTAGGTATCTGTAAGCAGTGCTTGGGCAAGGCCATCTAGAGTCCAGGGCCAAATTGCGCCCCCCCCCCCCTCAAGATGTATGAGCATTGTGTCAGCAAAAATCCCTTCCCTGCAGAAAAAATTGAGCACTAATCTGCATGCTTGCCCCTAATCATAATTTCTCCCTCCTCCCAGTACAAAAAAGCCCCCCTACTAAAATCCCTCATACCAGCACAAATCTTTGCCCCCCCCCAGCTCAAATCCTCTCTCTCTCTTCATATGCCCCAAGCACAAATCCCCTTCCCCCAAAAAAGAATAATAACTTCCCCCTCTGAGCACAAATCCTCTCCCCGACACTCCAAATCTTCCTTCCTAGCAGAAATTCCCCTCCCCCAATTCCTCATCCTTGCACAAATTTCCCTCCTCCCCAAAAAAAAAAATTCCCCCCCAGCACAAATACCCCTCAATCATCCCTACCAGCACTGCCCCCCAATTCCTCATCCTTGCACAAATTTCCCTCCCCCCCAAAAAAAAATTCCCCCCCAGCACAAATACCCCTCAATCATCCCTACCAGCACTGCCCCCCCCCAAGAAAATTTCCCCTCCTAGCACAAATCCCTTTCCATCCCGTTACCATATCAACTTTTCTAGTATAAACCCTCCAATTCCCCCCTTCTAGTACAAATATTCTCCCCCCTCCAACACAAATCCCCCCAAAACACGACTTCTAGCACACCTCCCTAAATGTCCCCTCTTAGAACTATTCATACCCCCTGCCCCCCCAACACAAATTGACTTCCCCCAATCTCCTCATGATACCTCCCCACTTCACATGATACCACAGTGCCCAGAGCAGCTGCCCCTCCTGTCCACCCCTTATCTTGGCCCTGTCTGTAAGGGGGTAATTCTTCCCAATGATCAGAAGTGTAAGGAGCATTCTTCCCACTGACCATCACGCTAATGTATCATGAGTTGTTGATATAGTAAGTCTTAGCAGGGGTTCCCTGAGACCAGAAAGTTATTTCAAGGGTTCCTCTTTGTTGAAATGTTTGAAAAATGCTGGATAATCCAACGACAAGGTCCAGGGACAGCTGGGAGATGGGTGATGCCAGTGAATAATCCATCCAGCCACTGTGCACCCAAAACTGAAACATTGGATGAATTTAATAGCCAGGAGCAGAAATTGCATCTATTATAGGTCCTTCCTGCTCACTGCTGTGCAAATCCAGGTTATATAAGGTAAAAAGTTTTGTTTTGAGTCTCCGGAACACTATTTTTTCTTGCTGAATATTCGTGACAGGGAAATTGCAGCTCCTGTCTGACTGTCCTTGCCTCGGAGGAGAAAATTAAATGTTGGTCCTTTGCTTGCAGAGATTTGAGGCGACTTTTCTGACCGAGCCTTAATTTCCAAGTAAGCTATTTACAGGCCCACCCTGACGATTATCCAATGACATTTAAAGTGCCCTAGCAGCAAAATATTACATCATACATGCAGAGATCTGGCACGGGTGTTAAGACCACTGCAAATTTCACCAACATATGCAAATATAACAGTTAATGCAATGAAATTACATTCCAAATAGGCAACACTTAAAAGGAGATATAAATCCTAACTGGATGACATTGAGTTTGCTGTGTGCAGTGTGTATAGTAGACAGTTGTATTTTTTCATCCGTTGCTGTTGATCTCTGGCAGCCTCTTCCCAGCCACTTCTGTATGCACTCCAGTGATGGCTGCATGGCATTTCCAGAGCGGGTTGCAGGTTCGATGATTGTGACATCAATGGACTGTGCTGGAGTAATGTGGCTCAGCACTCTGCCTTGCAATCCCCATTGGTAAAGCATGTGTGAGGGTGGCAATGCAGATAAGTCCCATTACAATCCTATGCCCCCCATGCCTGAGTAATGTGGCTCAGCACTCCGCCTTGTAATCCCTGTTCTGTCTCTCCAGTCTAAGCATTGAAAGTGTGATCTATATAACTTACAGTTGTGATGAGATAGCGATAACTCCAATCTTAGCTGAATACCACAGTCAGTGACTCCATACAGAAGACATCTTGTAGATCTTGTGAAGTTTATTCCATAAACTGAGAGAATCTTACAACAATGAACATCTGATAGGTCAAAAGATCAGAATGTGACCTGCTTCATGACATGAGGCTAGAAGCTGCAATGCCTTACTGGGAAAAATGGGTGGGCTATCTATACAGCATTAACTAAACCAAAGGAAAAGGAGGAGCAGAGGCAAAATATAGAGAACACTTAAAGGCATATGACAGTAATGTGAAACATGACAATCCCCATTGGTAGAGCATGTGACAGGGTGGCCATGCAGATATATTACATTTCAATCCTATAGCCTTTAATCCTATGCCCCCCTTCCCTTACATTTACAACCTCTTCCACTCTTCTGGAAAGACTTTCCACAAGATTTTGGGAATTTGTGCCCATTTGAGAGGTCAGGTACTAATGTCAACGAAGATGATCTCTCTCCCAGTCAGAATTTCTATTCATCCCAAAGGTGTTCAGTAGAGATGAGGTCAGGGCTCTATGCAGGTCACTAAAGTTCCTTCACACCAAACTGGTCAAGCCATGTCTTTATGGAGCTGGCTTGGTGCACAGGGCACAGTCATGATGAAACAGAAAAGGGTCTATTTCCAAACTGGTTCCACAAGGTTGGAGGACCACAATTGTCTAAAATTGTTTTTTTATGATGTAGTATTACTGTACTCTTCAATGGAGACACCTGAACTCCATCATTTGATGAGTTGTCCACATATTTTGGCCATGTAGCATTTGAGTAAGGTAGAGAGCTGTATTACTGAAGGTATACAGTATATAAATATATACAGTATGTGTATGGAGGATGGTTATATTACTGAAGTTTTGGAAGATGCTTCATTTTTGTTATACTTGTTGGCTTAGAACATTTTTTTTATTTCCAGGTTGCTTTGTGTTTCTCTCCTGTCGGGAACAAGTTGCGAGTCCGAAGCAGAAAGTTCCCAGCGGTGGTCAATTGTACAGCGATAGATTGGTTTAATGAGTGGCCACAAGAGGCGCTGGAGTCAGTCAGTCTTAGATTCCTCCAGGAAACAGAGAATATTGAGGTGAGAACCCATCTATAAAGGTGTGACATAGAAAAGGTGCATTCTGGAGCAGACATGGAAGTGTTGTATGATGGATCCATCATATGTTGGGTTTGCTGTGCCCTTTTGTTGAAAGAATAGGGATACATTCATGTGGTTTTCTTTTGCTTTTACCTCAGCCATCCGTCAAAGATTCTATAAGTAAATTTATGGCCTATGTGCACACAAGCGTCAACGAGATGTCCAAAAGCTACCTGACCAATGAGCGACGTTATAATTACACCACACCCAAGTCCTTCCTGGAGCAGATCAAGTTGTATCAAAACCTTCTAAACAAGAAAGGAAAAGAGCTGGCGGCCAAGATGGAACGCCTGGAAAATGGACTTCAGAAGCTAAACAGTACCTCCGCCCAGGTGAGAAACAGACAAACCAAGTGTTAGATTTCAGTCTTTTCCAGGACCAGTAGTGTGTGTTCTGAATGTGGCCCTCCTGCCTTGTGTTGTGGCTTTCCGGTCCAACCATTGTGTCAGCCCAAGCACAACTTTGATTCATGCAGCCTCTGTTTAGTGTACAATCATTGCCAAGTCTGGTTTCCCCCACCATCTTATTTTTTTGGTTTACTGTTGGTAATAAATCCAACCATTAGTGCCAATGATGACATACTAATAGGCATTACTGAGCATAATTGTTGCCATTCTTAGCACCTCTGTTGCTTTTGGTTTCTTTTTTCATTCATCATTGGATCATGCTTTGCTGGGTTTTTTTTGCCTTCCTCTGGATCAACTGTGGGTGTAGGATTATAACTTTTTTTTTTTTTTTTAATGGTTGAACTGGATTGACTTTTGTCTTTTTTCAGCCAGACTAACTATGTGACTATGTAATTTTGTAACGTCTCATCATCCTCGGTTTCGGGCTACATAGTCCAAGATTCCTTTGATTAATGTCTACACTGATTAATGTCTACACAACTCAATTACCATGAGCAGTATTCTGATCTCAAACCTAGGAATATCAGTGTGTGCATGACCATTATGAGATGATTTGACAAGATCTTCCAAATTGGGCCAAGCTTTTTGAATGGGCCTATGAAATCAAGTCATGCATGTTGGGTAGGTGCAGTGTGGTGTGTCAGGCAGTAAACACACAGAGTCCTGATTTGCAAAAAAATTGTATTGTAACAGCCAAGTCAACAGCACAAACAAGCCCGGCGGGAAGCTCACCCATCCTGTGCCACTTACAACTGAGAAGCAGATAACCAGCGGACAGAAGAGTTCTAGATACCAACAATGTCTGTCACGAGGAGTGAATAGCAGCTTGTCCAGTCCGCCCTAAAAGGAGACTTCCTAGACATAGGCCCTGCTCTCTCCCTACTCCACCAGAACATTTCCCTATTGATTAACACTGTCCCTGACAGACGGGGTTCCTGTCTCTATCCTGTCCGCTTGCCAAGAGCGCACCAAGTCCACCAGCCAGGTCTTTAAATAGACTCTGGCTGACCCAAGATGGCTGCACAAGTCACATAGGGTGCTACCTTCCATTGACCAAGGAAACCATAGAAGATTCCAACCTTGCCATTACAGTTGAGCACCAGCTGTAGTGGAGATTAGACTGCACCTGCCTACATGCTCATTCCATATAAAAAGGCAAACAGATTTGGGCTGTCTGTAAAATTTAAGAAACAAAATACATTTTTGTAAAATTTATAGATTTTTTCCTGTTGTTCAGATATAATTTGAACATCTTGTTCTTATATATTTATATGATGAGAAAAAGACTATTCATCATTTAGTTGCTTTCAAAGAATGAGTGGTCCCCTTTATGCTGTGCTGGACTGTACTGCATGACCCCAGCCTGCTCAGACATGGATTCTGTCACATACAGCACATATCATTTTTGTAATTTTAATTACCATAATCGTTATAGGCAAGCTAACATTATAACATACATTATTTCTAGGCAGATCTGAAATAAAAGGAAACAAATTGCTAACCTTGGGTTGAAGTAAGAATTTGAATTTCAGAAAGTCCCAGCAAATCAAGGGGCCAGTTTCAAGATGATTAATTTTGATGCATTTGCATGAAACAGACCTCCGTCCTGGGACTTGTACAATCTAACGCATAATTTAAGGAAAACTGAAAACAAATTCATTGAGTTTAGAAACTATAAAGTAGCTGGAAAAAAAAAATTGTTTAGCGAACATCGTGAAACCTCAAATTTCCCTGGAGGATCAGAACCCGCCAACATTCTGTCAATGTAATTGTTATAACAGTGCTGCAGAACCATAAGGTTAATCCCATATGGCTTTTCCTCCTTAATCTTCAAGCCGTACGCATATGCAGAGACACGTTTAGCTGTGAAATTCTTCCTGCAAAAACAACTTTTCTTTTTGTAAGTTTCTGCATTGGGATTGTTGTATAGTGCTCTAAGGGCAGTTGAATATTAGCGCCACCCAACATTACCCAATCTTATTGTCCTATGATTATTGTTCTGATAGTTAAATCCAAAATTTGTAATTTGATGTATACAGAGAAAGCAGGCTCAATGTTAATAGGTTCACAATCATGAAGGCTTTGATGTTGCCCCTTGAACCCAAAGGCCAAGATGTTTTTTGGCCAACAGGCCATAGTCATGAATTCTTTGGTGTTGACCCTTGAACCCAAAGACCGAGATGCTTTTGGACCTACACACCACAGTCATGACTGCTGTCCATTGAACCCATAGACCAAGATGTTAATGGACTAACAGACTATATTTATGAATGATTTCATGTTGTCCCTTTGACCCAATGACTGAGATGCTATTGGACTTACAGGCCATAGTCATGAATGCTTTGGTTGCGTCCCTTCACCCCATAAACCAAGATACTATTGGGCCTACAGACCATAGTCATGAGTGCTTTGGTTTTGTCCCTTGAACCCAAAAACCAAGATGCTATTGGGCATACAGACTATAGTCATGAATGCTTTGGTGTTGTCCCTTGAACCCAAAGACCAAGATGCTATTTAACCTACAGACCATAGTCATGAATGCTTTGGCATTGTCCCTTGAACCCCAAAACCAAGATGCTTTTGGGCCTACAGACCACAATCATGAATGCTTTGGCGTTGTCCCTGGAACCCAAAGACTGAGGTGCTATTGGGCCTGCAGACCATAGTCATGAATGGTTTGATGATGTCCTCTAGACCCAAAGACCAAGATGCTACTTGGTATACAGACCATAGTCACAAAAGCTTTGGTGTTGTCCCTTGGACTGAAACCCTAAGAAATGGTCCATACATGAAACATGTTGATAGTTTTTACTAATAGTTAAAGGCTACATATATGTACTGTATGTATTTTGTATCTCTTTCCTACATATCACAATGTATTATTTACCTTTCTGGATAGGTGGATGACCTGAAAGCCAAACTGGCAGCACAGGAGGTGGAGCTAAAGCAGAAGAACGAGGATGCAGATAAGCTGATCCAAGTGGTTGGTATAGAGACGGAGAAAGTGGGTAAGGAGAAAGCCATAGCGGACGAGGAAGAGAAGAAGGTTGCTGTGATTGCAGAGGAAGTCGGAAGGAAGCAAAAAGACTGTGAAACAGATTTGGCTAAAGCAGAACCAGCTTTAATAGCAGCACAGGAAGCTCTGAACACCCTCAATAAGGTACTTCTGACAAAGAAATTCTGTCTGCTGCTCCAGGGCTGCACTGTCTTTGTCATGTACTCATGTAGCACTACCCCCTTAGGAGTCACTGAAGTTTTGGGTCCCCCTAGAGTCCTGTACAGCCAGGCAACACACATTTTTCAGACTTGCGCTCCAGAGACAGTACAGAAACAGTCATTGAACTGTTTTTTTGGGGGGGATTTTATTAGGTGTAATAAACTTGGATGGGGTTGAGGGATGCATGGGATGCCCAAGGAACTTTTAAGCTGGATACAACTTCCTGACAACTATATAAAAGTTTTTACACAGCAAAAATAATCTGGGACAGCTCTTCAGCCTCTCCTGGTGTACCGCCCCAGATAAAACACCTTATTTACCCAGCTGTATGGAGGAAATCTCTGGGCAAGGGGATCCAGTGCCTGCCACTTTACGTTGAACAGTCCTGGGTAAGGAGCTAGTCAGGTTTCTCACCAGAGTGCTTTTTTCCCCTTAATTGGCCCAGGGGGTGTAGAATTACTCATTCAGTCTCTTTCCTGTGAGCTAGTTTAGGTAGGTGGCTGGCTTCAGGCCTTCTGCTGAGCTGGATCCTGTCCTGGCTCCACAGGTAGACCTTCCTGCAGGAACAGGTAAGGCTCAGCGATCCTCCTGTCAAGGGCTTAGCCTTTAGGTAGGCTCCTTCCCACTGGTCCTCCTCCCATGCTCCTGCATCTCTTCCTGTCACTCCATCTTCCACCCGAACTATACCTGCTTCGGAGCAGGCTCAGTCATACTTAAGGGCTGCTCTGGTCCCATGCCAAGCCTCCTGCTTGGGAATTGGGCAGAGTCCCTTGAATATGTGGACCAGCCCCTCCTCACCCCCACCCACTGCTTCTAGAATCTTCTCCACAGTTCTAGAGCTGGGGGAAGGTGTCCAGGAACTGATCTGTAGAGCCTCTCAGCCCTAACCCAAATTTGACCTCGCTGACTATTCCCCAGGCTGCTACTCAGCCTCTCTGTCTAAAAAAAAAAATAATCAGCTTGCTCCCCCTAGCTAACTAGAAGGGTGTTACACATATAACAAACCATTTTGGTATCATTTTATTTATACATCACTTCATATTTTATAATACTTTATAGTATTGTGTAATGTAGGCATGCAAGCATTGTTAGCAAGAAAAACATAAAAAAAAAACCATGGCTGTGAGGGGCCCATTTGTCAGAGCTGTGAAATAGAAGGTACGAGGGTCCTGCTTTTTATGGTGTATGTCTAACAGGAGAAATGGGGGTCCTGATCATTATAGCTTACAGTTAGTAGGAAACAGGATGTATGAGGGTCCCGTTTATTACAGCTTACATCTAAAATGGAAGAGGAGCTATGAGGGTCCTGATCATTACATCTTACAGTAAACAGGGAGCAGGAGGTATGAGGGTCCTGTCCTTTACATGATACATTGTGATAGGGAACAGGAGGTATGAGGGTCCTCTCTGTTACAGGTTACATCTAAAGAAAAACAGTCAGTATGAGGGTCCTGCATGTTATAGCTTACATCTACTGAGAAACGAGGTATGAGAATACTGTTCATTACAGCTTACATCTAATTGGTACCAGGAAATATGAGGGTCCTAGTCATTACAGCTTGCATCCCATAGAGAACAGGAGGTAGGAGGACCCTAATCATTTTGGCTTACATCTTATAGGGAACTGGAGGCAGGGCCAGGACAAGGGGTGGGCAGGAGGGGCAGCTGCCCTGGGCACAACAGAGCAAGGGGGGCAGAGAATAAATGTAGGATGGTGCACCCATTCTACAACATGCATTAGTAGTGGGGGAGGGGTCCAGTTCTGCATCCTTGGCCTGGACGCTGGATGGACCTGTCCCGATACTGACAGGAGGTATGAAAGTCCTGCTCATTACAGCCTACACCTGATAGCACAGAAGGTATGAGGGTCCTACTTATTACAGCTTGCATTGTATACAGAACAGGAGGTATGAGGGTCCTGCTCATTACAGCCTACAGTCTGACTATGAGAGTCTTGCTTATTAAAGGATAAGATCAGCTGAATCAGTCAATATAATCTTTTCACCTATTTTGACTCCTGGAATATTTGACAATGATTGTTTTGTCTTGCACTCATATTTTCTAAGGCAAGATAAGAACTTTCTCGTATTTTGACCTTTCAGACCAACCTGACGGAATTGAAGTCATTTGGATCCCCACCCTCAGCTGTCACCAATGTGACAGCAGCCGTGATGGTCCTCACAGCCCCAGGAGGTAAGATCCCCAAGGACAGGAGCTGGAAGCAGGCCAGGGTGGTCATGGGAAAAGTCGACAGCTTCCTGGACTCTCTGATCAACTTCAATAAAGAGAACATTCACGAAAACTGCATCAAAGCCATTCAGCCGTACCTGCAGGACCCGGAGTTCAACCCAGAGTTCGTCTCATCCAAATCTTTGGCCGCCTCCGGTCTGTGCTCCTGGGTCGTCAACATCGTCAAGTTCTATGAAGTCTACTGTGAGGTGGAGCCAAAACGCCAAGCCTTAAACAAGGCCAATGCAGAGCTGGCAGCAGCAGAAGAGAAGCTGGCCACTATCAAGGCCAAAATTGCTGTAAGTGACCTTCGACATAAAAATTCACTTTCTGGCCAAGGCCTTGTGAATCGTATCCGATCAATGTGGCTGGCGGAGGGGAAAGGCAACATTGCCTGCATGCTTGTTGGCAACCTGAGTATAACTGACTAAACCAGGTAGCTTTAACGTATATGTGAACCCTCGCCCTGTAAAATAACCCATTCAGCTTAAAATAGAAATGAAAGGCAAAACATTTGTGTACCAATATAAAAAAATATTGTGTAGCACTACCCCCTTAGGAGTTACCCCCTTAGGATTTGCTGAGTTTTGGGTCCCCCTTAAGCTCTGCACAGCCAGGCAGCACACATTTTTCACACTTTGCACTTATTAAGGTGTTAAGAACTTGGATGGGGTCTAGGGGTATATGGGATGCCCGAGGCACTGTAGAACTTGAGGACAAACTTCTTGGCAACTATGTACAAAAATGTGAAAGCAACAGTCTCTTCCCTTGAAGAGCCCCAACGGTTCTTCCTAGTGTACCATCTCAGGCTCCGGATGATTTCTCCTCTTCACCCAGCTGCACTGAGGGTATTCCCTGGGTAAGGGGCCTAGAAGCTGCCAATTTAGCATAAGCGGTTACAGATTGGAAGCTAGTTGGGTCTTGTACCTGACTACCCTAATTCTCTTTTCTGGCCCAGTGGGTGTAGGAGTACTCATACTGTCCTATCCTGACAGTGTGGTGCGTTGGTAGCTGCCTTCAGACCTTTCGCTGGGCTGGCTCCATCCCTGCTGCTCAGGATGTCCTCCCCAGGAGAAAATGGCACAGTGGAGATCCTCTTCTCCAGTAAGCTGCCTGTAGGTAAGCCCCCTTCCTGGAGCCCCCTCCCAGGCTCCACTCTCTAGCCTTCCTCACTTCATCTTCCACCCGACACTGCCACTTTTAAGGGATGCCTTGGTCACCATGTCCAGCCTCCTGCCAGGGGATTGGCCAAGGTTCTGCCTGCATGCAGATCTGAGCCTCCGCCCCTCTTCCAGAAAGTTTCTGGAAGGGTGGGAGGGCTCCAGCAGTCCTGACCTGTTAAGAGTCACCTAGCGTGAGGTGAACTGCTGCCTCACAGGCTGACTCATCCCAGGCTGCTACTCAGCCTCTGTCTAAAAAAGAAAAAAAGAAAACAAAAAAACAGCCTATCTAGCTAACCTAGATGGCATTACAATTACAAACACCTTTTTTCCCCCCCTGTTCTCAGCTGCATAAAGAATGGGGGAGGAGAAACAGCAGTACACTAGTCTCCTGAACAGGACAAAGACTGTCAGGAGAAGGCTGATCATTGGAGGAGAGCAGGCTGAGTTCCCAGAAAACTGACCACGCTGTGCTCCCATGCTTAGTGTGGTCAGTTTGTAATAGGAGAGCAGAGGGCATACAAATGAAGCAATACAAAGAGAACAGGAGATTTTTTTTTATACAAGTACATGGTACAGCAGGCACATATCAGGAATATAAAATGTTGGGTTTACATATTCTTTAATCTCTGCTGGATTAGAGGTTGTGTTCTTTGTTTACCCTGCGATCTCTGTAGTCTGATCTCTCTGCTATTCAGATCTAGTAGTAGTAAAACCCTCAAGTAAGCAGATTTTCCTACTTGGAGCTTGCCCTCTGTTGGTATTAAATGGAAAATATGAAACCTGCATATTTAAAGCTTTTTGTTTCATAACTGAGAAGAAATAACCTAGAATGAATGTTTTGTTTTAGCCCTGAACATAATGTATAGTATTTACAGATCTTTAGATTTTTTACTGGGTCTGGATCTCCTTCTTTGGGGCCTTCGGCATCCTTTGGATCCGTGAAATATTAAGTTGTAATTATGAATTTCTCTTTTCAGCAACTGAATGAAAATCTGGCGAAACTGACAGCGAAATTCGAGAAAGCCACCGCAGACAAGCTAAAATGTCAACAGGAAGCGGATGCTACCGCCTTGACCATCAACCTGGCCAACCGCCTGGTGAGACATGAACGCAAGCAGTGCCATGGTTGAAGGCTGAGACATGGCAGCATGGGGGAGGGAGGTGGTCGGGGTCCGGCCACCATACATGGGGCAGCTATTGTGCCAAACTGGCTCGTTAGAATCCAGGTCCAAGTTTCTGGGCCAGTCTTTCCTAGATGGGGGGGGGTAAATAGGGTGGAAATATTACAATTTGAAAAGACGGATTAGAGTGTTATTTAAAGGAGAGCATTACCAACATTTAATTTCACACCTATGCTGTGAGCCAGTACACGCCACAAGGGGTCAATTTATAAAACATTAGTTGCATGAATGTCAGAAGCATTTGTGGGCGCTGAACAAAATGTCCTGTAATTTTTGTAAGAGAGAAATGCCTGTATCTTCAGCTCCATCTACTGGCCAAAATGCTGTATAACTTTCTGAAACAACTCAGTGAGAGATCTATAGCATTTTGGCCACTAGATGGAGCTGAAGATACAGGCATTAATCTCTTGCAGAAATTCTGGGACTTTTTGTGCAGCGCACACTGAAGCTTTTGACATTCATGCCAGGAATGTTTTATAAATGGACCCCCTAAGAACCTCTGCCTCCCATTGGACAGATCACAGAGCAGCTGCCACCATGCCAGAATGGATTTCAGCTGCAGTGTGGTTGCCCAGTTCACAGGGTTCCAGTAATTATGTGAGTGCTGAGCTGCAAAAAATGAATGAAAGTGATTGTAAAGGCAAAACAAACGTTATACCTACCTGCTCTCTGCAATGGTTTTGCACAGAACAGCCGCAATCCTTCTCGTTTCTCCTGTCGGTGCTCCTAGGCTCCTCCCTCCTGCCAAGTGCCCCCCACGGGCGGACTGACCATTTAGGCACTTGGGCACTGCCAGAGGGCCCGGGGTCAGTAGGGGGCCCCATGAGATGCCGCTGGTACCTTTCATAGGCTTTTTTGGGTGTGGTTTGAGTGTGGGCGAGGACACGGGCCCCATAATTTCCTATTGCCCGGGGCCCCATGAGTTGGCAGTTCGCCCCTGGTGCCCCCACAGCAAACAGCTTGCTATGGGGGCACACAAGCAAGCTTGCTCTCGAGCTGCTGCTCTCTGTGTCCATTCACACACAGACATGGCTCGGTCCCGCCGTCCTGCTCTCTCCTCATTGACTCACTGACTGTGATCGCCAGTAGTGGGAGCCAGTGGCTCGAACTGGTGTCTCAGCCAATGAGAAGGAGAGACCTGGGACAGCCGAGGCCCTCGTGGGGGCTCACGAGGGCTTAGATAAGTACGGGGGGGCTGCTGCACATAAAAGGTTTTTTAGCTTCATCCATAGGATGTGTGAAGGTAAAAACATTCAGCCTTTACAACCACTTTAATGTCTTTTAAAGGAAAATACAAGTGAAATAGGGGTTAGTTTAAGTGACCCCCTTCCCTTTGTCCATGTGACAGGGTGACAACACAGGAGCGCAATTGGGCGACAGGGACAGAGAGTTGTCACCCTGTCACAGGAAGTGCCTGGACAAAGAGACAAAGAGATTATTTTAATGCAAGCTGCAGATTTGAAATATTGACCTTTTCATTTCATTGCTATGTTAGTTTTTAATGATTGGGTTTACATTTTCTGTCCTGAATGGGTAAAGGAAAGGAACAATTTAATATATATTTGCATGCTCTTAGTTACCCTAGCTGGCGTTTTGTATTTTTTCTTTACTTGACAGCAACCGCTCAGGCCTGATTTTTTTATTTTTATGTCAAGTTTCAAAGTTTTTTTTTTTTTTTTTTTCAGTTTGTTATGCAGTTTATGGGAATGACGCAGAGTATCTCAGGAATAAATTCAGTAGAGCGATGAGGACTGCTGTACTGTGGGCATGATACTCTGCAGCCGCGTCCTCATTACAAATCGCACAATATGCGATTTACACCTCACACCTGTCCTTGGCGCCGCTGTAATATGTGTCTTTGTCACGCACGGTAGCCTCATGCCGTTTTTCATTACCGCCATGAATTAACAGTGGCGTTTGTGCGGATGCCCCTGAGGACGGCTGTCCCTTTTCATGCAGTCGAGCGCGTCAGCCATATTGTCTTATGGAAATCTCTTCATTTCGCAGTTTCCTTCAGCAAGACAGTTATTAATGGAAACTTAGAGGATGAATCCATCATTGTCCCCCTGAAATTTTGCCATAATATGTCGCTGGAACTTATTTTCTGCTCAGTATGTAATTATCTTTTCTTTTTTTTTTCTCCAATTTTTTCCTGGTCTGGGTGCTCGTACCATATACACAACGTCATATGTGTGTACTAGAATCATATTAAAGCTGAACTCCAGGCATCAAAGCTTTCATTTAAATAAATTAGTCACAAAGGATACAAATCTGCTTTGTGTGAATCAAATGTCTTTGTAAACCCAGATATTACCTTGTACAAGTAGCAGTGACATCATCAATGTGGTGCACATAGCCTGTGCAGAGAGCAGACTTGTTGGAAGGGCCCAGCAGGCTCCACCCACTACAGGTTGCCTGCAGAAAACTACAGGAGGGGGGTGGAGACATGACCAGTCATCCTGCACAAGGAGAGAGAGCAGAGCGGTGGGAGGGGCCCAGCAGGCTCCACCCACTACATGTTGCCTGCAGAAAACTACAGGAGGGGGGTGGAGACATGACCAGTCATCCTGCACAAGGAGAGAGAGCAGAGCGGTGGGAGGGGCCCAGCAGGCTCCACCCACTACAGGCTGCCTGCAGAAAACTACAGGAGGGGGGTGGAGACATGACCAGTCATCCTGCACAAGGAGAGAGAGCAGAGCGGTGGGAGGGGCCCAGCAGGCTCCACCCACTACAGGCTGCCTGCAGAAAACTACAGGAGGGGGGTGGAGACATGACCAGTCATCCTGCACAAGGAGAGAGAGCAGAGCGGTGGGAGGGGCCCAGCAGGCTCCACCCACTACAGGCTGCCTGCAGAAAACTACAGGAGGGGGGTGGAGACATGACCAGTCATCCTGCACAAGGAGAGAGAGCAGAGCGGTGGGAGGGGCCCAGCAGGCTCCACCCACTACAGGTTGCCTGCAGAAAACTACGGGGGGGGTGGAGACATGACCAGTCATCCTGCACAAGGAGAGAGAGCAGAGCGGTGGGAGGGGCCCAGCAGGCTCCACCCACTACAGGCTGCCTGCAGAAAACTACAGGAGGGGGGTGGAGACATGACCAGTCATCCTGCACAAGGAGAGAGCAGAGAGCTGTGGGAGGGGCCCAGCAGGCTCCACCCACTACAAGCTGCCTGCAGAAATCTACAGGAGGGGGTGGAGTCAAGACCAGTCACCCTGCACAAAGAGAGAGAGCATCAGTGAGTGGTCTTTATTACAGGAAGTCTCACACTGGATGGCTGCACAGATCTGGAAGAAATACACAAAGCTCACCAAGATCGAAGGAAGAATAGACGTGAGGAATGGATTTAGACAATATTTGCTTATGTAGCGTAACTCCCTTAGGAGTCACAGTGATACTGTCCAGGTTTCCCCACAATTTTCTCAACACAGCCAGGCACACAGGCTCATCCACACATTTCTCCAATGACCAGTCTACGGGTGTTGTTTTTTGTTTTTGGAGAACTTTGGTAGGGTTGAGGGAGTTGAGTGGGGTAATTCAAAGCAAGAGTTATATACAATCTGAGGACTAGTATTCTCCCTGGAAAAGCTTTAGTAGTAATACTTGAGTGCAAACTCCTTAATTTGTGTCACAACAGCTGAGTCCCTACTTAGCAGATGATTAGATGGACTATGCTCCTTAGAACACCAGCCAGTGTCCCCTTTAACTAGACCTGCCGCTGACTCCCTAGCACCAGAGGGGTTTTGGCAGCACAAAAGTCTTTTAGAAGGTCCTTGAGAAGTATCTTTTCTCCCAAGGCCCAGGGATAGCTGGTTGCCTTCTTCCGTGATGCCAAACCAGATCTTCAGTAGATGGCCCCTCAGTCAGCTCTTAGCAGTACCCAGGTCTCAGCATTCAGGCCCTCAGGTTGCCCACCTGAGGTCACGCAATAGCAGATGTGTGGCAGCAATACCATGAAGGAGCAGCAAGCCCCCTTCAGGCTGGACAGGTCCTCAACACGAAAAGACCCTGAGCTCTGTGTGCTCACTGAATATATACAGTCTCCCAGCATGCCATTAGAGCCTGCCTCTCTGGGATAGGCCAGGGCTGTATTAATATTCATGCTGCCATCTGCATAGCTCCACACCTATCATCCAGAAACTTCTCAAGCTCTCCGGATGCAGAGGAAGCTATCAGACCAGCAGAAGCTGAACACTGTGAGCAGACCTGACTAGCAGAATGCAACTTCACTGAGTGCAGTGAGCAAACTATACTTTGGCCTAGCAATCACAGTCACACAGACTACAATGTGGCAACTAAATGTACCTATTCAGAGCTTTTTTTCAGCGGGAACGTGGGGGAACGCAGTTCCGGCACCTCCAGCACTGAATGTATGTAATTGCAAGGGGTGCTAGGCTGTTCCAGCGGATCTATTGTTGCTGGCTGCTGGGGGATCTATTGCCAATAAAGGGGATCTATTTTTGTGTGGTGGTCTACTGTTGCTGGTGGTGGATCTAGTGTTGATTGAGATCAATTGTTGCTGGAAGGGATCTACTGTTGAAGTAGTGGTCTATTGTTGCTGGCTGCTGGAGAGTCTATTGATGCTGGCTGATCTGTTGTAGCTGCTGGGGGTCTATTGTTGCCTGGGTGGAATTTTTTGGGGGTGTGTCCATTGTTGTTGGAAGAATCTATTGTTGCTGAGGGGGGTATATTGTTGCTGACTGCGGGGGATATCTTTTTCTGCTTTTCTTGTTATTAACACATTGTATACAAATTATTTATCACCAAAAATGATATTTGGCTCTGTATTCTCTAAAGGAGCAGTACTGGGAGGTGAGTAGGGGGGCGGAGACAATAATTGACTCAGAAGGGGGGAGTTCCTGTACCTATTTTTTTAGAAAAAAAGCCCTGTGCCTATCAAGACGCATACTAAATCTCTGTATCTAAAGCTAGTATCTATCTAGGAAGGTGCTACACTTATCCTGGAGTTCAGCTTTAAAGGAAAGCTATAGGCAAACTTTGCATTCTCAGGAAGCGGTGCATGCTGGGAAGTCTATGGAGTGTATTTATGTTAAGCCCCTCCCACATAACGCAGAATCAAAGATACATGCCATGATCGAGTTTGAAAACTGAGCCATCTACTCCTTTGCTATCTCACTGTTGTGATTCTCCTTCCTTCTGAAGTGATAAAATCCTTTGAAACAGTTATGGTCAATTTACTAGCTATGGGTGGCCTCTGGTGTGGCAGCCGAAATCCCTAGGGGGCCACACGTAAGTATTCATGTACAGAACATTGCAATACATATTTAATATGGCCAACTGTGTCAAAGTGGGCATGGGTAAATATCATCATCATCACCCTGTGTGCCTTCATAACAATGGCCCCGGCCGTGGTGTATGGAGGTAGAAGAATCTCCCCTTAGCCCTAAAGATAAGAGCATTCACTTCTTTCAGGAAGGCTGAATGTGGTAGAACACTTGACCAACATCTGAAATCTGCTGGCCATGGTGCGGTTACCAGAATTTTATGAGATGGTGTGATGTTTAGACATTTCTGCCATTTCTCCCATCTAGGTCGGAGGCCTTGCATCAGAAAATGTCCGATGGGCCGAAGCCGTGAGGAATTTCAAACTCCAGGAAAGCACGTTGTGTGGAGACGTCCTGCTCATCACCGCTTTTGTGTCTTACCTTGGCTACTTTACCAAAAAGTACAGACAGGACCTCATGGATAAAACCTGGAAACCCTACCTGGGACAGCTGAAAGTAAGTAACAGATTTACAGCCACAGTGAAGCATGGAGAAGATGTCGTGCTTTAGATTTAGTACTTAACCCAAAAGAGCGAACAGCTGACATTTCTTCTGAAATACGTTTGGCGATTGGCTGTAGGTGGTCTCCGTTTAGTTCAGACTGAGGACACCTGAATTAGCACAGAGGGCATCAGTCTAGGCCAGTGATGGTGAACCTTTTAGAGACCAAGTGCCCAAACTGCAACCCAAAACCCACTTATTTATCACAAAGTGCCAACACTGCAATTAAACCTGAATGCTGAGGTTTTGGTTTAGAAAAAACTCATACATTAACATCTTTTGTCTTAAAGAAAAATGCAATAAAAGAGCTTCCACTGACCACCACCGACCAGGGGGCAAAGTGCCACTGACCACCAGCACAAGGGGACAAAGTTCGACTGACCACCAGCAAAGGTTGGCAAAGTGCCACTGACCACCAGCACAAGGGGACAAAGTTTGACTGACCACCAGCACAAGGGGGCACAGTTCCATTGACCACCAGCACAGGGGGGCACAGTTCCACTGACCACCAGCACAAGTGGGCAAAGTTCCACTGACCACCAGCACAAGGGGGCAAAGTTCCACTGACCACCAGCACAAGGAGGCACAGTTCCACTGACCACCAGCACAAGGGGGCAAAGTTCTGAGCATGCGCATTGGCCCCTATGTGCGTTGTTATCCAATGCTCGGCTGCTGGGGCGACTTGGCTCGTGTGCTGGTAGAGAGGGCTCTGTGTGCCCACTGTGGCGCGCGTGCTATAGGTTCACCACCACTGGTCTAGGTGCTCTATAAGCATTTTTGTATAGAGAAAAACAGCCCTATATAAAGGTTTATTCTACCTAAAGTAATATTTTAAGACACTTTGGCCAAAAGTATAGGGACTCTCCTTCAACTAAAGTGTAGGTGTTCCATTGAAGTTAAGTCGATGTTGAAGTTGTAGTTTATCATACAAATACCCTTTAAGACAAGTGTGTTCCTCCAATTTTGTGGTAGCAGTTTGGTGAAGGCCCTTTTCATTTCCAGCATCACTGAGCTCCTATGTACAAAGCCAGCTCCATAAAGACATAGATTCACCAGTGTGGTGTAGAGGAACTTGAGTAGCTTGCACAGAGCCCTGACCTCAACCCTACTGAACGTCTTCTGAATAAATTGGTTTGCTTATTTGTAGCCAGGTCTTTCCACCATTGTTATCTGAGCTCACAGACCGGGACAAATTCCCACACACACCCTCCAAAATCTTGTGGCGTGCCTTCCCAGAGCAGTGGGGGACGTTACAGGGCCAATTTCATATTAATGTCCATGAAAATGGAATGGGATGTCTAGTTAGCTCATATAGGTATGATGGATAGGTATCCACAAATAGAGATATGTACGACGGAAAAATTTGTTTCGTTTTGGATTTGTTCGTTACGTTAATAATTTTGCTTCATCAAATTTGTTACGTTGGAATGATTAGCTTTAAAAATTAGTTTAGTATGTTTGTTATTTTCAAATTGATTGGAAATTGGATTTTGGAAGATAGCTATATTTGTTCTATTTTTATTCTTTTCTGTTTTCCTATTCTATTTTTTTTTCTTTAATTGTATTCTATTTTTTTCTAATCTTTTTTTATTTTGTATTCTATTCTGTTTTTTCTATTTTCTATTCCGTTCTAATCTGTTCTATTTCTTTCTATTCTGTTTTATTTCTTTATCTTCTTTTATATTCTCTATTCTATTCTGTTTTAATTCTGTTCTGCACAGTAAAGTATGACTTATCATCTTATTTCACTTTTATATCTTACTGTATTTATGGCAATATATTTCCCTTTCAAATTTGAATTCATTTTCAAATTCAGGTAATTAGTTTTGTTATAATACAGTGGTACACTATATTTCCAAAAGTATTGGGCCGCCTGCCTTTCCACGCACATCAATTTTAATGGCCCCCCCAGTCTTAGTCCGTAAGGTTCAATATTGAGTTGGCCCCGCCCTTTCCACGCACATGACCTTTAATGGCCCCCCAGTCTTAGTCCGTAGGGTTCAATATTGAGTTGGCCCCGCCCTTTGCAGCTATAACAGCTTCAACTCTTCTGGGAAGGCCGTCCACAAGGTTTAGGAGGGTGTCTATGGGAAGGTTGGACCATTCTTCCAGAAGCACATTTGTCAGGTCAGGCACTGATGTCAGATTAGAAGGCCGGGCTCACAGTCTCCTCTCTAATTCATCCCAAAGGTGTTCTATCGGATTGAGGTCAGGACTCTGTGCAGGCCAGTCAATTTCTTTCACCTCAAACCCCAATCTCGCTCAACAATTTCTTTATGGACCTTGCTTTGTGCACTGGTGCGGAGTCATGTTGGAACAGGAAGGGGCCATCCCCAAACTCTTCCCACAAAATTGAGAGCATGAAATTGCCCAAAATGTCTTGGTATGCTGATGCTTTAAGAGTTCCTTTCACTGGAACTAGGGGGCCAAGCCCAACCCCTGAAAAACACCCCACACCATAATCCCCCTCCACCAAACTTTACACTTGGCACAATGCAATTAGGCAAATACCGTTTTCTTGGCAACCGCCAAACCCAGACACATCCATCAAGTTGCCAGACAGAGAAGTGTGATTGTTTACTCCAGAGAACATGTCTCCACTGCTCTAGAGTCCAGTGGCGGCAAGCTTTACACCACGGCATCCGACGCTTTGCATTGTACTTGGTGATGTAAGGCTTGGATGCAGCTGCTCGGCCATGGAAACCCATTCCATGAAGCTCTCTACGCACTGTTGTTGGGCTCATCTGAAGGCCACACCAAGTTTGGAGGTCTTTAGCTATTGACTCTGCAGACAGTTGGTGACTTCTGCGCACTGTGCACTTCAGCATGTGCTGACTCCGCCCTGTCATGTGACGTGGCCTACCACTTGGTGGCTGAGTGGCTGTTGTTCCCAGTTGCTTCCACTTTGTTATAATCCCACTAACAGTTGAGCGTTGAATATTTAGTAGCCAGGAAATGTCACGGATGGACTTATTGCACAGGTGACAACCTATCACGGGACCACGCTTGGAGTCACTGAGCTCCTGAGAGCGACCCATTCTTTCACCAATGTTTGTAGAAGCAGTCTGCATGCCTAGGGGCTTGATTGTATACACCTGTGTCCATGGAGGGGATTGGAACACCTGAATCACATGATTAGGAGGGCGGGGACAATACGTTTGGCAATCTAGTGTATGTGTAAGGGAGGAACTGAAATTTTTGCAACCAGATGGTCAATGAACACTACAGATGTATCTTTGGCTGGAATTATGTTTTCATTAGCATTTATTGAGGGACACGGGGGTTTCCAATCCTCCTATAGACGGCAGCATAACCCAACAATCATTGAATTCCAGTGGACCTAAAGGTACAACAGGAAAAACATTTTACTGTAAAATTTAAAAATCTCATCAGCTTGTTTTTTGTAACAAATCACCGGTGAGGCATTTTCTGTACCCTGTTACCGCCAAGCTGAGTGTGATAAGACTCTGTATCTGTGAGAGAATATTCAGCCGGAGTACATTATGACAGTATTCATGTATACACTGCCCATAGTATTTTGCCACCTCCACCTTCTCTACAGCAAAGATCTGCAAAATGTCACATTATAATGACTTGCTCCTGTGCAATGTCTGAACAAAAGGCTGAGGATGGAAATTCAGCGTTCTTCTGTAGAGAGTCGTGTGTGGCCGCTTCTGGCGTATTTGCCGTCCTGGCAGTATTTATAACAGTGTAGAAGGCAGTGGGGTTCCCAGATAATGCGTTCCCCGCGAGGGCCATGCTGGGACAGAGGCGTGTGTGCTCCACATCACCGGAGACTTGTGAGCCGGAGTTATTGGTTGATTATTCATGAGAGGAAAAAAATGGAGCAGAGGAGGAGAAATCTGCAAGAGGCTCTCTGCCGGGGGCAACAAGGCGAGTGAATTAATCAAATATAGCCGAGAACTTGTACTGTGAACTCGATTTCACTCTTTAATCAACTGGCTGTGAGACCTAAAGCTTGTTCTAGTTATCATCATAAGGCAAAAAGGCAAAGTGAAATTTCACCTTCCTAATAGAAGAGACATTCTGCTACATGCTGGATGACCGATTGCTCCTTAGAGACCAGAACCTTCCCACCCTGAAATACTCTGCCCCTTTTCTGTGTAACTCTCCTCTCCTGAAATACTCTGCGCTGCCGGAGGGCTCCGCTCCTTCCTCTATAGCTCTCCTCTCCTGAAATACTCTGCGCTGCTGGAGGACTCCGCTCCTTCCTCTATAACTCTCCTCTCCTGAAATACTCTGCGCTGCTGGAGGACTCCGCTCCTTCCTCTATAACTCCTCTCCTGAAATACTCTGCGCTGCTGGAGGACTCCGCTCCTTCCTCTATAACTCTCCTCTCCTGAAATACTCTGCGCTGCTGGAGGACTCCGCTCCTTCCTCTATAACTCTCCTCTCCTGAAATACTCTGCGCTGCTGGAGGACTCCGCTCCTTCCTCTATAACTCTCCTCTCCTGAAATACTCTGCGCTGCTGGAGGACTCCGCTCCTTCCTCTATAACTCTCCTCTCCTGAAATACTCTGCGCTGCTGGAGGACTCCGCTCCTTCCTCTATAACTGTCCTCTCCTGAAATACTCTGCGCTGCTGGAGGACTCCGCTCCTTCCTCTATAACTCTCCTCTCCTGAAATACTCTGCACTGCTGGAGGACTCCGCTCCTTCCTCTATAACTCTCCTCTCCTGAAATACTCTGCTCTGCTGGAGGACTCCGCTCCTTCCTCTATAACTCTCCTCTCCTGAAATACTCTGCGCTGCTGGAGGACTCCGCTCCTTCCTCTATAACTCTCCTCTCCTGAAATACTCTGCACTGCTGGAGGACTCCGCTCCTTCCTCTATAACTCTCCTCTCCTGAAATACTCTGCTCTGCTGGAGGACTCCGCTCCTTCCTCTATAACTCTCCTCTCCTGAAATACTCTGCGCTGCTGGAGGACTCCGCTCCTTCCTCTATAACTCCTCTCCTGAAATACTCTGCACTGCTGGAGGGCTCCGCTCCTTCCTCTATAGCTCTCCTCTCCTGAAATACTCTGCTCTGCTGGAGGACTCCGCTCCTTCCTCTATAACTCCTCTCCTGAAATACTCTGCACTGCTGGAGGGCTCCGCTCCTTCCTCTATAGCTCTCCTCTCCTGAAATACTCTGCTCTGCTGGAGGACTCCGCTCCTTCCTCTATAACTCCTCTCCTGAAATACTCTGCTCTGCTGGAGGACTCCGCTCCTTCCTCTATAACTCTCCTCTCCTGAAATACTCTGCGCTGCTGGAGGACTCCGCTCCTTCCTCTATAACTCCTCTCCTGAAATACTCTGCGCTGCTGGAGGACTCCGCTCCTTCCTCTATAACTCCTCTCCTGAAATACTCTGCACTGCTGGAGGGCTCCGCTCCTTCCTCTATAGCTCTCCTCTCCTGAAATACTCTGCGCTGCTGGAGGACTCCGCTCCTTCCTCTATAACTCCTCTCCTGAAATACTCTGCGCTGCTGGAGGACTCCGCTCCTTCCTCTATAACTCTCCTCTCCTGAAATACTCTGCGCTGCTGGAGGACTCCGCTCCTTCCTCTATAGCTCTCCTCTCCTGAAATACTCTGCGCTGCTGGAGGACTCCGCTCCTTCCTCTATAACTCTCCTCCCCTGAAATACTCTGCTCTGCTGGAGGACTCCGCTCCTTCCTCTATAACTCCTCTCCTGAAATACTCTGCTCTGCTGGAGGACTCTGCTCCTTTCTCTTTATCTCTCCTCTCCTGAAATACTCTGCGCTGCTGGAGGACTCTGCTCCTTCCTCTATAACTCTCCTCTCCTGAAATACTCTGCACTGCAGGAGGACTCCGCTCCTTCCTCTATAACTCTCCTCTCCTGAAATACTCTGCACTGCTGGAGGACGCTGCTCCTTCTATATAACTCTTACCCTTTACTTCCTCTCCAGGTCCCTATACCAGTAACTCCATCTTTGGACCCCCTAACTATGCTGACTGATGATGCAGATGTAGCAACCTGGCAAAATGAGGGTCTTCCAGCTGACCGCATGTCTACAGAGAATGCCACTATCCTGACCAACTGCGAGCGCTGGCCTCTGATGGTGGATCCACAGCTACAAGGCATCAAGTGGATCAAGAATAAATATGGGGAAAATCTTCGAGTAATCCGCATTGGGCAGCGAGGGTAAGTGAGAGGGGGTTGGGGATGACAGCACACCATTATTCAGGCACACCCTGATCGCATGTGTAGTAAATAGAAAGGCCAGTTCAGAGTGTTCATTTTGGTCATATTTGACAACTTCTTCCCATTAGTACACTTTGTTGGGTCTCCTCAAAATTCTCTGGGTTACATTTATATGAATGGCTTCTTCCCCTAAGCAGTGTGATCAGACCTGTAGAAGATAGCTAAGAGTTTACGTTTAGGTTGTAAGCTCTTGTAGTCGGCTTCCTTCACACATAATAAAAATCTTATGGGTTGTGTTTTTTTGGTTTCCTCAAGTTGTTCAAAGCTGGTATGTTGGTATTGGTATATGTAGGTGTTTGACACACAGGTTATAACTTGCCATAATATGTATATATCTGTTCAGGTGTATCCGACTCTCAGCTCTCTTGGCTCCATGTCTGATACCATTGAAAGTTTTGTCCATAGAATTTTCTTGGCAATTTGTTTGTACAAAATAGGTCCTCAACCCAACCCAATTAGTCGGCTAGAGACTAGCATGCAGAATTTGATAACATAGGTGCATAGCCAATCTGTACACACATACTAGGACCAATTTCAGCAGGTGCCAGTTAATCTACCAGCCTGTCTTTGGAGTGTGGAAGGAAATCAGAGTACCCAGAGGAGACCCATGCAAGCACAGGGAGAACATGTAAATTCCATGCGGAGAGAATGTAGACAGGTGCAGTCTGATTTCTCCACTGCAGGTGGTGCTGAACCACTGGAAGTCAAGAGGAACATGTTTCTTCTATGGTTTCCTGGGTCACAGGGGGAACGATCTGGTTGGATACTGCCATTCCATGTGACTTTGGTGGCCATCTTGGGTCAGGCAGTGTTTATTTAAGACCCTGACTCCCATACTTGGCACACATTTCACATGTGGGTAGTGTAGGGACAGGTCAACCAGATGAGTAGAGAAAGGATAGGATCACTTCCATTCCCTACTCGTACCTACTACTCTTTCAGGCCGCAGTCTGGCCCTCAAGACAGACATTGTCGGCACATCTGAGACCTGCTCTGCTACACACTGCTGTATTATTATTATTATACAGTATTTATAAAGCGCCAATAGTTCGCTCAGCGCTGTACATGAGGGGATTGAGGGCCCTGTTCTTTCGAGCTTACAATCTAGGAGGGAGGGGATGGTGGCACAAGAGGAGATAGCTGTGGGGGATGGAGTGGTAGGAAGAGTGGAGGAGGTCGGCAAGTTAGCAGGTGGTGGGGTAGGCTTCCCTGAAGAGGTGGGTTTTCAGGGTGCGCCTAAAGGAGAGGAGAGTGGGTGACAATCTGATGGGTTGGGGCAGGGAGTTCCAGAGGATGGGTGACACCCTGGAGAAGTCCTGGAGGCGGGCATGGAAGGAGGAGACCAGGGAACCAGAGAGAAGGAGGTCTTGTGAGGTCTTGTATTATACTTGTGATTGTTCCCAGTTGGGCACCTTCCAGCTGGATTTGTTCTGAATTGTTGGATTCTACATTAATTCAAGTTCTGTTCTTTGCAATTGGAGTGTTTTCTGCCACTGCACTGCACCTCCCCACACTTCTGTTGACCGAGATTCAAATCAATGATCCCAGTTCTGGAAGACATACAGTTGCAAGAAAAAGTATGTGATCCCCTTGGGATTACGTGGAGTTTTGTATGAATTGGACATAAAATGTGCTCTGAACGTCATCTAAGTCACAACAATAGAAGAACACAGTCTGCTGAACATAATACTACACAAACATTAGATGTTGCCATGGTTTAATTGCACATAACATATAAACATTCACAGTGCAGGGAGGAAAAAGTATGTGAACCTTTGGACTTAATAACTGGTCGACCCTCCTTTGGCAGCAATAACCTCAACCAAACGTTTCCTGTAGTTGCAGATCAGACCTGCACAATGATCTGGAGTAATTTTGGACCACTCCTCTTCACAAAACTGTTTCAGTGTAGCAATATTCTTGGGATGTCTGGTGTGAATCGCTCTCTTAAGGTCATGCCACAGCATTTCAATGGGGTTGAGGTCAGGACTCTGACTGGGCCACTCCAGAAGGCGTATTCTGTGCTGTTGCAGCCATTGTTTTGTTGAATTACTTGTATGCTTTGGGTCATTGTCCTGTTGCATCACCCATCCTCTGCAGAGCTTCAGTTGGCGGACAGATGGTCGTACGTTTTGCTGCAAAATGTCTTGATAAACTCTGGAATTCATTTTCCCATCAATGACAACAATCTGTCCAGGCCCTGAGGCAGCAAAGCAGCCCCAAACCATGATGCTCCCTCCGCCATGTTTCACAGTGGGGATGAGGTTTTGATGTTGGTGTGCTGTGCCTTTTTTTCTCCACACATAGTGTTGTGTGTTCTTCCCAAACAACTCAATCTTGGTTTCATCTGTCCACAGTATATTTTGCCAGTAGTGCTGTGAAACATCCAGGTGCTCTTTTGCAACTTTTAAACGTGCTGCAATCTTCTTTTTGGACAGCAATGGCTTCCTCCGTGGTGTCCTCCCATGTACTCCATGCTTGTTTAATGTTTTCCTTATTGTAGATGTGTCAACAAAAATGTTAGCATGTGCCAGAGATTTCTGTAGGTCTTTAGCTGACACTCTGGGATTCTTCTTTATCTCATGCAGCATTCTGCGCTGTTCTCTTGCAGTCATTTTTACAGGACGGCCACGCCTAGGGAGAGTAGCAACAGTGCTAAACTTTCTCCATTTGTAGACAGTCTGTCTTACCGTGGGCACATGAACATCAAGGCTTTTGGAGATACTTTTGTAACCCTTTCCAGCTTCATGCAAGTCAACAATTCTTGATCATAGGTCTTCTGAGAGCTCTTTTCTGCGAGGCATGGTTCACATCAGACAGTGCTTCTTGAAACCAGTAAACCCAAAACAGGTGTGTGTTTTTTAAGGGCAGGACAGCTGTGAGCAACACATCCAATATCATCACACTGATTGGAGTCAAGGTTGGCTCACTCCTGGCTCCAATTAGCTCTGGGAGAAGTCATTAAGCTAGGGCCTCACATACTTTTTCCTCCCTGCACTGTGAATGTTTACATGTCATGTGCAATTAAACCATGGCAACATCTAATTTTTGTGTAGTATTATGTTCAGCAGACTGTGTTCTTCTATTGTTGTGACTTAGATGACGCTCAGAGCACATTTTATGCCCAATTCATGCAAAACTCCACGTAATCCCAAGGGGTTCACTTACTTTTTCTTGCAACTGTAAGTGCTAACCACTAGGCTACTGTGCTGCCCACCACATTAGGCCTCCATTCATTTATGCATTTTGGTTTTCTGGGACCACCTTGAATTGCAAGTTGATTGGTTATTCTCAGACTCTGAAGTTTCTTGGGTCTTATTTTCTTCCTTATTTCCTTTTTCCAGGTACCTGGATACACTGGAGAGAGCCCTGGGCGGGGGAGATGTGGTCCTTATTGAGAACTTGGAGGAGAGCGTAGATCCTGTCCTAGGACCTTTACTAGGAAGAGAAACCATCAAGAAAGGAAGGTAAAGCATTGCTAAAAATCATCATTGATTCTCATGTTACACCTTCGTAGTCTGCCCCCACCAAGAAGGTTCTGGGACACAACTAGTCTAGATTTGCAAACACATCCAGCTGTCTGAGAGATGGGTGCTGACCTGGTGACCATTCAGAAAACCCTCCGAAGAGAGGTCTTTGGTTGCACTTGAGCATTGTAGGCTGTCCGATGCCGTTCTTTCACAGACTCTTTGGGGGAGATTTACTAAAACTGGAGAGTTCAAAATCTGGTGCAGCTCTACTTAGGAACCAATCAGCTTCCAGGTTTTATTGGCAATGTTTAATTGACCAAGCTGAAGTTAGAAGCTGATTGGCAATCTTGCACAGCTGCAGCAGATTTTGACTGCTCCAGTTTTAGTAAATCTCCTCCTTTGATATCTATAGACAAATGAAATATTGCTATCTCAGGTCACTGTCTATCAGCAAATGCCATTTTATTTATTAGGAACACATAAAACGTATGCCTCTTATATAGTGGGCATGTAATCAATGGGCCTTGAAACCAGCACCACTAATGAACCTATAGTGTGTGTCTCAGCTCAAAACCGTAGACTGACCTAGTGTGGTCTAGGGGCGGACTGACCATTTGGAAACTCGGGCACTGCCCGAGGGCCCGGGGTCAGTAGGGGGCCCCATGAGATGCCCCTGGTACCTTTTTCATAGGCATTTTTAAAATTTTGGGCAAAGACACAGGGGCTCCATGATCCTCTATTGCCCGAGGGCCCCATGAGTTGTCAGTCAGCCCCTGGTGTGGTCCTCAGTATGCATGTGGAGTACCCATTGGGTACTGACTAACCAGGCCTTGTTTGTCTGAGACGCCTGTTGTTTAATAAGTTATGGTCTGCAGTTCACTTTTCAAAGGGCATATGACTGGTGGTGAAGAAATAATATGTTGCTGTCTGTTTTGACCCTCAAAATGCCCACCCAACAGGCCACAACTGGGTCCACTGCATGTGGATGCAAAGTGGTTGCGGCGCAGCCCTATTCACTTGCATGGGTTGCATTCAGTGGCTCTACTGCCTGCCTAATGTGACACCAAGTTTAATTTTTGCTGTAGCTGTAAGGCATGAGTGCTCAACCTGTGGACCTCCAGCTGTTGTGGATCTCCAAGTCCCATCATGCCTCTGGATTTGGGAGTCATGTTTGTAACTGTGCCAGCCCTGCAATGCCTCATGGGACTTGTAGTTCCACAACAGCTGGAGGGCCACAGGTTGAGCACCCGTGCCATATGACATCATCCAGAGCAGATGCATATTTTTTTAGGTTTAGATGGATGGCGGTAAAACCGCAGCTCACCCGTCAGCTTTTACTACCCTAGTTGCCCATGTGAACAAGCCCTTGGAAAGTCTATTACAATTTAAACAAAAGTGATCTCGCCTGAGATTTTCACTGACGCAGTTTCAGTACAACTATAGGCAAAACTTTTTCTTTCCATTTTTGGATAGGGTAAGGGAGGGTTATAACGCCTGACAGTTTATTTTTTGCCATCTTTGTCCCATTGGGGAGAATTCCCTTCACTTTCTGTCCCATAGCCAAAACAGGTTGTGAGAGGAAGTCCATGTAGATTAAGGCAATTTCTTGGGGCCCCCCCAGCAGAACTAGTGTCCTCATGGGAAAATTTCCCCTCTATTACATTTCTGGTGACAACCCAAAATTTGGGATTTTCTTTTACTTTCACTTTTAATGATAATGGTAAACAAGACAAATAGAGAGGCTGAATCTCCCTAACCGGGGTACAGACAACAAATCCTCTGGAGGGCAAGTGGTTAATTATTATTATTATACAGGATTTATATGGCGCCAACAGTTTGCTCAGCGCTTTACAATATAACGGGAGACAATACAGCAACAATACAGTTCAATACAAGAGGAATAGGAGGGCCCTGATCCTGGGAGCTTACAATCTAATAGGGAGGGGCTGGTGGTACAAAAGGTAATAACTGTGGGGGATGGACTGATGGGAGAAATAGAAGATTCCATTATTAGCTGAGGGCAGGATAGGCTTCCCTGAAGAGAGAGAGGTTTTTTTAGAGATCGCCTAAAAGTGGACAGAGTAGGCTTTAGTCGGATAGATTGGGGTAGAGAGTTCCAGAGGATGGAGGAGGCTCTGGAGAAGTCCTGGAGATGAGCATGGGAGGAGGAGACAAGGCAGCTAGAGAGCAGGAGGAGCGGAGAGGACGGTTTAGGTGATATTTGGAGACAAGATTGGTGAAGTAATTGGGGGCGGAGTTATAAATGGCTTTATATGTTAATGTTTTGAATTTTATTGGTTGGGCAATGGGAAGCCAGTGGAGGGATTGGCAGAGAGGGATGGAGGACACGGAATGGAGGCCAGTGGAGGGATTGACAGAGAGGGATGGAGGACACTGAATGGAGGCAGTGGAGGGATTAATAGAGAGGGGTGGAGGACACGGAATGGAGGCCAGTGGAGGGATTGGCAGAGAGGGGTGGAGGACACTGAGTGGAGGCCAGTGGAGGGATTGGCAGAGAGGGGTGGAGGACACTGAATGGAGGCAGTGGAGGGATTAATAGAGAGGGGTGGAGGACACGGAATGGAGGCCAGTGGAGGGATTGGCAGAGAGGGGTGGAGGACACTGAGTGGAGGCCAGTGGAGGGATTGGCAGAGAGAGGTGGAGGACACTGAGTGGAGGTCAGTGGAGGGATTGGCAGAGAGGGGTGGCAGATACAGAACGGTTAGTAAGGTGGATGAGTCTGGCAGCAGCATTCATGATAGACTGAAGAGGGGATAGCCTGCGATGAGGTTGGCCAATGAGGAGGGAGTTACAATAGTCAAGGCGAGAAATAACAAGGGAGGGAATAAGTTGCTTAGTGGTTTCGGTGGTTAAAAACGGGCGTATCTTGGAGATGCTGCGGAGGTGAAGTCTACAAGATTTGGGCAGCGATTTGGGGCTGTACAACTGAATAGGTACTTATAACGCCGAAGCCCTTCCAATTTACACATGGCTTTACATATATAGTATGAATTCACATCAGTCCCTGCCCTCAAGGAGCTTACAATCTAACCTCTAACTCACATTCATACATACACATACTAGGGTCAAATTAGTCAGGAGCCAATTAGCCTACCAGCATGTCTTTGGAGTGTGGGAGGAAACCAGAAGAAACCCACGCAGGCACAGGGAGAACATGCAAACACCATACAGGTGGTGCCGTCATTGGGATTTGAACTGACAACTCTAGTGGTGCCAGGCGGAAGTGCTAACCACTTAGCCACTGTGCTGCCCAGTTAACCCTTTTGACTCCCAAACGGAAGTTACCAATTCTTGGATGGCAGCATAGATTCCAGCAAAGTCCCAAAATAACTGTTGGCCTCGCCATATATCGAATAAAATTTAGGATTTCGGACAGTAAAAGCAGCTTGTGATCAGGTTATTTCTGATGTAAAGCGAAGCGTGCGTAATATATTCATACAGCGGTTGGCATTTTCTTTTTTTGCACCTGGCAGCTAATCTGCCCTCGCCGGCTCTAAGTGACGATCATTATGTTGCATCTTTCATGAAATGCCACCGGGCAACATGTCAGAATCCTGATACGTTCCTGGCTCGCCGGGCTGTGCAGCGGCGCAGTGCGGTTCGGAGCTCTCAGCTTTCGTATATTAAATTGGGGTTTTCAACACCTCGGCAGCCGGTGACGCGACGCGATGAAAGAATCCTGCGCAGCAGATTAATTGAAAGGGTAAAAAAAAAAAACCGGCCACACAAGTCATTTAGTGTTTCTCATTAAGGGGAAAAGCTGTTAACGCAGTGACACCCGTCCAGCAGCACGTCAACAGGATTTCCTGCATGTGACGATGAGTGTAATTGACCTCCACGAATAATAATTATGAGGAGAATGAGGAATGACCCTCGATGATTCATGTGCGCGGTGTTCCCGTCTCCACTAATCCTCGCTGTCAATTTACCAGCGCGGCTGGAGTAAAGGGAAACTCCGCCTAAATAGTCAAGTATCCCGTAGAGACATATATAAAGGATAGGCATCATGACCATTCCATTCCATTTGGTAAAATTTTATTGTTCCATCACCCGGATGCGGAGAATTGCCTAAGGTGGACCTTCACAAAAAAAAATGCTAGTACTACCCGTCCCCTTCCTCCCCTTGTCCCCCCTCTTTTGGGGGGCGAGTACTTTTTTGTGACAGGTACCCACTTATGCAGTTCATTCAGACTTGCCACCCACCTCCAGAGCTCACAACCTCCTGGGACACCTCAGATACCAGGAGCAGGGGCGTGTTTATCATAAGGCAAATAAGGCTTTTGCCTAGGGCGGCATTTTTCAAGGAGGCAGCGGCATCTTTCAGGGGGGCAGAGCTGCCCCCTGAAGGAAGGGATGGAAGAAGGGGCACACGCAGCATGGGGAGCAGGTGGGATCTAAGAGAAGCTGAGGGCTGCTTGATGGTGTTTGCAGAGCCTGGCTCTTGTTCCCGGGGATGTCCGGAGCTGTGAAGGTGAGTGTCTTTTCTCCCGCAGGGTCGGGGAGGGGGGTGGCAGTGTATGGAGGGCGGTGGTAGTGGAAGGCTCTCTCGGGTGGGATGTTGTTGGTCAGTGTCAGGCTCTCTTCGTGGGGGATGGGGGTGTTGGTCAGTGTCAGGGTCTCTCTGTGGGGGGGGGGGGCAATTTTTGTGTTGCCTAGGGCAGCACGAAACCTAAATACACCACTAACCAGGAGACTGTAGGACTAGCTATGCTATGCCAGTGAGAAGCCAGCTGTGAAACCAAGATATCCAAGATGGCGGCTCCAAGAAAGACAGTGATGGACTCCATGGGCTTGTAAGCGTCTATTTCCAGTATTTGTAGCTGATGACTTGAAAAAACCAAGTAAAGCTCCTCTTTACCAGCTTACCCACCGCCTCATAGCAGATGTAATGCTACAGGGCAACGTCTCTGAGCAAAATCACATAAATATACGTGATTTAGCATTTCCGCCACCCTACCCGCGCTGCTATTGGCTTCTGAAGATGTCTGAAAATTGCTGGCCGGAACCCGGTGATTGGCAGCAAAGCTTAGGAGGGAGAACATATGTGTGAACAACACAGATCTCTCTCCTGTGTGCATGGATGTGCTGCTTTCTATCTCTCTGCACAGCAAAGAGATAGAAAGCAGCAATTCTGCTTAGTAAAACATAACACAGCACACAATAAAATCACTTCCTAACACACAGTTAACCCTTTGATCACTCCAGATGTTAACCTCTTCCTGCCCAGTGCCATTAGTACAGTGTCGGTGCTTTTTATTAGCACTGATCACTGTATTAGTGTCGCTGGAGATGTCAGTGGCAGTTAGTCAGTTCCCACCCAGTGACAGATTGCTCGCCGCAGTCCCGCTAATAGTTGCTGATCGCCACCATTACTAGTATAAAAAACACTAAAAATTCCAGTATATAGACCGCCATTTGTAGACGCTATAACTTTCCAGTAAACCAATTAATTTACACTTATTGAGATTTTTTTTAGCAAAGACATGTAGCAGAAACATTTTTTTATGACGAAATTCTAGTTTTTTAAATTTTTTTATTGGATATGCAAAAAGTAAAAAATATTGCTGTTTTTTTTTCAAAATTGTTGGTATTTTTTGTTTATAGCGCAAAAAAAAAAAACGCAATGGTGGTAAAATACCACCAAAAGAGCTCTATTTGTGGGAAAAAATTACATACATTTCATTGATGTACAGCGTTGCTTGACCGCGCAATTGTCAGTTAAAGTATTGCAGCGCTGTATCGCAGAAAATGGCCTGGTCAGGAAGGGGGGTAAATCTTCTGGAGGGCAAACCCAGGTATTACTTTGTACTAGTAGCAGTGACCTCATCACTAAGTTATACATAGCTTGTGCAGTGTAGATCTGTGAGAGGGGCCCAGCAGGCCACACCCACTACAGGCTGCCTGCAGAAAACCACAGTAGGGGGCACAGACGAGGCCTTTTACCCTGCACAAGGAGAGAGAGCAGGAGTGAGCGGTCTTTACTACAGGTAGTTTCACACTGGATTCCTGCACAGATCTGGAAGAAATACACAAAGTTCACCAAGATTCAAGGAAGAATACACATGATGAATTGATTTAGGCGGTATTTGCTTATAACGAGTGTTTAGCTTTAAATGTAGAGATGGATCTAAAAAGATGATGTGGCACTTCAGGGCCTCAAAAAATGTGATAGGTAGTCTAGAAATTTGATGCAGAATTTATGCCGCTGGAAAGCCTGAAGGTGCTCTTTGGATTTTGGGCCCCTCTATGCATATAAGCAGGAAAACAAAGTCTTACACATGTAGTATCCCCATACTGGGGAGGTGTAGAAGAATGTGTTTTGGGGTGAAATTGTAAGTATGCCCATGTGTGCGTGCCCATGCAAACTTCTGAAGGTAAGGTAGCCTGCAGCCTCCACTGGTTAGGTGCGGGTATTCAGAATACACTCTGTGTTCTCCCATAAAAAAACTGAATCCAGCCTGGTTTTTCATAAAACCATGTCACCGGCAGCAAAGGAATGCCATACTAATCACAGCGGCCACCGAGGTACATAAGCAAGCAATCAGTCTTTAGCTTTCACTAGTCTGAAGCTGTCAAATCAGTTAGAGATGATTGCTGATTGGTCATTTGAGGCTGCATTTTGAACATTTCTCTTGGCTGATTTACTGTGTTTAATGTTGTGGAAGGTTTGCTGGTGCTGTACAAGTATGTGTATGTTTAAAGAGGAGCACCCAAGAGTCCTACAATGCAGTAGTTCCAGTAATAAGGTTCCAGTGTTAGAAAAAAAAAATACATCCAGCTCATTTTGGGGGATTGGGGTACCTCCTTCCTCAGGGCACTGGGTGATGGCATACTGTATGCTGTGGGCCTTGTGATAACTGGAGAATGCGGCCAGGGGCGGAATGACCATTTGGAAACTTGGGCACTGCCCGAGGGCCTGGGGTCAGTAGGGGGCCCCATGGGATGCCCCTGGTACCTTTTTCATAGGCTTTTTTGAGTTTGGGCAAGGACACAGGGGCCCCATGATCCCCTATTGCCCAGGGGCCCTATGAGTTGTCAGTCCGCCCCTGATTGCGGCTTGGCCATTTCAGTGTTCCAGTTCATACACAACCCAGACACCATTTCTAGTTATCTTAAGGCTACTTTCTGTAAATGAAAAATGCAATAAAAAATGCATATGCGGTTTTGCCACATTTTTCCCACCTCGCGTTGACATTTAACTCAATGCTTCTTGCGTTTTGCCACGTTTGCATTGTGTTTTCCCCATATCACTTCCCACTATTCTAATGCCGTTTTCTTGCGATTTCCAGTGCAACTAGTGATGCAGCTTCAGTATGACTTTAGAAGTTCTCAAGCCCAGGTTCACAGAATTGCATGAAAAAGGAAATCACATTATATTCCAGCTTCAGTGCAATTTCAGCCCCATAGACTTCTATGTTATCTCACAGAAGTCGCATCAGCATAGATGAGAAGCATTCCTATGTGACTTTGAGTGATTAGTGTTTTTTTTTTTCCTTTAACCCTGACCTGTATCCCTCAAAGTCGTATAGGAATGCTTCTCATCTATGCTGATGCGACTTCTGTGAGTTAAAATAGCAGTCTATGGGGCTGAAATTGCACTGAAGTTCACTAGGAAGCTATTCCAAAATCGCACTCTGCTGCGTTGATTAGAAGGGCACCATTGAATGAAATTATTATTATTATTATACAGGATTTATATAGCTCCAACAGTTTGCGCAGAGCTTTACAAAATGAAGGTAGACATTACAGTTACAATAGAATTTGGTACAAGAGGAAACAGAACGCCCTGATCCTGTGAGCTTACAATCTAGGAGATGAGATTTCCCTTGTCATGCGATTCTATGAACCTGTGCGTGACAACTTCTCACAGGTGAGTTGAGTTTTCGATGTATTTCTCATGCTTTTTTAATATCCTAGATTGTAAGCTCCCAGGATCAGGGCTCTCCTAACCCTCTTGTATTGAACTGTATTGTTGCTGTATTGTCTCCCGTTATATTGTAAAGCGCTGAGCAAACTGTTGGCGCCATAAATCCTGTATAATAATAATATGATCTCCATTTATTTCAATGAGGGATGAGTTTTTGGTGTGGTTTTTATACCGGACCAAACATGCACCAAAAATGCATGATTGTTGGACTTGCAGAATCCCCGAGGCTAATACTTACCTACTCCATAAAACCACCACCACCCTTCAAAACCTTCCCCACCCAAATAAACACGCAACTCTCTTTCTGGTGTAAAACCGGCCATAGCAGCCATTTATTTACCATAACTCAAACATAAAATTTCTTACAGTAACTTAATTGATACCTGACAGTAAGATCACAAACCGGGTCCAAGGTCTTCGAAGGCAACATTACTCCCATCACAAACTCGGCTGTATCTGACACCCAATGAAAGGCCCCCAGCCGCTACTACACCGCCTCGGGGACAATACTACCGTTACTTAGCCCAGATACAGCCAATGAACTACCACATTACCAACATGACCTTTTATTGGGAAGGGACACCCATACCTACGATGGGCCCAACCCATAATTCACCATCTTGTCACTCCAACACCGCCTTCAAAGACCCATCGACCCCTGCCGGCTGCCATGACAGAACGAACAAACACTTCGGGACACAACAGCTGTCCTGAACACTGAACAAACACAATGAACCCACATAAAACAAACACCACGAACAACTAACCAAACAGCAGAACCAACACCAGGACAAACACAAGGACAAAACTATAACCAACACAACAAACAGAATACAAAAAACCAACTCCAGAGCGGGAGGGCGGGAGAAACCACCTCCGTGATGGCACAAGCTCCGACTGACTCCGACAAGACCCAACCCCCCTTTTCAAATCCTGCAAGACCACCCCACAATGATGCGTACTCCAATCAAGTAAGTAACCACCCCCACCCCCTTTTCTCTTGCTTAGACTCCCACCCAAATTACACTCTCCGCCTCGTCTGCACGCCCCAGTCATGCTGGCCCTCCCTTATAGCTTCGCTCAGTCCAGGCCTTGACTGAAAGCAGGATTTTTTTTTAACCACAACTGAAGTGCAAGGGACCATTGTGAAGAACTACATTGGATTTAAAGGGATGCAGTTTTTGTCTGCTTTTTTTTTTTAACTGAACAAAAACAGATGGCTCACAGTCAGGGGCCTATTCACAGCAAGGCATACATGGCATTTGCCTTGGGCGGCATTTTTCAGGAGGGTGGCTCCACCCTCCTATTTTTGTGTTGCCTATGGCAGCAAAAACCTAAATACACCACTGCTCACAGCATTTACCACCACCCAGAGCCTTAAAGAAGGAATTATCTCAGTCCCCAGCTGCATTTTTATGTTAATACCAAGAACGTCTATAACTAAACTACTAACTTGAATAACTCATTATACAAATACACCCAACATTCACCAATGTCCCTTCATTGAAGAACCAGCACCATGGCTAGTCTAATCCAGGAGTTGAGCAGCCAAGGTCCTACACACAAGCTCAACACACCACTATGAATGAACCTCTAATTTTTATTTCTGTGGTATATACTGGTTCTCCTGCACTACAACACATACTAACAGTATAAAGATACTTCTATGGTATAGAAGTATGGGGAGATATTTTCCTACCCTCACCTGATTTACTGTCCTGTAATCCCATGACCAACAAATTGCCTCCCATAGCCTAGATTGATATCAGTGCTTCTTTCCTCAGTCTTCGTGTCTGTAGGCGCATACAGTAACATAGTTTTTAGGTTGGTAGGTTCCTGGAGGTGGTTCGTAGGTCAGTACTGAACAATGTAGAGATTGTGGTTGTCCCCTCTGGTAGTCCTGAGAGGAACCTTTCCTTCTTGGTTTGTTTCAGGTACATCAAGATTGGGGATAAGGAGTGCGAGTACAGTCCCAACTTCCGCCTCATCCTCCACACCAAGCTGGCCAATCCCCATTACCAACCAGAGATGCAGGCACAGTGCACGCTCATCAACTTCACTGTCACCCGTGATGGCCTGGAGGACCAGCTTCTGGCAGCTGTGGTCAGCATGGAACGACCTGACCTGGAAGAGCTTAAGGTAACCAACTCCATGCCATCAGATAGCAGATAATTTAAAGTGGCACACAACTCTGGTTGAAAAAAAAATCTACTCAAGTATATATTCTTCACTCAAAAAAAATAATCCCTTCTATTGTTCTTGGCCTCCTCCAAATTCCTTTTTTATGCTGCTGTGATCTGACTTCCTGTAGGAGGGTGGCTACGTTTATTCTCCATGGTCCCACTGTATATAGGAACAGAGCCACCCTCACTTGCTTGCTCTCGAGATGGACTATTTGTAGAGTGCATAGAGCCGTGCGCACAACTTCAACTAAAATACACAACAAACGGAAACAAAAGGAGGCACAAAAACACAGTAAGAAACAATTCCATGAAAATAGATCAGGACCATTAAGTGTGTTGATTATTTTTGGAGAATATTATTTAACGTCACTTTATTCAGGAGGAAGTCAGTCCAGTCTCAGGATATGTAACTTGCAATGGCAGTAATAGAAAAAGTTCAGAAAACACAGCCACGGGGTATCTTTTCATGTTCAATGGCTACCCATCTCCTCTATTCCACATTGATGATTAGCAGTCTCTCAGACTCTTCTTTTAATTATTATTATTATACAGTATTTTTATAGCGCTAAAGGGTATGCTCAGCTCTGTACAGTAGCAAGGGGGACAGAACATGAGACAATACAGTAACAATACAATACATGAGGGGTTCGAGGGCCCTGCTCTTTTGAGCTTACAATCTAGGAGGGAGGGGAAGGTGATATAGGAGGAGATGGCTGTGGGGGATGGAGTGGTGGGAGGAGTGGAGGAGGTTAGTTGTTAGGTGAGGTCGGGTGTTAGGTGAGGTTGGGGTAGGCTTTCCTGAAGAGGAGGGTTTTCAGGGTGCGCCTGAAGGTGAGGAGGGTAGGTGACAGTCTGATGGATTGGGGTAGGGCGTTCCAGAGGATGGGGGAAGTCCTGGAGAAGTCCTGCAATCGGGTGTGGGAGGAGGAGACCAGGGAGCTAGAGAGGAGGTCCTGTGAGGAGCGGAGGGCACGGGTAGGGTAGTATTTGGGTTTTAGGTCAGTTATGTAGTTTGGGGCGGCATTGTGAATGGCTTTGTAGGTCAGAGTTAGCAGTTTGAATTTGATGCGTTGGGCAATCGAGAGCCAATGAAGGGATTGGCAGAGGGGGGAGGCAGATGTGGAGCTGTTGGTGAGGTGGATGAGTCTAGCCGCTGAGTTCAGGATGGTCTGGAGTGGGGATAGCGTTCGTTTGGGTAGGCCGGTGAGAAGGGAGTTGCAATAGTCCAGGCGTGAGATGATGAGGGAGGGTACGAGTTGTTTGATGGTGTCTGGGGTGAGGAATGTGCGTGTCTTGGAGATGTTGCGGAGGTGGAGCCGGCAAGATCTAGATAGCAGTTGGATGTGGGGTACGAAGGAGAGGTGGGAGTTTTAATCTATATTTGTTTTTCAAACTTTTGTTTAATGCCATAGTTTTAAATATCACCTCTGTCCTAAGTTACATGTAAACCAACTGAGTATGTGCAATGCAGGCACTGTGTTCCTTGGTTCTAGTACTTCCCCCTCGGAGCCTATGGAAGCTCCCGCCCACAGATGTTCAGCACTACCACACTCACCAAAAGTATAGAAATACTTCTATAGTTTTGAAGTATGGCATTGAAACAAATAAAGGTGTCAAAGACAGGGAGATATTTTCCTTCCCTTACCTGACTTCCCATCCAGTAACTCAGCCAATCGCCTTCTACAGCCTGACAAGGTGGCTGGTTCTAGTACCGCCCCCTCGGAGCCTTCTCAATCACCATCCATATACTGTAGATTAGAGCAGCCATTCTCAACTTTTTTTTACCCCCGAGGAACCCTTGAAATAACTAATAAATAATAAAGTCTTGGGGAATTCATGGAGGATCAATAGGAAAAATGTCTATTACATCTGTTGGAAGTGGGAAGTACCTTAGTGCTCGAAATGCAGCCTTAAAAATGAGCTAAAAGGATCATTGATGTCATGCCCCGGTATTGGTATTGGCCCTGGAACTATGCAGGCACCATCAAATGAGAGGTCGTTCAGCCACAGCTCAAAGAGCCCCTAGCAATCTTTGAAGGATCTCTAGGGTTCCACGGAACCCTGGTTAAGAATGGCTGGATTCGAGGTTTTCTAAATGTGGCCAGAAGGGCTTAGATCAGCCTTTGTCATCCGTTTCAAAACAGAGTAACGCATTAAATAACTTTCTGGTCTCAGTGAACTCCTGCTAAAAATGACTAAATCTATAAATTATGATACATTGGTGTGATGGTCAGTGGGAAGAATGCTCCTTACACGTGATTATTGGGAAGAGTTATCAAATTGACAGGTACAAGGGTATCTGTCAGTTTCGGGTACCCGCTCCCCCCTCTTCCACTCCCCAAAGGTCGCAGTCTCTGGTCATCTCCTGTAGTATGTCCGCAGTCTCTGGTCATCTCCTGTAGTATGTCCGCAGTCTCTGGTCATCTCCCGTACTATGTCCGCAGTCTCTGGTCATCTCCTGTACTGTGTCCGCAGTCTTTGGTCATCTCCCGTACTATGTCCACAGTCTCTGGTCATCTCCTGTAGTATGTCAGCAGTCTCTGGTCATCTCCCGTACTATATCCGCAGTCTCTGGTCATCTCCTGTACTGTGTCCGCAGTCTTTGGTCATCTCCCGTACTATGTCTGCAGTCTCTGGTCATCTCCTGTACTGTGTCTGCAGTCTCTGGCCATCTCCTGTACTGTGTCTGCAGTCTCTGGTCATCTCCTGTACTGTGTCCGCAGTCTCTGGTCATCTCCAGTACTATGTCTGCAGTCTCTGGTCATCCCCTGTACTATGTCTGCAGTCTTTGGTCATCTTCTGTACTATGTCTGCAGTCTCTGGTCATCTCTTTTACTATGTCTGCAGTCTCTGGTCATCTCCTGTACTATGTCTGCAGTCTCTGGTAATTTCCTGTACTGTGTCCGCAGTCTCTGGTCATCTCATGTACTATGTCCCAAGTCTCTGATCATCTCCTGTACTATGTCCGCAGTCTTTGGCCATCTCCTGTAGTATACCCGCTGTCTCTGGTCATGTCCTGTACTATGTCCGAGTCTCTGGTCATCTCCTGTACTGTGTCCGCAGTCTCTGGTCATCTCCTGTACTATGTCCGCAGTCTCTCGTCATCTCCTGTACCGTATCCGCAGGCTTTGGTCATCTCTTGTACTATGTCCGCAGTCTCTGGTCATCTCCCGTACTATGTCCGCAGTCTCTGGTCATCCCCTGTACTGTCTGCAGTCTCTGGTCATCTCCCGTACTATGTCCGCAGTCTCTGGTCATCTCCCGTACTATATCCGCAGTCTCTGGTCATCTCCCGTACTATATCCACAGTCACTGGTCATCTCCTGTACTATGTCCGCAGTCTCTGGTCATCTCCTGTACTGTGTCCGCAGTCTCTGGTCATCTCCTGTACTATGTCCGCAGTCTCTCGTCATCTCCTGTACCGTATCCGCAGTCTTTGGTCATCTCTTGTACTATGTCCGCAGTCTCTGGTCATCTCCCGTACTATGTCCGCAGTCTCTGGTCATCTCCCGTACTATGTCCGCAGTCTCTGGTCATCCCCTGTACTGTCTGCAGTCTCTGTTCATCTCCCGTACTATGTCCGCAGTCTCTGGTCATCTCCCGTACTATATCCGCAGTCTCTGGTCATCTCCTGTACTGTGTCCGCAGTCTCTGGTCATCCCCTGTACTGTCTGCAGTCTCTGGTCATCTCCCGTACTATGTCCGCAGTCTCTGGTCATCTCCCGTACTATATCCGCAGTCTCTGGTCATCTCATGTACCGTGTCCGCAGTCTCTGGTCATCTCCTGTACTGTGTCCGCAGTCTCTGGTCATCTCCCATACTATGTCCGCAGTCTCTGGTCATCTCCTGTACTATGTCCGCAGTCTCTGGTCATCTCCTGTACTGTGTCCGCAGTCTCTGGTCATCTCCTGTACTGTGTCCGCAGTCTCTGGTCATCTCCCGTACTATATCCACAGTCACTGGTCATCTCCTGTACTATGTCCGCAGTCTCTGGTCATCTCCTGTACTGTGTCCGCAGTCTCTGGTCATCTCCTGTACTGTGTCTGCAGTCCATTGGTTCAGAATATTTTTTTTCTTGTTTTCCTCCTCTAAACCTAGGTGCGTCTTATGGAGCGAAAAATGCGGTACTTATTTCCAACAAAAAGGACTATAATGAAACGGTCTGATCTAATTAATGCAAAAGTTTTCCCATTTTATTTTTGGGCGAGCAAGATGAAAACTTTTTCAGCAGACAGTCGGACGGGGCTAATTTCTCTTTGTGCGCTCCTCTTATCTGCGGTAATCAGGTGGCGGGCGGGGAGCTCAGGAGAGATAATGAATTATTCCTGTCACTGCTTTTTTTTCTATTTTTTTCATTTCAATACAAACACTTCCAGAAGGACAAGCCTGCAATCAGCCTCCGAAGATGTTCCGATTAAGGCTCACGTACCAAACAGACTTGATTTAATGGGGAGAGATTCCGTCCGCTCGGCTCTCCTGATTTTATCACGCTCTCTTTTCTTCTTCCTCTTCGTTTTGTCTCCTGCTAAAAGCTGATGAAAAGTTTCTTTTTCAGGAATCAGAATGCGGAGACGTTTGGCTGTAATTATACAAAGTGTTATAAATCACTCCATCGGCTTGTCAGTCTGCCGTCTACCTGATATGACATCTGACAGATCGCACCATGCATATTAAAGACGGGCCCTGGCCAACGAGAACAGAAAGAGCTCCTTCAGATGGCTGCCAGCTTTACAATCTCTGGGTAGATGCAGCCACAACTCAATTCATTTACCCCAAGGAACATGAGGGCTTTTGTCCTGCTCTGTCCATGACCTCTCCTTGATGGATCTGGTCAGTGCAGAATGAAAAGATTTTCCTAATTTGTCTTAAATGAGGTCTTGAGTCATATAAATAGATTTATACATCAGACAGACATTGGATGGACATTTTACTTACCACTACCATTTACTATGACCTCAAAGTACAATAGGCATCAGCGTTAGAAGTGCACTCTGTAAGCAGCACTCAGTAACAGACCTGGTCAGGCATCAGCATTAGACCAAGTGCACGCTATAGTCAGCACTCAGTAACAGACTTGGTCAAGCGTCAGCGTTAGACCAAGTGCATGCTACAATCAGTACTCAGCAACAGACCTGGTCAGGCATCATTGTTAGACCAAGTGCATGCTATAATCAGCACTTAGTAACAGACCTGGTCCGGCGTCAGCATTAGACCAAGTGCATTCTATAATCATCACTCAGTAACAGACATGGTCAGGCATCAGCGTTAGACCAAGTGCACGCTATAGTCAGCACTCAGTAACAGACCTGGTCAGGCATCAGCGTTAGACCAAGTGCATGCTACAATCATCACTCAGTAACAGACATGGTCAGGCATCAGCGTTAGACCAAGTGCATGCTACAATCATCACTCAGTAACAGACCTGGTCAGGCATTAGCGTTAGACCAAGTGCACGCTATAATTAGCACTCAGTAACAGACATGGTCAGGCATCAGCATTAGACCAAGTGTACGCTATAATCATCACTCAGTAACAGACCTGGTCAGGCGTCAGTGTTAGACCAAGTGCACGCTACAATCAGCACTCAGTAACAGACTTGGTCAGGCATCAGCGTTAGACCAAGTACACTCTATAAGCAGCACTCAGTAACAGACCTGGTCAGGCGTCAGTGTTAGACCAAGTACACTCTATAATCAGCACTCAGTTACAAACCTGTTCAGGTGTCGGCGTTAGACCAAGTACACTCTATAAGCAGTATTCAGTAACAGACCTGGTTGGGCGTCAGCATTAGATTAAGTGCACTCTATAATCAACACTCAGTAACAGACCCGGTCAGGCGTCAGCGTTAGACTATGTGCACTGTATAATCAGCACTCAGTAACAGACCTGGTCGGGCGTCAGCATTAGATTAAGTGCACTCTATAATCAGCACTCGGTAACAGACCTGGTCAGGCGTCAGTGTTAGACTAACTGCACGCTATAATCATCACTCAGTAACAGACCTGTGCAGGCATGCCTTCTTCTCTGCTATATAAGTTTATGTGAGGACGTGCTGAGGGGTGTGGCTGTTACTCATCTCTCCCTCAGACAGATGCTGGATGGCCATTTCATTAACAACCTTCATTTAGTTGTCTTGTCTTCATATTCTTACTACAGCAGTTGTGTGTGGTGTCAAAATATGCAATCCAATAGGCACCAGAGTCAGACCTAGTGCCCTCTGTGATCAGCACTCAGTAACAGTCCTGGTCAGACATTCTGTCTTCTCCGCAATGCAAGTTTATGCGAGGACACGTGTGCCGAGGGGGTGTTGTTGTTACTCAGCTCTGCCAGCACAGAGCATGGCTTCTTGCCCTAAAGTTTAGTTGAAGTCACATAAATAGATATATGTCAGCCAGATATTGGATGAACCTCCATTGAATAGCTTGGCAGTTGTGCCAGGTATAAGACTATAAGGTCCAATAGGAACTACAGTTGGACCTAATGTGCTCCATAATCCGTGCACAACAACAGACTTAGACACACCCCCTTCTCTGCAATACAAATCTGTGTGAGGACACAGAGGGGTGTGGCCATTACTCAGCTCTGCCAGCACAGAGCATTGCCTCCTACTCCTAGAAATGAATGCGCAATTCAGTGTACATTCCGGGCTCATTCCTAGTGTCCGTAAGGTGCTGAGAATGGAACAGGGTGATGGAACAATGTAACTTCAGCTTGCACAGGATAAAATCAATGAAAAGCCTCATTGCCCCAAACTCCGAACCTCTCCTTGGCTGTGGGCGAGTGCCAACCACACAAGCAAATCCCCCCATGTCCATACAGCCTCCACACCAATATAAAAAAGGTAGCGTGCCACTTATTTATTAACAAGCTTTATTCCACCAAACAAAGCATGTTGCAGTTGACGTGTTCCACCCAGACGTACTTAAGAATAGAGATTTTTTTTTTTTTCATGGAGTAAAACTTTTTGAAAGGAAGTTATTGGGGTGCAACCATTTTGCTTTTTACCACGTACATGGAACTTGCTCAGGAGTTACATCAGTGACTGCCCAATGGCGGACCCAGAAGAGTCCGTGATCCCAGGAGGTGCATAGAATTTATATGGCTGGAGGAGGGGATCCTAAGGGTAAGTATGTCATAATCCCACATGGAAGAAAAATATATTTGAAATATATTCTAAAAATATTCTTCCCAAATATATTGACATATATTTGAAATGCTACAGTTTTGGCCATATTCATTATATGTCAAAATATATTTAAACAAATATATATACTGCATGTTGAAATGTGTTTTTATTACAAAACATATGAAAAATATTTTTAAAAATACACTTCAAATATACTGTAAGTCTTTAAAAATACAAATCTATACTTTTGGAATGCATTTACAAATATTTGTAAATATATACCGGTATGTTAAAATTACTTTTTTTTTAAATATATTCTTCAGATTTTTTTTAACATATAAAAAAGTCATTTTAACATATATTTTCATATACAGTTGTGACCAAAATTATTCAACCCCCAATGCTGTAAAGGGGTTTAGGGACTATAGTGTACATTTGGAATTGTATTCAGAATCAAATCCTACAAGGACGTTGTAACTACCCAAATGCAACTAAAATGACATCAATTGTTTATGTAATACAGTAGTAAATGGTTCTTATGTGGTTTCTTCATTGCCACAATTATTCAACCCCTTAAAGACTACCACTCTGAAGAACAGAGGTTCATACAGGTGCTTTCCATCAGGTATTGAAAACACCTGTGGATGTCACCGAGCAGCAATCAAGCATAATAAGCACCAATTAGGCAGCTTTAAAATGACTGTGATACTCAGCTCCTTCTAGACATTTACTGGTGTGGTTACAAACATGGTGAAGGCAAGAGAATGGTCCAGGAAGACAAGAGAAGAGGTGATTTCTCTTCACAGGAAGGGCAATGGCTATAAGAAGATTGCAAAGATGTTAAACATACCAAGAGACACCTTAGGAAGCATCATTCGCAAATTCAAGGCAAAGGGCACTGTTGAAACGCTACCTGGTCGTGGCAGAAAGAAGATGCTGACTTCGACTGCTGTGCGCTACCTGAAGCGTAGAGTGGAGAGAAGTCCCCGTGTGACTGCTGAGGAACTGAGAAAAGATTTGTCAGATGTGGGTACAGAAGTTTCAGCCCAGACAATAAGACGCACACTGCGTAATGAAGGCCTCCGTGCCAGAACTCCCAGGCGTACCCCCTTGCTGTCTCCAAAGAATAAGAAGAGTCGACTGCAGTATGCCAAAAGCCATGTGGACAAACCACAAAAGTTGTGGGATAGTGTTCTGTGGACTGATGAAACAAAATTAGAACTGTTTGGGCCCATGGATCAACGCTATGTTTGGAGGAGGAAGAACAAGGCCTATGATGAAAAGAACACCTTGCCTACTGTGAAGCATGGTGGAGGGTCAATCATGCTTTGGGGCTGTTTTGCTTCTGCAGGTACAGGGAAGCTTCAGCGTGTGCAAGGTACCATGAATTCTCTTCAGTACCAGGAGATATTGGATGGAAACGTGATGCAGTCCGTCACACACCTGAGGCTTGGGAGACGTTGGACCTTTCAACAGGACAATGATCCCAAGCATACCTCCAAGTCCACTAGAGCATGGTTGCAGAGGAAAGGCTGGAACATTTTGGAGTGGCCATCGCAGTCACCAGACTTAAATCCGATTGAGAACCTCTGGTGGGACTTAAAGAAAGCAGTTGCAGTGCGCAAGCCTAAGAATGTGACTGAACTGGAGGCCTTTGCCCATGAAGAATGGGCGAAGATACCCGTAGATCGCTGCAAGACACTTGTGTCAAGCTATGCTTCACGTTTAAAAGCTGTTATAACTGTAAAAGGATGCTGTACTAAGTACTAAGATTGAATGTCACTTGGGGGTTGAATAAAACTGATAATGCTGTGAGCACAGAAAAGACATTTGTGGTTATTTCATTATAACTGTTATGTTATATTTGTCTGACCTACAAGTGCCTCTTTAATGTAAATGTAAGCAAGATGACTGAATGATCAAAAGCAATGTCAAACTGGCCAAAACACTCAATTTCAGTGGGGGTTGAATAATTTTGGTCACAACTGTATATCTGTAGATGCATTCCAAAAATGAAGATTTGTATTTTTAAAGACTTACAGTATATTTGAAGTGTATTTTTAAAAATATTTTTCATATGCTTTGTAATAAAAACGCATTTCAACATGCAGTGTATATATATATATATATATATATATGTATATATATATGTTGATATATATTGAATATATATACATACACACATTATTATATATATATTTCAGATATATGGCAATAAATTTGGGAAGAATATTTTAAAAATATATTTCAAATATATTTTTCTTCCATATGGGATGGCAAAAGCCTGCCACCCAGCAAGCAGAAAAGTTACGATTTGTAAAAAGCCTTGGTGGACTCTAAGGGGAAGGGTGTTGAACTGCATGCCTGAGATTTCAAGAATCATTCAGATTACCATATTGGCAAATTAGATGTAAAATGACCTTTATTAGTATTTATTATTGAACGATCCTTCTTTGTATTCAGTCCAACCTGACCAAGGAGCAGAACGGCTTCAAGATCACCTTGAAGACCCTCGAAGACAACCTTCTGTCTCGCCTATCTTCTGCCTCTGGGAACTTTCTGGGGGATATCGAGCTGGTGGAAAACCTGGAGATCACCAAGAAGACAGCAGCAGAAATTGAAGAGAAGGTAAGGCTTTAGACTAGCCTCAGCTTGGGCAAGGTGGATTCTAATTGGTTAGTATGGCTTAGCCTACTACTATACTTTTCTATATTGGTAAGGATAATGGTGAGACCTGACCCAACCGCCTCATGTCTGAAGGTATCTAGATGTTGCCGTCCCCATTTACAGCTTTTATCCCTTCTAGGTCCAAGAAGCCAAAGTGACAGAAGCCAAGCTGAACGAGGCGCGAGAACACTACCGCCCAGCCGCTGCCCGCGCCTCTCTCCTCTACTTCATTATGAATGACCTCAATAAAATCCATCCCATGTACCAGTTTTCTCTGAAGGTCGGTGACTAATGTCTCCAATATAGTCTTGAACACATCCCTGTTATGTCTTGTTTCATTTCTGCCAATCTTATGCCTCTATCGGTTTCATATTTCATGTACAGGAATTATATCTGAGACTTTCATATTGCTTTGCAGCAACTGGGCTCAGCTTTTAATAACGGCAACTAAACCTTAAAGCAAGTAGGGTTATTACAGGTATTTGTGTATCTCCCTGTAGATCATCGCCTGCTCTGCCACAGAAGTACAACAGAAAAGAAAATATAGAAAAACACCTTCAATGCATGCCTTCCAAACTATTGCTTGGGTCATTCGGTGTAATGTCCCAATCTTTATTGGGAGCTAAAAGCTGAAAGCAGGCTTGCAACGGCAATGGTTTTCGACAGGCATGAGATGGAGGTTCTTAGGTGGGTTGCAGGAGGGAGATAGCTCCGGATGAGCATCCTTTCAGTTGTATAACTGCTTTACTATGAAGAATGAAACTCCATTTTTCTCTGAAGGTGAATGAATAATATAACAGAGGGTAGAAAAGTGTAGAAATGTTTTGTATTCTTTAAATATATATTGGCTGAAAGGCGGTTTAGCTTTCGTGGAGGTCTTCTTTAATGCAGGTCTCCACTAAAGACTCTGTGTATCAGACTGATTTTACACATTTATGTCACATTTCAATATTCTGATGATAGTGCCCCCTATGGACTGTACCCAGATGCTGCACATGTACCATGTTAGGAGATGGACTGTTTGCTTGATAAAACATGGATACTGTCTGTGTTCTCTCCCAGGCATTCAGCGTGGTCTTCCAGCAGGCTGTACAGAAGGCACCAGCAGACGAGGTCCTCAAACAGCGTGTGGCCAATCTCATAGACAGCATCACATTCTCTGTGTTCCAGTACACAACGCGGGGGCTGTTCGAGTGCGACAAGCTAACTTACACGGCTCAGTTGGCCTTCCAGGTAAGATGGTTACCTATTACTATGGTGCTTATCCAAAATATCTCTCATACCTGGAAGAAGGGATTAACTGTCCACCCATGAGGAGCGTTTACTGTTCAACCAAGAAAGAAATAAGGGGAGACCAATGAGAAACTATGGGGTTATGTTTGCCCAATGAGGAAATGGAAGGTAACTTTTCAAGTAATGAAGAAATAGGGTTAACTGCTCATCCAATGGAAAAATAAGGGTTCACTGTTCATCCAATGAGAAATACTAGAGTAACTGTTCATCCAATGAGTAAATGAAGGTTTACCGTTCACCCAATGAAGAAAATGAGGGTTGTGTTCGACCATTGAGGAAAAAAGGGTTAACTGTTCATCCCATGAGGAAATGAAGGTTAGTTGTTTAACCAATGAGGTAATGAGAGGTAACTTTTCAACCAACGAAGAAATGAGGGATAACCACTCATCCAATGGGAAAATAAGGACTCATTGTTTATCCAATGAGGAATATGGGAGATAACTGTTCATCCAATGAAGAAATGAAGTTTAACTGCTCATCCAATGGGATAATGAGAGTTCGCTGCTCATCCAATGAGGAAAACAAAGGTTAACCGCTCATCCAATGGGGAAATGAGAGGTAACTGTTCAACCATGGAAGGAAGGAGGGTTAGACTGTTCAACCAATGAGGAAATAAGAGTACACTATTTATCCAATAGAATATAACGGAAAATTGACCAATAAAAAAGGCTTAACTGATAAACCAATGAAAAATAAAGGTTAAAGGTTCAACCAATGTGAAAATATGGGTTGAGTCCGTAAGCAACAGCTGGAAAAAATGGAAAGGTTTCATGTTCGTTGGCCAAGTTAAAGGTAGACATATCAACCTGCATATATATACCACCTTGCAACAGGTGTAGTAGACATAATGTGGAATTATCTGGTCCTGGGGTAAGAATTGATCTATTAGATGATGGTGGAGATAGATGTCTGTATGGAGCATAAGAAGGAAAACTCAACCAGTGTGATTGTGTTCATACCATCATGATGTGGGTCCCTTGATGGTGAATATCTGTACTGTCTACCGTACATACAGTAATTAACAAATTATTATATAGATATCTATTTTGTTATTATATTGAAGCAGTTGGTGATCTCTACACACCAGTCCTTCACCCTTATTTCTCAAGTGGAAGCCTCGGCATGTTTTTATCTTTACAATTATTTAATTTGGTGGTGGAAGAATTGTCACCCAAAAAAAATATACTTGTAGGGAAGAAATACAAGAAAGACCACATGAATATACATTCATGAACAAGTTGTACGGAAATTGTGGTCACCCCAGCTGAGGCTATACAGGGACTTGACGCTTTCTCTTTTCTGGTGAGATGCAAAAGACCCTACCATGGACAATAAAAGTCATCTTGGGTCTTCTATAAGAAGTCTATCTGTGGGTTAGTGTGGTACACTGTAGAGACCTGCAATGGTTTGCAGGTTATACCCGAGACCCTGAGGCCATATTCAACCACCCTTCCTCAAACTTGCTCCAATATACAGTATAGGACCTCTGTATGGGATCCCAGTAAGCTGGTTGGGATTGAGCAATGGGAAGCCTCTCTAATACACTTTTTTTTTTACCGTTTTCTACATCTCTCAGATCCTGCTGATGAACAAAGAGATCAACACAACCGAATTAGACTTCCTTCTGCGGTACCCTGCCCAGCCCGGCCTCACCAGCCCAGTGGACTTCCTCTCTAACCAGTCCTGGGGTGGAATCAAGGTGAGATGGTTCTCAGCACTTTTCTTCCCCCACTTGCATGTCTTTGCTGTGCATTATTCATGTACCTGGCCTGCTCTGTACATGTCTGTCCCCTCTGGTGATTCTCAAGGACATTTAATCTGGGACATTGCTGATCACATAAGCAACTGCTATTCCATGGTTTGATTGGTGGTTTCCTAGAAGAGGAGATGTCCTGGGGCCATAGATGAAGCCGCAGGCTTGCAATGACATTAAGTATCCTCCATAGGAAGGTTTGCATACAGCTGTTTGTTTAACTCTATCTCTCCCCGTACTGCTCGTGTTTCGTACACATGTGGAGAGCAGTTTGTTATAAAGTCTCTGTGGTGTGGTTAACAAAAGAAATGGTCAAGGATTTCAGTATGCTCCCCGGTGCCAAAACCACTAGGAAAAGGTCAGAAAGAATCCAATGGCTCCCTTTCTTAAAGGATCCATCTACACCGGGGATAGGCAACCTTTCAGAGGCTGAGATCTACCTGGACAACATGGAGGAAATAAAAGATCCCTGGGAACCTGGGAATGGGGGGTGGGTTTGAGTGGATGGGGCCCTTTAAAAAAGAACACTATCAAGCTTCCAATACAAAGACAGCATGAATAACACATAGTGTGTAACACCTGCCCCCTTTCACATCCCCCCCATAGCAGTGTCTTCTGCCCCCTTCACATCACCCTCCCTCTGTAGTGTCCTCCGCCCCCCATAGCAGTGTCCTTCCCCCCCCTCCCCCTACAATAGTATCCTGTATCCCCCCAATGCATTGTCCTCTGCCCCCTTCACATCACCCCCCCCCCCCACACACACACACACACAAACAATGTAGTGTCCTCTGCCCCCAATACCAGTGTCCTCTACCCCCCTCCTCCCACAGTAGTGTCCTCTACCCCCTCCTCCCACAGTAGTGTCCTCTGCTCCCTTCACATCACTCCCACTGTTGTGTCCTCTGCTTCTTATAGCGGTGTCCTCTGCCATCTGCACCCTCCCCCCCCCCACTGTAGTGTCCTCTACCCCCCCTTCCTGTAATATCCTCAATCCCCCCCTCCAACACAGTGTCCTCTGCCCCCTTCACATCACCCTCCCCTTCCCTACTGTAGTGTCCTCTGCCCCTCCATAGCAGTGTCCTCTGCCCCAATTTACATTATTGCATTTTAATGCAAACATTACAACACACTAAAACGCATGTGTCCAAAAAAATTGTATCTGTTCCCATCTCGGGGCTGCAGTGTTGTACGTTTTGAAAATAGACAACATGTCCATTTTTTCTGTTTTTTAGTACCTTTGGAGGCCCATAGAAGTCAATAACAATGAATCGAAGTGCATGTCATTTGCATGTTGGTAACAGACAAAACCCTGTGTAACGGAACCGGACCCCCAGACCACACTTGGGTATTTTCCGTTATACTGCAGCTTCCCTGTCCAAACACAGATCCCCGGACACCACCGCTGATCATGCAGGAAATAAGACAGCACCCGACTCTTCTTAAAACAGGAAGTCAACTACTTTATTCTTACACACACACAAGATATATACAGAGGGCGGGGAAACACAACCAGGGACAGGAAACACATCATCAGCCCGACCCATCAGTGGGAAGGGCTACAGGAAACACATCATCAGCCCACCCCATCAGTGGGAAGGGCTACAGGAAACACATCATCAGCCCATCCCATCAGTGGGAAGGGATACAGGAAACACATCATCAGCCCATCCCATCAGTGGGAAGGGATACAGGAAACACATCATCAGCCCACCCCATCAGTGGGAAGGGCTACAGGAACCCCCCCCAACCAAGACACATAACAATGGGATGCAGCACATGGCAGAGGACAATGGACAGCCACATGCAGAGAACAAAGGACAACACACCAATACACAATATACATTCACACCCTGTACCCCTTAACAGGCACAGGGTGTGTTAAACATAAGAATTTGGGAAGATGATACAGGGGTCCCCCCCACCCCCAAACGTCACTCCTGTCTCACTCTGGTCAATGACTGTTAGCTCTATCCACTCCATATCTTAAAATCAAAAACGCATTAAAAATGCATATCAGCACACAAAGGGGAGGAACGTTGACACAGGACAACTGCCCAATGCACCTTTAAACACACATAGATCTAAATGGACCCTTAAAGTGGAACTAAACTGAGCAATACTTTCTCCTCCAACAATTCGATGTCCTTAAGGTTCCTCGTCCGTGCCAAAATGTTCTCCTCCGTTTCTTCCAGGTGCTGGGTCTTAAGCTGACTTGATTGGCCAGCACAGGATGGCGTAACACCTGCTCATGCGCAGCAAGGCACCATGTCGAGTATTAGACATGTGCAATTTATTTCTTTACCAATTGAAATTTGGACAAAATTTTCATTATTCAGAGATTCAGATGTATACAAATTTCTGAATTGCAAAAGTAACGAATTTCAACTAATTTGAAATAAATTATAGCGAAACGAAACAATGTAACAAAATAACAAATTTGAAAAAGAATTTGAACTAGAAAAATTAAAAATTTAATTTGAATTAAGAAATGAATTTGAATTTTGAAATGGAAACATATTGCAATAAATACAGTAAGGCACAAACGTGAAATAGGATGATGAAAACAACAGAAGAAAAATAGAATAGAAAAGAACAAATCTAGCCGTCTTCCGAAATTTTTTTAGCACTTTTTTTCTACTTTAAGCCCTTTTAAAGTGAAGCTCTCAGACATTTTAAGACCCACTAACAGATGCCAGATATTGCCTCTCACGTTGTTGTCATCAAGAGAGGGAAATCTTCCAATGGGCACACTAGTTCTGGTGACAACCAGGGATTCCCTCACTTTGGAGGGATTTCCTCTTACTTCCCGTTGTGGCTGTGAGACAGGAAGTGAAGGGTAATCACTCCAATGGGACAGAGATAACATTAAAGTGGTTGTAAACTCTTACATGTACCTAGTGAAGTGACCGGCCTCAGGTGATACACAGATTAAACAAATCCTCCTACATAAGTTGTGCCTGTTTATCTGCAGTCTTCTCTTCTCTACATTCCTTCAAAGTCCAGAATTTATAAAGCTTGTCTGAGCTGTCAGAAAAAAGGAGACAGAAAGCTGAACTTACTCTCAGTAGGGAGAGCTCTGAGAACTGATTGGAGAGAAGGGACACACCTCCCTCCACACAGCACACAGGAACTGTCAATCACAGGCTGTGTGCTGGGGGTTCCTCCCCTGCCTTTTTTTTTTGTGTCAGAAAAACTTGACAAAAGTGATTCATGCTGATAGAGGAAGGAGGCAGCAGACAGAAATTACACTTAGTGCTCTGGACGGAGACATGTACACACTATAGAGGGATATGCTTTGTTCATATTTCTTGTCTGAGGTTTACCACCACTTTAATGAGCAAAGCTGACCATTGTAAGCACCCGGGTTGTGCTATATGGTGTATCCCCACCCCTGTGACTGTCACTGGACAACTTGGCCAATATGTAAAGGTGGAGGAAAATTTAAAGTACTAAATCCACAACAATAAAATCAGTCGGTATATGCAGTAAAGCATGCTTGTTATACTCACTGTGGAACCTGAGGGGTTAATCCTCTGCATTGTGTAAAAAGGCTGTTTGATCCTGACTTCTCTGATCCTCCCATTCTTCCAGTGTCCCCCTCTCATCTTCTAATAAGACATATTGTGTGGAGTCACTCTGCACATGCTCAGTTTGGTGTGCATTGCTAGAGAGGTTTTGTTTTTCTTGGGAGAGTGCAGGTGATCAGCACAGGACCAATCAGCACTGTCCAGACAGAGGCCAGGGGTCCTGCATCTTCCTAGAGCAGAATGAAAGCTCCTCCTACAAGCTTTAACTAGTGCTCTGCTGGACACTGATAGAAGTCACAAGACTGCTATATACTGCTGATGGGAAAAGGTATTTAGCAGTTTATATTTACTAAAATAATTGCATTTCCATGTTCTGTGTACTGTGGGAGACCAGATATAGTGAATGCGGGGTCCGGGGAGACCAGATATAGTGAATGCAGGGTCCTGGGAGACCAGATATAGTGAATGCGGGGTCCGGGGAGACCAGATATAGTGAATGCGGGGTCCGGGGAGACCAGATATAGTGAATGCGGGGTCTGGGGAGAACAGATATAGTGAATGCGGGGTCCGGGGAGACGAGATATAGTGAATGCGGGGTCCAGGGAGACCAGACATAGTGAATTCAGGGTCCACGGAGACCAGATATAGTGAATGCAGGGTCCGGAGAGACCAGATATAGTGAATGCAGGGTCCGGGGAGAGCGGATATAGTGAATGCGGGGTCCGGGGAGAGCGGATATAGTGAATGCAGGGTCCGGGGAGATCAGATATAGTGAATGCAGGGTCCGGGGAGACCAGATATAGTGAATGCAGGGTCCGGGGAGACCAGATATAGTGAATGCGGGGTCCGGGGAGACCGGATATAGTGAATGCGGGGTCCGGGGAGAGCGGATATAGTGAATGCAGGGTCCGGGGAGACCAGATATAGTGAATGCAGGGTCCGGGGATGCCATTTTGAAGTCCTCAAAGAATTAAATCAGGATGTCAGAGGTCCTCCATCTGATGGAGACTGTAGGAGACCTGAGTACTCCTGATTATACAAAGAGTACAAACTGTCACTGCTGACTGTCCCCATCACCCCAAAAAGTCTGTCTCCCACCACAGACAGCCCTATCTAATATTGGAAAATAACAGAACATTATAAAGTTAAAACATAAATGCAGCCAAAATGGGATTTTATTTTTCACCAGGCTAGGGAGATGTTAGACACTCTGTCTGGGTTTTTTCACAGTCTCTGTTCTTATTGGGGGTTGAGATTTCCCCTTACAGCATTGCACTCCCATTTTTGTCAAGGAATCAGCGACAGGTTGACGAGAACTTCTGATAGGTTGTAGGGGACTGTTGACAGGTGGGAGAAAACCTCTGACAGGTGGGAGAGGACTTTTGACAGGTGGGAGAGGACTTTTGACAGGTGGGAGAGGACTTTTGACAGGTGGGAGAGGACTTTTGACAGGTGGGAGAGGACTTTTGACAGGTGGGAGAGGACTTTTGACAGGTGGGAGAGGACTTTTGACAGGTGGGAGAGGACTTCTGACAGGTGGGAGAGGACTTCTGACAGGTGGGAGAGGACTTCTGACAGGTGGGAGAGGACTTCTGACAGGTGGGAGAGGACTTCTGACAGGTGGGAGAGGACTTCTGACAGGTGGGAGAGATCTTCTGACAGGTGGGAGAGGACTTCTGACAGGTGGGAGAGGACTTCTGACAGGTGGGAGAGGACTTCTGACAGGTGGGAGAGGACTTCTGACAGGTGGGAGAGGACTTCTGACAGGTGGGAGAGGACTTCTGACAGGTGGGAGAGGACTTCTGACAGGTGGGAGAGGACTTTTGACAGGTGGGAGAGGACTTCTGACAGGTGGGAGAGGACTTCTGACAGGTGGGAGAGGACTTCTGACAGGTGGGAGAGGACTTCTGACAGGTGGGAGAGGACGTCTGACAGGTGGGAGAGGACCTCTGACAGGTGGGAGAGATCTTCTGACAAGTGGAAGAAAACCTCTGACAGGTGGGAGAGGACCTCTGACAGGTGGGAGAGGACTTCTGACAGGTGGGAGAAGACGTCTGACAGGTGGGAGAGATCTTCTGACAGGTGGCAGAAAACCTTTGACAGGTGGGAGAGATCTTCTGACAGGTGGGAGAGGGCTTCTGACACGTGGGAATTCTTGCCAACAGGTGGTAGGGGGCTGCTGACAGGTGGGAGAGTAAAATTACATAGTTAGTCTGGCTGAAAAAAGACAAATGTCCATCCAGTTCAACCATAAAAAAAAGTTATAATCCTACACCCACAGTTGATCCAGAGGTAGGCAAAAAAAACCCAGCAAAGCATGATCCAATTTGCTCCTGCAGGAAAAAATTCCTTTCTGACCCCCCGAGAGGCAATCGGATATTCCCTGGATCAACTTTACCTATAAATGTTAGTATCCTATACAATAGCTGAGGAAGAAGCAGTTGCTCAGCTACTGTGTAGGAGAGTGGTAAGCATCACTAGCCTGGCCAGCCCCTACAGCCTATTTATTGTCTGTAGAAATGCAGTGGAGTGCAGTTTGCTGTGTCTTTTTCTGGAGGACGATGAAGTGCTAATACACCCTCTTCCACAAAAGTAGGATAGAACTGGATTACATATGATGGGTGCAGTGTCCTGTCCCTATCCCATATCACTACCCTCTTCACAGAGTGGGATAGGATTGAATTGTGTATGGTGGGATCTGGGCTCTGCATCTATCCAACATCCCTTCCTAAGGGGGACAGGAATTGGTTGAGTTGTGGAAATAAGGAAAGATTCGGTTTGGTACAATCGATCATTTTAGAGCAGTTGAATTTTCTCCAAAGTGAAGAGCTGCTCAAATATTGTGGTCAGACAATTCAAAGAGGGGGAATATAGGCCCTAGCCATTGCTCAAGGAACCACTACCAACCTGTGGAAGAACCCTAGAGTCCAATGGAACACTGGTTGAAGATGGCTGGGATAGATCTACCCAAATAGAAACAATGTGTCAGAGATTTGACTGAAAACAATATGTTTAAGCTTCGATTTTCTCCAAAAGTGAAGAGCTGCTCAAACATTGGGGTCATGGAAGCCAAATAGAAGCAGTTTAGGCCTCATCCAATGTTCAAGGAACCCTTACCAACCTCTGAAAGAACCCTACATCAGAGAATTGACTGAAAAGAAAATGTTTTCTCCAAAGTGAGGAACTGCTCAAACATTGAGGTCAAACAATCCAAACAGGAGGAGTATAGACCTCAGCCATTGCTCAAGGAACCACTATCAACCTCTGAAGGAACCCTAGAGTGTAATGGAAGCTTGACTGAGGATGGCTAGTATATCTTATTCCCAAAAAGAAACCATACGTCACAGAATTGACTGTAAATAAAATGTTTTCTTCAAAGTGAAGAGCTGCTTAAATATTGGGGTCACACATCTCAAATAGAAGGAGTTTTGTGCCCCAGAGGACTGAAAGAAAGTAAATAATATTGGAGCAGAGGATGTATTTCAGATACAACACCATCTGTTTTCTGAAGGCTCACGCTGTAATTTATTCACCTTAATAGCTGACTTAATTAAAATCTATAGTGAGGAGTATCTGCAGAATCACTTGCATGTGGCTAAATGAGTCTGAAATTGAAATGCCACAAAATAATAATGGAGTCCAGATAGAAGTTATTATAAAGACAGATGTTAAACATAAGACAATGTTTTTCAGGGGCTAAACTACCTTTTATCAGGGCTGGAATGTAACATAGTAAATTAAAATATAATATTTAAATATCAGGATAAAAAAGCCAGTAAGGGCATACTACAGTTAATAGACTGCAGATTGATGGTGATAGAAAATGAACTCTTAGGTGCGTGTATATGAAGTACTGTGCAAAAGTCATAGGCAGATGTGATAAAATGCCATAAATGAAGAATGCTTTCAGAAATACAAGTGTTGATAGTTTTTTTTGATTAATTAACAAAATGCAAAGTAAATGAACAGAAGAGCAATCAAATCAATGTTTGGTGTGACCACCCTTTGCCTTCAAACCAGCATCAGTTCTTCTAGGTAGACTTGCACACAGTTTTTGAAGGAACTCAGCAGGTAAGTTGTTCCGAACATCTTGGAGAACTAACCACAGATCTTCTGTGGATGTAGGCTGCCTCAAATCCTTCTGTCTCTTCATGTAATCCCAGACAGACTCCATGATGTTGAGATCAGGGCTTTGTGGGGGCAAACTATCAATTACAGGATTCTTTGTTCTTCTTTACACTGAAGATAGTTCTAAATGACATTGGCTATATCTTTGGGGTCGTTATCGTGCCAATCATGCGCCTCCCCGATGGTATGGCATGATGGATAAGTATCTACCTGTATCTGTCAGCATTGATTAAAAAAATAACTCTGATACTACAGTAATTAATACAAATGGATAGTACTGTTAGTGATAGTTTTAATAGTGAAAATAAATAATATATAACAAAGGCATTAATATTAATGAATATAATACTATAAAACCACAGTAAAGATATTATAGACATTAAATAGCATATTATGAGCTGCCAATGTCATTAGGGAACCAGCTGATACACATTGGTATAGAGAAGGCTTTCTCCACTTTTTGACCCAGAGGCACTCCTAAAATAATTTTCAGGTCTCGGGGAACCCTTACTGAAAACCACTTCATTGGAGGGTCAAGGGGGAAACGGGCCCTTAAATTGGTGATCAGAAGGAAGAATGTTCGTTACATTGGTGGTCAGTGGGAAGAATGCTCCTTACATTGGTGGCCAATTGGAAGAATGCCCTTTATATGGTGGCAAGTGGGAAGAATGTCCCTTACATGGTGTTGAGAGGGAAGATTGCTCCTTACATTGGTGATCAGAGGAAAAAATGCCTCTCATAGTGGTCAGAGGGAAGAATGCCTCTTACATGGTGGTCAGAGGGAAGAATGCTTCTTACATGTTGGTCAGAGGGAAGAATGCTTCTTACATGTTGGTCAATGGGAAGAATACCCTTTATATGGTGGCAAGTGGGAAGAATGTCCCTTACATGGTGTTGAGAGGGAAGAATACCTCTTACGTGGTGGTCAAAGGGAAGAAAGCCTCTTACATGGTGGTCAGAGGGAAAAATGCCTCTCACATAGTGGTCAGAGGGAAGAATGCCTCTTACATGTTGGTCAGAGGGAAGAATGCCTCTTACATGGTGGTCAGAGGGAAGAATGCCCCATACATTGGTGGTCATTGGAAAGAATGTCCTTTACGTTGGTGGTCAGTAGGATGAATACTCCCTACATTGATGGTCATTGAAAACAATTACTCTTTTGTGGTGGTCAGTGGGAAGAATGCCCGTGATGGACCGCTGTGGGGTCATGCTGCAGGTTTTGCCAAGTGGGGTACGCCTTTGGAACTATGCAGGCACTATGAGATGGGAGATCATTTGGCCACTGCTCAAGGAACCCTTAACCACCTCTGGAGGAACCCTAGGGTCCAATGGAAACCTTGTTGAGGAAGGCTGGAAAGGATATACTAAATAAAAACAACATGTCGGAGAGTTGACTGAACATAATATGTTTACAGTTGAGTTTTCTCCAGAGTGAAGAGCTGCTGAAACATTGGGGTCAAACAAGTCAAAGAGAAGAAGATCAGACCCCAGAGGATTGAAAGAAATTAAATAATAGAGCAGAAGATATTTCTCAGAGATAAAACAGAGTCTGTTTTTCGAAGGTTTGTGCTGTAATTTATTCACCTTAATAGCTGACTTAATTAAAATCTATAGTGAGGAGTATCTGCAGAGTTGCTTGCACATGGCTGTCACAGCGCCTTTCTCTCCTATGCAAATCACAAGGTGATGAGACGGCTAATGAATCGCAGTCTGCGGGTGTTTGCTTAGTGTTGGAGCTTCCATGCTGTGAGGTCAGAACATTTATTTCCACCAGCGGACAGATAAAACCACAGTAAATAATTCACAGCCAATGTTTTCATTGTGGTATGGCAGTCACTTTCTGAGATTTATTGAAAGCAGGAAATGATTACAGTGCTTAATCTGGCTGTCCTGTTACCAAAGAGAAAACGCAAGTGGTCGATTAATTTTAATCTGGGTGTGGTGCATGCAGAATAAAGGGTTACATTTTGCCGTGCAGCCAAGGGGCCCCAGTAGTTTACAAGTCATGGTACAATGTAGAGAGATTGAGCTTTCTTTAAATTACATACCTGTAGGCCAACCACAGCTTCTGCAAATCCTGGCCAGTGATCAGCGCCGTCCTGCATAGTTGGTACATTGAGCAAGCCCCCATTATCACAGGAATGAGCATGGAGCTGCTGAATTGCTCGTCCACAAATACACGCATGCGCAGCATGTGCTCCCTCCCCCATCACAGCAGCACTGCTGTGACAGGGGAAGAGCATGTGCTAATTTGTGGAGGAGGAAGAGAGCATTGCACATGTGCCAATTTGTGGAGGAGAAAGAGTACGCTACACATGTACAGAATTGTGGGAAAAGAAGAGGGCAGTGTGCATGTGTGGACATGGGAGAGAGCATTGTGCCTGTGTGGATTTGTGGACATGGGAGAGAGCATTGTGCATGTGTGGACATGGGAGAGAGCATTGTGCATGTGTGGATTTGTGGACATGGGAGAGAGCATTGTGCCTGTGTGGATTTGTGGACATGGGAGAGAGCATTGTGCATGTGTGGACATGGGAGAGAGCATTGTGCATGTGTGGATTTGTGGACATGGGAGAGAGCATTGTGCATGTGTGGATTTGTGGACATGGGAGAGAGCATTGTGCATGTGTGGATTTGTGGACATGGGAAAGCGCACTATGAATTTGCGATTTGTGGACTAGGAAGCGTGCCCCATGCATGTGTCATATTGCGGGCAAGGGAGAGCGCACTGTGCATGTGTGGAGGAGGGAGAGTGCATTTTATGTATGCAGATTTGTGGAGGGGGGAGAGCACACTGTGTATGTGCCGATTTGTGGACAACGGCGAGCGCACTATGTATGTGCAGATTGTGGACCAGGGAAAGCACACTGCACATACTGTATGTATATTTGTGTATGAGGGAGAGTGCATTTTTTGTGTGCAGATTTGTGGAGGGGGGAGAGCACACTGCGCATGTGCCGATTTGTGAACAAGGGAGCGTGCACCATGCATATGCGTGCCACATTGTGGACAAGGGAGACCACACTGTGCATGTATAGATCTGTGGAGGAGGGAAGTGCATTGTACATGTGCAGATTTGTGGACACGGGAGAGCACACTGTGCATGTGCAGATTTGTGGACACGGGAGCGTGCGCCATGCACGTGCGTGACTCATTGTGGACAAGGGAGACCGCATTGTGCATATGCTGATTTGTGAACTAGGAAGAGTGCCCCATGCATGTGCCATATTGTGGACAAAGGAGAGCGCAGTGTGCATGTGTGGAGGAGGGAGAGTGCATTTTTTGTGTGCAGATTTGTGGAGGGGGGAGAGCACACTGTGCATGTGCCGATTTGTGAACAAGGGAGCGTGCACCATGCATATGCGTGCCACATTGTGGACAAGGGAGACCACACTGTGCATGTATAGATCTGTGGAGGAGGGAAGTGCATTGTACATGTGCAGATTTGTGGACATGGGAGAGCACACTGTGCATGTGCAGATTTGTGGACACGGGAGCGTGCACCATGCATGTGCGTGCCTCATTGTGGACAAGGGAGACCGCATTGTGCATGTGCAGATTTGTGGACAAGGGAAAGCGCACTATATATGTGCAGATTATGAACTAGGGAAAGCACACTGCACAAGCTGTATGTAGATCTGTGGAGGAGGGAAAGTGCATTGCACATGTGCAGATATGTGGAGGAGGGGCTGCACACTGTGCACGTGCCAATTTGTGGACAAGGGAGAGCGCACTGTGCATGTGCAGATTGTGGACTAGGGAAAGCGCACTGTGCATATGTAAATTTGTGGATGAGGGACTGCTCTTTGCCTCATCTAAATTAATTGTTCGGAAATTTTTATTAGCTTTATAGGACACTAATGTACTCCCATGTCTCATCCCCTGCAGGCCCTGTCCACCATGGATGAGTTCAGGAGCCTGGACCGAGACATTGAAGGGTCGGCCAAGCGCTGGAAGAAATTTGTGGAGTCTGAATGTCCTGAGAAAGAGAAGTTCCCCCAGGAGTGGAAGAACAAGACGTCTCTCCAGAGACTGTGCATGATGAGGGCCATTCGTCCTGACCGCATGACCTACGCTGTCAGGTAAGGAATGCAAATCTCATATTCCTTGGTGGGGTATGCTCACATTTTCACACAAGGTCATTATATAATCTTTTATAACATGCAGGTCACAGTAAGTTTTAAAGTAGACAAAAATCCACCCGCTAAGCCTTAGCAGAGTAAAATAATTCCAAAAGTTATTTTTCTTTGGCCAGTTTTCATTAAAATAATCCCTGGTGATCCTGCCTGTTCAGACCCTTCCTGTTATAGAGTGACATCATTCTGTTCTTGTCTCCCAGCTGTGCTCCTGGGTTGCCACCCTGTCAAACAAACCCATAAGGGAGACTAGAAGTGGCCAATTCCCCACACATCACACAGGCATGGGCCAATGTTGGCATCATCAGCAGGCCCACCCTGAGAAATAGCCACGCAGCCTAGGAGCTTACAATCTAAGGTCCCTATCTAACATACTCTACAAATACATACTAGGAGCTTGCAATCTAATGTTCCTATCTCCATACGTACACATACTAGGAGCTTGCAATCTAAGGTCCCTATCTAACATACATACACATACTAGGAGCTTGCAGTCTAATGTCCCTATCTCCATACATACACATACTAGGAGCTTGCAGTCTAATGTCCCTATCTCTATACGTACACATACTAGGAGCTTGCAATCTACGGTCCCTATCTCTATACGTATACATACTAGGAGCTTGCAATCTAATGTCCCTATCTCCATACGTACACATACTAGGAGCTTGCAATCTACGGTCCCTATCTCTATACGTATACATACTAGGAGCTTGCAATCTAATGTCCCTATCTCCATACGTACACATACTAGGAGCTTGCAATTCAAGGTCCCTATCTCTATACGTACACATACTAGGAGCTTGCAATCTAATGTCCCTATCTCCATACGTACACATACTAGGAGCTTGCAATTCAAGGTCCCTATCTCTATACGTACACATACTAGGAGCTTGCAATCTAATGTCCCTATCTAACATACATGCACATACTAGGAGCTTGCAGTATAATGTCCCTATCTCCATACGTACACATACTAGGAGCTTGCAATCTAATGTCCCTATCTCCATACGTACACATACTAGGAGCTTGCAATCTACGGTTTCTATCTCTATACGTACACATACTAGGAGCTTGCAATCTAATGTCCCTATCTCCATACGTACACATACTAGGAGCTTTCGATTCAAGGTCCCTATCTCTATACGTACACATACTAGGAGCTTGCAATCTAATGTCCCTATCTAACATACATGCACATACTAGGAGCTTGCAGTATAATGTCCCTATCTCTATACGTACATATACTAGGAGCTTGCATTCCAATGTCCCTATCTCTATACGTATACATACTAGGAGCTTACAATCCAAGGTTCCTATCTCTATACGTACATATACTAGGAGCTTGCATTCTAATGTCCCTTTCGCTATACGTACACATACTAGGAGCTTACAATCCAAGGTCCCTATCTCTATACGTATACATACTAGGAGCTTACAATCCAAGGTTCCTATCTCTATACGTACATATACTAGGAGCTTGCATTCTAATGTCCCTTTCGCTATACGTACACATACTAGGAGCTTACAATCCAAGGTCCCTATCTCTATACGTACACATATTAGGAGCTTGCAATATAAGGTCCCTATCTCTATACGTACACATATTAGGAGCTTGCAATATAAGGTCCCTATCTCTATACGTACACATACTAGGAGCTTGCAATATAAGGTCCCTATCTCTATACGTACACATATTAGGAGCTTGCAATATAAGGTCCCTATCTCTATACGTACACATACTAGGAGCTTGTCATCGAAGGTCCCTATTTCACTTAAATATACATACTAGGAGCTTACAATCTAAGGTCCCTATCTCCATACATACACATACCAAGAGGAAGTGCTGATACAAGGTCATCCAGCTCTCAGAACAAAGATGCCAAACTGTGCCCCCCCCCCCCAGTTCCTTTGTCCAGCAGTCACTCACTTGTTGAAATCACAGCCACTGTCACTATTTCTGTCTCTTGTAACATGAGGAAGGCACCCCCATCCCTACAGCAAACTACTGCGCCCAGGGCAGCTTTCCCTTCTGCCCACCCCTTGTCCTAGCCCTGCTAGGAGCTTACCATCTGTAATGCCTATGAAATGTGTTGGCCTTGGACCCTTTGTTTCTTGGGTAATTTTTACAATAAAGCATTGTTGTCCAAATGCCAGGGGCATGAGAGGTGACTGATGTGTCATTTCTCTAGTTCTCAAAGGAACAGAGTCACAAGATATTCTGCTGAGAGCAAGATAAAAACTTGTTTGTGGAATGAAATGTGTGTATGACATCTAGTAACTTCACATTAGGAGATATAAACCTGTTTATGGAATGAAACTCATGTATGACATCTAGTAACCTCACATTAGCACATAAAAAGTTGTTTAAAGATGTCTAAGTTAGAAATCCTTAAGTCTGGGGTAGATGAGAAGAAGTTTTGGGGTAGATAAGAAGTAAAAGTGTGACTTTTCAGATAACAAATAATATGGTGTTTGAACGTGACTCTGTTATCCTCGCAGAACCCTTCTGCTAGCTCCTCCTGTGGTGAGTGTGGCGCCGCCCACTATTGGACAGCTTCCAGAAAATTGGTTTATAAGACGGAGGTTCGGGCAAGACCAGTAGAAGCCCCCCTTAGTGGCCAGAGGATGCTGGGATTTTTGCCAAGGCTACATGGGCTCATTAACTGGTCACGCCTATGGCTTCCCCGTGACCCCCTGGGCAGTTTGGTTCCCATGGGATTTGTTCTTCCCACCTTCTAACATAGCTTTGGTAATGTATTCATTCTATGCTGCGACGCTGTCAAATGATGTGTCTATTTCATGCTGCAATGCTCACACTCTTATTGGTGTGTTATTATGCAAATTGTGATGACTATAAGATATATCCTCCTGTGTGTCGTGTGATAATAAAAGTGGAGGTTCTGGCAGTGCAAGAATATTGCAGTTGGATTCTGTTATTTCTTGGAGTGCCGGGTGAATGCTATGATGTGCCAGGGCAGGTGTTCATTTGGCAGATGGTCTTTCACATGCGTAGAATATGTAATGGTTTAAATGCTGATTAAAAGGTACCTGCATGACTACATGTTTATTATGTGCATGTAGAAGACTTGCTTTTAGTTATTGCACCCAGCATCTCTATTACACCATCTAAGGTCCCTATCTCCATACCTGCACATACTAGTTGCTTACAGTCTATGGCCCCTGACTCATACACATACTTAGAGCTTAGTCTAAGGTCCCTGTCCCATATATATATATACACATACTAGGAGCTTACAATCTAAGGGCCCTATATCTATACATACAAATACTAGGAGCTTACAATCTAAGGGCCCTATATCTATACATACAAATACTAGGAGCTTACAATCTATGGCCCCTATCTCACATACATACACATACTAGGAGCTTGCAATCTAATGTCCCCATCTCCATACATACACATACTAAAAGCTTACAATCTAGGGTCTCTAACTCCTATACATACACATATGTCTTTGTAGTGTGGGAGGAAGCTAAAGTACCTGGTGGAAACCTATGAAGGCACAGGGAAAACAATGAAAACTCTATCCAGTGTTGCTGGGCAGGAGAGCTAACCACACAAAAATGATAATACACAATGTCTTGGCAAACTAAATGTCATGCAGTATTATATTTTAATAAAGGCTTCATAAATTTGTCATCCACACTACACCGGCTTGCATGCGAGAAATTGACATATCTGTGGGCATCTGGCTCTCCAGCTGTTGTGGAACAGAATTGTTGCAATAACATGCTAGGACTTGTAGTTCCCCATCAGCTGGAGAGCCCCAGGCTGGAAACGCTAAGCCTTCATATATGTAATAGTGTGGGGACTCTGACCTTCCGGATGCCGCAGCTGAGATCCTGGCGCAGTTCAGAGCAGACGCAGCTGATGAAGAGGGAGAGCGATGTTCTGAAATATTCTGCTAATTGGTTTTGTCCATCTCTAGAGAGGCCTCCACCGGCCCAGACACAGCTGTACGGGAACGATTACTGATCTGAATGTCTCAGGGATCTGGGAGCTCCAGTCTTCTAAACCAGAGATGCAAGGCTAGGGCTGTCTGAGCTCTTCAATGGTGGCGTCCTTGTGTTACATCCTAGTAGTAGATGCTTACCCTTGATCCTAGCTACACTGTGTTCACAGTTGTTACTGTGGAGCATCATGAATATATACTGTATCTCTTTTGCTTTTCTTTGATATTAAGATAGTTCTATGATCAGAGCGAGCTGTTCGCTTTTATACGAGAACAATTACCACTCTGAATACCCTGAACGTCCCCGTCTGTTTGTTCCTGCATGCCGGGAGCTTTACATGGAGAACATAGCTCCTTTTGTCTGGAGCATTGCCATCGTTCTTTTACTATAGACCTAAAATACATAGTCTGGGTAATGTTGGCACTTTATCCCCAGAGACAAACATTGCAGCTCACATGCTCTCGAAATTCTACTTTTAAAACTATCTGAGGGACTATTATCTGGGTGTGTTAACAAAGGAAACAGATTCTTTTGTAGCAACCACCTAGGGTAAGGCAGGCTGCTAGGGAATTTTATTTAGGCTCTCCTGTAATCAGCAAAGCAGGGGTTGATTATCTAGGGCTGCTCAGTGTTTCATAGGCTGCTGATCTGTTACATCCTCAGTCTTCTACAGCAGTGGTCTCCAAACTGAGGCCCATGGGCCGGATGTGGCCCTTTGCTTGCCTTTATCTGGCCCTTAGGGCACTATTCCTTTCACTGACACCAACAATGGGCACTGTTCCTTCCATTGACACTAAAGATGGAACACTATTCATCCCACTGAAACCATAGATAGGGCACTATTCCTCCCATGGACACCAATGATTGGGATTATACTTCCCACTAATACCAATGATGGGGCACTATTCCTCCAACTGACACCAATGATGGGGCACTATTATTCCCACTGACACCAATGATGGGGCACTATTATTCCCACTGACACCAATGATGGGGCACTATTATTCCCACTGACACCAATGATGGGGCACTATTCCTCCCACTGACACCAAGGGTGGGGCACTATTCCTCCCACTGACACCAAGGGTGGGGCACTATTCCTCCCACTGACACCAAGGGTGGGGCACTATTCCTCCCACTGACACCAAGGGTGGGGCACTATTCCTCCCACTGACACCAATGATGGGGCACTATTCCTCCCACTGACACCAATGATGGGGCACTATTCCTCCCACTGATAGCGCACTATTCCTCCCACTGATACCAATGATGGGGCACTATTCCTTACACTGATACCAATGGTGGGGCACTATTCCTCTCACTGATACCAATGATGGGGCACTATTCCTCCCACTGATACCAATGATGGGGTACTATTCCTCCCACCTACACCAATGATGGGGCACTATTCCTCCCACTGATACCAATGATGGGGCACTATTCCTCCCACTGATACCAATGATGGGGCACTATTCCTCCCACTGACACCAATGATGGGGCACTATTTCTCCCACTGATACCAATGGTGGGGAACTATTCTTCCCACTGATACCAATGGTGGGGAACTATTCCTCCCACTGATACCAATGATGGGGCACTATTTCTCCCACTGATACCAATGGTGGGGAACTATTCTTCCCACTGATACCAATGGTGGGGCACTATTCCTCCCACTAATACCAATGGTGGGGCACTATTCCTCCCACTAATATCAATGATGGGGCACTATTCTTCCCACTAACAGCAATGATGGGGCACTATCAGTAGGGTTGAGGTCAGGGCTCTGTCTAAGCCACTTGAGTTCTTCTACAACAAACTGGTTGAAGCATGTTGTTATGAAGCTGGATTTGTAAACAGGGGCAAAGTCATGCTTAAAAAAGGAAGGGCCTTTCCCAAACGGTTATCAAAAGGTTGAGGAGTACAGTTGTCCAATATGTTGTAGTATTAACAGTAACCTTCAATGGAACATACAAACTCACTTACTTAAAGGGAGATACACATACTTAAGCCATATGGTATATTTTGTTTGGTATGCTGTAATAAAATATTAGAATGACTTGTGTTTTTTTTTTTTAAATAAACTGCAGGGTAACCCATAGCAATGGAACATAGATCAAAAATGGGCTAATTCTGATATCGTGTGCTAGTATACTGTGTATTGTCGTACTGAACAGACATATATATGATTCCTGTGGTCTTCCTCCAGGGACTTTGTAGAGGAGAAGTTGGGCAGTAAATATGTTGTCGGACGATCTCTGGACTTTGCCACTTCATATGAAGAGTCCGGACCGGCCACTCCTATGTTCTTCATCCTGTCGCCCGGTGTGGACCCTCTGAAAGATGTAGAGAAACAAGGTAAAGAAATGACCTGCTTCCAGCTGTAAATATGGGCAGAAATAATGGGGGCAGTACAAGTTATTCATGCTCTACAAGGGAAATTACTGAGATAATCTCTTTTTCCATCTCAGGGAGGAAGCTGGGCTACACATTTGATAACCAAAATCTGCACAACGTCTCACTGGGACAGGGACAGGAGATTGTGGCCGAACAAGCCCTGGATCTGGCAGCCAGAGAGGGACACTGGGTGATCCTACAGGTAAAACGTCACATCTGCTTCCATAGAAGTCCACGTTGATTCCCCCACAGATCATTCATATTACTTTTTTAATGCTGGAGAGATGATGGCTTATGCTGGCCGTCATTTGCGGCTGAATGTTTTCTGTATGTCACAGCTGCTCCCCAGTCCCAGATGTTGTCCGCCTGACGCAACTCACAGATCGCTAGTAGAGATGAGCGAAGAAATGAAAAATTCGATTCGACTGATTCGGCGAATTCGTGGACAATATTCGATTCGAGTCGAATAAATTCGCTGTGAATTTAACTTAAAAAAGGGTGTTTCTAGGCTTCAGAGAGACTTAATATTAGTGCAGAACACTGTACCTTTAATTTAAATGCCCTTGGAGTCTGCTGGGGAAGAGAAATAATACTGTCTGTCAGTATGACATGCAGATGAGTGCCGTCGATCTTAGAATCACTGCACACTTCACTCCTTTGGCCAGTCACGGGGCCAAAACCAGTGTTTGGAGCCACAGTGTGGCGGTGGAGGCAGCAGCAATGGGAGGCCATACAGCAACCTATGACAAAATGGAAACCAGCAGGAGCGTGAGGAGACCTGAAAGTGGCACATGGCAGAGTGGGAGCAATGGGAGGCGGTACAGGGACCCAGGTCACACTGTGGGCCCAGCAGCAGCGTGACCAGGCGGTACGGGGGCCCATGGCCGATATGGGGCTTGGTGGCACCTATGGAAGGCCTGTAATCTGCCAGCAACCTATGACAAAATGGACAACCGCAGGAGTGTGAGGAGATTTCAAAGTGGCACATGGCAGAGTGGAAGCAATGGGAGGCCGTACAGGGACCCAGGTCACACTGTGGGCTCAGCAGCAGCGTGACCAGGAGGTACGGGGGCCCATGGTCGATATGGGGCCTGGCGGCACCTATGGAAGGCCGCTAATCTGCCAGCAACCTATGACAAAATGGAAAACCGCAGGAGTGTAAGGAGACCTCAAAGTGGCACATGGCAGAGTGGAAGCAATGGGAGGCCGTACAGGGACCCAGGTCACACTGTGGGACCAGCAGCAGCGTGACCAGGAGGTACGGGGGCCCATGGCCGATATGGGGCCTGGCGTAACCTATGGAAGGCCGCTAATCTGCCAGCACCCTATGACAAAATGGAACCCTGGGCTGGGGCAGGCAGAACCGCCGTATCTTTATCACGTTTTTCACAGGCCACCGAATGGCGACGCTGCATATGCTGACGCAACGCTGTAGTCCCAACATGGGCCCCCTGGCCACGCTTGACTTTCTGGCCACATAGTCGACATACGGCTACGTTTACTTCCTCGGGCGGCTTGACGAAAACTTGCCACACCGCCGAGTAGGAAACTTTGCACCCGCTACTCCTCACTGGCTGACTGCTACTTCCTCCGTGCACACCGGCACCACTACTGGCTGTGGTGGTAGGCTGCAGTGGAGCTGCTGCTCTACTCCGTGGCCGTTTGCCTCCACTGACACAGCTGCGACCCTGCTGCCTCCTGGCAGCAGCAATGGGAGGCCGTACAGGGACCCAGGTCACACTGTGGGCCCAGCAGCAGCGTGACCAGGCGGTACGGGGGCCCATGGCCGATATGGGGCCTGGCGGCACCTATGGGAGGCCGCTAATCTGCCAGCAACCTATGACAAAATGGACAACCGCAGGAGTGTGAGGAGATTTCAAAGAGGTACATGGCAGAGTGGAAGCAATGGGAGGCCGTACAGGGACCCAGGTCACACTGTGGGACCAGCATCAGCGTGAACAGGCGGTACGGGGGCCCATGGCCGATTTGACCTCATTCATCCCATAGTCCTGCCGACTCACGAATAGCGTGGCCTCCTCAAAGGGCCTGAGCAAGCGCAGGTGTCACACATGAGCTGACAATGGCTGACATCTAAGTTACACAGGGAGTACCTTTATCCGCTTTTAACATCAGGAAATCTGTGATGGCCTTTAGCTGTTCGTAAAGGCGGTCTAACATATGTAGGGTTGAATTACACCTTGTTGCAACGTCACAGCATGAGGAGTCGGTACGGGGGCCCATGGCAGATTACATGTCTGGCAGCAGCAATGGGAGGCCCGTAATCTGCCAGCACCCTATGTCAAAAAATTCAACACACCAGCAGTGTGAGGAGACCTGAAAGTGGCACATGGCAGAGTGTGGCGATGGAGACAGCAGCAATGGGAGGCCGTACAGGGACCCATGAGAGACTCTGGACCTAGCAGCAGCATGAGGAGGCGGTATATAGGGGCCTATGGCAGATTAGGGGCCTGGCAGCAGCTATGGGAGGCCCGTAATCTGCCAGCACCCTATGTCAAAAAATTAAACACACCAGCAGTGTGAGGAGACCTGAAAGTGGCACATGGCAGAGTGTGGCGATGGAGACAGCAGCAATGGGAGGCCGTACAGGGACCCATGAGAGACTCTGGACCTAGCAGCAGCATGAGGAGGCGGTATATAGGGGCCTATGGCAGATTAGGGGCCTGGCAGCAGCTATGGGAGGCCCGTAATCTGCCTGCACCCTATGTCAAAAAATTTAACACACCAGCAGTGTGAAGAGACCTGAAAGTGGCACATGGCAGCAGAGTGTGGCGATGGAGACAGCAGCAATGGGAGGCCGTACAGGGACCCATGAGAGACTCTAGACTTGGCAGCAGCATGAGGAGGCGGTATATAGGGGCCCATGGCAGATTAGGGGCCTGGCAGCAGCTATGTGAGGCCCGTAATCTGCCTGCACCCTATGTCAAAAAATTTAACACACCAGCAGTGTGAAGAGACCTGAAAGTGGCACATGGCAGCAGAGTGTGGCGATGGAGACAGCAGCAATGGGAGGCCGTACAGGGACCCATGAGAGACTCTGGACTTGGCAGCAGCATGAGGAGGCGGTATATAGGGGCCCATGGCAGATTAGGGGCCTGGCAGCAGCTATGTGAGGCCCGTAATCTGCCTGCACCCTATGTCAAAAAATTAAACACACCAGCAGTGTGAAGAGACCTGAAAGTGGCACATGGCAGCAGAGTGTGGCGATGGAGACAGCAGCAATGGGAGGCCGTACAGGGACCCATGAGAGACTCTAGACTTGGCAGCAGCATGAGGAGGCGGTATATAGGGGCCCATGGCAGATTAGGGGCCTGGCAGCAGCTATGTGAGGCCCGTAATCTGCCTGCACCCTATGTCAAAAAATTTAACACACCAGCAGTGTGAAGAGACCTGAAAGTGGCACATGGCAGCAGAGTGTGGCGATGGAGACAGCAGCAATGGGAGGCCGTACAGGGACCCATGAGAGACTCTGGACTTGGCAGCAGCATGAGGAGGCGGTATATAGGGGCCCATGGCAGATTAGGGGCCTGGCAGCAGCTATGTGAGGCCCGTAATCTGCCTGCACCCTATGTCAAAAAATTAAACACACCAGCAGTGTGAAGAGACCTGAAAGTGGCACATGGCAGCAGAGTGTGGCGATGGAGACAGCAGCAATGGGAGGCCGTACAGGGACCCATGAGAGACTCTGGACTTGGCAGCAGCATGAGGAGGCGGTATATAGGGGCCCATGGCAGATTAGGGGCCTGGCAGCAGCTATGTGAGGCCCGTAATCTGCCTGCACCCTATGTCAAAAAATTAAACACACCAGCAGTGTGAAGAGACCTGAAAGTGGCACATGGCAGCAGAGTGTGGCGATGGAGACAGCAGCAATGGGAGGCCGTACAGGGACCCATGAGAGACTCTAGACTTGGCAGCAGCATGAGGAGGCGGTATATAGGGGCCCATGGCAGATTAGGGGCCTGGCAGCAGCTATGTGAGGCCCGTAATCTGCCTGCACCCTATGTCAAAAAATTAAACACACCAGCAGTGTGAAGAGACCTGAAAGTGGCACATGGCAGCAGAGTGTGGCGATGGAGACAGCAGCAATGGGAGGCCGTACAGGGACCCATGAGAGACTCTGGACTTGGCAGCAGCATGAGGAGGCGGTATATAGGGGCCCATGGCAGATTAGGGGCCTGGCAGCAGCTATGTGAGGCCCGTTATCTTGCAGCACCCTATGTCAAAAAATTAAACACACCAGCAGTGTGAAGAGACCTGAAAGTGGCACATGGCAGCAGAGTGTGGCGATGGAGACAGCAGCAATGGGAGGCCGTACAGGGACCCATGAGAGACTCTAGACTTGGCAGCAGCATGAGGAGGCGGTATATAGGGGCCCATGGCAGATTAGGGGCCTGGCAGCAGCTATGTGAGGCCCGTAATCTGCCTGCACCCTATGTCAAAAAATTTAACACACCAGCAGTGTGAAGAGACCTGAAAGTGGCACATGGCAGCAGAGTGTGGCGATGGAGACAGCAGCAATGGGAGGCCGTACAGGGATCCATGAGAGACTCTGGACTTGGCAGCAGCATGAGGAGGCGGTATATAGGGGCCCATGGCAGATTAGGGGCCTGGCAGCAGCTATGTGAGGCCCGTAATCTGCCTGCACCCTATGTCAAAAAATTAAACACACCAGCAGTGTGAAGAGACCTGAAAGTGGCACATGGCAGCAGAGTGTGGCGATGGAGACAGCAGCAATGGGAGGCCGTACAGGGACCCATGAGAGACTCTGGACTTGGCAGCAGCATGAGGAGGCGGTATATAGGGGCCCATGGCAGATTAGGGGCCTGGCAGCAGCTATGTGAGGCCCGTAATCTGCCTGCACCCTATGTCAAAAAATTTAACACACCAGCAGTGTGAAGAGACCTGAAAGTGGCACATGGCAGCAGAGTGTGGCGATGGAGACAGCAGCAATGGGAGGCCGTACAGGGACCCATGAGAGACTCTAGACTTGGCAGCAGCATGAGGAGGCGGTATATAGGGGCCCATGGCAGATTAGGGGCCTGGCAGCAGCTATGTGAGGCCCGTAATCTGCCTGCACCCTATGTCAAAAAATTTAACACACCAGCAGTGTGAAGAGACCTGAAAGTGGCACATGGCAGCAGAGTGTGGCGATGGAGACAGCAGCAATGGGAGGCCGTACAGGGATCCATGAGAGACTCTGGACTTGGCAGCAGCATGAGGAGGCGGTATATAGGGGCCCATGGCAGATTAGGGGCCTGGCAGCAGCTATGTGAGGCCCGTAATCTGCCTGCACCCTATGTCAAAAAATTAAACACACCAGCAGTGTGAAGAGACCTGAAAGTGGCACATGGCAGCAGAGTGTGGCGATGGAGACAGCAGCAATGGGAGGCCGTACAGGGACCCATGAGAGACTCTAGACTTGGCAGCAGCATGAGGAGGCGGTATATAGGGGCCCATGGCAGATTAGGGGCCTGGCAGCAGCTATGTGAGGCCCGTAATCTGCCTGCACCCTATGTCAAAAAATTTAACACACCAGCAGTGTGAAGAGACCTGAAAGTGGCACATGGCAGCAGAGTGTGGCGATGGAGACAGCAGCAATGGGAGGCCGTACAGGGATCCATGAGAGACTCTGGACTTGGCAGCAGCATGAGGAGGCGGTATATAGGGGCCCATGGCAGATTAGGGGCCTGGCAGCAGCTATGTGAGGCCCGTAATCTGCCTGCACCCTATGTCAAAAAATTAAACACACCAGCAGTGTGAAGAGACCTGAAAGTGGCACATGGCAGCAGAGTGTGGCGATGGAGACAGCAGCAATGGGAGGCCGTACAGGGACCCATGAGAGACTCTGGACTTGGCAGCAGCATGAGGAGGCGGTATATAGGGGCCCATGGCAGATTAGGGGCCTGGCAGCAGCTATGTGAGGCCCGTAATCTGCCTGCACCCTATGTCAAAAAATTTAACACACCAGCAGTGTGAAGAGACCTGAAAGTGGCACATGGCAGCAGAGTGTGGCGATGGAGACAGCAGCAATGGGAGGCCGTACAGGGACCCATGAGAGACTCTAGACTTGGCAGCAGCATGAGGAGGCGGTATATAGGGGCCCATGGCAGATTAGGGGCCTGGCAGCAGCTATGTGAGGCCCGTAATCTGCCTGCACCCTATGTCAAAAAATTAAACACACCAGCAGTGTGAAGAGACCTGAAAGTGGCACATGGCAGCAGAGTGTGGCGATGGAGACAGCAGCAATGGGAGGCCGTACAGGGACCCATGAGAGACTCTGGACTTGGCAGCAGCATGAGGAGGCGGTATATAGGGGCCCATGGCAGATTAGGGGCCTGGCAGCAGCTATGTGAGGCCCGTAATCTGCCTGCACCCTATGTCAAAAAATTAAACACACCAGCAGTGTGAAGAGACCTGAAAGTGGCACATGGCAGCAGAGTGTGGCGATGGAGACAGCAGCAATGGGAGGCCGTACAGGGACCCATGAGAGACTCTAGACTTGGCAGCAGCATGAGGAGGCGGTATATAGGGGCCCATGGCAGATTAGGGGCCTGGCAGCAGCTATGTGAGGCCCGTAATCTGCCTGCACCCTATGTCAAAAAATTAAACACACCAGCAGTGTGAAGAGACCTGAAAGTGGCACATGGCAGCAGAGTGTGGCGATGGAGACAGCAGCAATGGGAGGCCGTACAGGGACCCATGAGAGACTCTGGACCTAGCAGCAGCATGAGGAGGCGGTATATAGGGGCCTATGGCAGATTAGGGGCCTGGCAGCAGCTATGTGAGGCCCGTAATCTGCCAGCACCCTATGTCAAAAAATTAAACACACCAGCAGTGTGAGGAGACCTGAAAGTGGCACATGTTTGAGGCATGATTCATGGCGGATTTAGTCAGTTGTGTCAGGAACTGGTGGTTTGAAATCCAGACTAATCCACGCCTGATTCATTTTCACAAACGTGAGTCTCTCCACACTTTGGGTGGACAGTCGTGTCCTCCGCGGAGTTACAATACCTCCTGCCGCACTAAACACGCGCTCCGATGCCACGCTACTGGCCGGGCATGACAGCCTTTCAAGGGCAAATTCAGCTAGTTGGGGCCAAAGGTCAAGTTTCGTTGCCCAGTAGTCAAGGGGATTGTCTACCTCGGTTGGCAGGGTGCTGTCCAAGTAGGCCCAAGCCTGTTGTTTGAGCTCCTGCTCCAGGTCCACCTGATGCTGCTGCTGCTGCGGCTGGTTAGTAGTTTCCTCACTGCGCTGGTGAAGAAAGCTACTCATCATCGACTGCAGACTGAGGCAGCCGCTGCTGGTGGAGCTGCCACTGCTCCTACCACCCCACCCCTCCCCTGCTGCCATGCCAGCGGAACGCGAGCGCACAGGGCCCACAGTGTCTGAGGATGGACGTTGGCGCACAAAGGCAGAGACCAACTGACTACATAGGTGGTTTTTATAGTACGTAATTTTGGCCTCCCTCTCAGCAGGTGTGAAAAAGGCCACCATTTTGGACCGATAGCGAGGGTCCAACAAGGTGGACAGCCAAAAGTCATCCCTCTGTCTGATGGTTATTATTCGGCTGTCGCTACGCAAGCAACCGAGCATGCTATGGGCCATTTGTGCCAAGGAATGCGAGGGACTCCCTGCCTCCATCTCCACAGCATACTGCCACGGTGCGTCTGGGTCCTCTGTCTCCTCCTCCTCCTCCTCTACCAGATGCTCCTGCTCCTCCACTCCTGTCCGCTGAGTGGAAAAACCACCCATTTCACTCAATAATTCCTGAGCACAAATGTCCTCCTCTACCTCCTCCTCTTCTTCCTGTCCTGCCCCCACAGGGGTCATGTGGCGTTGAGATCTGTGCGCCACGTCTACCGCACCCTGACCAGCCATTGTTAACAGCATTTGTTCCAGGACGTGCAACAGAGGAATGACGTCGTTCATCCCATAGTCCTGCCGACTCACGAATAGCGTGGCCTCCTCAAAGGGCCTGAGCAAGCGGCAGGTGTCACGCATGAGCTGCCAATGGCTGACATCGAAGTTACACAGGGGAGTACCTTTATCCGCTTGTAACATCAGGAAATCGGTGATGGCCTTTCGCTGCTCGTAAAGGCGGTCTAACATGTGTAGGGTTGAATTCCACCTTGTTGCAACGTCGCAGATCAGGCGATGCTGTGGAATTCCGTTCTGCCGCTGCAGCTCAATGAGGGTGTTCTTTGCGGTGTAGGAATGGCTGAAATGCATGCACAGTTTACGTGACATTTTAAGGATGTCTTGCAGTGGGATGGTGGATTTTAGGAACCGCTTGACAACCAGATTGAACACGTGAGCCATGCATGGCGCATGGCACAACCTTCCTTGACGCAGAGCAGACACCATGTTCTTTCCGTTGTCAGTCAACATGGTTCCGATTTTTAGTTTGCGCGGAGACAGCCATCTGTCGATTTCTCTGTTCATTACACTCAGCAGTTCCTCCCCTGTGTGACTACGTTCGCCAAGGCATACCAGGTGCAGCACAGCGTGACACCGTTGCGCCCTGCACATGTGATATGCCGGTCGGGTAATGGGACTTGGCACGGGGGTGGCGGCTGAGGACACGGCGGAAAAAGAGGTGGTAGAGGCGGACATGCTTGCTGGACCAAGGACGTGCAAACGTGGAGGCAAAAGCGTCGTGACCTGTCCAAGTTGCTGGTGCGGCTGTGCCGGCACCACGTTCACCCAGTGGGCCGTAAATGACATGTACTGTCCCTGACCGTAGTTACAGCTCCACACGTCGGCGCTGCCGTGCACTTTGGCAGAGACCGACATGCTCAAAGACTGGCCCACCATCTCTTCTACATGTGAATGCAGGGCTGGCACTGCCTTTTGGGCAAAGAAATGACGGCTTGGCACTCTCCACCGCGGCGCGGCACAAGCCATCATTTCTCGGAAAGGTGCTGAGTCCACCAGTTGGAAAGGGAGAGACTGCAGCACCAGCAACTTGGACAGGAGGACGTTCAGCTTTTGCACCGTCGGGTGCGTGCTCGCAAACTGTTGTCTCTTGGATACGGATTCCAAGAAAGACTGTTGACGGAATCCGAGAAGAGGAGTAGCAGGAGAAGGAGCATCTGAACGAGCGGAAGATGCCAACGAGCGACAACTCCCCTCAGCAGAGGTGTTGGAGCCTTGACTGGCTGATAGAGGGCGATTGACGACGTCGGGTGACGGAGCAAGTAACGGAGCGGGTGATGGAGCGGGGGCTGGGGCAGGCAGAACCGCCGTATGTTTATCACGGTTTTCCCAGGCCACCGAATGGTGATGCTGCATATGCTGACGCAACGCTGTAGTCCCAACATGGGCCCCCTGGCCACGCTTGCATTTCTGGCCACATAGTCGACATACGGCTACGTTTACTTCCTCGGGCGGCTTGAGGAAAAATTGCCACACCACCGAGTAGGAAACTTTGCCCCCGCTACTCTTCACTGGCTGACTGCTACTTCCTCCGTGCGCACCGGCACCACTACTGGCCGTGGTGGTAGGCTGCAGTGGAGCTGGTGCTCTACTCCGTGGACGTTTGGCTCCACTGACACTGATGCGACCCTGCTGCTGTCTCCTGGGCAACCCACCGACTGTTTTGCTCGCTGCCAAGCTGCCACCCTCTTCTCCTGATGATGCGGAAGAAATTGCCTGATGACGACGAGGCTCCCAAGTGCGATCAACCTCCTCATCATCAAGTAGGGTCTCCGCCTCACTACTAGCCCCCTCGGCTGCGTCTGGGTCAGGAGACAGACCTGTCTCTAGACCGGCTACCGAGCCACTCTCCTCGCCAGTACTTGTTCGCTTGGCTGCTGAAAAGGCCGATGTCTCCCCCCGTTCCTGACCGCCCTCTGTTAGCTCTTCCTCACTGTACAGTGGGGCTGAGCCCACAGCATGCGATACTTCGCTTGGTGAGGGAACAGCAAAGGACAGGGGCAGGTAGAGGACACGTGATTTCAGTGGGCTTGCTCCCGGGCCATGCCAACTAACGGTTGTGTCTGACGTACCCACCGACCGTTGGCTGTAGGTGTCAGAGGTGACCTGGGAAGAGGAAGACGACCGAGCCAACCAATCAATGACGGCAGGGTTGTCGGTGGAGACACGACCGCTGGATGACACCGGGAGCACTGGCCTCTGGCTGCGAATACTGCTGCCTCGACCCCTTCCTCTGCTGCCACGTCTGCTCGCTCCTAAAACATTGCCTCCTCTGCCACTCCTCTGCATGTTGTCTGACATACTATTTAATTCAACGATTAGGTGTCCCTGAGTAACAATTCTCTGGCACTCAGTAACAATTCTGTCTGTCCCTGAGTATGAATTCTGTGGCCCTGAGTAACAATTCTGTGTCTGTGCGAGTAACAATTCTGTGTCTGTGCGAGTAACAATTCTGTGTCTGTGCAAGTAACAATTTTGTGTCTGTGCGAGTAACAATTCTCTGGCACTCAGTAACAATTCTGTCTGTCCCTGAGTAACAATTCTCTGGCACTCAGTAACAATTCTGTCTGTCCCTGAGTAACAATTCTCTGGCACTCAGTAACAATTCTGTCTGTCCCTGAGTATGAATTCTGTGGCCCTGAGTAACAATTCTGTGTCTGTGCGAGTAACAATTCTGTGTCTGTGCAAGTAACAATTTTGTGTCTGTGCGAGTAACAATTCTCTGGCACTCAGTAACAATTCTGTCTGTCCCTGAGTAACAATTCTCTGGCACTCAGTAACAATTCTGTCTGTCCCTGAGTATGAATTCTGTGGCCCTGAGTAACAATTCTGTGTCTGTGCGAGTAACAATTCTGTGTCTGTGCAAGTAACAATTTTGTGTCTGTGCGAGTAACAATTCTCTGGCACTCAGTAACAATTCTGTCTGTCCCTGAGTAACAATTCTCTGGCACTCAGTAACAATTCTGTCTGTCCCTGAGTAACAATTCTCTGGCACTCAGTAACAATTCTGTCTGTCCCTGAGTAACAATTCTCTGGCACTCAGTAACAATTCTGTGTCTGTGCGAGTAACAATTCTGTGTCTGTGCAAGTAACAATTTTGTGTCTGTGCGAGTAACAATTCTCTGGCACTCAGTAACAATTCTGTCTGTCCCTGAGTAACAATTCTCTGGCACTCAGTAACAATTCTGTCTGTCCCTGAGTAACAATTCTCTGGCACTCAGTAACAATTCTGTCTGTCCCTGAGTATGAATTCTGTGGCCCTGAGTAACAATTCTGTGTCTGTGCGAGTAACAATTTTGTGTCTGTGCAAGTAACAATTTTGTGTCTGTGCGAGTAACAATTCTCTGGCACTCAGTAACAATTCTGTCTGTCCCTGAGTAACAATTCTCTGGCACTCAGTAACAATTCTGTCTGTCCCTGAGTAACAATTCTCTGGCACTCAGTAACAATTCTGTCTGTCCCTGAGTAACAATTCTCTGGCACTCAGTAACAATTCTGTCTGTCCCTGAGTAACAATTCTCTGGCACTCAGTAACAATTCTGTCTGTCCCTGAGTATGAATTCTGTGGCCCTGAGTAACAATTCTGTGTCTGTGCGAGTAACAATTCTGTGTCTGTGCAAGTAACAATTTTGTGTCTGTGCGAGTAACAATTCTCTGGCACTCAGTAACAATTCTGTCTGTCCCTGAGTAACAATTCTCTGGCACTCAGTAACAATTCTGTCTGTCCCTGAGTAACAATTCTCTGGCACTCAGTAACAATTCTGTCTGTCCCTGAGTATGAATTCTGTGGCCCTGAGTAACAATTCTGTGTCTGTGCGAGTAACAATTCTGTGTCTGTGCAAGTAACAATTTTGTGTCTGTGCGAGTAACAATTCTCTGGCACTCAGTAACAATTCTGTCTGTCCCTGAGTAACAATTCTCTGGCACTCAGTAACAATTCTGTCTGTCCCTAAGTAACAATTCTCTGGCACTCAGTAACAATTCTGTCTGTCCCTGAGTAACAATTCTCTGGCACTCAGTAACAATTCTGTGTCTGTGCGAGTAACAATTCTGTGTCTGTGCAAGTAACAATTTTGTGTCTGTGCGAGTAACAATTCTCTGGCACTCAGTAACAATTCTGTCTGTCCCTGAGTAACAATTCTCTGGCACTCAGTAACAATTCTGTCTGTCCCTGAGTAACAATTCTCTGGCACTCAGTAACAATTCTGTCTGTCCCTGAGTATGAATTCTGTGGCCCTGAGTAACAATTCTGTGTCTGTGCGAGTAACAATTTTGTGTCTGTGCAAGTAACAATTTTGTGTCTGTGCGAGTAACAATTCTCTGGCACTCAGTAACAATTCTGTCTGTCCCTGAGTAACAATTCTCTGGCACTCAGTAACAATTCTGTCTGTCCCTGAGTAACAATTCTCTGGCACTCAGTAACAATTCTGTCTGTCCCTGAGTAACAATTCTCTGGCACTCAGTAACAATTCTGTCTGTCCCTGAGTAACAATTCTCTGGCACTCAGTAACAATTCTGTCTGTCCCTGAGTATGAATTCTGTGGCCCTGAGTAACAATTCTGTGTCTGTGCGAGTAACAATTCTGTGTCTGTGCAAGTAACAATTTTGTGTCTGTGCGAGTAACAATTCTCTGGCACTCAGTAACAATTCTGTCTGTCCCTGAGTAACAATTCTCTGGCACTCAGTAACAATTCTGTCTGTCCCTGAGTAACAATTCTCTGGCACTCAGTAACAATTCTGTCTGTCCCTGAGTATGAATTCTGTGGCCCTGAGTAACAATTCTGTGTCTGTGCGAGTAACAATTCTGTGTCTGTGCAAGTAACAATTTTGTGTCTGTGCGAGTAACAATTCTCTGGCACTCAGTAACAATTCTGTCTGTCCCTGAGTAACAATTCTCTGGCACTCAGTAACAATTCTGTCTGTCCCTAAGTAACAATTCTCTGGCACTCAGTAACAATTCTGTCTGTCCCTGAGTATGAATTCTGTGGCCCTGAGTAACAATTCTGTGTCTGTGCGAGTAACAATTCTGTGTCTGTGCAAGTAACAATTTTGTGTCTGTGCCAGTAACAATTCTCTGGCACTCAGTAACAATTCTGTCTGTCCCTGAGTAACAATTCTCTGGCACTCAGTAACAATTCTGTCTGTCCCTGAGTAACAATTCTCTGGCACTCAGTAACAATTCTGTCTGTCCCTGAGTATGAATTCTGTGGCCCTGAGTAACAATTCTGTGTCTGTGCGAGTAACAATTCTGTGTCTGTGCAAGTAACAATTTTGTGTCTGTGCGAGTAACAATTCTCTGGCACTCAGTAACAATTCTGTCTGTCCCTGAGTAACAATTCTCTGGCACTCAGTAACAATTCTGTCTGTCCCTGAGTAACAATTCTCTGGCACTCAGTAACAATTCTGTCTGTCCCTGAGTAACAATTCTCTGGCACTCAGTAACAATTCTGTGTCTGTGCGAGTAACAATTCTGTGTCTGTGCAAGTAACAATTTTGTGTCTGTGCGAGTAACAATTCTCTGGCACTCAGTAACAATTCTGTCTGTCCCTGAGTAACAATTCTCTGGCACTCAGTAACAATTCTGTCTGTCCCTGAGTAACAATTCTCTGGCACTCAGTAACAATTCTGTCTGTCCCTGAGTATGAATTCTGTGGCCCTGAGTAACAATTCTGTGTCTGTGCGAGTAACAATTCTGTGTCTGTGCAAGTAACAATTCTGTGTCTGTGCGAGTAACAATTCTCTGGCACTCAGTAACAATTCTGTCTGTCCCTGAGTAACAATTCTCTGGCACTCAGTAACAATTCTGTCTGTCCCTGAGTAACAATTCTCTGGCACTCAGTAACAATTCTGTCTGTCCCTGAGTAACAATTCTCTGGCACTCAGTAACAATTCTGTCTGTCCCTGAGTATGAATTCTGTGGCCCTGAGTAACAATTCTGTCTGTGCGAGTAACAATTCTGTGTCTGTGCAAGTAACAATTTTGTGTCTGTGCGAGTAACAATTCTCTGGCACTCAGTAACAATTCTGTCTGTCCCTGAGTAACAATTCTCTGGCACTCAGTAACAATTCTGTCTGTCCCTGAGTAACAATTCTCTGGCACTCAGTAACAATTCTGTCTGTCCCTGAGTAACAATTCTGTCTGTCCCTGAGTAACAATTCTCTGGCACTCAGTAACAATTCTGTCTGTCCCTGAGTAACAATTCTGTCTGTCCCTGAGTATGAATTCTGTGGCCCTGAGTAAGAATTCTCTGGCACTCAGTAACAATTCTGTCTGTCCCTGAGTAACAATTCTCTGGCACTCAGTAACAATTCTGTCTGTCCCTGAGTAAAAATTCTGTGGCCCTAATAACGTTTCTGTGGCCCTAAGTAACAATTCTCTGGCACTGAGTGAAAATTCTGTCTGTCCCTGAGTATGAATTCTGTGGCCCTAACTAGCGTTTCTTTGTCCCTAAATAACGATTCTGTGGCCCTCATTAACAAGTCTGTGTCCCTGAGTAATGGTTCTCTGTCCCTAAGTAACTTCTCTCTGTCCCCAATTCTCGTTTCTGTGGCCCTAACTCTGTCCCTGTCCCTAGTACAGAGCGGTCTGCCTCTGTTCAATGACTGCAGGCAAATGAAGATTTCCAAAATGGCCGCTATATATACCTCGACCATTACACAGTGCTGGCTGGCTGGCTGCTGATTGGCTGATGCGATCACATGTCGTTGAGGAATGCATTATGGGGCAGCGCGCCTTGTCTGCGCGCCTTCCCCGACATCCCCGCTCCGTCGCCGCACATGTCAGCCGCCATTTTCGGAAAAATTTCGATTCGCGCGTCCGAATTAGGCTGTTTTTCGGATTCGGCACGAATCGAAATTTTTCCGATATTCGACTCGAATTCCACTTCGGATACTTCGATTCGCTCATCTCTAATCGCTAGAGCTTCTCATACTTTATTCTTTTTCTCTTTCCTCTCTTTTGCCCTTCTTCTGCCCTTTTTCTTTCACCCAATATTTCATCTCTCTCTACCACCTGTTCTTCTCTTCTCTTTCTCTCAACTTCCTCCCCCTCTCTTTCTTCTCTCTCTCCTTCCCTTTCTATATCTCATCAATCACTCTCCTCCAGTCTCGCTATACTTTCCCTCTCTCCTTCTGTTTCTTCTATCCCCTTTCCCCCTACATCTTTCTTCTACCTCTCCTTTTCTCCATCTATCTCTCAGTTTCTTTCTCTATCTATCTCTCTCCCTCTCTCTCACCTATCCCTCTATTCTCTCTCTTTCTTTTCTCTACATTCCCCTCTCTATATTTCCTTTCTCTGCCACTCTCCTTTTTCTCTCCCTTCCCTCTCCCTTATATTTTTCTCCTTACTCTCCTTCTCCTCCATTCATTTCTTCTCTCCCTACCCCTCTCCTTTCCTTACCCCTCTCCTTTCCTTTCCCCTCTCCCCTATCTCTTTCTTCCCCTTTTCTTCGGTCTCTCTCTTCTCCTCCCTTCACTCTCTCACCCCTGCCTCTATAACTCTCTCCCTTTTTCTTCCTCTCCCTCCATCTCTTTATTCTTCTCCCGCTTTCTTTGCCCTATGCTTTTCTTTTCCTCCACCCCCCCAACTCTATCTTTCTCCCTCTTTCTTCGCTCTTTCACCCTCCGCTTTTCCTTTCCTCTATCTCGTTCTCCCTCTTTCTTCTGAAGGATCATAAGCAATAGGAGATGGAGGGCAAGATGGAATTTGGCCCACACCTGATGTTGATGGAGCTGAAGGATCATCAACAATAGGAGATGGAGGGCAAGATGGAATTTGGCCTATACCTGATATTGATGGAGCTGAAGGATCATCAACAATAGGAGATGGAGGGCAAGATGGAATTGCACTCAAACTTGATGTTGATGGCACAGGTTTTTTGATGGATTCAATCCTGTCTACCCTCTGGAAAAAATTATACAGTGATGTCTGAGTAGTAGCTCTTTTTTTCCTCATCATAGATGACTCTGTAGCATGGGATGACATTCTAAACGGCTGCTGCAACCTTTTTGTATCGTTCTACATTGGGGTCCTGTGCCTCAAAAACTAACAGTGCCTCTTCAAGTAAAGAAAATCCCCTTGCCATTTCTTGTGTTGTGAATCTCTTTGGTTCTTCAGTTATATCTTCCTCTTGGCTCTCTTCGTCTTTTCACTGGGCCTCTAATTCCATCAGGTCCTCATTAGTAAGCTCCTCATGTTGCACAACAAGGAGTTAAGTGAAGTCGTCCTTTTGCAGATCTAGCTCCAGCTTTGTGCTAAGGGTCTTTAAGTTGTTGAAAATCTCTTTGGACTCCTTACCCATCTTCTCAAGTCCATGAACTTCATAAACAAGCTGTGGGTAAAGGTTCTACCAAACCCCATTCATGGTAACAGCCGAAACCTCACGCCAAGCAAAGTTGATGTTTTTTATGGCCTTGTAGATGTTATAGTCCTTCCAAAATTGTTGCAAGGTTGTTCCTGTTTCATCAATAGCCTTCACTTCCTGACAAAAAGTGTGAATATTATTTCTTGAAAGCCGCAATAACTCCTTGGTCCATAGGTTGGACGAGCGCCATATTATTCAGTGGCAGATGCACTACTTTGACATTGGGATGAAAGTCATCCATGAATTGGGGGTGGCCAGGTCCATTGTCAAGCAGCAAAGAATATTGAATGGGATATCTTTCTCCAAACAATATTTCTATATCTCTGGGATAAAGTGGTGGAAAATCCAGTCCTGGAAAATGGTCTGTGTAACCCTGGCTTTGGAGTTACTCTTCCACACAACAGGTAGAGAGCCCTTGGCTATGTTTTTTGAGGGCTCTTGGGTTCTCTAAATGGTAAACTAAGACAGGCTTTAGTTTCATATCACCGGATGCATTGCCACCAAACAATCAAGTAAGTCTGTCCTTTTGCTGCTTTGAAGTCTGGCAGCACTCTTTCCTCGTTACTGATGTAACTTCGTTGTGGCATCCTCTTCTATTACAGTCCTGTCTCATCGATGTTAAAAACCTGTTGGAGTAGATAAGCACCTTCGTCAATAATTTCTCTAAGTGTTGCTGGAAATTCTTGGGCAGCTATGGTATCTGCAATCACATCCACACCACTTACTTTTACGTTGTGAAGGTTTGCTCTAGCCTGGAATCTGTTAAACCATCCATGGCTGGCAGTAAAAGATGTACACTGTTCACCCTGTTTTAGCTTTTTCTTGAATAAGCATTAAGCTGAGTTGAACTCGACGCTGATCCTGCATCCATACACTGAGAAGTTTATCCATCTCCTCTATCACTTTACCACACTTTTTGGATATTATTGTTGACCTCATAAGCACAGCAGACTTCACATGTTCCATGATCTTGGCCTTGTTCTTTAGAATTGTGCCAATGGTTGAAGGATTCATGTTATAAGAACGAGCGATGTCTACCATCTTTTCGCCTTGGTCCAGTTTCTCAATTATTTTCACTTTTGTTTCCATGGTTGTTGCTTTGTGCTACCTAGCAGTCCCCTCCACATCACCACTGCTTTTCCTTTTGCTTCTGGACATCCTGGGCTCTGTATAGTACACTATCACACTGTACAGTAAGCACACAGCAGCACAACTGTGACAATGTACGGCAGACACGTGAGCTACTTCCACGATTTGTTCGCATCTACGAATGTTCATAATGCAAGGTCCGTTTGTATCTGTCAAAGTGTGCAACTCAAATGTTTGCAAGTCGGAACTTACTGTACAGGGTTATACACTCACGCCTGGCTATCACACCTATGAGCTTGTTGGATCTCCTATTCCAAAAACATGGCCATTAATATGGAGTTACCCATTGCAGCTATACCAGTCTCCACTCTTCTGGGAAGGCTTTCCACAAGATTTTTGAGTCTCCATTGGAATTTTTGAGGTCAGGTACTGATGTTGGATGAGAAGACCTGGCTCACATTTGGTGGTCCAACTCATCACAAAGGTGTTCTATAGGGTTGTGGTCAGGACTCTGTGCAGGACAATCAAGTTCCTCCACACCAGAATGTCTTATTTTTTGTCCTATTCCAAAAACATGGCCATTAATATGGAGTTACCTTTTGCAGCTACCAGCCTCCACTCTTCTTGGATGGCTTTCCACAAGATTTTGTGAGTGTCTGTTGGAATTTTTGAGGTCAAGTAATGATGTTGGATGAGAAGACCTGGCTCACATTTTGGTGTTCCAATTCATCCCAAAGGTGTTCAGTAGGGTTGAGGTGCACTGCAATCAAGTTCCTCCACACCAAACTGGTCAAGCCATGTCTTTATGGAGCTGGCAGGGGCACAATCATGCTAGAACACAAAAGTCTTCCCCAATCCATTATCAGAAGGTTGGAAGATCACTATTGTCTACAATGTCTTTGTATGTTGTAGTATTACTGTACTCTTCACTGGAGACACCTAAACTCCATCATTTGAACAAGGTTCCACCTGCATTTGGCCATATAGTATATACAATCATAGACCACTAAGTAACCGACAGTATATTTTCAGAATTTACTCAGCCTATCCGGACTGAAGCCATTTTATTTTCCGCTGGTTTACCTCCCTGATTTCAGGCAGCTTCAGACTATATTTCCCATTTTAAGTGCCGTCGGCATCTATTAGCCAAAATGTCACTTAGATCACTTTGGAATGAAGTTAATTTAATCCTGAGTCCTTAATTTTCATACATTGTTGCTTCACTGCTCCACAATCAGGGTGTAAATTGAGAAAAAGAACTTTTGTGTAATCTTGACTCTGAGCAGCCACGCTCCCAGTTGGCGCCAAGCCGACATTCTTTTTTGATGGTTCAGGTCCAGGACACCGGCACACTGCTGGAGGGTGATAAAACAGAATGAGATGAGTTAAAAGATATCATAAAATGTCTGTTTTTTTCAATTTCCCCCCTTTTTTTTTTTTTTTTTGCACATGTCACTTTGAATCTGTAGGGGATGTATCCTAATTGTCACTTGCTGCAAGACTTAAAGAGAGCCTGTCAGTATGACAAGTGCCCTTGGGCATGCAGTTCCTTAATTGGATAACGTAACAGGTTTTTGCTGAGTCTGCCCGGGTCCAGGTTATCATTACAATGTGATACTGAATTCACCCCGGGTGATTGTGAGACATGCGGTGCAATTTCCCGAGCTCCCAGCAGCTCTCTGCAAAAGAACCGGAGATTAAATCAGAAGAACCAAACTGAAAGAGCTGCTAATACCGTTCACAGATGAGTATGCAAACCACCTATAATAAGCTTTGTGTTTTTTGTTCTATGTTATTAGCTTTTCAAGACTAAAAGACTAAAAAAATAATAGTTATTAGTGATCTTCTATAGCATTACCTGTGACTTGTTAATGAAATAATGTGATGTTAAAGAAGTATAGATGAATCAGAGTAACTTGCGAGCCACAGGTGTGATAATTACTAGAGGATCGCAAACATGAAACACATAACTACAACTGTGTTGGAAATATCTACAAATACAGTCAGGTCCATAAATATTGGGACATGGACACAATTCTAACATTTTTGGCTCTATACACCACCACAATGGATTTGAAATGAAACGAACAAGATGAGCTTTAACTGCAGACTGTCAGCTTTAATTTGAGGGTATTTACATCCAAATCAAGTGAACGGTGTAGGAATTACAACAGTTTGCATATGTGCCTCCCACTTATTAAGGAACCAAAAGTAATGGGACAGAATAATAATCATAAATCAAACTTTCACTTTTTAATACTTGGTTGCAAATCCTTTGCAGTCAATTACAGCCTGAAGTGTGGAACGCATAGACATCACCAGACGCTGGGTCTCATCCCTGGTGATGCTCTGCCAGGCCTCTACTGCAACTGTCTTCAGTTCCTGCTTGTTCTTGGGGCATTTTCCCTTCAGTTTTGTCTTCAGCAAGTGAAATGCTCAATCGGATTCAGGTCAGGTGATTGACTTGGCCATTGCATAACATTCCACTTCTTTCCCTTAAAAAACTCTTTGGTTGCTTTTGCAGTCTGCTTTGGGTCATTGTCCATCTGCACTGTGAAGCGTCCAATGAGTTGTGAAGCATTTGGCTGAATATGAGCAGATAATATTCCCGAAACACTTCACAATTCATCCGGCTGCTTTTGTCAGCAGTCACATCATCAATAAATACAAGAGAACCAGTTCCATTGGCAGCCATACATGTCCACGCCATGACACTACCACCACCATGCTTCACTGATGAGGTGGTATGCTTAGGATCATGAGCAGTTCCTTCTCCATACTCTTCCCTTCCCATCACTCTGGTACAAGTTGATCTTGGTCTCATCTGTCCATAGGATGTTGTTCCAGAACTTTGAAGGCTTTTTTAGATGTCGTTTGGCAAACTCTAATCTGGCCTTCCTGTTTTTGAGGCTCACCAATGGTTTACATCTTGTGGTGAACCCTCTGTATTCACTCTGGTGAAGTCTTCTCTTGATTATTGACTTTGACACACATACACCTACCTCCTGGAGAGTGTTCTTGATCTGGCCAACTGTTGTGAAGGGTGTTTTCTTCACCAGGGAAAGAATTCTTCTGTCATCCACCACAGTTGTTTTCTGTGGTCTTCCGGGTCTTTTGGTGTTGCTGAGCTCACCGGTGCGTTCCTTCTTTTTAAGAATGTTCCAAACAGTTGTTTTGGCCATGCCTAATGTTTTTTCTATCTCTCTGATGGGTTTGTTTTGTTTTTTCAGCCTAATGATGGCTTCACTGATAGTGACAGCTCTTTGGATCTCATCTTGAGAGTTGACAGCAACAGATTCCAAATGCAAATAGCACACTTGAACTGAACTCTGGACCTTTTATCTGCTCATTGTAATTGGGATAATGAGGGAATAACACACACCTGGCCATGGAACGGCTGAGAAGTCAATTGTCCCATTACTTTTGGTCCCTTAATAAGTGGGAGGCACATATGCAAACTGTTGTAATTCCTACACCGTTCACCTGATTTGAATGTAAATACCCTCAAATTAAAGCTGACAGTCTGCAGTTATAGCACATCTTGTTTGTTTCATTTCAAATCCATTGTGGTGGTGTATAGAGCCAAAAATGTTAGAATTGTGTCGATGTCCCAATATTTATGGACCTGACTGTATATGTTGCGCTCCTAAATACTTCTCAATAAATAATAATTAAATTATTACCATTAAATTAATTCAAATTATGCTACAAATAACTAATAAAAGTGTATAAATACCAAAAAATTTAAATATTTTTTGGTATTTATACACTTTTATTAGTTATTTGTATCATAATTTGAATTAATGTAATGGTAATAATTTATTATTTATTGAGAAGTATTTAGGAGCGCAACATATATTTGTAGATGATGTTAAAGAAGTCCCTAACCAAATGATATGATATTTAGTTAAATAAAATGTTTAATTTAGTTAAAGAGTAACTCCACTTTTGTTGACAAAAAAAAAAAACACACTCCCCTCTGGGTGTATCTTTGGGAGTTTCTCGCCAAAAATGACAATTTTGTTGCAGGGAATGCCAAAAATCTGACTTGGGTCGCAGGTCTATATGCTATATTATTATCTTTTATTTTGTTTGATAATTTTTTTGCCCCACGAAAGTGGAGTTACCCTTGAAGTAAAATAGTTCAAATGGAGCTCCAGTCGCCTGTGAACAAAAGAAGTCAGCAGCTAGAAAAACTTGATCCAGCAGTGTTCTCTGGGTTCACCAGCCGCCTCTGTTCCCAGCATCTGGGAACCTGGCTGTAACAGCTTGCAGCTTCACAGTCATGTACCCACTGCGCATGCGCAAACAGAGCTGCGCATTGTGAATGGTCCCGCAGTCTTCTGGGACCTGTCATGTGTCCCAGAAGACTACAGGGGTTGGGGGGGGGAGTTGGTGGAGGAGAACGTCCGCTTCCAATCGCCTAGATTTTGACAGGTACCCACTCCCCAAAGGTGCCAATTCTTAACGGAGAGCAGGGGAAGAGTCCTTAACCCCCCTGGTGGTATTCCTGAGTGTAGCTCGGGGTAAACTTTCAGCACCACAAGCGGTAACCCCCCCGAGCTACACTCGGGAATACACTGCAGCGTTGCTCCGGGATCTCTTCTGCACTTACCTTGTCCTTCGCTCCCGCGATGTCCCTCCTGCAGTGTCCCCTGCAATGTCCTCCGGCCGATGCCAGCATCTGTCTTCCGGGTTCCGTTCCCTGTGACGTCGGGACGTACGGGGGACGGAACTGGCGGGAAATTTAAAAATGTCAAAAAGTGACATTTACTAAACACACTAAAATCACAGAGTATAACATTCCTGTATCAAACCATTTCACATACATTTTGTCCCGAGTGCTTTGTCCGGCGCCCTGCCTGCATTTTTACTGTTCTTTCTGCCTGGAAACTGAGAAACGTCCAAAAAGCGTCCCTTTAGGTCAGACGCGGTTTTAGACCGGCTAGAGAACAGCGATAGTAAATCAGAACCACTTGCAGAATTGAGTGATAATGATTCGTGGGGGAAATTCCTCATCAGACACTGAAAACGATTCTGCGACTGAGCTCAGCGATGTGTGAACTTGGCGCTCTATTTCACATTTCAGTGTTTTTGGTTTGATTATATTATTGAATTACATTTATTATTATTATTATTTTTTATGATTATTATAATTTATGATTTTGTGTTTCAAATTTTATCATACCCGGGATGTTTACTAGACTCTTGTTCGGACAGATTTCAGTGAGTTATTCCTAAAAATTACAGGCCTACAATAAAAAAATACATATTTCCATGCAACAAAAATGTACCGCTTTGAGCACAGAAATACTGACATAATCAGACCGCTAGGGAGGTTAAAGCAAAATGTCCCCTTTTGAGTGGAGATTTGCTTTAAATAAAATATAAATAACACTTTTTATATTAACCAATTCCTGTTTTTCTTTTAATAGGATCCTTGTTTTTTTCGGGGGGTTCTTTGTTACATCTCAGTGCTGCTGATCCTCTGCTTCCACTTTGCAGCTCTTTTTTTACTTACAGTACATGCACTCCAGTGATGTCTGCATGGCATTTGTTAGGTTGGATTTCCTGATGGTGACAACATAGGACCATGCATAATGGGCATAGATATGGCCACTTGTAGTCTCAATGAGAAGCCTCTGTGACAGGGCGACAACCCTGGATCACAATTGGGAGACAGGGATAGAGTGTTGTCACCCTATAACAGGAAGTGTTCGAACAAGAACCATTATGGCAGGATCACTAGGGGATTAGTTTAATGAAGGCTGCAGATTTAAAAAAATTGAAATTGACTTTTGAAATAACTTTATGGCGTTTTGCATGTGGGGTGGGTGCCTGAGACCTTGCAATGTAAATCCCCAGGTCATGCGTATTTTCTATTTTGTGCATAATACCATATACTATATGAGTGTTTACGTAAGTATATCCGAGTACAGATGAGCACTTCCATGGACATTTCTAGCATTTCTATGGGCGGTTGTACGAAGCACTTGGGCTTTCCAGGCAGGTAAAATATGCAAAATGTATATTACAACGGCTCAGGTGCCCATGTGTCAAGGATAGAATGGGTTAAAAACGATGGCGCTGATAGACCACTTGGTAAAGAAAAGGGCCCAGTGAAAAATAGAATTCAAACATTAGTCAACACTGAAGATGGTTGCTGCTCCCCTGGACCAAGTCCTAAGTATACCTAATGCAAACACCAAAAACAAGCCAGAGAGGGCGCCACCATCTAAGTGTAAATCATTTATTAAGAGTAAGGGATAAATGAAATATTGCACTCACTGCCTATATATGAAGGTCAGCATGTCATAAAAGGCATGGTGGAGTTCTCTGTGGAGTGACTGTGATGTGCAGAGATTGGCAGGCAAGCGGCTGGTGGATGCAGACCTGCGCCGGGACGCTGCTGGTCAGAGGGGGAAAACCACTGTCCGGCTGGAATGCAAGCTCTTCTAGATAGAATTGGTGGCTTCTGGGCCAGCTCAGGTAGAGTCAGCTCCACTCTGAGGCTTTCATGGCGCCATGATGTCAGCAGTGGGCATGGCTACGTGCTTCAGGGGACCACTACTTTGTCAACCCAGAAGGTTTGACCTTCATATATATGCAGTGAGTGCAATATTTCATTTATCCTTTACTCTTAACTTAGATGAACTTACTCTTTACTTAGATGGTGGTGCTCTCTATTGTTTGTTTTTCTTCATTTGCTAAGGGACTATCATACATATTTTAATAATTGGGTTTACATCTAATTTAATGTCTATGAAGGTTCTCGTTTATCCAGGTCATGGTATGGCTAGTAGTAGTTGGTCACATTCAACCAGACTTGCTCTGTAATGTTGAAGACCTTTCAGCGTACACCACGTTGCAATCATTGCTGGGAACATAGTCCAAATGCTAAGATATGTTTCCGACAAATTCAAACGGATCCAGCTAAATGTGGCTAACTGCTCCTAGTGATGGTAAGAAGACTTTACACAGATGACCTCACCGATTCCCCCCTTGATATTTCTGTAGAACATCCATCTGGTGGCCAAGTGGTTGAGCACTCTGGAGAAGAAACTGGAACATAACAGTGAAGGCAGTCACCAGGAGTTCCGGGTCTTCATCAGCGCGGAGCCAGCCGCTTCATCCGACGGACACATCATTCCACAGGGCATCCTGGAGAATTCCATCAAGATCACCAATGAGCCACCTACTGGCATGCATGCTAACCTACACAAAGCTCTAGATAACTTCAACCAGGTGAGACCGCTTGGCTGAGCTGGTAATGTAAGGTCCATCAGGGCCATCTTTAATATTGTTGGGACCCTGGGCAAACATTTTCTTGGGCCCACCCATGAAATTTCACTCTCCACCTGCTCTGAAACATACAATAAATAGCAGCTAAACTCAAAATCAGTTTACTCCAGCAGGCCAGACAGCAATTGCAATTGATTGCCGCAGGTTACAGCATATCATTACCGCTCACTGACTGGTTGATAGAGGTTACAGCACACATTAGGACTCACTGATTAGTTGCTAGAGATTACAGCACATTATTTCTGCTTGCTGATTGGTTGCTAGAGGTTGCTGCACATCCTTACTGCTCACCGATTGGTTGCTAGAGGTTACTGCACATCAATACTGGTCACCGCTTGGCTGATAGATGTTACTGCACATTACTACCACTCACTGATTGGTTGTTAGAGGTTACTGCACATCAATACCACTGCCACACCTGGCCCACTAGGACATTTTTTCAGGCCAGCAGCTAGGGTTAGTGGCATATCCTCAAACTCTGTGCACAAATTGGGGATTCCCCTATTCTCTGCTTCTGATGGGGACCTTGATGTAAGGGGGGAACTCTGATGGGAATCCCAATGTAAGGGAAGACTATGATGGGGACCCTGATGTATGGGGGAACTCTAATGGGGACCCTGATGTATGGGAGAGCTCTAATGGGGACCCTGATGTATGGGGGAGCTCTAATGGGGACCCTGATGTATGGGGGAACTCTGATTGGGAACCCCTGATGTATGGGGGAATCTGATATGAAAGCAGGTCTCTGAAGTGATGGGGACTCTGATGTAAGAGGGAGGCTTCTAATATGAAGTTATTTCTCTTGCTGTGTTCATTCATTTATAAAACAGATTTTTTTCCCCATCTGCAAATATTTGGAAAATATACAATGTGGCTCTTCTACTGAAAATGTTGGCGTCCCCTGAGCTGATAACTTCTGTGTATCCTGCTTGTACTGAACTCATATCAGTTGGCATTGTTACCAATTCTCTTGGTGAACTACAGATCACCCCCCTCCCACCTTAGTGTTCTGTTGCACACTCGCAGTTAGTGAGCATTGATACCCTAGGACAGGAAGTGCATTACTGGTAGGATCCCCAGGTGAAAAGAAAAAAAATATATATACTGAAAAAAAAAACGAATGCAGCTACCATAACGAAGTACTAATAATCTGCAATATATAAAATGTTGTTCTTGGGTTTTGATCCACTTTACAACAGACCTGTAGCACTGACAGTACTGTATTCTGATGCAGGACACTTTAGAGATGTGCGCCCGAGAGACGGAGTTCAAAAGCATCCTGTTCGCTCTGTGCTACTTTCACGCCGTGGTGGCAGAGAGGAGGAAATTCGGACCCCAGGGCTGGAACCGTTCCTATCCCTTCAACACAGGAGATCTCACCATCTCCGTCAATGTTCTGTACAACTACCTGGAGGCCAATGCCAAGGTAAGGTGGTTGAGATGGTTCTGCACAGCAAGGGTTGAGGTCCAGGCTTTCTGGGGTCAGTGTGTACACAGCTATCTCCTATTCCAGAATATGGCCAACTTCCTTCAACTTTCCTTAGAGATCCAATTCCAGATTGTTTTTAGTTTTGGACAAAGTAGGAATGGGTTTGGTTTTGGTCCCTGCCCTGCTTTTAGATCTTGTTTACACTTGTGGTTGGAGGGCAACAAAAATAGGCAGCTGAGACACATTATTACCACCCTTTTAAGCTCCAAAGGCAGCCTGATGGGGTGGCACAAATGTCACAGCTGCAGTGCTTTGCTGTGGCAACAGAATTATACCCCCCCGTCACATTCCGTGGGCAGTACTACTGCTGAATATAACCCGTTCAAGTCAACAGGGCAACCCAACCACTCTTCAACTGAATGGGGGTGTAGGGGGCCTCAAGTGCAGCCCCACACATCATCAATATGCTGCACATTATATTTTGAAAATGTTAGAGAAAGCTGTCAGAGACTAGAGTCATGCTACGGGAGAGTGTCAGAAACCGCAGACGTGCTACGGCAGAGGGTCAGAAACCGCAGACGTGCTACGGCAGAGGGTCAGAAACCGCAGACGTGCTACGGGAATGGGTCAGAAACCGCAGACGTGCTACGGGAGAGGGTCAGAAACCGCAGACGTGCTACGGGAGAGGGACAGAGTCTGCAGACGTGCTACGGGAGAGGGTCAGAGTCTGCAGACGTGCTACGGGAGAGGGTCAGAAACCGCAGACGTGCTACGGGAGAGGGACAGAGTCTGCAGACGTGCTACGGGAGAGGGTCAGAGTCTGCAGACGTGCTACGGGAGAGGGTCAGAGTCTGCAGACGTGCTACGCGAGAGGGACAGAATCCGCAGACGTGCTACGCGAGAGGGACAGAATCCGCAGACGTGCTACGGGAGAGGGTCAGAAACCGCAGACGTGCTACGGGAGAGGGTCAGAAACCGCAGACGTGGTACGGGAGAGGGTCAGAAACCGCAGACGTGCTACGGCAGAGGGTCAGAAACCGCAGACGTGCTACGGCAGAGGGTCAGAAACCGCAGACGTGCTACGGGAATGGGTCAGAAACCGCAGACGTGCTACGGGAGAGGGTCAGAAACCGCAGACGTGCTACGGGAGAGGGTCAGAAACCGCAGACGTGCTACGGGAGAGGGTCAGAAACCGCAGACGTGCTACGGGAGAGGGTCAGAAACCGCAGACGTGCTACGGGAGAGGGTCAGAGTCTGCAGACGTGCTACGGGAGAGGGTCAGAGTCTGCAGACGTGCTACGGGAGAGGGTCAGAGTCTGCAGACGTGCTACGGGAGAGGGTCAGAGTCTGCAGACGTGCTACGGGAGAGGGTCAGAGTCTGCAGACGTGCTACGGGAGAGGGTCAGAGTCTGCAGACGTGCTACGCGAGAGGGACAGAATCCGCAGACGTGCTACGCGAGAGGGACAGAATCCGCAGACGTACTACGGGAGAGGGTCAGAAACCGCAGACGTGCTACGGGAGAGGGTCAGAAACCGCAGACGTGCTACGGGAGAGGGTCAGAAACCGCAGACGTGCTACGGGAGAGGGTCAGAAACCGCAGACGTGGTACGGGAGAGGGTCAGAAACCGCAGACGTGCTACGGGAGAGGGTCAGAAACCGCAGACGTGCTACGGGAGAGGGTCAGAAACCGCAGACCTGCTACGGGAGAGGGTCAGAAACCGCAGACGTGCTACGGGAGAGGGTCAGAAACCGCAGACGTGGTACGGGAGAGGGTCAGAAACCGCAGACGTGCTACGGGAGAGGGTCAGAAACCGCAGACGTGCTACGGGAGAGGGTCAGAAACTGCAGACGTGCTACGGGAGAGGGTCAGAAACTGCAGACGTGCTACGGGAGAGGGTCAGAAACCGCAGACCTGCTACGGGAGAGGGTCAGAAACCGCAGACGTGCTACGGGAGAGGGTCAGAAACCGCAGACGTGCTACGGGAGAGGGTCAGAAACCGCCGACCTGCTACGGGAGAGGGACAGAAACCGCCGACGTGCTACGGGAGAGGGTCAGAAACCGCCGACCTGCTACGGGAGAGGGTCAGAAACCGCAGGCGTGCTACGGGAGAGGGTCAGAAACTGAATACATGCTACAGGAGATAATCAAAGACTGGGGACATGCTAAAATGTGGATGACTGGGGATAGGCTACTTTAAAAACCAATGGTTCCACATTTGTGCACCATACAGCACGCATTAAAAAAAAATGACTTATGCCACATTTGATATGTGGATGTTGATATGATAAAGGATGGACAGCATAGAAAAAAGTAAAATACTGCAAAAGAAATAAACCAACCCATTTACCCACTAAAAGCCAGTCTAAGGAACTTTACTGGCCTCGGTCAGCACTTATACACAGACCAAGGCTTTAGACTGTGCTGGGTAGCATTCGGCAGTGTTTCATTATTTTTATACTAGTAATACACCTTTTGGAGTTTCTTACTTTCTTTATTATCAGCCATTATGCTTTACCTATGTTTGGGATTTGGATATGACAGAACCAGCCTACATGGAGAATTGAGTACTAGGTGCGATTAGAACTGCCTGCTGTTGTAAGTCTAAGTACTGTATCTGAGTATATCCAGGCAGTGAAGGTGACGCACACGGAAGTGGGAGGAGGTGGATACACACATTGGTGGATGAATGTAGGTTCATCCACCAATGAATGTAGGTTCTTCCACCAATGTGTGTATCCACCTTCATCCACTATAGGTATACGTTCAAAGCTATAGATGCACATTTTAGAAGGAGTGACCCTTTAATATGTAGAGTACAGAAATGATGGGGTAACTAATCACCTGTTGTCAGCTCAGTTGAAGCTGAAATGTGATTGGTTGCTGATAGCATTGCTGTTAGTCTCATAAACCCAGATCTGTTTTCAGCCGGACGGTTCCCTGAAAGAACATGAGTGTCCTCCATGCTGGCCGGGCACCAGAGCACATTGCCCAGCTGTGTCCCGGGCTCCTGGCCGGCAGCTGATCCACATCCTTCACACCCGGTTTGCTTTGTGTCTCAGGTCCCATATGATGACTTGCGCTATTTGTTTGGCGAGATCATGTACGGCGGTCACATCACGGATGACTGGGATAGGCGCCTCTGCCGGACGTATCTGGAAGAGTTCATCAAGCCGGAGATGCTGGAGGGAGAGCTGTTCCTCGCCCCGGGATTCCCGCTGCCTGGAAACATGGATTACAACGGTTACCATCAGGTATGCCATCATGACCTCAGCTCCATCGCCAACATAGGCAGTAGAGCAGCCAAATTGTGTGCTGAGCTGTTCATCTCTGAAATGGATGATCCACTAAAAGGGAGGATGTGTTTTAAAGAGAACCAGTCACTGCTAGGCTCATTGAATAACTGGAATATTCAATCCTGAAGGAAAGCCTGAAAAAATAGGTTGCCATTGCCGGCTGTCTATGGTTTCACTACCTTCCAAGTCACTGACCTGGAACAAGCATGAACTCAATGAAGTCAGTACTATTCTTCTACTTGTTCCAGGTTAGTGATTTAGAGAGCATTGAAGCCAGAGAGTCAAAATGTCATCCAGTCAACCGAAGGAGAGGTCAGCAATTGCAGCCTCCATATTTCTTCAGCTGCCTTTAAATCATTAGAATTGTGCAGACCTACGAATGGAAGATTTGTAATGGTCTCCTTATTTATCTCTACTTGCTTTTGTCTTAGGACTAATCAGCTGATGTGAAATTGAGAGGCTCTGTGAGGTCTGACAGATGTTATTCTATTAACTGGCTGATTTCAGGCTAACTCCCAGCTCCTGAGTGCACACAGTGGGTATAGAAAAGAATCACAGTGCCTTGCCACCTATACTTGATTGATTGCTTCAGTTGCACTAGCAAGGACTGAAATGCTCCAGGAAAGTTCTTTTCATGCTGAGCTAAGCAAAATGACCACAGCTGATCATAGATGAAAGTCAAATGGCCATTGAGAAGGTGATTGGCTACACCTGATTGAGGGGGGAGGGGGGGGGGGGTGATCCTTTTTTTTTTCAACTCTGTGATTCTGTTTTTGAATTTATGAATTTTTTTCTGACATGTTGGTGTTATATCCTTCACTTGGATGTTATAGTAAATACAGCTGTATAAAACAAAAACTGTGTCTGTCTTCATTTCAGGCTGCAAATCAACAAAATGTGATTATTTTAAAGGGGGGGTGATTCTTTTCTATACCAACTGTAACAGCCCTATAACAGAGCTCCGTAGTCGTTTGCATTCCAGTTATCTACATTGCTCTGTTATTCAATGCTGTTATGCGCTCCATGTAAGGCTGCCCTTCTGGTGAAACCGCAAAACCTTTCATTGCAGAGGGCAGCTTTAACCCTTCCCCCTCCCAGTGACAACCACTGACAACATTTCTGCTCCTCTTTTTCCTTGCAGTATATTGATGACGTGCTGCCAGCTGAGTCTCCTTACCTGTATGGCCTACATCCCAACGCCGAGATTGGTTTCCTCACCCAGACATCAGAAAAACTGTTCCGCACAGTGCTGGAAATGCAGCCTCGGGACAGCAGCATGGGCGAGGGTGGAGGAGTTACACGTGAAGAGAAGGTAGGCGATTTGTTATGCTTATGGGTACACAGGACCTGCCAGGGCGCATAGCTGTCATTTCACACACAGACTAGAGTTTAATTAATTGGTTTTCAATAATTTCTCTAAAATGTAAAATATGTAAGATTAACGCAATAGCTGAAAACTGCGCACAGTGTATCAACGTAGTTCCAGCCACCTCTGGAGGTCAGGACTCTGCCCACAATGCCGCAGTGTCTAGGCCCCCTCCATAGTAGAAAATGGCATCTGCTCAGCTCAGTTCATAATAAATACGGAAAAATAGGTGCAAGGGTGGAATTTAAAAAAATTCTAAAAATATTTCAGATAATTTACATACATTTGTAGAACAAACCTCCACCTCTAACCTAACAGCTGAAGCAGGTTAATCTAATTAATTTGGAGTATTGGGAGATCTTTTATTGGTCTTCCGCCATCACACGTTGGATAGAAGTCAGCCAGGGCTTCATCCAGGAAAATCATCATTACTCTATATTGGACTGCTCAGCTAAAGGTGACAAATCTACACCAGATCTGGCCAATCACAGCCATGAGCCAATCTGACAAGCAAGAGTAGTTGGCTGAACTGTCCGTGTCAGGGCTCCCTGGTATGACCAGAGGTGTGTGACTGAAGCAGGGAAACGCAGACTTCAGATATGTGATTAACAATGTAATTTATTAACACTAACAATACAAACATAAACGCAGTGCACTACTAAACATAATACAGTGCAAACAAACCCAACCAACCACCCACAGATAACAGTACATACAAGCAAGCGTCGTCAGGCAGGCCGGGTCAATATCAATTGGGCAGGTAGGTACAGGGGGAGCAAGCGGAGAATGGTCGGGGTCACAGGCCAGGTTCAGCAGGTAGCAAGCAGCGTAGTACAGAGGGTCAGGCAGAGGGATGGTCATGGTCACAAGCCAGGGATCAGAACAGGTAGCAAGCAGCGTAGTACAGAGGGTCAGGCAGAGGGATGGTCACGGTCACAAGCCAGGGATCAGAACAGGTAGCAAGCAGCGTAGTACAGAGGGTCAGGCAGAGGGATGGTCAGGGTCACAAGCCAGGGATCAGAACAGGTAGCAAAGGAACAGAAACAGGATGCAGGACAGATACAGGGCCCAGGACAAACACAACACCAAGGCAGAGTCTGCAAGTCTGGCCATCCCTTAAATACACCAGTATCATCAGTTCCAGGTGTTAGCTGGCTGAAAGGTTGAGTCTCTGATTGCTGGGAGCACCCGCTGGCCAGCCCTGGTACTGCAGATCAAAAGGCAGGTGAGTCCCACCATTGCTGGCCAGTCCATTCCTGACAGTACCCCCCCCTCAAGGAGCGGCCTCAGGATGCTCCAAACAGTCCTAGCTGGGAAAAATGTTCCACCGCCCGGGTCTGGTAACTGGCAGGATAACAAAGACTGGCACACCGGGCAGGACTCCGGGCAGCGGTACACCGGGCAGAGGCACATCGGGCTGGACTCCGGGCAGAGGCACACCGGGCAGAGCCACACCGGGCAGAGGCACATCGGGCTGGACTCCGGGCAGAGGCACATCGGGCTGGACTCCGGGCAGAGGCACATCGGGCTGGACTCCGGGCAGAGGCACATCGGGCTGGACTCCGGGCAGAGGCACATCGGGCTGGACTCCGGGCAGAGGCACATCGGGCTGGACTCCGGGCAGAGGCACATCGGGCTGGACTCCGGGCAGAGGCACATCGGGCTGGACTCCGGGCAGAGGCACATCGGGCTGGACTCCGGGCAGAGGCACATCGGGCTGGACTCCGGGCAGAGGCACATCGGGCTGGACTCCGGGCAGAGGCACATCGGGCAGGACTCCGGGCAGAGGCACATCGGGCAGGACCCCGGGCAGAGGCACATCGGGCAGGACCCCGGGCAGAGGCACATCGGGCAGGACCCCGGGCAGAGGCGCAGCGGGCTACCGGGCGAAGCGGCAGGCAGCGGGCCACCGGGCGGAGCGGCAGGCACCGGGCCCCCGGGCGGAGCGGCAGGCACCGGGCCCCCGGGCGGAGCGGCAGGCACCGGGCCCCCGGGCGGAGCGGCAGGCACCGGGCCCCCGGGCGGAGCGGCAGGCACCGGGCCCCCGGGCGGAGCGACAGGCCTCGGGCCCCCGGGCGGGGCGACAGGCCTCGGGCCCCCAGGCGGGGCGACAGGCATAGGGCCCCCAGGCGGGGCAACAGGCATCGGGCCCCCAGGCGGAACTACAGGTCTCGGGCCCTCAGGCGGAGCGGCGGGTGCCGGACCCCCAGATGGAGCGACAGGCCTCGGGCCCCCAGGCGGGGCGACAGGCATCGGGCCCCCAGGCGGGGCGGCGGGCGCCGGACCCCCAGGCGGGGCGGCGGGCGCCGGACCCCCAGGCGGAACTACAGGCCTCGGGCCCTCAGGCGGAGCGGCGGGCGCCGGACCCCCGGGTGCAGCGACAGGTCTCGTGCCCTCAGGCGGAGCGGCGGGCGCCGGACCCCCGGGTGCAGCGACAGGTCTCGTGCCCTCAGGCGGAGCGGCGGGCGCCGGACCCCCAGGTGGAGCGACAGGCATCGGGCCCCCAGGCGGGGCGACAGGCATCGGGCCCCCAGGCGGGGCGACAGGCATCGGGCCCCCAGGCGGGGCGACAGGCATCGGGCCCCCAGGCGGAGCGGCGGGCGCCGGACCCCCAGGCGGAACTACAGGTCTCGGGCCCTCAGGCGGAGCGGCGGGCGCTGGACCCCCAGGTGGAGCGACAGGTCTCGGGCCCTCAGGCGGAGCGGCGGGCGCCGGACCCCCAGGTGGAGCGACAGGTCTCGGGCCCTCAGGCGGAGCGGCGGGCGCCGGACCCCCAGGTGGAGCGACAGGTCTCGGGCCCTCAGGCGGAGCGGCGGGCGCCGGACCCCCAGGTGGAGCGACAGGTCTCGGGCCCTCAGGCGGAGCGGCGGGCGCCGGACCCCCAGGCGGTGCGACAGGTCTCGGGCCCTCAGGCGGAGCGACAGGTCTCGGGCCCCCAGGCGGGGCGGCGGGCGCCGGACCCCCAGGTGGAGCGGCGGGCGCTGGACCCCCAGGCGGAGCGACAGGTCTCGGGCCCCCAGGCGGAGCAGCGGGCACCGAGTCACCAGGCACGACAGTGGGCTCCGAGTCAACTGGCATGACCGCTGGCACTAGGTCAGACATTGGATCGTCTGGCTGGACAGCGGGCATCGGGTCACCAGGCATCAAGTCATTTGGCTTGACAGCGAGCACCGCGTCATCTGGCAAGGCAGTGGGTTCCGAGTCAACTGGCATGACCGCGGGCACTGGGGCAGACATTGAATCGTCTGGCTGGACAGCGGGCATCGGGTCACCAGGCATCAGGTCATTTGGCTCGACAGCGGGCACCGCGTCATCTGGCAAGGCAGTGGGCTCCGAGTCAACAGGCACGACAGTGGGCACCGGGTCATCAGGTACCGGATTGTCTGGCTCGACAGCAGGCATCGGGTCACCAGGTATGACAGCGGGCACTGGGTCACCAGGCATCAGGTCATTTGGCCTGCCAGCGGGCACCGCGTCATCTGGCAAGGCAGTGGGCACCGGGTCACCAGGCATTGGATTGTCTGGCTCGACAGCGGGCATCGGGTCACCAGGTATGACAGCGGGCACTGGGTCACCAGGCATCAGGTCATTTGGCTCGCCAGCGGGCACCGCGTCATCTGGCAAGGCAGTGGGCACCGAGTCACCAGGTACGACAGCGGGCTCTGAGTCAATTGGCACGACAGCGGGCACCGGATCAGGTACCGGATCATCTGGATCAACAGCGGGCATCGAGTCAACTGGCCTAATAGGATCGTCAGGCTGGATCAGTTCATCATGCTGGGTAGAGGCATCAGGCTGAATGCCGGCGTCCGGCCGAGTAGAGGCTTCAGGCCGAGTAGAGGCTTCAGGCCGAGTAGAGGCATCAGGCCGAGTAGAGGCATCAGGCCGAGTAGAGGCATCAGGCCGAGTAGAGGCATCAGGCCGAGTAGAGGCTTCAGGCCGAGTAGAGGCATCAGGCCGAGTAGAGGCTTCAGGCCGAGTAGAGGCATCAGGCCGAGTAGAGGCATCAGGCTGAAGAGAGGCATCAGGCTGCATACAGGCATCAGGCTGAAGAGAGGCATCAGGCTGCGTACAGGCATCAGGCCGAGTACAGGCTTCAGGCTGAGTAGAGGCTTCAGGCTGAGTCACGGAAGGCAGGTTCACCGGTTTGGATACTGGCAGGATGGTATTGGTTGGAAAGAATTTTCGCTTTTTTCTGGTTTTAACTACTGGAGCACTGCAAGTAAACGCAGGTCTGCAAACGAATGGAGCAGCTGGAGACAGAGAAGAACTGGAGGATGGAACAGGAGAGGGAGCGGTTGCTACAGAGGGCTTTTTTACAGGGTTAAAGGCAGGATAGGTGCAGCGAGTGGGAACAGGGTACTGACATGCGGTAGATAGCCAAGTATACTGGGCTGTAACTGGAGGAGCTGGTGGGAATACAGGAGTAGAGTTTTGAGGAAATAGATTAGAAGCAGGACTGGGTTTTTGTAAGCTGACTGAGGCTGGGTGTAACAAGTCTGTCCATGTCTGCAGTATGGGTTGAACAAAGCTGAGCTTACACAAAGCCTGTCTGGTCAATGACTGCACTGCGTTTATACAATCTCTCAGTGTCTGTGGTGAACATGTGGAATAACGCTCCAGAAAGTAATCCACATCATCCTCTAATAACCACACCAGGGACTCTACCTGGTCTGCACTAAATGGTGGCAAAAATTCATCCCTGCATTCGGGGGAACCAGATGAAACCAACTCAGCACAAACCTCAATCAAAGGCTGCACCTCAGAGAACTCTGTGCCCTGATCTACTAGAACATGAGCGAGCCGTATACATTCTAGTAGTTGATCCCGGGGATACTCCTTCAGAGTTTGATAAGCATACTCCCTGTCATCAAACACTAGCAGATATAAATACGCAACCTCATCCAGATCCATCCTTCCCATCAACAAGCCAAGATGGCTTCCCTGTGCAGCCACTTCTGGTCAGGATTGGCCTTGGTGTAATGTCAGGGCTCCCAGGTATGACCAGAGGTGTGTGACTGAAGCAGGGAAACGCAGACTTCAGATATGTGATTAACAATGTAATTTATTAACACTAACAATACAAACATAAACGCAGTGCAATACTAAAACATAATACAGTGCAACCAAACCAAACCAAACCAACCACCCACAGATAACAGTACATACAAGCAAGCGTCGTCAGGCAGGCCGGGTCAATATCAATTGGGCAGGTAGGTACAGGGGGAGCAAGCGGAGAATGGTCGGGGTCACAGGCCAGGTTCAGCAGGTAGCAAGCAGCGTAGTACAGAGGGTCAGGCAGAGGGATGGTCACGGTCACAAGCCAGGGATCAGAACAGGTAGCAAGCAGCGTAGTACAGAGGGTCAGGCAGAGGGATGGTCACGGTCACAAGCCAGGGATCAGAACAGGTAGCAAGCAGCGTAGTACAGAGGGTCAGGCAGAGGGATGGTCAGGGTCACAAGCCAGGGATCAGAACAGGTAGCAAAGGAACAGAAACAGGATGCAGGACAGATACAGGGCCCAGGACAAACACAACACCAAGGCAGAGTCTGCAAGTCTGGCCATCCCTTAAATACACCAGTATCATCAGTTCCAGGTGTTAGCTGGCTGAAAGGTTGAGTCTCTGATTGCTGGGAGCACCCGCTGGCCAGCCCTGGTACTGCAGATCAAAAGGCAGGTGAGTCCCACCATTGCTGGCCAGTCCATTCCTGACAGTCCGGCAGACATTGGGAACGGTCGCATGACAACTGCAAGTGAACAAGTAGGCTCATCGTATGGTCCTCTAGGCCAGTGATGGGCAACCTTTTTTTTTTCAACTGAGCCAAATCTCGCCAAAACCACGATTGAAATTTATTTTGAGAGCCACATTTTTAAAACTGAAAATACATCCCCCATATAGTAATTCATCCCCCATAGTAATTCATCCCCCATATAGTAATTCATCCCCCATAGTAATTCATCCCCCATAGTAATTCATCCCCCATATAGTAATTCATCCCCCATAGTAATACATCCCCCATATAGTAATTCATCCCCCATAGTAATTCATCCCCCATATAGTAATACATCCCCCATATAGTAATTCATCCCCCATAGTAATTCATCCCCCATATAGTAATACATCCCCCATATAGTAATTCATCCCCCCTATAGTAATTCATCCCCCCTATAGTAATTCATCCCCCATAGTAATTCATCCCCCATATAGTAATCAATCCCCCCTATAGTAATCAATCCCCCCTATAGTAATTCATCCCCCCTATAGTAATTCATCCCCCCTATAGTAATTCATCCCCCCTATAGTAATTCATTCCCCCTAAAGTAATTCATCCCCCATATAGTAATTCATCCCCCCCATAGTAATTCATCCCCCCTATAGTAATTCATCCCCCCTATAGTAATTCATCCCCCATAGTAATTCATCCCCCATATAGTAATTGATCCCCCCTATAGTAATTCATTCCCCATATTAATTCATCCCCCATATTAAGTCCCCCCTGTGTCAATTCACTTACCTTTGCTCCGCGCGTTCCTCTCGCCATGTTCCCGCGCCGTTCCGGTCTTCAGGGCGGACTGTGAGAGGAGAGGAGTTCGTCATGCTGCCCCGCCTACATCCTGACAGCCAATGTTTGCCACGCTCCGCGGGCCGGATTAAAAGGTCCGCCGGGCCGTAGTTTGCCCATTGCTGGGCTAGCTGCAGAGTCCTGACTTTTGGGGCGGCCACCCGAGAGGAGGGAGGGGAGCGGGCGCCCGGCACACAGAAGAGCCGCATTAAATTGTGTAAAGAGCCGCGGCTTGCCAACCACTGCTCTAGGCCATCTCATCTGTTTGGTATCTGAACCTATGAGTATCTCTAAAAAGTATGACAGCACCACAAATCAAGAAGTCTAGCAGTATTATTATTATTATACAGTATTTATAAAGCGCCAATAGTTCGCTCAGCGCTGTACATTACAAAGGGGGACAGAACATGTGACAGAACAATACCAATACAATGCAAAACATGAGGGGATCGAGGGCCCTGCTCTTTCGAGCTTACAATCAAGGAGGGAGGGGATGGTGGCACAGGAGGAGATAGCTGTGGGGGATGGAGTGGTAGGAAGAGTGGAGGAGGTAGGCAAGTTAGCAGGGGGTGGGGTAGGCTTCCCTGAAGAGATGGGTTTTCAGGGTGCGCCTAAAGGAGAGGAGAGTAGGTGATAATCTGATGGGTTGGGGCAGGGAGTTCCAGAGGATGGGTGACACCCTGGAGAAGTCCTGGAGGCGGGAATGGGAGGAGGAGACCAGGGAACTAGAGAGAAGGAGGTCTTGTGAGGAGCGGAGTGTGCGTGTTGGGTGGTACTTGGATATTAAATTGGTGATGTAGTTCGGGGCAGTATGGTGGATGGCTTTGTACGTCTAGTAAACGTATATTGGCCACAACGAGAGGTAAGGAGGTATAGCCCACATGTTTCAGGGGCCTCAAAAATCCCTCTTCATCAGTGCCTATGTGCTGACAATTATGAAAGATAACACCTCACAGATATTTATAGAAAATGTGGATTAAAGAATCACAGCATCTGATAGTCAGCAACCTACAGTATATAACCAAAGAGTGCTGTGTATACCCACTGACCTCTCATAGTGATCAAAAAACCTTTACTGGACACTTTCTTGATTTTCTCATATATATATATATATATATATATATATATATATATACACATATATACACACACACACTCTTCAGACTGCTCTGGGGAGCCGCAGGTGCGCCCTGTGAAATGTTCTTAGGAAATGATCTGTTGGGTGGGCAGTTTCAAGGATCACTCCACACAGTCAGTGAGATGGATATACACATTTCTTAATGCTTTCCAGCTGTGCTTTACCTCAAAGAGGAGCTGGAACAGGCAGTGGTTCATTTATTACAGTCCCTCCATCCAATTTAGTAGAATGGCTATTGAGGGATATGGCAGGTACCCCAGCAAAACACCCCCCTGGGGTCTACACAAGTCTTTCTCAACCTTTCAAACACAGAGGAACCCTTGAAATAACTTTCCTTTCTCAGGGAACCCCTGCTAAATATTAATATATCTAAAGCTCATAATACATTAGTGTGATGGTTAGTGGCATGAATGCTTCTTACACTTGTGTTCATTGGGAAGAATTACCCCCTTACAGATACTTAAAATAGATCAATGGTGTCAGTGGGAACTCATCTGTGAGGTGGAAATTGCTCAAGGAACCCTAGTTGAGAAACCCTGACCTAGATCTTTATTCCCATACAACATTTTTTTCAGATGTATAGACTTGGTCTTGGCTTGCTGGGTGTCTTGAAGGTTCTGCTTCCTTCTTTTCTGTCATATTCTCGTTCTCTGTGGGAGGAATATTGAGGAATTTATAGCAGGCTTGAATTCTGATCAACAGCAGCAAAGGCTCTTAAGCAAGGATGGGGCCTCAGTACAGCCACATCAACTGGTGAGCTTTATCTTGGCTTAATTGACCTATGTTTTTAAGCTGTGGTCTACCTTTTGCTTTAGATGTTTTTCTACCCAATTTTCTGGGAATTTAAATATCTGCTCCACCATTAGCCGAATTTCATGTTATAAAGTCTATTAGTTCTTCCTTGGCTGGAGTTGGCCTCCCACCTCACTAGTTGGGGTATTTTGGGACAACTTCAGATAACAGGGGTACTCTTGGATAGGGTTAGCTTTGTCCTGTTGTGTCCAGGCAGAGGAGACAAAGATGCAGTGATGGAGTCAGATAAGAATAAAAGGCTAGAATGGGGCTGAAATCTTCCCCTAGTTATATTGTCAATCACGTATGAGATGTCTTCATCTCATCAACTAATGTGACGACACAAGCAGGCAGTTTGGCTGCAGGGAATCTCTGTACTGACCTACATGTACAGCCCCACCTCACACCTGAAGGCTGCATGTTTCCAAGCACGCATGGTTCAGCTGTTATCGATCAGATGTCTTCTGGTGTCTTGGCACCCTGCCATTGGCATTACTTCCTGTAAATTGCAGCACGTTAAAACAGAATTCCAGCCAAACTGCTACATGCACAGGTGAAATACAAGTCCATGAACAGTTTGGCTTGCTAAAGTATTTGCATCTCTGTTCTAGTGATTTGTACCCCTCGCTTCAGTTCCTGAAACATGTTAAATACACAGCTCCAGGTGTGATCCTGTCTCTGAAGACTAACTTTGTGAGGTTGGTCAGATTGAAGTACCAGGAGCTACCTCATTCATGCAAGTGGGCACCATTTAATTTTGTATAGAAAGTAGTATAAGCGCCTTAGTAATATTCAACAAGCTGCTATGCACAGAAAAAAGGTACCAATGACCTATGGAAAAGACAATGTATATGAAGAGTGTAGCGCTTATAGACAATAGGTAAACAAAGGGAACAGTGAGTCCTTAATATTAAATATAAGAATTATGGAATAGTCCAGCAAATATGAAAAATTGAGGTGACTTGGGTATCCGTGTGGTAATGGTAATGAAATGCCCACTCACCGGACGCGCATATTAAATGCGCCTTATATGTAATTATCCTGATGTTAGGTAATGGGTGGTCCTCCCTCTATATGGTCCAAGGTAAGTAGTCCTCTTCCTCAAAGGGGTCCCCCTGTGTAATCCTGGTGGGTGCTGTCCCTCCGGTTGGCCTGGGTAGTGGCTGGTATTCCGTCCTTAGAGTGGATCTGTGGGCTAGAACACTCCCCCAGGGGGCGACAAGAACACTCCCATAGTGTAGTATGTTGTAAAGGCTTTATTATTAGAGATACATCAGGATACATCAGGGTAAAATAGGAAAAAAACGTTGCAGACAGTAGTCTGAAAAAGCACTGACCAGCTGGTATGTTAAAATGGCCGCTGGAGCTCCACGTTGCTCCGGCGGCGTAGTATGGCTCCTCCTGACGCGTATCGTGCTCCAGCACTTCTTCAGAGGGGGGGGGGGCACCATTTAATATTTTTGCTTCTGCCACGGAAGGGATTAATGCTGAGGGATTGATCGCAGATGTCATCTGCTGGATGGAGAGACATGAACATTCTCCCCCCCACCCACTCTTTCCTGTCATTCACTTGGAAAAGTCCTGTAAGTTGCACATCTCTGCAAAACCCCATAAGAAGGTGTTTGAATGCCTCAGGTTGGGCTCCAACCAGGCCGCGCTTCCAATAAGTTTCACTCTGCCTATGGAGCTCAGTCATCCCCATGACTAGAGCAGGGAGGAGCTCTGTTCTTGTGTGCACTCCAAGCAGTTGACCTAGTTGAGCCTTGAGTGGCACCTGTCAATTTAGTGTGGGTCACTTGGCCACCTGACCCCTATATCTTCTATCCAGCAGCCAGATTTGTGAACAGCTAAGGCTTAAGCCTTGTACCCTAATCCAAGTCGCTTTCCACTTTGAGTTGCAACATGCCTGGCTCTAGATACATGTGGGTAGATTTACTAAAGCTGGTGCACTCAGAATCTGCTGCAGCTGTGCATGGTAGCCAATCAGTTTCTAATTTCAGCTTGTTCAGTTAAGCTTTGGAAATAAAACCTGGAAGCTGATTGGTTTCTTTGCAGTGTTGCACCTGTCCTGCTTTATCAGGTGGTTCCTGCACATACTCCCCTAATAGTTCCAGCGTTGCCTTCAGTTTTGCTCTTTGCTAGAGTCAAAACTATCCTCAAAGTCTTCCCTATTCTGAACAGGTGTTGCAACCTTTTTGGCTCTATCCCAAAAGGATTTCACTGCAGCTATGCAGCATTTTATGTGCCAAATAGCCCGTGTGATTGCTGACTCTAAATGCAGAGGCTATAAGCATGCTTCCACACCTTCTCCTGAAGAGTTCCAATCTACTCTGCCCATCTTTAACATAGTGTGCACCACATTAATGCTTGAGGATCAGCCTGAAGCTTCTATCAGTGCTGTCCCCAGTCTGAGCTCTTTTAAGGCTTTCAAAACTGCAAAGATATTTCTGGTGCAACCACTGTTCTCAGTGTTCTCCATGGAGACTTAAAGAATGCTGACCCTCCTAGTCTTCCAGTTTGTCCCACCCAAGAATTTATCAGCCCTGTACCCATTTGGGGAGGACTTTGTTAAGAAGTTGACTGCCCCATCTGTGGATCTGCCAGTGTTTTGGTTTTAAAAAAAATGTTACCCTCCCGGTGGAGGAGGCCCCTGTCTTTAAAGATTGCAGACTTTATAGAAGTCTGTTCTGTTGGACAGGCCTTGCAGTGCAACCTGTAGTCTCTATTTCATTTCTGTCAGTGACCATGAGGATCACCCTTTGGCTAAAGTGTTGAGTTCCAGAAGCTGCATGCAAGAAGTATCTGCTTTGCATGCCGTTTGAGGGATAATATCTCAGAACTGCCCGATACCGTCATCACATATGTTACTAAGGGTTAAAGTACCCATCTTCCCCAGCAGAAAATGCTTAGGGCAGTGGTTCTCAACCTTTCTAACGCCGCGACCCCTTAATACAGTTCCTCATGTTGTGGTGACCCCCAACCATAAAATTATTTTCGTTACTACTTCATAACTGTAATTTTGCAGTGGGAGGAGTAGTGCCATATCATTGGTGTCAGTGAGAGGAGTAGTGCCCCATCACTGATGTCAATGGGAGGAGTAGTGCCACATCACTGATGTCAATGGGAGGAGTAGTGCCACATCACTGATGTCAGTGGGAGGAATAGTGTCCCATCACTGATGTCAATGGGAGGAATAGTGTCCCATCACTGATGTCAATGGGAGGAATAGTGCCCCATCATTGGTGTCAGTGGTAGGAATAGTGCCCCATCATTGGTGTCAGTGGGAGGAATAGTGCCCCATCATAGGTGTCAGTGGGGGGAATAGTGTCCCATCATTGGTGTCAGTGGGAGGAATAGTGCCCCATCATTGGTGTCAGTGGGAGGAATAGTGTCCCATCACTGATGTCAATGGGAGGAATAGTGCCCCATCATTGGTATCAGTGGTAGGAATAGTGCCCCGTCATTGGTGTCAGTGGTAGGAATAGTGCCCCATCATTAGTGTCAGTGGTAGGAATAGTGCCCCATCATTAGTGTCAGTGGGAGGAATAGTGCCCAATCATAGGTGTCAGTGGGGGGAATAGTGCCCCATCGTTGGTATCAGGGGGAGCAATAGTGCCCCAACGTTGGTGTCAGTGGGAGGAATAGTGCCCCATCGTTGGTGTCAGTGGGAAGTATAGTGCCCCATCGTTGGTGTCAGTGGGAGGAATAGTGCCCCATCGTTGGTATCAGGGGGAGCAATAGTGCCCCATCGTTGGTATCAGGGGGAGCAATAGTGCCCCATCGTTGGTGTCAGTGGTAGGAATAGTGCCCTATCATTGGTATCAGGGGGAGCAATAGTGCCCCAACATTGGTGTCAGTGGGAGGAATAGTGCCCCATCATTGGTATCAGGGGGAGCAATAGTGCCCCAACGTTGGTGTCAGTGGGAGGAATAGTGCCCCATCGTTGGTGTCAGTGGGAAGTATAGTGCCCCATCGTTGGTGTCAGTGGGAGGAATAGTGCCCCATCGTTGGTGTCAGTGGGAGGAATAGTGCCCCATCGTTGGTGTCAGTGGGAGGAATAGTGCCCCATCGTTGGTGTCAGGGGGAGGAATAGTGTCCCATCGTTGGTGTCAGTGGGAGGAATAGTGCCCCATCGTTGGTATCAGTGGGAGGAATAGTGCCCCATCGTTGGTATCAGGGGGAGCAATAGTGCCCCATCGTTGGTATCAGGGGGAGCAATAGTGCCCCATCGTTGGTGTCAGTGGGGGAAGGAATAGTGCCCCAACATTGGTGTCAGTGGGAGGAATAGTGCCCCATCGTTGGTATCAGTGGGAAGTATAGTGCCCCATCGTTGGTGTCAGTGGGAGGAATAGTGCCCCATCATTGGTGTCAGTGGGAGGAATAGTGCCCCATCGTTGGTATCAGGGGGAGCAATAGTGCCCCAACATTGGTGTCAGTGGGAGGAATAGTGCCCCATCGTTGGTGTCAGTGGGAGGAATAGTGCCCCATTGTTGGTGTCAGTGGGGGGAGGAATAGTGCCCATCGTTGGTGTCAGTGGGGGGAGGAATAGTGCCCCATCGTTGGTGTCAGTGGGGGGGAATCGTGCCCCATCGTTGGTGTCATTTGGGGGAGGAATCGTGCCTCATCGTTGGTGTCAGTGGGAGGAATAGTGCCCCATCATTGGTATTAGTGACACCAATGATTGGGCACTATTCCTCCCACTGACACCAATGATACTTACCTTGCTGACCCCTGCTCCAGCCTGGGCTTGCTCGCTCCCTCCCTCTCCCATGGTACAGACACTTACCGGTCAGATGTCTTCCTTCTCCGGCCGCTCTCCTCCTCTTCACTCGCTCGATCTTCGCGGTTCCGCTCGGCTCCACCTCCTCGCCGGTGATTGGCCGCCTGTGTGCATCTCCTGAGCTACAGTTCCAGCGGCCAATCACCGACGAGGATTGATCCCGGGGGTGTGTCCAGATGACAGGGACGGCATGTCATCCCGCCCACACCTGGAGTCGGATCAAGGAGCGGTGTCTCGGTTCCTAAGGCCATCGGAAATATGTGTTTTCCGATGGTCTTAGGCGACCCCTGGGAAAGTGTCGTTCGACCCCCAAAGGGGTCGCGACCCCCAGGTTGAGAACCGCTGGCTTAGGGCTTAGTCTGGGAAGGCCCACTCATTGAGAGAGGCCAAGAAGGGCCCTTTTCATTATTTCCAAAGTCTGCCCACAAAACCTTGACTTCCAAGTCCTAAACCTAAGATATTTCCTCTTCATCATGAAGGGTCACCCCTACCTCCAAAGTGGGGGGATGCCTGTGCACTTTTGTGGACACTTTGACAACCAATATCTCAGGTGCTTAGGGACAGTAGGTAGTCTTGAGGGAGCTACTCTCTAGACTTTCTCTGCCAGGCTCCCTACTTGTTTAATTCCTTCCAACCTGACTGTGTCAGTGCACAGATTAGCAATTCTCCATGCAGCCTTAGAGGGTGTCCTGCCTTCTCTGCAGTTATGAAATGGTTACAGAGGATTACAGGCAGTATAACCTTTGATGTCCACACAGTAAAGAGTCGATGATTGATAACCGATGATCTTTTACTGATAACATGTGATCATAATGAGAATGAATGAATAAATGCGCGAATGTGAACAAATGCGGTAAAACTGAAATACAAACAGAATAAACAAACATAAGTACATATCTAACTTCCTAGCTATGTGCATAACATTCCACAGTACATAGGAAGGGTACTTACAGACTTTGGGGGTCTAATCAAGCCCATATATGAAGAGGGAACAGCATCCCACATGTACTTGCATAGTAGAATTTCTTCAGTCTGAAGAGATGAGGTCACTTCCTCCCAAGTTAGCAGACAGGAAGTCCTGGCCTTAAAGGGACAGACACTGCTGAATGCTAAAGAATGCCTTGTGTAATACAAGGCAGCACACTCCCCACCTGGCATAATAATGATATGCCACTATTAAACTCTTGGAAGGAGTAAAACGACTTCCGTGATGGGTCTAAGGTACACCTTAGGGGTGCCCTGTTTTACTACTCTGACCTCTACTTTCCTGACTCTGCTATCACTACTAGCATCAGTCCCCACAATGAGTCCAATTGGCCACTCGTTCCTGTGGGCCTGAGAGTCTTTTAGTAGAACAACATCTCCAACTTGTAAGTTGGGCTTGTCGGCTTGCCATTTGTTGCGTGGTTGGAGGGTCATCAGGTACTCCTGTCTCCATCTCTTCCAGAAGATATCGGCAAGGCTTTGAACTTGTTTCCATTGCTTGGTGTACAAGTCTTTAAGATCAAAGTCCCCGTTGGGAGCTGTCACCATCTCCATCTTCTGGGTCAGCAACATTGCTGGTGTCAAGACGGTTGGCATCTCTGGGTCAGTAGACACTGGGACCAAAGGTCTGGCGTTCATGATAGCCATGACTTCAGCCATCAGCGTGGTTAGGACTTCGTGTGTGAGACGAGTAGATCCAATCTTTAGAAGCATTGCATCTAGAATGCGACGAGCTACTCCAATCATCCTCTCCCAAGCTCCTCCCATATGTGAGGCATGAGGAGGATTGAAGATCCAAGTGCATCTTTGATTTTGAAGATAGTTACTTGTCTCTGAGTCTGTTGCAACGATCTTCAATTCCTTGCAGGCTCCAATAAAGTTTGTGCCACAATCAGAACGAATCTGTTTTGCTGGTCCTCGAATGGAGAAAAATCTTCTCAAGGCATTGATGAAGCTTGAGGTAGATAGAGACTCAATTACCTCAATGTGAACTGCTCTGGTACTCATACACGAGAAAAGAACAGCCCAGCGTTTGCTCTCTGCACTGCCTCCTCTGGTCTTGCGAGAAGAAATGTTCCAAGGACCAAAAACGTCTAGGCCTACATTTGTGAATGGAGGATCTGAAGCCAGCCTGTCTGGAGGTAAGTCTGACATCTTCTGGACTTCAAGTTTTCCTCTGATTTTCTTGCAAGTTACACATTTGTTAATCACGCTGGAGACTAGTCTTTTACCTCCTAGGATCCACAATCCAGCTGAGCGGACTGCTCCTTCAGTGAGGTGGCGACCTTGATGTGCAACTTGCTTGTGGTGATGTCTTGTCAGAAGAACGGCAACGTGATGATTCTTGGGTATGACAATGGGATGCTTTTCTAAAATAGTCGTATCAGCTGCGGGTAGACGACCTCCAAGTCTCATCACTCCATCTTCATCAAGGACAGGGTTCAACTTTTTGAGTGGGCTGTGTTTAGAAAGTTCTTCTTTCTTGAGAAGACCTTGAATTTCTTCCTTGAAGGCTTCCTGCTGAACACATCTGATAATGGTGACATTGGCTTGCTCAAGATAGTCATTGTTACCCTGGTCAACACTGGCTGTTTTGCTGAAGGATCTGGCCAAGCAGATGAGTTTCCCTATGGCACGGATGAGTGACTTCCAGCTGGAAAACCTTTCGAACCTACATGAGCCAAGACCTTCTCTGGTGGTTAGAGTCTTGTAAACTGCAACTAGAGGTCTTACCTCTTTGTCTTGGTCTGGTTCTACAAGCTGAAAAGTTCCTTTCTGATCAGTCTCTTCAGTTTCTGGTCCAGTCAAGAAGGATGGACCTGTGAACCAGTTAGTCTGTTTGAGGACAGCAGCTGATACCAGTCTAGTCCCATGGTCAGCAGGGTTCTTGTCTGTACTGATGTGATGCCACTGTTCTGGACTTGTACACTTTCTGATACGTGTTACTCTGTTTGACACGTATGTGTAGAATCTTCTTGAAGCGTTGTGGATATAACCTAAAACAATCTTGCTGTCTGTGTAGAAGTTCACTGCATGGATCTCGATGTCCAGTTCTGCAATGAGTAAGTCTGCTATCTCCACAGCTAGGACAGCAGCACAAAGTTCTAAGCGTGGGACCGTGTGAGCAGGTCTTGGAGCCAGTTTGGACTTTCCCAAGATGAATCCTGCATGGCTTTGTCCCTGAGTGTCTATAACTCTAAGGTAGGCTACAGCTGCTATAGCCACGGTGGATGCATCTGAAAACACGTGTATCTCTCTTCGTTTTGTAACAGACAAAGAAACAGAGACGTATGGTCTTTGGATGCTAAGTCGCTCAAGCTCCAGCAAAGAGTCTTTCCACAACTTCCACTGCATTTCTTTCTTTTCAGGTAGAGGTGTGTCCCAATCACTTTGTCCTAGCTCAGTTGTAATCTCTCTCAAAAGAGCTTTGCCTTGCATGGTGATGGGTGCTACGAACCCCAAGGGATCGTAAAGACTGTTGACCGTAGACAAGACACCTCGCTTTGTGAAAGGCTTCTCTTCCCTGGATACTCGGAAGGTGAAGCTGTCAGTTTTCAAGTCCCAACTAAGCCCTAAGCTTCTTTGAAGGGGTGGTGAATCTGTACCTAGATCTAGGTCTTTGAGGTCTTTTGCACGGTCTTCTGCTGGGAATGCTTCCATGACTTTGCTGTTGTTGGAAGCCACTTTGTGCAGTCTTATGTTAGATTCTGCTAGCAAGTCTCTAGTGCTTTTCAAAATGTCAATGGCTTCTCCACTACTGGAGAAGGAAGCAAGTCCATCATCTACATAAAAGTTTTTCATAACAAATTGTTTGGCTTCAGGGTTGTGTCTGTCACCTTGCTGCGCTGCTCGTCTCAAGTTGTAGATAGCGACAGCTGGTGAGGGACTGTTCCCAAACACATGTACTTTCATCCTATACTCTATGATACCTTTGTTGAGGTCGTTGTCTTCATACCATAGGAACCTCAGGTAGTCTCTGTGGTCTTCACGGACAAGGAAGCAGTAGAACATCTGCTGTACATCTGCTGTTACTGCAACAAGTTCTCTTCGGAATCTGATAAGGACTCCAAGAAGTGTGTTGTTCAGGTCTGGTCCACTGAGAAGTACATCATTAAGGGAAATACCTTCATGCTTTGCACTGGAATCAAATACTACACGTATCTGACCTGGTTTTTGAGGATGGTACACTCCGAATATTGGCAAGTACCAGCGTTCTTGTTTTTCATGCAGTGCTGGTGCTTTTTCAGCTTGATCTTTGTCAAAGATTTTCCGCATGAATTCTTGGAAGTGTTCTTTCATGTCTGGCTTTCTTTCAAGAGTGTGCTGCAATAGCGCAAGGCGTTTCTCTGCTTGCACTCTGTTGTTGGGAAGACGATGCCGTGGTGTACGGAATGGTAGTGGGGCTACCCAACTGCCTGCTTTGTCTTTGAAGACTTCTCTGTCCATGATCTCAAGGAAGAGGTTATCTTCAACAGATGGTGCTAGTTTGTCATCATCTTGAGTTCTCTCAAACACTTTGTGGCCTAGCTGATCTGAATCTTCAGCTGAGGCTGTATCTTCCAGGAACCTCTGGATGTTCTGGGGATGTGTTGGGTTAGATAGTTTCTCTTTAATCTGCATGCTGTTGTTACATGGGCAAAGACATGATGTGCGACCGTTCTGCAGCAGATTTGTTCTGTAGACATTCACCTTTGTGGGTTTGTGAAGTCCGTCCAGACATACATTTCCAACGATAACCCATCCAAGATCAAGACGTTGAGCAAATGGTGCATTGTGCGGCCCATTGTATTGTTCTCTGACCTTGTGCACTCTCAGTATGTCTCTTCCTAGTAGAAGGACGATGGCAGCATCTGGGTTGAGTGTTGGGATCTTGTCTGCTATTCGCATGAGATGAGGGTAGTGACGTGCCACTTCAGGTGTGGGAATCTCTGACCTGTCATCTGGTATCATGTCACATTCTATGAGGGTAGGAAGAGTCAGCTGCGTCTTTCCATCTAATGACTCGATGGTGTAGTTGTTTGCTCTTCTCCCTGATGTCTCTATAACTCCAGAACATGTCTTCAAGGTATATGGAGTTGGACTTCCTTTGTCACCGAAGAGGTCGAAGAACTCTGTCTTTGCTAGAGACCTGTTGCTTTGTTCGTCTAGGATTGTATACATCTTCACTGCCTTTTCTCTGAGACCGTTGGGATACACTTTGACTAAGCATATCTTGGAGCATGATCTAGAGAGTCCTGGTTCTGTACAGATCTCAGTGCACTTTGAAGTTATCGCTGGTGTTGCACTTTCTTTTTGCTCCCCACCATGATCTTCTTGAGTTGCTGGAACTTCTGATCTCCATGGTGGTGGTCCTGGGTGCAGTGCTGACAGATGTCGGTCATTGTTGCATTCTGTGCACCGTATTTCTCTCTTACAGTCTTTTGCAAGATGTTGCATTGAGGCGCAGCATCTGAAACAAATGTGATTGTCTTTAAGGTAAGCCTTGCACTCCTCTAATGTCTTACTTCTGAAACTGCGACATTTTCTTAGTGGATGAGGCTTGTTGTGTATTGGGCACTGTTTGTCTGGATCCTCAACTTCCTTGCTTGTGTTGTCTTCCTGATTGGCTGCAGCCTCAGGCGGGACTTCTGTCTTCCGCACAGACACTGTTGCTCTGCGTTCTTTGTAGTGTACTGGCGACTGCTTCTCTGTCCTTGGGGCACCTGCAACTCTCTTGTTCAGGAAGGCGAAGCTTGGGTCATTGCGTGTCTTAGCTTGGTCTACAACGAATTCAGCAAGGAAGACAAACGGTGGAAATGCAACTCGATAGTCTTTCTTGTATCTGGATGCTTGAGAGACCCACCTTTCTTGCAGGTTGAAAGGGAGCTTCTCGATTATGGGCTCTACTCCACGTGCTGTGTCTAAGTATAAAAGACCTGGCAGAGTTCCACTAGTCTTTGCTGCTTCTATCTCTAGGAGTAGGTCTCCGAGCTCTCTCAGCTTCTGATTGTCTTTGTTTGTCATTTTCGGGCAAGTTTCTATTTTCTTTAAAAGTGCTTCTTCAATTACTTCAGGTGACCCATAGCAGTCTTCCATTCTCTGCCAGACCATCGCAAGTCCTGCTGTTGCATCATGGACATGCACTGACCTGATTCTTTTGGCCTGCTCTGAGGACTCTGGTCCTAGGTATTTGGCGAGTAGGTCGAGCTTCTCTCTGTCTGTCAGCTCTAAGTTTTGGGTGCTGCTTAGGAAGGATGACCTCCAGGCCCAGTAGTTTTCAGGACGATCGTCGAACTTCAAGAGACCAGTGCTCACCATCTCACGGCGCATCAGGTATTTCGACACGTCTGTAACCCTTGCTGTGTCAGGTGCGTTTGTTCTGGGTACAAACGCGGGACTACTGGCTGATAGTGACTGATGGGTTCGTTGAGGTATTTGACTAAGTCTATTTTGGTCAGATGGTTGCTCTCCTCTATTGTAGTCTAGATCTGGTTTTGCACGAGGAGAGGTTATATCGCCATCTACTTGGTTTCTTAGCGTGTTGGCGGTTTGGTATCTGAGCCCGTGATTGGTTGACTTATCACGTGGCGGTTCAGGTTCAGTCTTGTAGTGATGCGTAACATCAAAGCTGTCTGCTCCCAACTGGGTCCTTGATGGTTTCGGTGCATCACTAGGCTGTTTATCAGGGTACAGGGTTGCTTGTGATTGCACGTACTCACGGGTGCGTTGGAATGTACTGAGAGGTGTTATCAGGGTTTCCAGTACATCGCTCTCTACAAACTGAATATCTGCAGCTCTCGCAAGAACTTCGGCTTCAGCTATGGCTGCTGCAGCTATTTTCTGTTGCTTAACTATGTGTAAAGAGGCTTGTACTTCTGCCTTTCTCCTAAGCATTTCTGCTTCCCCTTCGGCTTGTCTCTTTTTTATTTCAGCTTCCCCTTCGGCTTGTCTCTTTTTTATTTCAGCTTCCCCTTCGGCTTGTCTCTTCTTCTGCTCTTCATCTAGGTAGCCTTGCTCTTTCATAAGCTTTGCTTCCTGTATGGCATAGGAGGCCATGGCGCATGCGGCCTCGGCCTTGGCTTGTGCCCTGGCTGCGATAGCGCTGACTGAAGACAAGTTTGTGACGCTAGAATGTCTGGAACTTGTATGCTTACTCCTGGCTGCCCCAGCACTGACTGACGATAGGTCTGTGACGTTTGAATGCCTGGAACTTGAACGCTTAGATCTGGCGGTTTCTGCTTTGGATGACGACAGATCCGATTTGTTATAAGTTCTCGGCGTGCTGCCTTGTGACCTAGTTTCCAGTGTACTGTGCATATTTTCTTCCTGTTTGCACGAGATTTTAGGAAGGGTTAATTTAGTGATATCTTTCATATCTTTCATAAAGCTGAGTTAGTTTCACTTTGCTATGCCTTAGACTGGCTGTGCTGTGGGGATTTCACACACACGTGCTGCTGTATTAACAGTTAAGAGTCTTTTCTGTGTTGTGGGGCTTGCTGTAGATTTTTCACACAATGTGCTCTGAAGTAACCGTGTAAGTCTTTTTACTGTCCTGCCTTCTCTGCAGTTATGAAATGGTTACAGAGGATTACAGGCAGTATAACCTTTGATGTCCACACAGTAAAGAGTCGATGATTGATAACCGATGATCTTTTACTGATAACATGTGATCATAATGAGAATGAATGAATAAATGCGCGAATGTGAACAAATGCGGTAAAACTGAAATACAAACAGAATAAACAAACATAAGTACATATCTAACTTCCTAGCTATGTGCATAACATTCCACAGTACATAGGAAGGGTACTTACAGACTTTGGGGGTCTAATCAAGCCCATATATGAAGAGGGAACAGCATCCCACATGTACTTGCATAGTAGAATTTCTTCAGTCTGAAGAGATGAGGTCACTTCCTCCCAAGTTAGCAGACAGGAAGTCCTGGCCTTAAAGGGACAGACACTGCTGAATGCTAAAGAATGCCTTGTGTAATACAAGGCAGCACAGAGGGTTTTCTGGGGTAAGGCATTATTACCCCAGTCCCTGTGACACAACAGTTCCAGAATTACTACTTCAACCTATTTGCAAACCAAAAGGGGACCTTCCACTCCCCTCTTTGATCTTAAGACCCTAAATATTTTCATTTGAGACCAGAAATTCTGTATGAAACCCACCAGGTCCATCATAGCCTCCTCCTTTTCTGGCCTTTGTGGACATCCATTACACTTATGAGGGGCAAAGATCTGAGCTGGGCAGGGGGTTCAGTAGGGGGGTAAGCATGCAGATTAGTGCTCAATTTATTTTTTTTTTGTTGGGTGTGGGGGGGTGCATTTTTGCTGAAATATAATGCTCATACATCTTAGAGGGTGCAGTTTGGCATGTTTGCCCTGGGCTCTAGATGACCTTGTCCTGGCCCTGGTTGTCACACTTTGACAGGAAGTGCCTGAACAAGGACCTAATGAAAACTGCAGATTTAAGCCATTTTGTAAAATGACATTAACATGTCAAAGTTTATAGGCGATTTTAGTGATTGGGTTTACATCTACTTTAATTGCATCATTTTAACATCTGTTAGTCACAGGGTTTAGGTAAAAATTGAATGGTAAAAATCATGCCTATTTTTCTGTGTGACAATGATGTTTGAAAAGTGAATATAATTGCTCAGAAACACGGCAACTCTTTCATGATATGCGGTGGATTTGCTGAAAGCTGCAGAACTAGCTTGAGGACTAATCATCCAGCCAGGTCCTCCTCGAGCTTAGAACTCATTTGAGGACTACTCATCCAGACAGGTCCTCATCACCCTGAGTGTAGAGGTGACTCTTTGCTGTGTTTTTTGAGAGATCTTACAGCTCGCTGCTAGCAATAGGACACATGTGAGCTCTCATCTCCCATAATCCTTCACTTCACAATTCTTGTTAAGGCCACATCACTCTCTCCTGTCCTATGTTGGGGTGACACTTGTTCCTGAGCAGAGACAGTGAAAACTTCTATTACATGGCAGGCTAATTAACACATATATGATACAACTGCTCTGTATAGTCCAGAAACTTCAATAGATAGGAGCTGGGATTGACTGAACAGGCTCCATTATAGCCAAAACGTTTGTTCTGGGTAGGGTTTTTAATATTCAGAATTTCTTTATTGTCTAGTGAAGGCCACAAAAACATTTGGGTTATACAGCTACAGGAGATTGGGTCACTGGCAAACAAAAAAAGTTGTAAGCTGACTCCAGTATAACTCTTTAACCCATCATGCCTCCATTTTTTTGCTAGTGTCCTTGGAGGTTGGACACCTTATCTTCAGCTCTGTTGAAAAAAGTAATTTATTTTTGCTAGCTTTTCATCAATGTCTTCAATCAAGATTCCCAGCTACACCACTGCTTGAGCTGATCTCGATATAGCAGCTTATCTGGATTGGCATTTCTTCAGCATTTGCTTTGGAGACCGTATTCAGCACCCACTGGACCAGACACGTAGGGCTAGCCTGGATGTGATGTTAGGGTACTGTATTAGTTGGCTGTGGAACAGTTTCCCCAGTCAGGACCATGTCTCTGAAGACTCATTTTGTAAGACTGGTCAGGCTGAAGCAACATGAGATAACTCATTATTTTTCCTGTTGGGTACTGCTTTAAATTTTCCCTCCACAACTGTTATACCACAGTAGAGGTTAAGGCTAAGATATTGAGTGCCAACTATATCCTGGGGGCTGGAGCACTCCATGCTCTTCTTGCTGGTGATTCAGCCTACAGCAGGGGTGCTCAACCTTTCGAAGAGCAAGGCCACTTAAGTGGTTTGGTAATGAGTTGTGGGCCACAATGAAATGGTTCATTTTTAATAGCATAATGGACATTTTCCTCCTGCAGCCACAGAATGCCAGGGAGAGGAGGAGCAGCTGGATTTCAGGTTGCAAGAGGAAAATGGAGAGGATCTGTTCTTGTATATACTGCCCCTCCTGTCCAAGTGTGAAACAGAATGTGACAGGGAGGCTGCACAGGCCCCCTGGAGCATGGGGCTGGGATGTGTCCCCTGATGCTACACCAGTGGTATGTGTTAAAAACATGTCCCAACTCAGGGGTTTTACCACCCCACCAAACCACAAATATAAATGAGCCATTACTGTCCTGAGCACCCTATAAGGCTGCTTTCACACTGCTGTGCTTTCTTCGCAGGTGCAGCTTAGCTGCACTTTGCTATAGACCTCTATTATATTTTGCAGGTGTGAAGTGCACCAAAACACCTGCAGTCAGGCGTTTGGTGCTTTTTTTTAGAAAGCACACCAAACCTGCAGGATATATTAGAAGCCTATGGCTCAGTGCCATTAACTCGCAGAAAAATCACAGGTGCACTGCATCCATGGATCAGTGTGAAAGTTGCCAGGCTGCTAGAAAGGTTCCAAAGCAAAGTGCACTTGGTATCACTCCACCTGGGGCAGGAGTTGGCGCTTTGGAGGAAGCATTGGGTTGTGCAGCTCCTGCTTCCTTCGCTGCCGGCTCGATGCACTCTGTGATCTAGGCTTGCCGACCTGCATCCCAGAGCATCAATCAACAGGTTGCTGATCCCAGGCATGCGCTTCCCTGGTTGGAAGGCAACATGTTGAGCACCAATGGCCTAGAGGAAACATCATCCTCCTTCCAAAGCACCACTTGCATCTCCAGTCTTTTTCCACTGCTTGCCTACTGCATCTTGGATAAATCTGGCCCCCTGAAACCCTCCTCAGCAGCAGCTGCTTAGGGTTGTGAGTACTTCATACCTTGTCTTATATTAGGCCAGTTGAATTACTACTGTAGGGACACTAAGGGGTTTATTTACTAAAGCTGGAGAGTCCAAAATCAGACTCCCTTCTGCATAGAAACCAATCAGCTTCTAACCTCAGCTTGTTCAATGAAGCTTTGGCAATGAAACCTGGAAGCTGATTGGTTTCTATGCAGAAGGGAGTCTGATTTTGGACTCTCCAGCTTTAGTAATAAACCCCCCATATGTCTTTGCTAAAGCAGAGAGAGGACAGTTCCGCTGTCATGGGTGACTTCAGCCCATAGTTCCCTAGTGGTTCTGTAAGTATCTATCCAGTAGACCCAGAAAAAAAAATTACACCTATAATACTGAACCTGGGACACCTATTATCATACGTTCTAATTCAGCCCTGTTAGGCAGTTCCAAGGCCTTCCCCATGTACCCTCCTGACTCCCTGTGCTCAGATACATTGGCATTCTGTACTCAGAGGCTCTAAGAGAACGTCAACACAAGCCCCTGCAGATTCTGTCTTTGACACTCCTGAGTTCTTAAAGTGGTTTTAAAGACTGGAGGGTTTTTTTTTACCTTAATGCATTCTTTGCATTAGGGTAAAAAAACTTTCTATTGTCAATCCCCCCCCCCCCCCAAATACCTACCAAATCTCAATCTGGCACTGCTTTCTCTCTCTTTTCCTCATTGGAGTGAGAATAGTGGGAGCCATTGGCTCTGATTGCTGTCAACCAAATCCAGTGAGGGCATGGGGGTGGAGCCAAGCTGCACTGCGTGTGCCAAAGAACATACAGTGCAGCTCGGGATCTAGCCTGCACATGTGCCACCATAAGAAGCAGATTCCTATGGGGGCACGTGGAGGAGCCCAGAAGGGGAGGATCGGTGCTGTTCTGTGCAAAACCATTGTTAAGTTGTCTCCTTAAACCCCTTGTTTACTAAGAGCTATCAGATAAACGTGATCCAGGTGTCTCTAGCACCCCCTGATGATTTTATGGGGCACGAAAGGGTTGTCCCCCCATCCTGCTGACACCCACAGCTGGTCCAAGGCACTCATTTCATTTTAGTGTATTTTTTCCTGAAAATATGCCTTTGATAAATAGCTGCGCAAATATCTTACGACAAAAAAAAAAATTTTTAACTACCCTCATTTTATTCTTTGCGTTTCAAAGAATAGCGTGCGTTTCCTATCCAAATCGAATGTGGTTTCTCCACTGCTCTTGTGTGAACCCAGGCTTGTCATAGCCTGAGTTCACACAGGAGAGGTGTTGGAAACCTCCCTGTACCGATTCCATACTGAACGGAGAGCGGGAGAGAAGGGCATATGGGGATGTACACCTTGGTGTCAGCCATTAGGGGATGTACACGTTGGTGTCGGCCATTAGGGGATGTACACGTTGGTGTCGGCCATTAGGGGATGTAGACCAATGCTCTTGATTATCAGCTGGAGGAGAGGAGAAGAAAGCCTCAGAGGTTTGAAATCCCAGAGGCTTTCTCTCCTTTCCTTGCAGGGATGACAGTACAGGCTAAATGGCTTTTAGTCAGCACCATCACAGTACTGGCCAATCAGAAGCTGTCTAGCCTGTATGGTCATCCCTGCAAGGACAGGATAAAAAGCATTGTGATGGTACTGACCAATCAAAAGCTGTCTAGCTGTACGGTCATCCCCGAGAGGAGAGAAAACAGCAGCTTTCTATCCTTTCCTACAGCTGAGAATCCAGAGCATCTGCCTCCATCCTCCGCATAATAGCCGACACCAATATATCCATCCCTACACGGCCTTCTCTTCCACCCTCCTCTCACTCGCTCAGTATGGGATCAGAGCAGGGAGGTTTCCTGCACCACTCATGGTGGACAGGAATTGCATGGCTGTTCATATTGCATGCAATTTGTGTCCATACATATTGTATTGACGCAAATCCCACCGCAAAGTTTCGGTTTGGGCATCAGGAGAATGAGTACTTGTGCAAATACTCGGTAACGGCACCGGTGCTTCTCTAGTAGCAGTACCTTTTTCTGACAGGTACTCACTCCCCCAATTCTGGCCAAGGCAAGAGTTATGGAAGTTTATCCTGACCGCTTCCCTACCTGCTACCTTCTGAGACACTTCACAGGTCTCAGGGAGATGCAGGACCAATCTAGCAGGGCAGTACGATCTTGCGCATACGCAGTGGGCAGCTGGCTAGAAATAGTAGCAAGTCACAGCTGGCTCCCATAGCCAAGACTGGCAAACAGCCAACCCAGGTAGAGCCAGCACTGGACTCCTGGGCTGGTAAGTGTCTGTTTATTAAAAGTCAGCAGCTCCACGATTTGTAGCTGATTACTTTTTTTTTTTTTTTTAAATACTGTAGTTCCTCTTTAAGCACTCCCTTCATTACATGAATTATTGAAAACACAACTGTATGTATGGAATGCTGGTAGGCATTTGACTTGTTTATGGGCGGCTGTAGGTCAAAGAGCAGGTAGCATAAAAGTACCTTTTGGTAAGTGTCCCTAAGCCTGGGGGGGTGGGGGCAGGGTGTTACGATGACGTAAAAAGATGAACTGTTCTGTACTAAAATAGTTGTAGATGGCCACATCTGCAGTCCCCGCTGTGGTACCCATTACCTTGTGAACCTCCAAAGTTCTTGTTCACAATTGTTGCACAGAGGGCAGCATCTGATCCCGGGACTAAATTGTTTGTACAGAACTAGCTGTTCTACTTCTACATAAAGGATGTTTGTTTGTGAGGCTCAGGCTAAATCCTGCCCCTGCTACAGTGCAAACAATACATTACCACCGAGACTGGTGAAGTTATTGAGTGCTGGTATAACTTGCGTCAGGCTTGTTTGGACTTGTGGGTCGATGTGTAATTTCCACATCAATAACCTGCTGCCGAAGAGACTTTATCCTGATGTGCAGTTATATCCATATCACAGACATTCACTGAATCTCTTCCTCACGCCTCTCTTAGATCGGCCATGTTACCGAGTGACCCGATCACCAGATAATGAATCGCTGTTTACGGTTAATGGATCCTTTTGTGCTCCATAATAGAGTCGTGTAGCTTAACCGGCTCAGTTTATTGGCCTCTTACATGAAGGTCATCAAGTATCCATGAAGGTCGGCGTAGATTGTGTTCTGGAGATGAAAGGAGCCCATTATACAACCATCGGTAAAACAGACATAGCACAATCCAGGCTGTCTATTACAGAGTTGGAACTACATAGGACAGGGAGGGGTTGTGCAGCTGGAGAGTTCAAGTCCACGATCTAAGCATGGAAATTTTGTGTTCCTTCTCTAGGTAAAAGCCACACTGGATGAAATTTTGGAGAGGCTCCCAGAAGAGTTCAATATCTCTGAACTTATGGCTAAGGCAGAGGAGAGGACGCCATACATTGTAGTGGCTTTCCAAGAGTGCGAACGGATGAACATGCTGACCAGTGAGATCAAAAGGTCACTCAAAGAGCTCAACCTGGGACTGAAGGTAACAAAGTTTATATCTACTGTATGACCACAGTCTGAAGTTGCTCAGCTTGACAACCCAGGGGTACCTCCAAAGGGTTGGGAGGGAATTACTTAGTCTTTGATTTTTGCATGGAGATTGGCTCTAAGTTCACCTTTTTTTTCTAAATTCCACCTCTCCTATACTGTATACCAGGGGTGGACTTACCATTTGAGCACCTGGGCACTGCACGAGGGCCCAGGGTCAGTAGGGGGCCCCATGAAATGCCAGTTACCTTTCATTGGCTTTTTTGGGTGTGGACGAGGACACAGGGGCCCCATGAGTTGTCAGTCCACCCCTGCTGTATACCAATATACCATTAATGTACACAAAACAGGTGAAAAAGAGGACCTCTTTCTCAACGTGACAGACAAATGCACAGCACACCTAGAACTATTTTATATACACCTTCCAAGTGAACAAACTCACCATGCCTGTATCCATGTTAATGCAAGACCAGATTTGCATTCGTTATTAGCCCTGGAACTTGGACAAAGTAATATATTCCATATGCAAAATCACCCCTCTTGGTAACATCATCATGGTGCCAGTAGCTTTTTTAAGACCCTATGAGTGGGGATCCCGCCCTTAAACCCAATGTGAAGTGTCCACATGACCAAACAACGACATCCAAAGAAGGACTCTCTTAATCTTCAGTAAGGAAGAGAGAAGTCTCAGGACCCTGAGTATCATGTGACCACAAATTAAGGTAAATATTGCTTAGTTTTTGAAAAAGTTTATGGGGGGGGGGGGGGTCATAGCCAGAGAAGCCGCTTTAAAGGCCAAATGGCATGCAGGCAGCTAGATATACAGATAATATACATATACAGAAGCTGTTTTCCTCCTAGTGGATTTGAATTTTCTCTCAAATCCTGGGATTTACACAACTCTGCCTGGCAAGCAGTGTTATCCCCAGCCAAGCCAAGCCTGCTGAATGGACAGAACAGCCTCAGATTAATGAGGTCATCTCCCTCCCTTCTCCTGTTGTCAATGCATTTACATTCAGTAAAACCATTAGCTCCAGTCCTTGCCCTCTCTTATAGTCTGAGTTTTGCTTTATAGGGACTACAAGAGGCTGATACCAAGTCAAATTCAGTTACTTACAATAAAAAAAATCATGTAATATTGATAACTTAGCTGCATTACTTTGTGTCTTTTATATCTGCCCCGAATAACACGGTCATATCTCTAAACCTTTTTCTTCCTTGTATTCCAGGGTGAGCTGACCATGACCAGCGACATGGAGAATTTACAAAATGCCATTTACCTTGACCAAGTGCCCGATTCCTGGACCAAGAGAGCCTACCCCTCCATGGCCGGCCTGGCAGGCTGGTTTGTGGACCTCCTCAGTCGTATCAAGGAATTGGAGACCTGGACTGGCGATTTCGCTCTGCCGTCCGCAGTGTGGTTGGCCGGATTCTTCAACCCACAGTCCTTCCTGACCGCCATCATGCAGTCCATGGCTCGAAAGAACGAGTGGCCGCTGGATAAGATGACGCTGCAGTGCGACGTGACCAAGAAGAACCGAGAGGACTTTAGCAGCCCACCACGAGAGGGAGCTTACGTTCACGGACTGTTCATGGAGGGAGCGCGCTGGGACACACAGGTATTAAATGTTTCCCACCCCCCTGTGTTTATCAGGGTTCAAGTCGTTTACAGAGCATATACATGAGAGCCATGGATAAACAGGAAGAGTTCTGTGCATTAAGCCCACCCCAACTGCAATCTCTAGATTAGCATTTCTCAATCGTTTGTTTTTTTGGTCACAACCCCCCGTTAAAAGTATACAGAATTTTGTAACACCCCAGTCTAAAATGTAGAAAACAATGGTTACTCATCAATGGAAAACCTGAGCCTGGGACAATGCACATAACCACCTTGATGAAATTCACTTCACATTAAAAGCCCCTCTTCACTTCAGAGCCGGGGGGGCCATTATAACAAATGTACGCCTACATCAATGTCCCCTTTCACATCAGAAGCCCTCCTTCACATCAGAATTTACCCATTACATCAGTCACCCCTATACATCAGAGGCTTCCCATCATATTAGTCACCCCTATACATCAGAGGTCTTCTATACAAAGTTACCTCTATATGTTGGAGGCTTCCCATGTTATCAGTCACCCCATCCCACCATTCTCCCCCCCATTACATCAGTTACCTCTACACATCAGAAGCTCCCCATCACATCATTCTCCCCATTACATCAAAGGCTCCCCATCATATCAGCCACCCTTATACATCAAAGACCCTGTATACATGACTTTCCTCATCACCATAGAGTCCCTCCAATCACATCAGATTTCCCGCAGTCACACAAGCCCCCCAATCACACAATCCCCGCATCAGAGAGCCCACTAATCACACAGTTCCCTCTTACATCAGAACCCTGCCTCGTGGTTCTAGCAAAGTAACAAAAGGTGGAGGTGGACTTCATCTTCTTCTAAATGTTGGGGCTGCCCCTGCATGCAACCCACCCTGGATTAGAATCATGCAATGCTATGATGTGGGTGCACTGTGCGTCTTAGCCCTAGAACGTCATTGGTTGTTAGGGTGCTGGCAGCCGGCCACCCACTCCATGGCAACTCATGACGCTGATCCAGGGCAAACTGGATCCTGTGCTTGCGGCACCCGGCTGAGAAACACTGCTCAAGACTAACATTCATAAAGCTTGTTGTTACCTGGGGACGCTCTAACAGGGTGGCTTTCTTGTGTGCCCCACAGTAAACATTTCTGCCCATTGCCTTGGCACCTGTCTCACATGACCATTTCTGAGCACTCTTGGATCAGCCTTTTCATAAGATAAAGATGAAAAGACAGTTTGTTGTCTTATTCTTGCTATATATGGCGGCACTATTAAATGTAGTAAAACGTAGACTTTAATTCCCTTTTAAAGCATGTTGAAATCACGCACACAACATGTACATGAATGTTCCTGCACATGCACAAGTATGAAGGAGGGCCGAGACCAAAGATTGTCACACGTCTGTCCGCCCGTACAACACTTTCCTCCCTCCCTCTCCCCAACCGCTGCTCCTCACATAAGCCTCATAACAATATTAGAGAGTTGATCAAAGTGGGTCATCTGGCACATGATCTGAACATTACCTCCTCCTTCGAGATGCAATTTTATACTAGAAAGAGTGAGAGAGAGGCGGCCGCGCTCTAATTAACAAAGGACGAGCTTCAAGGTTGAGTGGCAGAATGACATCCACCTCAAAGACAATAGACTTGTCAGCCGCTCCCAGCCTGGGATAAAGAGCAATATGGAAGGATTTAGCTGCTCTTTGATATCACAAGGCAAGTGCAGATTTAAATATGTACCCAATTACCACATTTTTTTCATCATTTCTATCATCCAAGTTACATTCCATCTTAAAAAAAAAAAAAAAAAAAAAAGAAGTTCTAACTTTTTCTGTTGACCTAGACATGTCTGGAACACTAGCTGTAAGGCAGTCTGTAATCGACTTGGGACTTAAAGTGGAAGTATAAAAGAAAAAAAATTTGCAGCCTAACTAGGCACATCCCAGCCCATCCCTCAAAAAAACTTGCAAAATTCAATACCTGGAAGATGACAAGCCAAACATCGGTACCAGGAAGACAACTGGCTGAAGATTTGTACCTGGAAGATGACTGCCTAAAGATTGCTACCAAAAGAAGAACAGGAAGATGACTGACCAAAGATTGATACCTGGAAGACCGGCCAAAGATCAGTACCGGAAGAGGACCAGCCAAAGAATGGTATCGGAAGAAGGCCAGGAAGATGACTGGCCAAAGATAGGTACCTAAAAGATTACCGGCTAAAGATCAGTACCAGAAGAAGACCAGGAAGATGACTGGCCAAAGATTGGTACCTGGAAGAAGACCTGGCATAAATTAGTACCAGAGGAAGGACCAGCAAGACAACCGGCCAAAGATTGGTACCTGAAAGATGACTGGCCAAAGATCAGTACCAGAAGAACTCCAGGAAGACAACTGGCCAAAGATAGGTGTCTGGAAGACGAATGGCCAAAGATCAGTCCCTGGAAGACAACCAGCCAAAGTTTGGCTGGTTGTCTTCCTGGTCTTCATATGGCACCAAAGATTGGTGCTTGGAAGGTTATCGGTACCAGAATAAAACTATCCAAAGATGTCAGCAGCTTGTGAGGTAGCTGAGAACACTGCAGCATAGTATAGTTTTGCTTTAAAATGGAGTAGGTACTAACCTCTTCCAGGCATTTTCTGAGCTTTCTGATCATATGATCACTGTGAATGGCTATAAACTATACATTATAGTTCAAATGAGCCCTTTTAATTTTGAATAGAGCAGTGGGTTGGTTTATTTTTTTTTTTACTGTCCCATTGGGAAGATTACTTTTCACTTCTTGTCCTGGACATGCAACAGGAAGTGAGAATAAATTAAATCCAAAATGAAGGAAATCCCCTCTTAGATAGCCATCTTCTGAACAATGGGCCAATTTTCCCTCATCTTTTGTTCTAAAGCAGAGGTCTCCAAATTTTCAGTATAAGAACTGCATTGTATATTTTACAAATATCTGTGGGATGAAAAAAATCCCATCAGATTCCCCCCCTTACATCAGAGTATCCGTTCAATTACCCCCTTAAGTTGGGGTCCACATCTGAGTCCCTCCTTATGTTGGGGTCTACATCTGCGACCCCCTTACATCAGGGTCCACATCTGAGTCCACACTTATGTCGGGGTCCACATCTGAGTCCTCCCTTACATCAGGGTCCTAATCTGAGTCCACACTTATGTCGGGGTCCACATCTGAGTCCTCCCTTACATCAGGGTCCTAATCTGAGTCCACACTTATGTCGGGGTCCACATCTGAGTCCTCCCTTACATCAGGGTCCTAATCTGAGTCCACACTTATGTCGGGGTCCACATCTGAGTCCTCCCTTACATCAGGGTCCTCATCTGAGTCCACACTTATGTCGGGGTCCTCATCTGCGCCCACATCTCAGCCCTCCCTTACATCAAGGTCCACATCTCAGTCCTCCCTTACATCAGGTCCACTTTACATCAGGGACTCCATCAGAGTACCCCCTTACATCAGAGTCCACACCTGAGTTCCCCCCTCCCCCACATCAGAGTCCCTCTTTAGATCAGAAGCGGAGACCATAGGCAGCCCCTGCTGACCTTAATTATCAAACTGCGCACATTAAAGGTCCGCCACATCAAATCTTGTAGTGGGTCAGTTGTAGCCCATAGCTTGGAGGCCTCTGTTCTAAAGTTTACATTTTCCATCTCTTTCTGTATCAGTGACCATGGTGGCCAGGACACAGAGAAGGAAAACCTCCCCAGCTGTGAAGACCGCAATAAAAACATGAAAGAGAGCCTAAAAAGCGCTAAACCACAACTGAGTCCAAAGAAATGCAAATCATTCATCAAATAATTGAAATATCAGCTAATGCGTTTTAGGGGTCCAAACACTCTCCCTTCATCAGGGCTTGGATAAGGTTTTTGCTGGTAGATCTATTTTGGTCAGTGTAACACTTATAGAAACTTCCTATAAATCCAGTTTGCCAATAGTGTTATTTAAGTCCTTACAAGAATATATGTAGCACTACCCCCTTAGGAGTCGCTTGAGATTTGGGTCCCCCTCTAGTCCTGCACAGTGAGGCAACACACATTTCATTCAGACCTTGCACACAGGAGACCGTAAACAGTCCTTGAGCTTGTTTTTTTTTATTTTATGAAGGGGTATTGAACTTGGATGTGGTAGAGGGGTGTAAGGGATGCCCAGGACTACTGTCAACTGAGGACAAACACCTTAATAACTATGTACAAGTCTATTAGACAAAACTCCTCTTATTGGAGAGCTATCCAACCTCACCTGGTGCACCTCCTCAGACCCTCCTCTTCACGCAGCTGTCTGATGGAATCCTTAGGCAAGGTGGCCCAGAATCTGCCACTCTAGAATCAGCAGTCCCAGATGGGGGCTAGTCAGGTTTCCCACTAGAATGCCCTCTCCCCTTAGATGTCCCAGGTTGGGTGGAATTACTCACTCAGTCCTCCCCTGCAAGCTTGTGGGATGGTGGCTGCCTTCAGGCCTTATGCTGGTCTTGCTCCTTCCCTGCTTCCCAGGTTGTCCTCTTTCAGGGGATGATTGAGGATGAGAGATCCTCCCTTCCAGCTCTCCTCCTCCTGTATGTAGGCCCCTCTCCTGGACCCCCTTCCTGGCTCCTCACTCCATCTTCCACCCAAAGTCTCCTGCTGCTGAACAAGTTCAATTACTCTTAAGTGCTGGCCTGACCCCATACCAAGCCTTCTGCTTGGGGATTGGCCAGGATCCCCTAAGAGTGCAGACCAGCTCCTCCTCACCCCCACCCATTGAGTTCTAGAGACTTCTTCAAGTCTCTAGATCGGGGGGGAGGTATCAGTGAGCTGATCTGCAAAGCCTCTCAGCCCAGACCCAAGCTTGACCCTCTGACTATGTGTCCTTGGCTGCTACTCAGCCTTCTAACTACAAAAAATCTAGCTCCCCCTAGCGAACTAGGAGGGTGCTACACATATATACAAAGTCTAAGCCCTGGTGAAGCAGGACTGTTCATCGCCACAAAACGTACTGGAGGTTTTTAAAATTATTTAATCAATGATAAAGTTTCCTTAGACTTTTTTTGTGTTTTGGTGCTCTTCATGCAGTCTTTTGGGATTCTAAATCTGAGTACCCCAGTTATAGCGACCCTGTCTGACAAAAGCCCTTGAGCCATAAAAATTGGTTTAATATTTTGCAATATTGCATTCTGAACTTATCAATAAAACCTGAAAGGGACTTTCATCATACCTATGTTGCCTAACACACACACAAAACAAATTTGCTTGCCATTTGAATTGTCAGTGACCTTTCCCATATTTCAGGTTCTCTTTACTTTGCAAATCAGCTGCACAGGGTAACTTTAAAGAAACTTTCCTCACTTCCTGTGCAGCTTTAGCCTGACCCCTATGTGTGTATATAATATTAATATAGAACCGCACTGGATACTCCGATTAATTGTCCCGTTCAATTTATAACATGAGAACAGACACAGAGAGGCCCTCCAGTAAACACATTAATAAGCTCCCTCTGTCCTCCATTTATCATTAAAATCCGCCCTGTAATCTCCCCTCGTGCTATTCATCTCAATATTATCACCTCGTTTATCTGGCAATACGACGCAGCTTCTGGATGCCGGAGCAGAATGCAGAACGTGGAATTCTCGGGATGTTGTTTCCATGGTAATTTATAATCAGATGTGATGTCATTGCCGTTCAGAAAGCATCGGCTACAGCTGAGGAATTCTTACTTATTAATACAAAGAAAAGAGGCTTATTTAAAGAGGAAATGTCAACGTGGTGGAGGATACAGACCATATGGCGAAATTCTTTTTATGGGCACCTGACAATCAGACCTGCTATATGACCAAAAGTATGGGGACCCTTCTCCAAATGCTGGAGTTCCGATGGCTCCAGGGATTGGCACTAGTAGTTAATACTATAGGTTACAAAGACAACTGTGGTCTTCTGACCTTTTGGTAACAGTTTTTAGGGGAAGTCCCTTTTCTGTTTCAGCATGACTGTACTCCTGTTCACCAAGTAATCTCCATAAAGTTGTGCTTTGACCAGCTTGGTGTGGAGGAACTTGAGTGGCTGACATAGTGTCCAGACCTCAACCCTACTGAATAGCTTTGTGGTGAATTAGAAAAGTGAGCCAGGTTTTCTCAACCAGTACCTAACCTCACAAATGGGCACAAATTCCCACAGATGCACTCCAAAATCTTGTGGAAAGCCTTCCCAGGAGAGTGGAGGATATTATAGACACAAGGAGGGGCCATGCCATATTAATGGCCATTGTTTTGGAATGGGATGTCTAACAAGGTTATAGGTGTGATGGTCAGGTATCCACACACTTTCCCTATATAGTGTAATCAGTACCCAACCTAAACCCTAAGTCCAATGCTCTTCTCGAAACTTCCAACTCAAATCCCAACAGGAAACATAATGTCATGTCCATCTTGTAAGCTGCCATGAGTATGTAAAACAGGGGAGCTGTACAGATGATGTTGGTAATGATGTTCTCTTATCACTTTGTAGACTGGAATTATCACAGATGCTAGACTGAAGGATCTGACCCCCGCCATGCCTGTCATCTTCATCAAGGCCATTCCAGTGGACAAACAAGACACCCGCAATGTCTACGCTTGTCCCGTATATAAAACCCGCCAGAGGGGGCCAACCTACGTCTGGACATTTAACTTGAAGACCAAAGAGAACTCATCTAAGTGGGTGCTGGCTGGGGTGGCCTTGCTTCTACAGATTTAAACTATTGGAGCAAATTGTGTTCCCCATGACCACACCCTCAATCCACCCCAGGACTAATACTACCAGAAGACACTTTATAACATCTATTGCACTAAGACAATCTGTAACTTCCAGTATTATTATTGGACAGAAGATGCACTGTTGCTCTTTTTTCTTGTTTTATTTATTTTAACAGTTTCAATTAAAAGTTCTCTATTCTCTAATGCTGTCATCATAGTTCTCTCTCGGCAGGAAAATTCCAGGAGTTGTGTTGTAGAAGGAACGGGGCTTGTGGGAACCCCCCCCCCCCCCACTATATTGTATTTCATAAATCTGTCCCTTACAATCCAATTCTACAATCTCCATCAACTTCAGGTTTACAAAACTATGTATTATAAAGTGATTGGATAGATTAGGTAGATCCTCACATCTAACTGGATCTTCTTTAGATCGACCAATAAGTATGTGGTACAAGGGTCTCCTTGGTTGGATACAAATTGGATAGATTAGGTGGATCCTCACATTACATGGTTTTGGTAAATCTAAAGTTGATTGTAACTTGTACAGTGACATATAGTTCTCCTAATATCTACCAAAATTGTGCAAGAGCTTTCCTAACCGGATGCAAATTGGATGGATGGTTTAGGTACGCTTTCACATTACATAGTTGTGACTACAATCAGATTGTAATGTATATGGCCAGCTTTTCAAATATTGGAAGCAACTCTACCCACAACCAAACATGCCATTGATCACCAACATTTATAGGGGCACACCCCTGTTACCATCATCATTTAGAGGGGTACACACTGTTGACGACCAACTTTTAAGGGTGCACACTGCTGACCACCAATATTTAGTGGGCACACACCGCTGACTACCAACATTTAGTGGGCACACACCACTGACCACCACCATTTAAAGGGGCACACACCACTGACCACCAACATTTAAAGGGGAACACGCCACTGACCAACATTTAGTGGGCACACACGCTGACCACCAATATTAAGTGGGCACACACCACTGACCATCAACATTTAGTGGGCACACACCACTGACCACCAACATTTAAAGGGGCACACACCACTGACCACCAACATTTAAAGGGGCACACGCCGTTGACCACCAACATTTAGTGAGCACACATCGCTGACCACCATTTAAGGGGCACACACCGCTGACCACCAACATTTAGTGAGCACACATCGCTGACCACCATTTAAGGGGCTCTCACCACTGACCACCAGTTTTTAAAGTGGTACATGCCACTGACTACCAATATTTAAAAGGGCAAACGCAGCTGACCACCAACATTTAAGGGGCACACAATGCTGCCGGCCAGCATTTAAAGGTGCACTAACCACCAGCATTTAAAGGTGCACTAACCACCTACATAGTCCTGCCCTCTACCCTTTGCACACCGTGTACTGATAATATCACGGCATCCTGCCTCAGTACTCCTTTCAGCCCCAATGCAAGCAGTGGGAGGACTTATGCAAATATCACAATGCCTTAGGCTAGGTTCACATATGTGCGGGTGGTGCGGCTGCGGATCCGCATGAAAATCCGTGCAGCCGCACCACCCGCACACAGGAATGCGGACCCGTGGGGGGTTGCCATTATTTCTAATGGCACGCCGCCCGCACTAGAAAACGCAACCGTACTGGGAACCGAGGTTCCCGTGCGGGCTGCGTTTTCCAAAGAAGTGCAGGGACTTCTTCCCTGCATGTCATGGCACACGGGAGTCCATTCAAATGAATGGGCTCTCATGCTTGCGCAAAATGTGTCCCACACGGCCGCATATATGTGAACCAGGGGTAAATGGATGGATGTCGGTCTGGAGGAGTGGGTGTTCCTGGCAGACAACACTTGCATGTAGACTGCCTTAGGTAATAAATGAATGAAAAGCATGGGTCAGGGACATGCAGGCTGAGGAGGAAAAAGCTAGAGGACTCTAGACGCCCTCCAGCCAGGAAATAGGGTAAGCTCTATATGATTTGCTGCAAGTTCTAATGCACATGGTGAGAAGCTCACAGTGTGCAGTGAAATCAGAGTAAGCCATTTCAGTCCAGGAGAGGAGCCGGTACAACTGTACAAGACTAGAGGAAAGGTGGAGGTCAGCTCAAGCTAGGGAAGGCATTGGGTGGGGAAAGGGTAAAGACGCTATCTTTTCAAGGGTATCAAGACCTGGGCTACCTTGTACTCACACATAATACATTACTTAAAAGATTACTGATTGTATATGGTGGTTGGAAAAGTTGCATATTTTATTCCAATTTCTAGTAAAACAGCAATACTGGATTTCTCCTTTAAACATTTCAGAAATCCCCTAATCAGCACTTTTTTCATAACATTAATTTCTGTCCCCCCATAACATTTCACACTTGGCTACGACCGAGCCCAACGCCGCACACTAATGTTCCACTTTTAGCTGGAGAAAAAAAAATACAATAAAAAGTCGTCCTGACATTTTTGGAACATTAATATCATGCAATAAATGTCACTTAACTCTCACCTCTATTATCCGGAGCCATTATTCAGCATATTCCGCGGTCGTACACGAGGGCGGTGAGTCAGGCGTTCCGTGAAATGCACCGGCTTTCAGGATAATCCAATTGACATTTGAAGTCCGGAACATGGAGTTCACCTAAAATTGTAGAAATAAAAAATAAATAAAAAAAACAGTCCCAGTGGAAGGCAGAGGAAGAGGAAAAAAACAACAAGATTGTCTCTGGACAGGAGACGCTAAAACCAAACTCCTGATGTGACGCCGCTTAAAGGGAAAGTGTACTGATATTCTACCTTCACGCGTTCAGAGATATTATATTTACCTGAAAGCCATTACTAGGTACTAATTCTTACAGGAAGATATATGATATGGCTACCGGCCAAAAGATGAAAATAAATAAAAAAAATTGGAAGGTGGCTGTCACATGATTTCTGCTGTTCCATATTTTTATTACTGTATATCATAGCTCCTTAACCCCCTTACTAATATCTTGTCTGAGAAAAACGACTGGTTGGCAGATGTGTTTTTATGGAACGCCATCTAAACACCACCAATGACCGCCAACAATAAAGGGGGACTACACCATTGACCACCTATATTTAGGGGCACACACCAATGACCACCATTTAGTGGGAACACACTGCTGATCACCAACATTCAAAAGGGACATCACTAACCACCAACATTTAAAGGGGCACACACCACTGGCCAACAACATTTAGGGAGGAACACACACCACTAGCCAACAACATTTGGGGGAAACACACCAATGATCACCAACATTTAAGGGCACACACTGCTGACTACAAACTACTGACCACCGTAGGGGGCACACACTACTGAAGGCCAGTATTTAAGCAACACACACCATTGATCACCAACATTTAAAAGGGCACAAACCTCTGATCACCAAAATTTAAGGGGGCACACACTACTGATCACCAACATTTAAGGGGGTGAACACCACTGACCACCAACAATAAGGGGGGCACACATCACTGTCCAAAAACATTTAAAGGTACACACCACTGACCACCAAAATTTAAGGGGCACACACCATCAACAAGTAAGGAGAGCACACTATTGACCACCACAAATTAAGGGGGATACACCGCTGACCACCAACATTTAGGGGGCACACACCAATGACCACCATTTAGTGTGAACACACTGCTGATCACCACAATTTAAAGGGGACACACACCATTGAGCACCAACATTTAACGGGGCACACATCATTGACCACCAACAATTAAAGGGGGTCACACATTACTGACCACTAACATTTAAGGAATTACACATCACTGACCAGCAACATTTAAGGAATTGCACAGCACTGACCACCAACATTTAAGGAAGCACTCACCAGTGACCAACAACATTTGGGGGAAAAACACCAATGATCATCAACATTTAGGGGGAATTCACCCCTGATAACCTACATTTAACAGCACACTCCATTGACCACCAACTTTTAGGTGGCACAAACTACTGACCATCAACATTTAAAGGGGCACACACTACTAAAGGCCAATATTTAAGCGGCACACACCATTGATCACCAACTATTAAAGGGGGACACACCACTGACCACCAGCATTTTAAGGGGGCACACACCACTGATCACCAACATTTAAGGAGGTACTCACCATTGACACACACCGCCACACACCACTTATCACCAATATTTAAAGGGGCACAAACCTATGACCACCAACAATTAAGGAGGACACACCACTGACCACCAACATTTAAGGGGACACAAACATCTGACCACCAACATTTAAGGGGACACAAACCTCTGACCACCAACAATTAAGGAGGGCACACCACCGACAACAACATTTAAGGGGGCACACACCATTAACCATCAAAATTTAAAGGGGCACACACTGATAAAGACCAATATTGATAGGAAAGCATACCGCTGCTTACCACCACAGGGGAACACACCACTGACCACTAACATTTAGGGGGCACACACTATTGACCAACATTTGGGGGAAACACAAATGATCACCAACTTTTAGAAGGCACGCACTACCCAACACCACCATCATCATAAAGAGGCACAAAATCACAATCAGTAAAATCTGCAAACTGTTCTGTGCATCACATAGTCATGACCCCTGCACTCTGCTACATTTTTTATATTATTTCCTAACCCAAACATTTTAGGGCCTCAAGAAATACAATAGGTAGTCAAAAAAATAGTTTTTTGCTCAATTTTTTTCCTTTATATAGTAAAATATTAAAAGCCAAGTGATTTTTAAAAATCACCAAAACAAAACTGTAGCCATCACAAAAAAATTATACAACATTCATTTGGGTACAGTGGTTAATGACAGAGTAACTGTCAGTCAAAGTATCAGACCTCTGAGAACTGTACAATGGCTTGGTAATGAAGAGGTAGATACTGCCTAGTAATGAAGTGGTTAAAGAGGTCATCTTTATATTGGGGATGATGAACAGTAGCCCTGCTTAAAGTGGGACTCCAGATAAGGATAAGGAAATTAAAATTGTGCCCCATCAGCTAATACAAAATTATGGTTGTTTGTCTTGGGGATGATGTAAAATAGAGCTGGCAGACTCAGGTCTCGGCAATGGAATGTCATCACATAGCCTTTGTCAACACATACAATACGGGACCAATATGTGATTTAGGTAAGTGGGCGGTGACATGACTGGTCTGAGATAGAATTTGGAGGAAACCAGTCTTCACAACCAGACCAGGCAGGGAGGAAAACTGCGGGACTGTGGATAAAGTCTGTATATATCTCCATGTCCATTACTAGCATCATTCAAATGTAAACATGCCACTGCACACAATGCCTGCTTTGTTCCCACACTCAGCTGTATCCATCTATTCTCTTAGAACATAATCCCACTTTGTGGTTACCCCTGGTTACAAAAGATCTGTCAGCCTGATGGGAATAATACAGATTACAGCTGAGCTCTAGCCATGAAACCATGCACACTGCCACTGTTTTGTCTGCTGATAGAGTTGGTAAACTTGTCCTGGCAGACTGCACTGCCAGATCCGCAGCTTCCACTGTTTGGTGGACACACCCCCAGCCTCCAGATTGGAGATTGGTGAAGCAGCCTGACTGGCTTGATTGAATCCCATTGCCTCCGCACCTTTCCCATCAAACTGGCTCCCTTCCCTCTTCCAGCATGAATGGCTGCCAGTGCTGCCTCTTCTCTTTCCCAGTCTACTTGGCTCTTATTGCTACCTCTCCCACTCCCAGTATTACTGGCTCTCAGTTCTGCCCTTCCCTCTTCCATCCTGATTGGCTCCCAGTGCTGCCTCTTCCCTTTCCAAGTCTACTTGGCCCCCATTGCTACCCCTCTTGCTCCCAGCCTGATTGGCTTCCAGTGCTGCCCTTTCCTTTCCCAGTCCATTTAGCTCCCAGTTCTGCCCCTCCCTCTTCCAGGCTGATTGGCTCCCAGTTCTGCCCATCCCTCTTCCAGCCTGATTGGCTTCCAGTGCTGCCCCTCCCTTTGCTAGTCTACTTGGCTTCCAGTTTGGCTCCTCCCTTTCCCAGTCTACTTGGTTACCATTGCTACCTCACTCCCAGCATTACTGGCTCCCAGTTCTGCCCTTTTCTCTTCCAGCCTGATTGGTTTCCAGTGCAGCCTCTTCCCTTTCCCAGTCTACTTGGCCCCCATTGCTACCCTCTCCCGCTCCCAGCATTACTGGCTCCCAGTTCTGCCCTTTTCTCTTCCAGCATGATTGGCTCCCGATGCTGCTTCTTCCCTTTCCCAGTCCACTTGGCCCCCACTGCTACCCCTACCTCTTCCAGGCTGATTGCTTCCAGTGCTTCCCTTCCCTTTGCTAGTCTACTTGGCTTTCAGTTCTGCCCCTCCCTTTCCAAGTCTACTTGGCTGCCATTGCTACCTCTCCTGCTCCCAGCATGATTGGCTCCCAGTTCTGACCTTTCCTCTTCCAGGCTGATTGGCTTCTAGTTCTTATCTTCCCTTACCCAGTCTACTTGGCTCCCAGTGCTACCCTTCCCTATCCAAGCCTAATTGGGTTTCAGAGCATCCCTTCCCATTTGCCAGTCTGCTTGGCTCTCATTCTTCCCTTCCCTCTACCAGATTGATTGGCTCCCAGTGCTGCCTCTTCCCTTTCCCAGTCTATTTGGCCTCCATTGCCACCCCTCCTACTCCCAGCCTGATTGGCTCCCAGTGCTGCCCTTCTCTCTTCTAGGCTGATTGGCTCCCAGAGCAGGCCACTTTGCCAGTTTGCTTGGCTCCCAGTTCTGCCCTTTCCTCTTTCAGCCCGATTGACTCCCAGTGCTACCCCTCCCTTTCTCAGTGTACTTGGCTCCAGTGCTGCCCTGCCTTCTCCCAGAATGACTTGTTCCCAGAGTGTCCCTTCCATTTTCTAGTCGACTTGACTCCCAGTGATGCCTTACCCTCTCCCAGCCATATTAGCTCCCAGTGCAGCCCCTCTCTTTCCCAGTCTACTTGGCTCACAGTTCTATCCTTTCCTCTTCCAAGTGGATTTGCTACCAGTGCTGCCACTGTCAGTCTGCTTGGCTCCCATTCTTCCCTTCCCTCTACCAGACTGATTGGCTCCCAGTACTGCCTCTTCCCTTTCCCAGTCTTCTTGACCCCCATTGCTATCACTTTCAGCCTGATTGTCTTCCAGTGCTGTCCCCCCCTTTCTCAGTCCCTTTGGCTCCCAGTTCTGCACCTCCCTCTTCCAGGCTGATTGGCTCCCAATGCTGCCCATCCCTCTCCAAGCCTGATTGGCTCCCAACACTGCCCTTCCCTTTGCTAGCCTACTTGGCTTCCTGTTCTGCCCCTCCCTTTCCCAGTCTATTTGGCTCCCAGCACTATCCTTCCCTATCCCAGCCTGACTGGCACCCAGAGCACCCCTTCCTTTTGCCAGTCTGCTTGGCTCTCAGTTCTGCCCTTTCCTCTCCCATCCCGATTGCCCCCCCAGTACTGCCCCTCCCTCCTCCAGTGTACTTGGCTCCAGCACTACCCTGCCTTCTCCCAGAATGACTGCCTCCCAGAGCTGCCCTTCTCTTTCCTGGTCTACCTGGCTCCCAGTGATGCCTCCCCCTCTCCCAGCCTAATTGGCTCCCAGTGCAGCCCCTCTCTTTCCCAGTTCTCTTAGCTCAGAGTTCTGCCCTTTCCTCTTCCAGTCAGATTGGCTTCCAATGCTGCTCCTCCCATTCCAGGTCTACTTGACATCCAGTGGTGCACCTCCCATTCCAGGTCTATTGGCTTCCCGTGCTGCCCCTCCCATTCCAGGTCTATTGGCTCCCAGTGCTGCCCCTCCCATTCCAAGTCTATTGGCTTCCAGTGCTGCCCCTCCCATTCTAGGTCTATTGACTTCCAGTGCTGCCCCTCCGATTCCAGTTCTACTTGACTTCCAGTGCTGCCCCTCCGATTCCAGTTCTACTTGACTTTAATTGCTGCCCCTCCCATTCCAGAACTACTTGACTTCCAGTGGTGCCTTTCCTATTCCAGGTCTATTGGCTCCCAATGCTGCCCTTCCCTCTCCCAGTCTGAGTGGCATGTTTCTCTGCAGGTTTTTCCTTTAATCTGGGGTGGAGAATATTTGGGTACCTCAGCAGCCACACTCTGATCCAGCTCAGCACAGGAAGTCCCAGATGGATATACTATGGAGGGCTCCCACCACATATGGGCAGCTAATTGCAATTCCCAGGCTTCTTTCTCACCATCAAAGACTTTCCATTTGAGTGCAGCCTCGTCCTCTCTGCGGACTAAGGATCCATCTTGTAGGGGATAATTCATATCAATTTATAGCCTGGCTTTGATTAATTAAGCATAGCTGAGCGTTTGATTGTACGACGCAACTCCCCATCCTGACTATAAGGAGACGAGACAGGAAAGGTCATTTTCAGTGCCGAAAGACATCCAAAAACTTTTCATCACCATCTTAAAGAAAACCTGAGAATGAAGATATGTGGGGATGCCTCTGGTGACCTGTTCTTACAGGTACAGGGGCGGACTGACCCTTTGGAAACTCGGGCACTGCTCGAGGGCCCGGGGTCAGTAGGGGGCCCCATGAGATGCCCCTGGTACCTTTTTCATAGGCTTTTTTGAGTTTGGGCAAGAACACAGGGGCCCCATGATCCCCTATTGCCCGGGGCCCCCATGAGTTGTCAGTCCGCCCCTGGCTGGCAGTATCCATTCTTCAGTAATTCATTCTTTCTTAGCCTGGATATTGATCAATCAGCCCTCTGTGACAGATAACATTAATAGGATGCTAGTCCTTGGTTCCCGGCAGCAGGGGGAGCGTTGAATCCGGTACGCTACTGAAAAAAGAAAACACAAGCAAGAGTGTCCTTCGAGTAGGTGATAACATGAAAACCTGCACCCATCATAAACTAGAACTTTCATCTACGTAGTCCTTAATGGGTTTTTTTTTTTTTTTCAATCAATTCTTTTTACTATGCATATCTCTTTAATTTGTGGCTCCTGAACGTGGTATTATCTGGAGCCGAACAGAAAAACAGTTTAACAAACAGAAAATATTTTACTTATCTGGAAGAACAGAGAGAAGAGTCGGCGCTCCATATGGCACATACTATAAACGGTTGCTTACACGCTGTTCTCTTCAGCTGTGTCAAAATATATATTTGCAGCAAACAGAGTTTTCGGTTTTTTTCTTGTTGGAAAACTTCTGATCTGACACAATCCACTCTTTGCCCTGGAGTGACCCCAGTGTTGTCACCGCTGGAGATAAACCCTCTATATCAGTGGTTCTCAACCTGTCTAATGCCGCGACCCTTTAATACAGTTCCTCATGTTGTGGTGACCCCCAACCATAAAATTATTTACCCAGTAATTATAATTCATGAGTGTCGTTTTACCTCCAATACTGCTGCTTTCAACACAGTAGCTGCTTTCAACACTGTAGCTGCTTTCAACACAGCAGCTGCTTTCTACACAGTAGCTGCTCTTTACACATCGGAAATATGTGTTTTCTGATGGTCTTAGGGGACCCCTGTGAAAGGGTCGTTCGACCCCCAAAGGGGTCGCGACCCACAGGATGAGAACCACTGCTCTATGGAGAGAGACAATTGGGGGCTTACTATTCCATCCCACCCCGTCCTTCCCATCTGGGTTGGGAAACAAGGTAAAAAAGTAAAATCAAGATTGATTAAGGTAGATCCTGATGTACATACATAGAATAAAATAGAAATATAATTAAAGCTGAACGCTATATGCAAAAACTTAAATATATTCGCCAATAGCCACAATTTATGCACAGTAAATCCACTTTGTGGGCTCCAAATGCCTTTGCAAACCCAGATATCACCTTGTAACAGTAGCAGTAACTTCATCACTGTGTTATACATAGCCTGTGCAGAGAGCAGAGCTGTGGGAGGGGCCCAGAAGGCTCCACCCACTACAGGTTGCTTATGGAAGACTATAGGAGGGGCGGAGACAAGACCAGTCACTCTGTCCAAGGAGAGAGAGCAGCAGCGAGCGGTCTTTATTACAAGAAGTTTTACACTGGATCACTGCACAGATCTGAAAGAAATACACAAAGCCCTCCAAGACTTAAAGTGGAGTTCCGCTCACTCTGTCAAAAAAAAAGTCAGCAGCTACAAAAACTGTAGCTGCTGACTTTTAGAAAACAGCCACTTACCTGTCCCTCGGTCCCGTGGTGTGTTCACAGCTGCCCATTTCACCGGCCGTACAGTATTCCAGAAAGCCGGCATCTTCAGTGTGGGCACCCAGCTGTGATAGCTTGCGGGTTCACAGCCGGGTACCCACTGCGCATGCGCGAGTAGCGCTGCGCTTCCTGAATGGTCCTGTAGTCTTCTGGGACCTGTCACATGTCCCAACAGACTAAAGGGAGGACTCCATCCGTTTCTGATCGCCTAGGTGATCGGACGGGAAGTGGTTACCTGTCAAATTTGGGTACCCGCTCCACCCCGTCCCCCAAAGGTGCCAATCCTTAATGGGGAGCGGGGGAGCAGTCCTTAAAGTGGAACTTCCGCTTTTGGGTGGAGTTCCGCTTTAAGAATGAATGGAATTAGACGATACTTGCTTATCCCAGTTTTTACGCCCATGAGAGTGTCATAGATGATGAAACGCATTGGCTGGAGCCAGAGTGTATGATGTCATCATGCACCGGAATGTGACGGCCATCTTATTGGTTTGAAACAAACTGTGTTTATGGTGACATGCGGTTTTTATAATATACAATGTACGTACATTACCATTTTTTGATGAAATGATTACTATTTACTACACTATGAGGATTTTTTCTTTGCTTTGGAACATCCTTCATGAGGTTACAAGAATTTCAGGTGCACCTGTTATGAGTTTACGGATTCCTATGAAGTACATCCAGTCCAGTGATTGTTTCGAGGAACCATACAGCGCTTACTGACCTTTCCTTTAGGGGGGGGTCAAAATTATTTGGTAACGGACAGTGTGTTTGGTGTTGGTGAAGGATCTTTTCTCTCTGATGCTTCCTGGACACACTTTGGATTTATGCCATTTCCTGGACGCACTTTGGATTTATGCCGTTTCCAGGACGCACTTTGGATTGATGCCGTTTCCAGGACGCACTTTGGATTGATGCCGTTTCCAGGACGCACTTTGGATTTAGGCCGTTTCCCGGACGCACTTTGGATTTAGGCCGTTTCCCGGACGCACTTTGGATTTAGGCCGTTTCCCGGACGCACTTTGGATTTAGGCCGTTTCCCGGACGCACTTTGGATTTAGGCCGTTTCCCGGACGCACTTTGGATTTAGGCCGTTTCCCGGACGCACTTTGGATTTAGGCCGTTTCCCGGAAGCACTTTGGATTTAGGCCGTTTCCCGGACGCACTTTGGATTTATGCCGTTTCCCGGACACACTTTGGATTTATGCCGTTTCCCGGACACACTTTGGATTTATGCCGTTTCCTGGACACACTTTGGATTTATGCCGTTTCCTGGACACACATTGAATTTATGCCGTTTCCTTAACACTGGACTTTCTATATTATATATTTGGAATTTCTCAGATTGTTATTTTAGATCACAATATATTCTTAGCACTGCATTTTTTTAAATTTTTATATCCCAGTGTTTAGAAGATAGAAAATAGAAGAGGGTAAGAACCTCTCTTGAATCGTAACCATTGTCTGTGCCCCCACTGGGGAGATCTCTCCTCATTTCCTATTCCTTTGACACCAGGACAAAAAAATGAGGGTGAAAAGTTTTCGCCATGACACGGGAGTAGATAAGGAGGGGGATAGGGGGGTCCAACCTTACACCAGAGCAATCACAGCTCAGAAGGTAGTGCTGACAGCTGCACTGGGCACCCGAAGCAGCAACCCCTGCAGTCTGTCAGTTTCTATGCAAAGTAGGCAGTTCGTCTTGCTGCGAATTTAGAGCGATCTGGAAATGTGGGCAAAAATGTGCCGATTCTGCCCACGTCTGCAATGCACTCAGATGTGAACAGGGCCTAAAATACCATCCATGTTGTCTGTAGTTATGTCTTCCTTTCATCCTTTTGTCTTTAGTAGTTCTCACACAAAGTTCTTTTATTTGACTTTTTGACTTTTTTGCACAACCGTCAAAAGTTTTCTTCCAACTTTTTTCAAAACCGAGAAAATAAAAATAATCCTTTGGCTGTGGCAGATTGTGCGAGCGTTCCGCACATGACGCGGCACTTTAATCTGCAGCAATTAGACTTTGGCTAATTGGGGCTCGGCAGTAACGTTATATGACTTTTCCAGTGTGGCTCATTAATACCTCGCGCCTCGCCATCAAGCAGACAGGTGTTCAGGGGGGAAGACTTTTGTATTCTTATTTTCAGATATTCCATAAAAACAAAAAACAAACAAAAAAACAAAAAATTTTTTGTTGTGATGCAAATAAACAAATCTGTGGCGGAGTGTTTGAGATCTCCCGTGGAAGCTGATTAGGGACGGGAAACATCTGTCTGCCGAAATGGAGGGATTGCCACGTACCAGTTGTAGAAGAGGCCGTGTCGGGAGACTTTGAAGGGAACTTCACTGCTCTGTTTGAGAAGTTTTTCAGTCATTGTTTTTTCGCAATTAGTCGGCACCTGTGGGATGTGCTGGCTCATGGGACATAAAGACTGATTGGCTTCACCCACTATCGTTGGGTTTTTGGGGTTTGGGATGAAGGTGATAATAGGGGGGGTAACACTGGGCTTTGTAGTAGGTCATTGGGTTCCTTTGTTACCAGCATTGCATAGCCAAGTGTTTGTACTGATCATCTCGTTATAATCTGCTAAACAGAACCTGTGGTGAGAGGGGATCGGCAGAATGAATTGGGCAGAACTGATTTTTGCAATTAGCAAATTTACACTTGCCAACTTTTTTTTTTTTTTTTTTTACAAAGTTAGTCCCTTACTTTGCCTTGCAAAGCTGCTTAAGTTAATAAAAAAAAAAATCAGGATATTGTATGAGCACCAATTGGGCAATCCGGACAATGCATGAGCACCAAATTGGCAATCCAGACAATGCATGAGCAACAAGTGAGTAATCCTGACAATGCATGAGCACCAAATGGGCAATCCAGACAATGTACGAGCACCAAACGGGCAATTTGGACAATGTATGAGCACCAAACGGGCAATCCAGATAATGCATGAGCAACAAGTGGGCAATCCTGACAATGCATGAGCACCAAATGGGCAATCTGGACAATGTATGAGCACCAAAACGGGCAATCCAGACAATGCATGAGCAACAAGTGAGTAATCCTGACAATGCATGAGCACCAAATGGGCAATCCAGACAATGTACGAGCACCAAACGGGCAATTTGGACAATGTATGAGCACCAAACGGGCAATCCAGACAATGCATGAGCAACAAGTGGGCAATCCTGACAATGTATGAGCACCAAAAGGGCAATCCTAACAATGCATGAGCACCAAATGGGCAATCCAGACAATGCATGAGCAGCAAGTGGGCAAACCTAACAATGCATGAGCACCAAATAGGCAATCCGGACAATGTATGAGCACCAAATGGGCAATCCGGACAATGTATGAGCACCAAATGGGCAATCCGGACAATGCATGAACAACAAGTGGACAATCCTGACAATGTATGAGCACCAAATGGGCAATCCGGACAATGCAAGAGCAACAAGTGGGCAATCCTGACAATGCATAGGCAACAAATTGGCAATTCTGACAATGTATGAGCAACAAACGGGAAATTTTAATAATGCACAGGAAACCAAAAAGCATCTGTCATGTTCTTAGCTAATGGGGGGGGGGGGTCACAAGACTAGGTCCAGGATAGGTGACAGAGCATATGTAGAAAAAATGAGGAAGGGTTGTAACAGCGCAAACACTGCAAAGTCCTGGGAAATGGTAGTATGGGGTGATGGTGGTATTAGTGGCTACTGTATGAAGAGCGTAGGATTCCGTGTGGCACTGAGGGCAAGGCTTCCAAATAAGCTGTAGCAACGTCTGTAGATGAGAAAAAGGAGAGAAGCGCCTCTAAGTGCAATAAGTCTTTTAATTCAAGTCTAAATGTAGAAACACTCACATGTGTGAAGTCATCATAAGCATAAAAACCGTGGTTACCAATAGTGAACGGTGGGGTGGTGACCCGGGTGAAGAGCCGTCATCTCTCTGCGATGTGGGGAGGTCAGCTCTCGGCTGGAACAGCGTGGTGGCTGGAGGGGAACAGCGGTGAGGCCGGCCGGCGTGCACGTCCTCCCTCAGAGCCGGATGGAACGCACGCTGGAACGTAGCAGCGGCGTGGCCGTGATGACGTCAGATCCCAGGGTGCACTGCGACGCGTTTCGGAGCATGCACTGGCCGTGGAAGGCGGAAGTGCACTCCTTTTTCAAGCACCTTTTACTCATCTACAGAGCATATGTAATTCTCAGGATCCATTTAAAACCAATTGTACTCTTAGAAAAGCACTTAAACCTTTTTTTTTCACCTGACAATGCATGGGTAACAAACAGGCAATCCTAACAATACACAGGCAACAAATGTGGCATCCTGACAATACACGAGCAACAAGTGGGGCATCCTGACAATACACAGGGAACAAGTGGGGCATCCTGACAATACACAGGGAACAAATGGGGCATCCTGACAATACACAGGCAACAAATGGGGCATCCTGACAATACACAGGGAACAAATGGGGCATCCTGACAATACACAGGGAACAAATGGGGCATCCTGACAATACACAGGCAACAAATGGGGCATCCTGACAATACACAGGCAACAAATGGGGCATCCTGACAATACACAGGGAACAAATGGGGCATCCTGACAATACACAGGGAACAAATGGGGCATCCTGACAATACACAGGGAACAAATGGGCCATCCTGACAATACACAGGGAACAAATGGGGCATCCTGACAATACACAGGCAACAAATGGGGCACCCTGACAATACATAGGGAACAAATGGGGCATCCTGACAATACACAGGCAACAAATGGGCCATCCTGACAATACACGAGCAACAAATGGGGCATCCTGACAATACACAGGCAACAAATGGGCCATCCTGACAATACACAGGGAACAAATGGGCCATCTTGACAATACACAGGGAACAAATGGGCCATCCTGACAATACACAGGGAACAAATGGGGCATCCTGACAATACACAGGGAACAAATGGGCCATCCTGACAATACACAGGGAACAAATGGGGCATCCTGACAATACACAGGGAACAAATGGGCCATCCTGACAATACACAGGGAACAAATGGGGCATCCTGACAATACACAGGGAACAAATGGGCCATCCTGACAATACACAGGGAACAAATGCGGCATCCTGACAATACACAGGGAACAAATGGGGCATCCTGACAATACACAGGGAACAAATGGGGCATCCTGACAATACACAGGGAACAAATGGGGCATCCTGACAATACACAGGCAACAAATGGGCCATCCTGACAATACACGTGCAACAAATGGGGCATCCTGACAATACACAAACAACAAATGGGGCATCCTGACAATACACAAACAACAAATGGGGCATCCTGACAATACACAGGGAACAAATGGGGCATCCTGACAATACACAAACAACAAATGGGGCATCCTGACAATACACAGGGAACAAATGGGGCATCCTGACAATACACAGGCAACAAATGGACCATCCTGACAATACACAGGCAACAAATGGACATTCCTGACAATACATGGGCAACAGATGGGGCATCCTGACAATACATGGGCAACCTGACAATACACAGGCAACAAACTGGGCAACCTGACAATACAGGATCCATATAAACAATCCCTCCACTGGCTTCCAATTGCGCAACGGATCAAATTCAAAATCCTAACACTGACGTACAAAGCCGTCCACCATACTGCCCCGAACTACATCACTGACCTAATATCCAAGTACCGCCCAACACGCACACTCCGCTCCTCACAAGACCTCCTTCTCTCTAGTTCCCTGGTCTCCTCCTCCCATGCCCGCCTCCAGGATTTCTCCAGGGTGTCACCCATCCTCTGGAACTCCCTGCCCCAACCCATCAGATTATCACCTACTCTCCTCTCCTTTAGGCACACCCTGAAAACCCATCTCTTCAGGGAAGCCTACCCCACCCCCTGCTAACTTGCCAACCTCCTCACTCTTCCTACCACTCCATCCCCCACAGCTATCTCCTCCTGTGCCACCATCCCCTCCCTCCTAGATTGTAAGCTCCAAGGAGCAGGGCCCTCGACCCCCTCATGTTTTGCATTGTATTGGTATTGTTCTGTCACATGTTCTGTCCCCCTTTGTATTGTACAGCGCTGAGCGAACTATCGGCGCTTTATAAATACTGTATAATAATAATAATAATGGCCATCTTGACAATACACAGGCAACAGACAGGGCAATCTGACAATACATGGGCAACAAATGGAGAATCCTGACAATACATGGGCAACAAACTGCCATCCTGATAATGCACAGTGAACAAATGGGCCATCCTGACAATGCACAAGCAATAAACAGGCAATCTTGTCAATGGAACAAATTTTTTTTTTAAGTCCGCAAACGTGCAACTATAACGTAAAAACCCGTAAGTGTCCGCAAAAAAGTGCAAGTGCAAGAACACACACACGAAAAACGTGCACTTAGGGGTGTGTTTGTCCTACCCCCGAAAGGGTTGGACCGTTCACCCGATCCCCCGGGGCACGAAGCTCCTGACAGGGACAAGGTTCCCATTTGGTCCTCCTGGCCAAAAGGCCTGGTGGACCACCGTTCCTTATGCCCAGCCGAAGCCGGACATCCAGTACTAGGCAAGGGGGTTCTCCCGAAGAGAAAACCCCCTAGGGATCAGGGGAGGAAGGAACCGTATGGCCACACATCCTCCCCCTAGACTTCAGGTAAGGCCCGAGGACCCACACCCTCCATCCGTGAAAAACACACACATAAGAAAGCAAAAAGTGACAAAACGTGGGAGTGGTTTAAATAAATAGAATAAAATAAAAAAGTGGTACCGTGCCTAATAGTGCACAGACCAGGCCCTGAGGCCTGTAGCAAAAATTGCCCTGGACTTAGCCAAAAGACCTGGTCCTTAGGGCGCTGTGCAAAAAGAAGTGAAAAACAGTGGCCATGTAACAAATGGGTAACACTGTTAATAAATGGGCAACAAGCGCAAAACACAAATTTAAAAAAAAAGACATGTTATTTCCAATATGAACTGTCATGTTCTTAGATAATAGAGAGCTGCTTTTTGGCACAAGACTAGGTCCAGGATCGGTGAAAGGCACATCTGTAATTCTCAGGATCCATTTAAAGCTCAGTGTACACTTAAGCCCCGTACATACGACGAGAATATCGGACAAATGATTGTCTTTTTTTTTCTTTGCATGCTAGTCTCATATCGAAAATGAGGAGGTTACGCAAGTTACAAAAATTCTTATGCAGTAAAATAAAAATCCAGAAGTGATGTAATGTATTCTATTGTATTTTCAGACAAAAACTGTACTGATTAAACAAAATTGTTTGATCTGGTATCGTACGAGAAAACTTTGTGCTTGTCCCTTCAAATCATTTCAGAGGAAAGCTGTGTATTAATGATCAGATTATTGTACGATCGCTTCAAAAGCAGTATTTTTCGTACAATTTTCTGATCGTGTGTATGAGGCTTTGGAAAAGCACCCAAACCACTTTCGACTGGCCTGGCAATGCACAGGCAACAAACAGGCAATCCTGACAATGCATGAGCAACAAATGAACAGTCCTGACAATGCATAGTCAACATATAGGCAATCTTCACAATGCAAGGGCAATATAGTCAAAGCGGAAGCAATGAATGGGTGAATCTGACAAGGCATGGGCAACAAACAATCCTGACAATGCACGGTCAACATATGAGCAATCTTGACAATGCACGGTCAACATATGAGCAATCTTGACAATGCACGGTCAACATATGGATAAGAATCACAATGCAAGGACAATATGGTCAAAGCAGAAGCAATGAATGAGCAATCCTGAAAAAGCACGGGCAACCAATGGTCAACGTATGGGCAATCTTGACAACGCATGGTCAACATATGGACACTCTTTACAATGCACAATAAAAATATAGACATTCCTGGCAATGGTCACAAATATGGAAAATTTTCACAAAGCAAGGGTAATATAGTCAAAGCAGAAGCAATGATTAGGCAATCTTGACAAAGCATGGTCAACATATGGGCAATCTTGACAATGCATGGTCAACATATGGGCAAGCATGACAATGCGCGGTCAACATATGGGCAATCGTGACAATGCACGGTCAACATATGGGTAATCGTGACAATGCACGGTCAACATATGGGCAATCGTGACAATGCACGGTCAACATATGGGCAATCGTGACAATGCACGGTCAACATATGGGCAATCGTGACAATGCACGGTCAACATATGGGCAATCGTGACAATGCACGGTCAACATATGGGCAATCTTGACAATGCACGGTCAACATATGGGCAATCTTGACAATGCACGGTCAACATATGGGCAATCTTGACAATGCACGGTCAACATATGGGCAATCGTGACAATGCACGGTCAACATATGGGCAATCTTGACAATGCACGGTCAACATATGGGCAATCTTGACAATGCACGGTCGACATATGGGCAATCCTGACAATGCACGGTCGACATATGGGCAATCTTGAAAATGCACGATCAACATATGGGCAATCTTGAAAATGCACGATCAACATATGGCCAATTTTGACAATGCACAGTCAACATATGGATAAGAATCACAATGCAAGGACAATATGGTCAAAGCAGAAGCAATGAATGAGCAATCCTGAAAAGGCACGGGCAACCAATGGTCAACATATGGACAATTTTCACAAAGCAAGGGCAATATAGTGAAAGCAGCAGCAATGAATTGGCAATCCTGACAATGCATGGTCAACATATGGACAATCCTAACAATGCATGGTCAACATATGGACAATCCTAACAATGCATGGTCAGCATATGGGCAATCCTGACAAGGCATGATCAACATATGGGCAATCCTGGCAAAGCATGGTCATCATATGGACAATAATCACAATGCAAGGGCAATATGGTCAAAGCAAAAGCGATGAGTGAGCAATCCCGACAAGACACGGGCAGCCAGTGGACAATCCTGACAATGCATAGTCAACATATGGACAATCTTCACAACGGATGAGCAACAAATGGGCAATCCTGACAGTACACAAGCAACAAACGGGCAACCAATGGACAATCCTGAAAATGCACAATAAACATACGGACAATTCTGATAATATGACAGCAACATCTTCTTTACAATATCGACTGTCATGTTCCCAGCTGATGAGGGGCCACTTGGCATAAGGACAGGTTCAGGATAGGTGAAGATCGGTAAAGATAGGCAAGATTTTTTAACCCCCCTCCATAAAGATCTTTATACCATTAAAAACATCTTGATTTTCACTTCTTTATCGACTGCAACGCATTTCACCAAAATGGCAAAATTTTGGCAAAATGTCCAGATTTTTGCTGAAATTTTGGCAAAGCTGAAAGTCCTCAGTGTCAATCCTCCCTACTCCGGAACTTTACAATTTTTTATCAGAGACTCGTATTGAGCGACTTGCACCAGCAGTCATAGCCGACCTCCTTCTGAAAATGCTAACCGCCTGGCTGTTGCGCACATCATCCTCTGGCTTTCATACCTTGTGCCACCAAGCCAGGACACGTGTGTTACACTATGCACGTTGTCCTATTTTTCTCAGACTGTCTGTAACGTCCCACGCATTCCATATACCGGCTGAGAATGATGCCGATGATCCACCCAAATCTTAATCTGAATTTTTTGCATTTTATAGGCACGCTCGGGTTTTCTATCAATAAATCTGGTGATCTTAAAAAAAACAAAGCACTAAAGTACAATAAAAAAAGAATATAAATGTGTTTACACCGCGCGGTTTTCATTTCCCCGCCGCACGGGGCCTTGAGACGCAGCGCTGAACAAATCTAAATCGTTTTCAGTCCAATAAATCCTTTATTTGTCCTCAGATAGCCGCGACGGCGGCGGCACCTGCGCCCGTTATCTCAAGTGTCAAGGCGCCACGCCGAGCGCGATGGGCAACGTCACCGAGAGATTTTTGTGTCACCTGCAATATGTCTCTATAATATAACCGGCTCGTTTTCAGCGCTGACACAATCAAGCTCGTCCACATCTGTGCCATCCCGCTGTTACTGCCGTCAGATCGCCGCGTTAAATAAGAAGGCGCTCCTCTAATTCCCCCCCCCCCACCTTCGTCTGCCTCCCCTTTATTGCATTTACTCTGAGTGAAGTTTGTAATCTACTGAGCTGACAGTGAATTATGCGCCGGCCTTTGAGACTAACGCGCGGCGAGATGGATTTGTTTATTTACAGGCGATGGAGCGCTCTCCGCGTCTTTACGATTCGCTTTCCCTCCTAGGCGGACGGGGGGGGGCAGCAATCTGATGAGTCCATCTAGGGGCAACACAGCGCGTGGCGGAGATAATCGAGGATCGATCCAGCGGATGAAAGTGTCAGTAACTTTACAAGTCCCCATGAATAAATTCCCAACGTCACAATTTACAGAACGTATTTTTTTTTTCCAGAAAAGCTCCTCCTTTTATCATTAAAACTCCATCCTAAACTCCAGCCAGTGACGTGGCCTAGACTGAGATGATGTCATCAGTCTGCTGCAGGCAAGAGGAAGCATATCCTCAGTCTCCCTTTTCCCCAGTGATCAGAGTCAGGGGTGGACTGACCATTTGGAAACTCGGGCACTACCCGAGAGCCTGGGGTCAGTAGGGGGCCCCATGAGATGCCCCTGGTACCTTTTTCATAGGCTTTTTTGAGTTTGGGCAAGGACACAGGGGCCCCATGATCCCCTATTGCCCAGAGGCCCCATGAGTTGTCAGTCCGCCCCTGGAGTGGACGTTTCTAATGGTCCCCCTGCCTCCAGTGCCTGTGCACGCTCCCAGCACCGCGATCAGTGCCCACTGTGTCTCCAACACAGATCGCTGTACGGGACCCTTGTGTGAGGTCCCGATCATGTGATCACTGATTGGCCAGTGATCACATGACTAGTAGTAAGCAAGATGTCACTTCTGACATCATTGCTTACTACGTGTGAAATCTGTGAATGATCACCAAGGTCACATGGTACAGGGCTATTCACAACAGCCTTGTACCATGTGACAAGCTGTGACCAATCACAGCTCACTCAGTACTTCTCAATGAGTGCAAGAATGCAGACAGAGAGAAGGAGGAATTATTGATTTTACAGCCTTTATGGGTGTAAAAGTAATCAGTCTAAAAAAAATCTTCATCACCACCCACAAGTAGTACAGTGTCACTATGGTGACACTGTACTGCTAGGGTGACAGTATGTAAAAAAAAAACAAAAAACAAATAATAATATAAAAAATATAATATGAGTTGTCAGTCCGCCCCTGATCAGAGTGCAACATTGTAACAAGTCCCAAAGTGGGAGGCAACAGCATGGGGCTGATCTGTGTCAGACATCTGTGAACACCAGATGACATCTGTGAACTGGCCGATTGTGATCCATGTATGGCCAGCTTAAGTTTAATGTCGCAGCTAAGCTGTAGTGAAAAGTATATGTTATGATGCTGCTCCAAGCTATGGATGGAAGGAAAAGGATCACCCCACCGGCACGTGAAAATTGGGGAGAATGAGTCCGAGTGATTCCAGTGTCATCCAATACAAGTGAAGGGATGAACGCTGCTCAAGCGACCCCAGGAGTCCAATATTGAGGAATGGCCTCAGACGCCGTTCGAATGCAGGCTGAGACCATTACTCAGCATTGGACTCCTGGGGCCGCTTGAGCAGCGTCCATCCCTTCACTTGTAGCAGCGAGGCTGGAGTCAGCTTGTATTGTAGATAGTTCATCTTCGTTGGGTTTCATCGAAGTTCTGGGTATTGTTTGCTTCTGTCTGTTGCAGGGGGGCTTCCCTCAGCAGATAGTGCTCCAGGCCAGGGGCGGACTGACCATTCGGGCACCGGGGCACTGGCCAAGGGCCCGAGGTCAGTAGGGGGCCCCATGGGATGCTCCTGGTACCTTTCCTAGGTTTTTTTGGGTGTGATTTGAGTGTGGGCAAGGACACAGGGGCCCCATGATTTCCTATTGCCCGGGGGCCCCATGAGTTGTCAGTCCGCCGCTGCTCCAGGCCATTTCTGGCATTTTGTTTTGTTTATTTGTATGTTAAAATCAGTATTTTTTTTTTGCTAGAAAATGTCTTAGAACCCTTAAAACATTATACATTTTTTTAAAGCAGAGGCCCTAGAAATATAAATTGGTTGTTTTTGCATTTTTTTTATGTCACACAGTACTTGCTCAGTGATTTTTCACAAACAATTTTTGGGGGGAAAAAAAATACACTTTTTGGAATTTTAATGCAAAAACACACAATACATAACCCAATTTTTGGCAAAATATAAAAGATGATGCTACGCCGAGTAGATAGAAATGTATTTTCATGCGAAGCCGACGAGTTCCAAATCACTTCTCAGTAAAAATCAGATCAGGAAAGTACACATAGAAATGTATACAATTCAAACAGGACTCGTCATCGGATTATAATGTCGGAGATCGGCCGCAGGGACTCTGCACTCGCTTTCTGCATTGTTTCCATGTCAGCCGAGCCATCCAGCTAGAGGTGTCTTCATACCGTGCTGGTCAGACCGGTTGTATCACCGTCCCCGAGCCGTGATCTCCGGGTGTATGTAGGTCATCGGTCTTCTAATGCTCAGCTATGTGTTGTGTCCAGTCCTGATGATGTACAATCCGACAATTCGAACAACCGACATCAAGCGGGCCACATACAATCCATCACCCCAGCTGTCAGTGTGTCATTGTTCTGGGCCCCCCCCCAACTGTCAGTGTGTCATTGTTCTGGGCCCCCCCAAGTGTCAGTGTGTCATTGTTCTGGGCCCCCCCCAAGTGTCAGTGTGTCATTGTTCTGGGCCCCCCCCAAGTGTCAGTGTGTCATTGTTCTGGGCCCCCCCAATTGTCAGTGTGTCATTGTTCTGGGACCCCCAAGTGTCAGTGTGTCATTGTTCTGGGACCCCCAAGTGTCAGTGTGTCATTATTCTGGGACCCCCCCCTCCAAGTGTCAGTGTGTCATTGTTCTGGGACCCCCAAGTGTCAGTGTGTCATTGTTCTGGGACCCCCCCCTTCAAGTGTCAGTGTGTCATTGTTCTGGGCCCCCCCCCCAAGTGTCAGTGTGTCATTGTTCTGGGCCCCCCCCAAGTGTCAGTGTGTCATTGTTCTGGGCCCCCCCCAAGTGTCAGTGTGTCATTGCTCTGGGCCCCCCCAAGTGTCAGTGTATCATTGCTCTGGGACCCCCAAGTGTCAGTGTGTCATTGTTCTGGGACCCCCAAGTGTCAGTGTGTCATTGTTCTGGGACCCCCCCTCCAAGTGTCAGTGTGTCATTGTTCTGGGACCCCCAAGTGTCAGTGTGTCATTGTTCTGGGACCCCCCCTTCAAGTGTCAGTGTGTCATTGTTCTGGGCCCCCCCAAGTGTCAGTGTGTCATTGTTCTGGGCCCCCCCAAGTGTCAGTGTGTCATTGTTCTGGGCCCCCCCAACTGTCAGTGTGTCATTGTTCTGGGCCCCCCCCCCAAGTGTCAGTGTATCATTGTTCTGGGACCCCCAAGTGTCAGTGTGTCATTGTTCTGGGACCCCCCAAGTGTCAGTGTGTCATTGTTCTGGGACCCCCAAGTGTCAGTGTGTCATTGTTCTGGGACCCCCCAAGTGTCAGTGTGTCATTGTTCTGGGCCCCCCCCCCAAGTGCCAGTGTGTCATTGTTCTGGGACCCCCAAGTGTCAGTGTGTCATTGTTCTGGGACCCCCCCTCCAAGTGTCAGTGTGTCATTGTTCTGGGACCCCCAAGTGTCAGTGTGTCATTGTTCTGGGACCCCCCCCTCCAAGTGTCAGTGTGTCATTGTTCTGATATCCCCCAAGGGTTAGTGTGTCACTGTTCTGGGACCTTCCAGCTGTCAGTGTATCATTGTTCTGGGACCTTCCAGCTTTCACTGTGTCATTGTTCTGGACCCCCAAGCGTCAGTCTATCATTTTTCTGGGACTCCCCAAGTGCCAGTGTGTCATTGTTCTGGGACCTTTCAGCTGTCAGTGTGTCATGGTCCTGGCCCCCCCCCTAAGTGTCATTTCTCTGGGACCCCAAGTGTCAGTGTGTCATTGATCTGGGACCCCCAAGTGTCAATGTGTCATTGTTCTGAACCCCCCCCCCCCCAAATGTCAGTGTGTCATTGCTCTGGGACCCTCCCCAAGTGTCAGTGTATCATTGCTCTGGGACCCTCCCCAAGTGTCAGTGTGTCATTGCTCTGGTACCCCCAAGTGTCAATGTGTCATTTTCTGAAACCCCCCAAGTTTCAGTGTGCCATTGTTCTGGGACCTTTCAGCTGTCAGTGTGTCATGGTCCTGAGCCCCTCCTTAAGTGTCAGTGTACTATTGTTCTGGGACCCCCCAAATGTCAGTGTGTCATTGTTCTGGGACCCCAAGTGTCAGTGTGTTATTGTTCTGGGACCCCCCCCCTCCCAAGTGTCAGTGTGTCATTGTTCTGGGACCCCCCCCCCCCCAAATGTCAGTGTGTCATTGTTCTGGGACCCCCCCCCCAAATGTCAGTGTGTCATTGTTCTGGGACCCCAAGTGTCAGTGTGTTATTGTTCTGGGACCCCCCCCTCCCAAGTGTCAGTGTGTCATTGTTCTGGGACCCCCCCCAAATGTCAGTGTGTCATTGTTCTGGGACCCCCCCCCCCAAATGTCAGTGTGTCATTGTTCTGGGACCCCAAGTGTCAGTGTGTTATTGTTCTGGGACCCCCCCCCTCCCAAGTGTCAGTGTGTCATTGTTCTGGGACCCCCCCCTCCCAAGTGTCAGTGTGTCATTGTTCTGGGACCCCCCCCCCCAAATGTCAGTGTGTCATTGTTCTGGGACCCCCCCCCCCCCCAAATGTCAGTGTGTCATTGTTCTGGGACCCCAAGTGTCAGTGTGTTATTGTTCTGGGACCCCCCCCCCCTCCCAAGTGTCAGTGTGTTATTGTTCTGGGACCCCCCCCCCCCAAGTGTTGGCATGTCTTTGTTCTGGGACATCAATGTGTCAGCATTTTTCTTCTCATGTGCTCCGAATTTCCAGGGACTGTTTTGCATACATTGTATTTGTTGGTGTTTCCCTGAACTCCTTGCTCCAGGCCAAACATCTAGTTAGAACTATGACAGAATGTAAATGTGTCTTCAAAGATTCCCCTCCCCCTCGAAGACAAAATACATAAAACTTGCATCAGACGTTTATTACTGGCAGACAGTTTGTTACACAAACATCTTTATCAGCTCTAACGATGACGGCAAGGGGGACGAGCATGATCTACAGCACGGTGCTGGACGTGGTTCCTAGTCAGAAAAGAACCCACCGCATCTCGAACATCTATGTCCAAAACAATCTGGACTCACAGGATCCTTCGCCTTATGAACGCATAGAGCCACCAGACCCATTGGTCACCTGTACCTACTGTGTCTACTCTCCTACGCCGGCAGTCAAATCATGTCTGCTATGTGAAGCCTCCTTGTGTCTCCTACATCTCCAGGTCCACAGCACGTCCCCCGAACACGTCCTGACTGTCCCGCTCAACAATCTCAGACGATTCAGGGACTTAAGATGCTCCAGTCACAAGGAGGTCATGAAGTACTTCTGCTTTGATGACTCTGCTTGTATCTGTGTGTCCTGTTGCTTGGCTGGAAAGCACAAGGGACACCAGGTGGAATTACTGGAGGAGGCTTCTGAGAAGAAGAAGAAGGAACTGAGGAACCTCCTGGAGAGGTTGACCTCAAAACAAAGTAGACTGAACATGAGAGTCTTGAGGCTCAAACAACAGAAAAGAGAGGTGCAGGACCGGACGGCTGTGATCACTGAAAGGGTCGCTGATTTGTTTATCCACCTCCGGAGACAACTGGATGACCTCGAAAAGAGACTCCTATGTGAGATATCAGCGGAAGAGGAAAGAATCTCTCGCCCATTCACCCTTGTTATTAATCAACTGGAAAACCAGCAAGAGGAGCTATCTCACAGCATAACAGAGATTGAGGCACTCATCAATCTCTCAGATCCATTGGCAATCTTAACCAAAACAAAAGGAGTGGAGTCTTTGGAGTCCAAAGACCAAGGGAACTTGATCTACAACCTGGAGGACATCGATGAAGGACTAATCTCTGTATCCCTGCATAGATCCTTTAGCGAGATTATGGAAATGGTGAAGATGGCTCAAGGCTCTTCAGATCTACAGCTGGATGTAGAAACTGCCGCCAATGACGTGTATCTGTCCGGTGATAAGAAAACGCTCTCCTGGTCAAAAATAAATCAAAGCCGGCAAAAAAAAGACACCAGGTTCAAAAGCCATCAGGTTCTAAGCGATAAGTCCTTCTTGTCTGGACGGCATTACTGGGAGGTGCAGACCAGCGAGTTGGGGGATTGGACGATAGGAGTTTGCTATTCCAGTGTTGAGCGGAAGGGAACTGCGTCAGTTTTTGGAAATAACAGAAAATCCTGGTGCTTGAGCTGGAAAGATAAAAAACTTTCTGCGGTGCATGATCAAAAAGTAAAGCATTTCCTCAATCTTTTCCCCTGCCATAAGATAGGAATCTACCTCCATTATGAAGAAGGTAGATTGTCCTTCTACAAACTGGATACGCCCATCAGACATTTACATACTTTTATGGCCACTTTTACCGAGCCACTCTTTGCCGCGTTCTCGGTCCAGCATGGCTGGCTGAGAATCAAGACTTAATAACGTTGAAGAGGTCATGTCACCAATTGTGCCTTTATTCAATCCAAGATATCATGGATGAGAGTCTGCATTACCTGTCCATGTCTGGCACCCATGCTCTATGGTTCTCCATGGTTGGCCGAGAATCAAGACTTAATAACGTTGAAGAGGCCATGTCACCAATTATGCCTTTATTCAATCCAAGATATCATGGATGAGAGTCTGCATTACCTGTCCATGTCTGGCACCCATGCTCTATGGTTCTCCATGGTTGGCCGAGAATCAAAACTTAATAACGTTGAAGAGGCCATGTCACCAATTATGCCTTTATTCAATCCAAGATATCATGGATGAGATTCTGCATTACCTGTCCATGTCTGGCACCCATACTCTATGGTTCTCCATGGTTGGCCGAGAATCAAGACTTAATAATGTTGAAGAGGCCGTGCCACTGATTATGCCTTCATTTCATCTGAGATATCATGGATGCACTACCTGACCAGGTCTGGTGGACATACTGTATAATTCTTCATGTTTAAAGGGGGAATGCTCTTTGAGCCTATAAAAGGTGGATTTTGCAAGAAGCTACAGAAGTGTAGAAGAGAAAGTTCAGGAACGAATTTAACGAATGTACAGGTGATATAATTGGAACAAAGACACTGCAGTCATGTATTCTCTGTAGATGCAGCTTGTTACTTTAGCTTTAGACAGAGGATGGACGGGTTAGAACCTTTGCCAGGTTTTACTCTTGTGTCCTCACTGGGGAGAGCTCTTCTCTCTTTCTTTCCCAGTGACATAGTCTCACATGGACCATGGTGGAAACCTCCCACCAATGTGGTCATTGACTCTAACATGGTAAAGATTAGAATATGGGGGAGATTTACTAAAACTGGAGGAGCTGTGCAAAGTAACCAATCACCTTCTACCTTCATCTAGTTCAATTAAGCTTTAACAATAAAACCTGGAAGCGGATTGGTTACTATGCACAGTTGTACCAGCTTCGGTGTGCACCAGTTTTAGTAAATCTCCCTCTATATGTCATATTTTTATTGATCATTCTTGTTTAGGCAACACTTCACCTTCATTTTTTTTATCCTGGTGACACCAGTCCCTTTCATTGCTTGCCCTGGTGTCACAGGGAGAGGAAGAACAGGGGTATCTTCCCAATAGACACAGATTTAAAAAAAAAAAAAAAAAACACAAGAAAAGAAAAAACAAAAAAAACACAGAGTCTCTGTTGGCCCCACACTATGCAAATTTGCTGAAATTCCCGATCAATAAAAACATCTTTTAAAATGGTTAGGCAGGCAGAATAGTTGGGTCTACTTAAAAAACCCATTACTGTGTGAAGTTCTCAAGCATTTGCGCAGCTGTCATGAAGAACCGCCATACTTTGTGTACTCTTTTCTTCCTATGATTGTCATCGCCACCTACTGGCCATAATTTGTTATTTTTCCAATAATGGCATTCCAGGAAAACACCCGCATTATGACCACTAGGTGTAGCTGACGATCATAGGAAGTAGACATATCACACAAATTATGGCAATTCTTCCTGAAAGCTGACAAGCTGAGTATATTTTATATTTAACTAGACTCAATAGAGTTAATGTCAACCTGACGCTGATAAATTTGGAATGGGCATTTAAGGTCAATGACCCCAGCCATGAAAGGGTTCAGTAGATCATTCACCTTTGTACTTGCTGTTTTTGTATTTATATGGACAATTATTCAGAAGATCTCTGCAAAAAAAAAAAAAATTTAATTTTTTTTTAAATCTTTTGGCTTTTTATTATTATATGGGAAAATGCTTGTAGTGATTGAGTCCCCTTCATTGCTTGCCCTGGTGTCACAAAGATAGGAAGAGCAGGGATATCTTCCCAATAGACACACTGATTAAAACAAAATAAAGAAAAAAAATAAAATAAAATAGTCTCTGTTGGCCCCAAACTATGCAAATTTGCTGAAATTCCTGATGAACAAAAACTGACAAATTTGGAATGGACATTTAGGTTCAAGGACCCCGGTCATGAAAGAGTTAAGTAGTTCGTTCACCTTTGTACTTGCTGTTTTTGTATTTATATGGACAATTATTCAGGAGAACTATGCAAAAAAAAAAAAAAAAACATCACAGGGATTCCAATGGGTTGTACATAATGTATAATTTCCATTGATTTTTTTAAAATCTTTTGGATTTTTATTATTATTATAAAATGGGAAAATGGTGCTTGTAGTGAGTAATTGAGTCCCCTTCATTGCTTGCCCTGGTGTAACAGGGATAGGAAGAGCAGGGATATCTTCCCAATAGACAAACATATATAAAAAAAAAAAAAATTATAATAAAAAACCGAAAAAAATAAAAAGAAAAATAGGAGTCTCTGTTGGCCCCAAACTATGCAAATTTGCTGAAATTCCTGATCAACAAAAACGTCTTTAAAAATGGTTACGCGGGCAAAATAGTTGGGTCTACTTAAACCCCCTCCCCAAAAAAAACACATTACTGTGGGGATTCCAAGGGGGTGTATACAATGTATCATTTGCAGGGATTTTTCTTAATCTTTTGCCTTATTATTATTATTACTATATGGGAAAATGGAGCTTGTAGTGATTAATTGGGTCCCCTTCGTTGCTTGCCCTGGTGTCACAGGGATAGGAAGAGCAGGGATATCTTCCCAATAGACACACAGATAGAAAAAAAAAAAAATAAGAGTCTCTGTTGGCCCCAAACTATGCAAATTTGTTGAAATTCCTGATCAACAAAAACTTCTTTAAAAATGGTTAGGCGGGCAAAATAGTTAGGTCTACTTAAATCCCTTCCCCCCCCCAAAAAAAACAAAACACTTTACTGTGGGGATGCCAAGGGGGTGTATACAATGTATCATTTTCAGGGATCTCATTTGATCTGTTGCCTTATTATTATTACTAAATGGGAAAATGGAGCTTGTAGTGATTAATTGGGTCCCCTTCGTTGCTTGCCCTGGTGTCACAGGGATAGGGAGAGCAGGGATATCTTCCCAATAGACACACAGATATAAAAAAAAAAAAAAACGAAGAAAAAAAAAAAAAAAATAAGAGTCTCTGTTGGCCCCAAACTATGCAAATTTGTGGAAACTCCTGATCAACAAAAATTTCTTTAAAAATGGTTAGGCAGGCAAAATAGTTGGGTCTACTTAACCCCCACCCCCCCAAAAAAAAACCACATTACTGTGGGGATTCCAAGGGGGTGTATACAATGTATCATTTGCAGGGATTTTTCTTAATCTTTTGCCTTATTATTATTACTATATGGGAAAATGGAGCTTGTAGTGATTAATTGGGTCCCCTTCGTTGCTTGCCCTGGTGTCACAGGGATAGGAAGAGCAGGGATATCTTCCCAATAGACACACAGATATAAAAAAAAAAAAAAAAAATTAAGAGTCTCTGTTGGCCCCAAACTATGCAAATTTGTTGAAATTCCTGATCAACAAAAACTTCTTTAAAAATGGTTAGGTAGGCAAAATAGTTGGGTCTACTTAAATCCCCCCCCCCCCCAAAAAAAAACACTTTACTGTGGGGATGTATACAATGTATCATTTCCAGGGATCTCATTTGGTCTTTTGCCTTATTATTATTACTATATGGGAAAATGGAGCTTGTAGTAATTAATTGGGTCCCCTTCATTGCTTGCCCTGGTGTCACAGGGATAGGAAGAGTAGGGATATCTTCCCAATAGACACACAGATTGAAAATAAAAACAAAAAAAATTAAAAAACAAAAAAAATTTAAAAAATAAGAGTCTCTGTTGGCCCCAAACTATGCAAATTTGCTGAAATTTATAATCAACAAAAACGTCTTCAAAAGTTGGTTAAGCAGGCAAAATAGTTGGGTCTACTTAACCCCCCCCCCCCAAAAAAAAACAAAACATTACTGTGGGGATTCCAAGGGGGTGTATACAATGTATCATTTCCAGGGATTTTTTTAAATCTTTTGGCTTATTACTATCACATGGGAAAATGGAGCTTGTAGTGAGTAATTGGGTCCCCTTCATTGCTTGGCGTCACAGGGATAGGAAGAGAAGGAATATCTTCCCAATAAACGCACAGATTAAAAAAAAAGAAAACGAAAAAAAAAAAAAAATAAGAGTCTCTGTTGGCCCCAAACTATACAAATTTGCTGAAATTCCTGATCAACAAAAACGTCTTTAAAAATGGTTAGGCAGGCAAAATAGTTGGGTCTACTTAAACCCCCCCCTCCCCCCCAAAAAAAAACACGTTACTGTAGGGATTCCAATGGAGTGTATACAATGTATCATTTGCAGGGATTTTTTTTTTATCTTTTGGCTTTTTATTATTATTATATGGGAAAATGGTGCTTGTAGTGAGTAATTGAGTAGGGTGGGGTATGGTGCATCGTCAAAAATCACTCGTATAACCAGATCATTATCCCGAAAATTGTGCTTGGTTGTATATTCTGCATATATAGCACTGATGGAAAGAAAAAACTGCTACATTGTATTAGTGATTTTGTGTTTCCTGTAAAGCAGTGGTTCTCAACCTGTGGGTCGGACCCCTTTGGGGGTCGAACGACCCTTTCACAGGGGTCCCCTAAGACCATCAGAAAACACATATTTCCCATGTGTAAAGAGCAGCTACTGTGTAGAAAGCAGCTGCTGTGTTGAAAGCAGCTGCTGTGTTGAAAGCAGCTGCTGTGTTGAAAGCAGCAGTATTGGAGGTAAAACGACACTTCATGAATTATAATTACTGGATAAATAATTTTATGGTTGGGGGTCACCACAACATGAGGAACTGTATGAAAGGGTCACGGCATTAGGAAGGTTGAGAATCACTGCTGTAAAGAGAACCGTGTGTGAAGAATAGCTGCTTCTGCAGAGAGCGGAGCGTGTTGCTGCTGAATAAAGACCTTTCATGATGTATCGGAATGATGTGCGGACTTATTTTGTGTCTCGGTGTGAAGCTTCTTTTATTTTTGGGAATGCGGGTTATAGGTGACATCCAGGGAGCTGGAGAAATGGCGCAAACATGACAAATAAACACAAATAAAAAAAATAAAAATATTCACGTAAATAAATACAATGGATTGTGTGTGCCCCTCTCTGTTTATTTGCGCAGGCACCAGAAATCACATCAGGGGTCTCCAATCTTTCTAAGCAAACGGCCAGTTTACTGCCCTTCAGACTGTCGGAAGGTCGGACTATGGCCAGTGGGAGCAGAAAATGTCTTGGGCTTGGTAGTCAGTGGAAGTAAAAAAAATTACATAGCACCTGTGGTTGGTAGAAGAAGGAATCATTGGTGTCATTAGGGGGGATAGCTCCCCTTAGTTGGTGTCAGTGGGAGGAATAGTGCCCCATCATTGGTGACAATGGGAGGCATAGTGCCCCATCATTGGTGTCAGTGGGAGGAATAGTGCCCCTTCATTGGTGTTAGTGGGAGGAATAGTGCCCCATCATTGGTGTCAGTGGGAGGAATAGTGCCCCATCATTGGTGTCAGTGGGAGGAATAGTGCCCCATCATTGGTGTCAGTGGGAGGAATAGTGCCCCATCATTGGTGTCAGTGGGGGGGATAGTGCCCCATCATTGGTGTCAATGGGAGGAATAGTGCCCCATCCTTGGTGTCAAAGGGAGGCATAGTATCCCATCCTTGGTGTCAGTGGGAGGAATAGTGCCCAGTTATTGGTATCAGTGGAAGGAATAGTGCTCCATCACTGGAGTCATTGGGAGGAGGAGTGCCCCATCATTGGTGTCAATGGGAGGAATAGTGCCCCATCATTGGTGTCATTGGGAGGAATAGTGCTCTATCACTGGTGTCAGTGGAAGGAATAGTGCCCTATCGCTGGCATTAGTGGGAACAATAGTGCCCCATCATTAGGGTCAATGGAAGGAATAGTGCCGCATCATTGGTATCAGTGGGAGGAATAGTGTCCCATCATTGGTGTCAGTGGGAGGAATAGTGCCCAGTTATTGGAGTCAGTGAAAGGAATAGTGCCTTTTCACTGGTGTCAGTGGGAGGAAGAGTGTCCCATCATTGGTATCAATGGAAGGAATAGTGCCCCATTGTGGGCATTAGTGTGAGGAATAGTGCCCCTTCATTGGTGTCAGTGACACCAATAGTGCTTTGTCACTGGTGTCAGTGGAAGGAATAGTGCCCTATCACTGGCATTAGTGGGAACAATAGTGCCCCATCATTAGGGTCAATGGAAGGAATAGTGCCCCATCATTGGTATCAGTGGGAGGTATAGTGCCCCATCATTGGTATCAGTGGGAGGAATAGTGCCCCATCATTGGTGTCAGTGGAAGGAATAGTGCCCCATTATTGGTGTGAGTGGGAGGAATAGTGCCCCATCATTGGTATCAGTGGGAGGAATAGTATCCCATCATTGGTGTCAGTGGGAGGAATAGTGCCCCATTGTTGGTGTCAGTGGGAGGAATAGTGCCCCATCATTGGTATCAGTGGGAGGAATAGTGTCCCATCATTGGTGTCAGTGGGAGGAATAGTATCCCATCATTGGTGTCAGTGGGAGGAATAGTGCCCCATCATTGGTGTCAGTGGGAGGAATAGTGCCCCATCATTGGTGTCAGTGGGAGGAATAGTGCCCCATCATTGGTGTCAGTGGGAGGAATAGTGCCCCATCATTGGTGTCAGTGGGAGGAATAGTATCCCATCATTGGTGTCAGTGGGAGGAATAGTGCCCCATCATTGGTGTTAGTGGGAGGAATAGTGCCCCATCATTGGTGTCAGTGGGAGGAATAGTATCCCATCATTGCTGTCAGTGGGAGGAATAGAGCCCCATTGCTGGTGTCCATGGAAGAAAGGTGCCTCATCATTGGTATCAGTGGGAGGAATAGTATCCCATCATTGGTGTCAGTGGGTGGAATAGTGCCCCATCATTGGTGTGAGTGGGAGGAATAGTATCCCATCATTGGTGTCAGTGGGAGGAATAGTATCCCATCATTGGTATCAGTGGGTGGAATAGTGCCCCATCATTGGTGTCAGTGGGAGTAATAGTGCCCCATCATTGGTGTCAGTGGGAGGAATAGTGCCCCATCATTGGTGTCAGTGGGAGGAATAGTATCCCATCATTGGTGTCAGTGGGAGGAATAGTGCCCCATCATTGGTGTCAGTGGGAGGAATAGTGCCCCATCATTGGTGTCAGTGGGAGGAATAGTATCCCATCATTGCTGTCAGTGGGAGGAATAGTGTCCCATCATTGGTGTCAGTGGGAGGAATAGTGCCCCATCATTGGTATCAGTGGGAGGAATAGTATCCCATCATTGCTGTCAGTGGGAGGAATAGTGTCCCATCATTGGTGTCAGTGGGAGGAATAGTGCCCCATCATTGGTGTCAGTGGGAGGAATAGTGCCCCATCATTGGTATCAGTGGGAGGAATAGTGCCCCATCATTGGTGTCAGTGGGAGGAATAGAGCCCCATCATTGGTATCAGTGGGAGGAATAGTGCCCCATCATTGGTGTCAGTGGGAGGAATAGTGCCCCATCATTGGTGTCAGTGGGAGGAATAGTGCCCCATCATTGGTGTCAGTGGGAGGAATAGTGCCCCATCATTGGTGTCAGTGGGAGGAATAGTGCCCCATCATTGGTATCAGTGGGAGGAATAGTGCCCCATCATTGGTGTCAGTGGGAGGAATAGTGCCCCATTGCTGGTGTCCATGGAAGAAAGGTGCCTCATCATTGGTGTCAGTGGGAAAAATAATGCCTTGTATACACAGTGCCTCAAGCTGGCATCTCAGTCCAGGATGTAGAAGGTGACCCTGGATGATGCCTGAATATATATGGCCCCGTGCTTGTGGAGAAAAAAAAAAAAGCAATGAAGGCATTGGCGGGGGGAGTCCTGTGATCTCTGTTGGGGGGGGGGGGTAATAAATACCTGGAAGGATTACACTGACATTACTCAGCATGTATGGACTTCACATAAAAGTACATATCTGATGACAGGTCCACTTGAATGTAAGAAGAATAAACTATTAAAATTAATCTTTTTGTACATTTGATAGAATTTCTCAATAAAAAAAAAAAAAAAGAAGAAGATGGTGCTCCTGACTGCTCCTTCCTAATCCATAGCCTGAATCCAGCAGCTGCAATCTGATTGGTTGTTGGAGGTAAAACTGACATTTTCTCTTTCACTGGTTGTGAAAATAATTAACAAAAAGGACAAAATATTTTCCCCTGAGCAGTCTTCCTTTCCAGCTGCAGCCATTGTGCGTCTGCGGTCACATTGCAGCCGGTCACCTTTGCGCACAGCTGAGGCACGAGGCATCCCATGCCTCCATGACATTAGATGTTTCCAGCAACTGCACTGCAAGAGCGTTCCTTTCATCACACAGCCACCTCGGGTGACAGAAGCCCTCCATCGAAGGGCAGAACGGACTGCAAAAAAAAAGTTGATTTTCACGTTTTCTGGTCATTTGCTGCCGCGGGGCGACAGCCGGTCTCTCCGTGATTCTACATCTCTCGTCACCAGGAACAGTGTTTGTAGTAAACAGAGAATACTAAAAAAAAAATAGTATTCTAGAGGGGGTGGAGCTTCTGTTGTCCTTTTAGACACCAAAATTGCTGAAAAAGCTGAACTCCAGCCATATAAAGTGGATTCAAATTGTTGGACTTCTTAGATTAGAAACTCTGCTCAGCCAGCTCTGTGGTTCCCCACATTGAACAGCCAGCTGGTGACAACGCTGCGCAGTGCCGCAATTTCTCGTGTCACCTGTCTGCTTACTGAACTATGAAAGCTGCCTGAAATCCTTCCTCTGCAACTCCCCCCCCCCCCCCCCCCCATAGGGCCCACTTAATATTTAGTTAATATAATGCTACAGAAATATGCCAGAGACTGTAGACGTGTTACAAGAAATGGTCTGAGACTGTAGACATACTACAGGAGATGGTGAGAAACTGCAGACAGACTACAGAAGATGGTCAGAGACTACAGGCAGACTACAGGAGATGGTCAGAGACTGCGGACATAGTACAGGAGATGGTCAGAGACTGCGGACATACTACAGGAGATGGTCAGAGACTGCGGACATACTACAGGAGATGGTCAGAGACTGCAGACATACTACAGGAGATGGTCAGAGACTGCAGACATACTACAGGAGATGGTCAGAGACTGCAGACATAGTACAGGAGATGGTCAGAGACTGCAGACATAGTACAGGAGATGGTCAGAGACTGCAGACATAGTACAGGAGATGGTCAGAGACTGCAGACATAGTACAGGAGATGGTCAGAGACTGCAGACATAGTACAGGAGATGGTCAGAGACTGCAGACATACTACAGGAGATGGTCAGAGACTGCAGACATATTACACAGGAGATGGTCAGAGACTGCAGACACACTACAGGAGATGGTCAGAGATTGCAGACACATTCCAGGAGATGGTCAAGGATTGAAGACATACTACAGGAGATGGTCAGAGACTGCAGACAGACTACAGAAGATGGTCAGAGACTACAGACATACTACAGGAGATGATCAGAGATTGCAGACACATTCCAGGAGATGGTCAAGGATTGAAGACATACTACAGGAGATAGTCAGAGACTGCAGACAGACTACAGGAGATGGTCAGAGACTGCAGACAGACTACAGGAGATGGTCAGAGACTGCAGACATATTACACAGGAGATGATCAGAGACTGCAGACATATTACACAGGAGATGATCAGAGACTGCAGACATATTACACAGGAGATGATCAGAGACTGCAGACATATTACAGGAGATAATCAGAGACTGCAGACATATTACAGGAGATAATCAGAGACTGCAGACATATTACACAGGAGATGATCAGAGACTGCAGACATATTACACAGGAGATGGTCAAGGATTGAAGACGTACTACAGGAAATGGTTAGAGTCTGCAGACGTACTAGAGGAGATGGTCAGAGACTGCAGACATACTACAGGAGATGGTCAGAGACTGCAGACGTACTACAGGAGATGGTCAGAGACTGTAAACAAGAATACAGGAGATGGTTAGAGACCATAAGTAAGAATGTCACCCCATGTGTCTCTGTGCCTGCTGGTAAAGTGCATAATTTTGAGCAAATTCTTGATGCACATATATGTGAACCAAGTCTAAAGTCATGGTTCAACTACCTGCTTTTACGGCCCCTTGGCTGCATGTTAGACTGAGCGCTTGGTGTCAGAAGCTGGAGGTATGGCGGTGGGTGAACCATCTCTGTCAATTAGGTTAGTCAGCTCAGCAAAGCTTGAGCCGAAGCTCAGGCCTAGGTGTGTCCTTTGCCTACATACCTTACACCAGCTATTCTCAACCAGGGTTCTTCAAGAGGTTGCTAGGGGTTACTTGAAGAGCTGCAGACAGACCTTCCATCTGATGGTTCTTGCATATCTCAAGGTCCTTCCCCACTTGGCAGAACCAGCGGCATGACACCAATGGTCTTTTTAGCTGGTGACCTTCTAACCACTGACCACCAATGGAAGGGGCATTTTCCTAAATGACCTTGATGGACTTCTCTTAGCACGGGTTGCCAGGGACCTGGAAATTATCTGAAGGGTTCCTCTGGTTGAGAAATTCTGCCTTATACTGAAAGGCTGCCATCTTCCTTGTCTCAGACAGTTGGCTGCGTTCGCCTTTTAGTCCTGAACTAATCTTAGCCGTTCTCGGCACTACGATACGCCGTCAGTCTGGATGATAGAAGAGGCTTCTCACCCGAGACCCTTTGATGATGCGTCACCGGGGTTAATGGTCTAATCAGACTCTGATTGCGGCATCTCATGGTATGAAGTGTGCCGAGGAAAATTGGATCATCGTATGCAACCTAAAATTAGACCAGTGTGAGAAGGAGCGGGGGGGGGGGGGGGGGATGCGCTCAGGTGCGGCACACCAATAATTGTCCACGGTGCAAGCTCTGTGCCTTCCAATGGGATCATATTCCTAGACTGGTCAGGTCTGTATTGGGGGTCAGTCACATAGGCCACCATGGTGAAGCCTTCAATGGCAGCATGCTGATCTGGCGTTTTTTTTGTTGGGGAGGAGGATGGTTTTGTATGTCATTTAATGTTCTTTGAAGTAATCTTCTGGAACCCTCAGGAGCCATTTGTAAGGGGGTACTGTAATGGGGACTCCTGATGTAAGGGGGAACTGTGATGGGGACACATGATGTAAAGGAGCACTCTGATGGGGACTTCTGATGTAATTGGGCACTGTGATGGGGACACCTGATGCAAGGGGGCACTGTGACCAGGGGCGGACTGACCATTTGGAAACTCGGGCACTGCCCGAGGGCCTGGGGTCAGTAGGGGGCCCCATGAGATGCCCCTGGTACCTTTTTCATAGGCTTTTTTGAGTTTGGGCAAGGGCACAGGGGCCCCATGAGTTGTCAGTCCGCCCCTGACTGTGACTGGGACTCATGATGCAAGGACGCACTGTGATGGGGACTCCTGATGCAAGGGGGCACTGTGACGGGGACTCCTGATGCAAGGGGGCACTGTGACGGGGACACCTGATGTAAAGGGGGCACTGTGACGGGGACACCTGATGTAAAGGGGGCACTGTGACGGGGACACCTGATGCAAGGGGGCAGTGTGACGGGGACACATGATGCAAGGGGGCACTGTGACGGAGACACCTGATGCAAGGGGGCACTGTGACGGGGACACCTGATGCAAGGGGGCACTGTGACGGGGACTCCTGATGCAAGGGGCACTGTGACGGGGACTCCTGATGCAAGGGGGCACTGTGACGGGGACACCTGATGCAAGGGGGCACTGTGACGGGGACTCCTGATGCAAGGGGCACTGTGACGGGGACTCCTGATGCAAGGGGGCACTGTGACGGGGACACCTGATGCAAGGGGGCAGTGTGACGGGGACACATGATGTAAGGGGGCACTGTGATGGGGACACCTGATGTAAGGGGGCACTGTGATGGGGACACAATATAAGGGAGCACTGTGATGGGGACACCTGATGGGGTACATATGATGCATACATATACCATAGCCCACACATGACATTCGGACCTCTGCTGGAAGAAAGTTAAACTGACCGGACCTCCTTGAATTTTGATTCCTTACCCGTGCTATAGAGAGCTGGGACCTGTTTGACTCATGAAGTATAGGCAGCCCCCAGTGCTAGGACAAGGTCCTTTAGGGTGAAGTGTGCCCCCCATGAGTGGTGTACTGCCTCAGCAGTAGGTTGCAGGGTTTGCCCTTTTTGCGCTCCCCTTGCTACTTAAGTGCCCAAGGCCTCCACCTCTTCTGCCCAACCCTCGGCTCAGTCCTGGGAGCACCTACGTGGTTGTATGTATCTGTCATGTAGGAGGATTCAGCTGTCCTCATAGGAATACAAAACCAATGAAATCTTGTAGGATAGGATGGAGCAGCGGAGTGCCCCCCCCCATCATGGAAGCCCCTTGATCGTCTACTTGCACTCTCACCGCTGTCCGTTTTCGGGCTCCCTGTTGGTGCGCTCATTGGTCTCGTGTCGTCTGGGCTGAGCTGGCCGGTACAAGGCTGTGAAATGCACTTTTATTGTTCTCAGTCGGGGGAGCGCAGCGCCCTTCAGCCTCCCGCGGTACATTCGCTGAGTTTTGATAAGAGGTTTGATTTCTTCGAAGGCATGTCAGCAGCGGGCGCCGCTCGCCTTTCTACCGCGCCATATGGGAACGCTTTCCACAGCTTGTCCTTCCAGGCTCATACTGCTGAACAAGGACTGTCACATCCTATTCACATCTCACAGACCAGCAGGGAGCATCCAATGAAGGACTTCTCTCCCCTCCAGGACAACCTTCCAAAAAAAGAGAAAGAATGACCACCAACACATCCCCCCCCCAAAAAAGAAAAGGAAGGAGGAAGAAGAAGGAGGGGCAGATTCTAGTTTAGGGGGCTAAAGAAGCAGATCGGCGGGAAATGTTCCAAGAAAACCAGCTTAGTGGTCTATGAACACACTGACACCTGAGCAAACGTGACAGAGTCCCAGAAAAATGACACACTGACTCTTTGGGGTCCCAGAATAATGGTACATTGATACTGGGGGTCCCAGAATAAACGACACAATTACTCTTTGAGGTCCCACAATAATGGTACATTGACACTGGGGGTCCAAGAAAAAGGACATACTGACACTGGGGGTCCAAGAAAAAGGACACACTGACACTTGGGGGTCCAAGAAAAAAGGACACACTGACACTTGGGGGTCCAAGAAAAAAGGACACACTGACACTTGGGGGTCCAAGAAAAAAGGACACACTGACACTTGGGGGTCCAAGAAAAAAGGACACACTGACACTTGGGGGTCCCAGAAAAAAAAAACACACTGACGGTCCCAGAAAAAAAACACCCTGACACTGGGGGTCCCAGAATAATGACATACTGACACTTGGGGGTCCCAGAAAAAGGACAGACACTTGGGGGTCCCAGAAAAAGGACAGACACTTGGGGGTCCCAGAAAAAGGACAGACACTTGGGGGTCCCAGAAAAAGGACAGACACTTGGGGGTGCCAGAAAAAGGACACACTGACACTTGGGGGTCCCATAAAAAGGACACACTGACACCTGGGGGTCCCATAATAATGACATACTGACACTTGGAGGTCCCAGAAAAAGGACAGACACTTGGGGGTGCCAGAAAAAGGACACACTGACACTCGGGGCCCCAGAAAAAGGACACACTGACACTTGGGGCCCCAGAAAAAGGACACACTGACACTTGGGGCCCCAGAAAAAGGACACACTGACACTTGGGGCCCCAGAAAAAGGACACACTGACACTTGGGGCCCCAGAAAAAGGACTCACTGACACTTGGGAGTCACAGAAAAAGGACACACTGACACTTGGGGGTCCCAGAATATGATCACACTGGCACTTGGGGTCCCAGAACAATAACATATGAACAACTGGAGGGTCCCAAATAATGATACATTAACACTTGGGGGTCCTCTACTTTGACCAACTGAAATTTGCGGGGCCCAGAAAAATGACACATTGGATCCAGCAAAATGCAAACATGGCGGGACCAGAAGCACAGAGCAGCCTATGAAGTACGAGAAAGACAAAGAAGGTCACTGAGGAACCAATCAGAAGAACACATCGGAAATACCTCGTTTCCACCAATGATGGTTTTAAAATCAGCCGGTCATGTGATTTAACAGAACGAATCAAAATCTGAGAGGGCATTCCCTGTAGTTTGCTCTCTGTCATACAGAACATTGAAACATTTCAAGCTACAAGAATATATTTTGAAAATAAAAAAAGTAAATAAATAAAAATAAATGAAAAAAAATAAAAAAAAAAAAATAAAAAAATAAAACAATTAATAAAAATCACACATGAAAAGCACAAAAATAATTAAAAGAAAAACAGCCTCAAGGATCCAAAGGGCACATTTCCTTTATTCAGATGTTCAGTGTCAACAACGAATCCTTTTCAAGAGTCCCAACTTTCAGAAACGTGGGAAATACGCCAGGGCTGAAACTGGTTTTTACCTTAATTTCATACATTATCACACAACGTACAGAAATGTGTTGCTCTTCCTAATGTACATTATATGTCAGCAGTTTAGTATACCATGAAACCGAGATGTCAGTGTAATATATATATGACAAGTAGAACAGACAACGCATACGGAATGCCACATCTAGGAGGCATTTATGTTTTTTGTTTCTCTTTTTTTTTCTTTTTTTTTTTTCCTATAACTAGCCTAAATTAAGGCAGAAAAAAAAAATAACCTCCTTATACGTCTCTACAATTTCACAGCTTTTTATTGTATTTTGCAACTGACAAAAAATATGTTAGTTTCATATAATCCTAATGATAATTTTATTGAGATGATAAAAATGTTCTATATTATATTGTGTAATTTGTTCCCACGCCCCCACAGAAAAAGAATAATAAACAGGGTTATTGCTGGTGTTTGATGTAATGATTAGTACATTTATAAGAACAAAAAAAAAACATATCTACAGCATTTGAAAAAATAGGAAGAAAAGAAAAAATTGTTTCTTAAAAAAACAAAAAAGTTTAAATACTATTAAGCCCACGCTAATTTATTGAGCTGATTTATTTTATATGGATTTCTAGGAAGAAAAGAAAAAATTGTTTCTTAAAAAAACAAAAAAGTTTAAATACTATTAAGCCCAGGCTAATTTATTGAGCTGATTTATTTTATATGGATTTCTAGAAACAGTATTTTAATACTGCAATATCTTCCCTAAAATCTACACTGAAAATCAAACTTTAAAAAGAAACTGTAGGATATTACAATCAATATATATATATATATAAAAAAAAACTAAGAAGAAAACCCCATGATTAAATATAATTAAACCCAGGCTAATTTGCTAGGCTGATTTCTTTTATAAGAATTTCTAGAAAAAGTATTTTAATACTGTAATATTTGCCCTAAAATCTACATTGAAAATCAAACAAATCTAAAAAAAAAACAAACTATATTAAAAAAAAAAAAACAAAAAACCACAAACAAACCACAGAATTAAATATAATAAACCCAGGCTAATTTATTCAGCCGATTTCTTTTATATGGATTTCTAGAAACAGTATTTTAATACTGCAATATTTTCCCTAAAGTCTACATTGAAAATCAAACAAATATAAAAAAAAAAACTACATGGAAAAAAAAAAAAACACAAACAAACCCCAGAATTAAATATAATAAACCCAGGCTAATTTATTCAGCCGATTTCTTTTATATGGATTTCTAGAAACAGTATTTTAATACTGCAATATTTTCCCTAAAATCTACATTGAAAATCAAACAAATATAAAAAAAAACTATATGGAAAAAAAAACACAAACAAACCCCAGAATTAAATATAATAAATCCAGGCTAATTTATTCAGCCGATTTCTTTTATATGGATTTCTAGAAACAGTATTTTAATACTGCAATATTTTCCCTAAAATCTACATTGAAAATCAAACAAATATAAAAAAAAACTATATGGAAAAAAAAACACAAACAAACCCCAGAATTAAATATAATAAGCCCAGGCTAATTTATTCAGCCGATTTCTTTTATATGGATTTCTAGAAACAGTATTTTAATACTGCAATATTTTCCCTAAAGCTACATTGAAAATCAAACTTTAAAAAGAAACTGTAGGATATTACAATCAATATAGAAAAAAAAACTAAGAAGAAAACCCTATGATTAAATATAATTAAACCCAGGCTAATTTACTAGGCTGATTTCTTTACTATGGATTTCTAGAAACAGTATTTTAATACTATTTAATATTTTCACTAAAATCTACATTGAAAATCAAATTACAAAAAAAAAACAAAAAACTATAGAATATAACGCTCAATATGGAAAAAAAAACCACACAAACAAATTGCGGAATTAAATATAATAAACCCAGGCTAATCTATTCAGCCGATTTCTTTTATATGGATTTCTAGAAACAGTATTTTAATACTGCAATGTCTTCCCTAAAATCTACACTGAAAATCAAACTTTAAAAAGAAACTGTAGGATATTACGATCAATATAGGAAAAAAAAAACTAAGAAGAAAACCCATCATTAAACCCAGGCTAATTTACTAGGCTGATTTCTTTTATATGGATTTCTAAAAGCAGTATTTTAATATTGTAATATTTTTACTAAAATCTACAGTGAAAATCAAACTTTAAAAAGAAACTGTAGGATATTACAATCAATATAAAAAAAAAACCTAAAAAGAAAACCCCATAATTAAATATAATTAAACCCAGGCTAATTTACTTAATTTAATTTAAATAAAAAAAATAGGATATTCAACTCAATATGAGAAAAGAAAAAAAAACAATTAAATATAATTAAAACCAGGCTAATATTTAGGCCGATTTCTTTTATATTGATTTTTATAAAAGGGTATTTTAATACTGTAATATTTCCCTAAACCCTGCATTGAAAATCAAACAATTATAATAAAAAAAAAAGGATATTCCATTCTAATAAAAAAAAAGGATATCCCTTTCAATGGAAAAAATAAATATAATTAATCCCAGGCTAATTTTTTTAGCTGATTTCTTTTATATGGGTCCCTAGAAACAGTAGTTTATTACTGTAATATTTTCCCTAAAATCTACACTGTATATCAAACAATTAAAAAAAAATAGAATATTCCACTCAATGTAAAAAAAACAAAAACAAAACAAAAAACTAATCAGCTTTCCTGCAAATTAAGACTAGTGTACTATCATCTTCGAAAGTTAAGAATACATTCATTGATTTTTTTTTTTTCAGTGTAATACCCCTGGAAGCCTGTATGTGTCACTAGAGCTATTGCTGTCTGTCCAGTTTCGTTGACTATAGAACACAGGGATTTTTTTTTTTGTACAGATTCTATTTTTTTAAAAAATATATCAATGAGGTTTTAAAAAGCAAATGCACATCTAGAAAATGTGTATGTCGTGTCATATGAGAAATGGTGATCTTCTTTCTTGAGAAATTTAAACACACAGAGTATTTTTATAAGTTTTGTTGGTAAAAAAAATGTAACAAGCTTGAGATATGTGAGGGTGGCTTTATGCATTATTTTGGGTGGTATAAAAAAAAAAAAAAAAAAAAAAAAAAGGCCAAAATGAGACTTAGGTTTTCGAAATATATGGCACAAAGATCTTATACGGAATCGAAAGTGAGATCAGTCACCTAATATTTTTATTAAAATCTACAGTGATGGAATGGCCTGTATTCCCAATGTAGTGTTGTTCACTTGGCTAATATATCTGGGAACCCGGGCACAAGAATGGTCAGCGAAGGGGTAAATACACTTTTAAAGGGTATTTGACCCCACTGTTATAAGTAGAGTTGCCCTTTAAACATACGTCTTATAAGAACGACAAGTAATTTAATTACAACAAGGATAGTCCAAGTATATCCATATCACGTATCATTAAACTCTGTATTAAAAAAAAAAAAAAATTCAAGTTGGGTCTAATACGATAAGTCTGTTTCCAAATTACAAAATGGTGGTCGGTGATGAGAAGATGGCACCAGATTAAAAGGTTATAAATCTCATAAAAAGTCCTTCTAATTGCAGAGAAACCACAAAATTGTATTTGCCGACGAAAAATTTTCACATGTCCCATGGAATAAATTGCTGTTTTTTGTAAAAAAAAAAAAAAATTAAAAACAAAAATTAAAAAAATAATAAAAATAAAAAACAAAAAATAAATAAATAAAAAAAAGGTAGAGTTAATAGGTCACGGTGGAAATCATAAAAGGTTGATTTTCTTCTTATATAAAATATCCATCCGGTGTAGAACATGGGAGCATGATGTCTGTTCGGTGATTGGCTTAAAGTTGTCCAGTAATAAAACAAAGTGCGCTCCTCGTGGGCGGACCGAGTCTATTTACACCTGGAGAGTTGCCGTTTTAAAAATCGTATGGGATGAAATATGGGCTCTATTAGTAGTATTGTGCTTATTGAGACACACCCACTAATACCTACGTTAAGAGAGTGAACAATGTATAGGCACTAATAAATATTCCTTTAGAGATCAATCCTTCCTGCAGATCGAGTCGTCTCCGCCACACTAGCACGCATTCGGGACCTCGCCCACCAATGAGATGTTGGTGGATACCATGATGGTTGGTGAAAGATGCCGAGAAAGAGACGGACTACATGCTACGAGGATGAAAGGTTTGGCCATGGTCATGGCGCCCGTTCATTGAAGCTCTACCTGGCTGTCCAAGGTCAAGGTTGACCAAGTCTACATTTGCTGCCACTAACGTTTCGGAATCTTGCTGGTCAAAGCTGAAGCCCATGAGTAGACCGAAGAACTGGAAAGCCCTTAAATCATCCCTTTAAAACCAGATTTAATTTCTGTTAATAAAAGTTGGATGGTATTCCAAAAAAAACCACCAAAAAAACCTGCTAAATCCACTTTAGTAAGGACACTCATTGACTACAATGACAATAATGGACGATGGAAACATGAAAGAGGAGGTCTTCTTGGCCCCACAAGGCCACGGTAGCGTGGTGTCCTGGGACTGCTTCAGTCTGTTAACGAATATCTACAATTCACATTTTTTAATTAATTTTTTTTTTAATCAAACAGTCACTTCTGTTTTGCTAGCTGTGCGGTACTGTTGGTGATGCCCTGGAATATAGTGCAGTTGCTCGACCGTGTTGTGCCTCCGTGAAGCGAAGGCTTGACGCTTGGCGGCAGTTTGGTTGACACCCAACGTGTTATATAAGTTATTTGAGGCACTGGGATGGGAGTGCATCTTTGTCATCCGATAACGATCCAATACCGGCGTGGAAACAAAGACGTCGGTTTGAGAAATGGCTCTTGACATGGACTTCTCGGACTGGAACTCGGACCTCTTGAGGGTCATGGCCTTGTCCGGGGAGAGCAGGGGATCCTGAGAGTGCAGACGTTCGGCAGACAAAAGCTGCTCGTCGGACAAGATTCGGTCGTAGGGCATGCCGTACCCTTCCTCGGGCATGTTCTTCTCCGGGGACAAGACTCTGTCCTGAGACATGGCGCGCACGGGCCTCCTGGGACGCTCTCTGTAGTTCGACTGGTCCTGAGTCATTTTGATGACGTTCAGTGGAAGCGTCCCCCGCGCGGCCAGGTCCGGGAGGTGTCGTCTTCTCATGTAATACTCGTCAGCCTCCTTATCAGCTGTAACAATGAGAAATAGAAAGATCAGACACAATGGCCTGCCAAGACATCTGCAAAGCTCCAGGACCTGGTTATGTTCAGATCAGAACCTAATAAATATCTGTGAATAGTTTGGAGGATCATGATTGAATTCTGGTCTCCAATTTGAGAACTCTGAAAATACGGAAAGAGGGAGTTAAGCACCAACAAGCTGGTAAAATTTTTTAATTTTTTTGATACCCAATAGCTTAGTTTGGTGTACAGAAAAATTGGAAAATATGCAAGATTTTTATTTAATTTTTGTTTTAGACTTTGCAGATCATTATGTTATCTCAGTAAACAATTAAATAGCTTGATATGAAAGAGGGAGTTAAGCACCAACAAGATGGTAACATTTTTGAAATTGTTTTTTTATACCCAATAGCTTGGTTTGGTGTACAGAAAAATTGGAAAAGATGCAAGATTATTTATTTTTGACTTTGCAGATCATTATGTTATTTCAGTAAATGATTAAATAGCTTGATTTGAAAGAGGAAGTTAAGCACCAACAAGCTGGTAAAATTTTAGAATTTTTTTTATACCAGATAGCTTGGTTTGGTGTACAGAAAAGTTGGAAAAGATGGAAGCTTTTTATTTAATTTTTGTTAAATTTTTTTTTTTTAGACTTTGCAGTCTGCAAAGCTCCAAGACCTGGTTATGTTCAGATCAGAACATAATAAATATCTGTGAATAGTTTGGAGGATCATGATTGAATTCTGATCTCCAATTTGAGAACTCTGGAAATACGGAAAGAGGGAGTTAAGCACCAACAAGCTGGTAAATTTTTTTAATTTTTTTGATACCCAATAGCTTGGTTTGGTGTACAGAAAAATTGGAAAATATGCAAGATTTTTATTTAATTTTTGTTTTAGACTTTGCAGATCATTATGTTATCTCAGTAAACAATTAAATAGCTTGATATGAAAGAGGGAGTTAAGCACCAACAAGATGGTAACATTTTTGAAATTGTTTTTTTATACCCAATAGCTTGGTTTGGTGTACAGAAAAATTGGAAAAGATGCAAGATTATTTATTTTTGACTTTGCAGATCATTATGTTATTTCAGTAAATGATTAAATAGCTTGATTTGAAAGAGGAAGTTAAGCACCAACAAGCTGGTAAAATTTTAGATTTTTTTTTATACCAGATAGCTTGGTTTGGTGTACAGAAAAGTTGGAAAAGATAGAAGCTTTTTATTTAATTTTTATTAAATTTTTTTTTTAGACTTTGCAGATCATTATGTTATCTCAGTAAACAATTAAATAGCTTGATATGAAAGAGGGAGTTAAGCACCAACAAGATGGTCAAATTTTTTAATTTTTTTGATACCCAATAGCTTGGTTTGGTGTACAGAAAATTGGAAAAGATGCAAGCTTTTTATTTATTTAATTTTTTAGACTTTGCAGATCATTATGTTGTTATCTCAGTAAACGATTAAATAGCTTGATTTGAAAGAGGGAGTTAAGCACCAACAAGCTAGTAAAATTTTTGAATTTTTTTTGATACCCGATAGCTTGGTTTGGTGTACAGAAAAATCAGAAAAGATGCAAGCTTTGTTTTATTATTTTTTTTCTTTATTTTTTTTAGACTTTGCAGTTCATTATGTTATTTCAGTAAACCTTTCCCAGCCTTCCGGCTTCCTTCACAATAAACAATTAAATAGCTTGATTTGAAAGAGGGAGTTAGGCACCAACAAGCTGGTAATATTTGTGAATTTTTTTGATACCTGATAGCTTGGTTTGGTGTATAGAAAAATTGGAAAAGATGCAAGATTTTTATTTTTCAATGTTTTTTTTTTAGACTTTGCAGATCATTATGTTATCTCAGTAAACCTTTTCCAGCCTTCCTTCAGAATAAACAATTAAATAGCTTGATTTGAAAGAGGGAGTCAAGCACCAACAAGATGGTGATATTTTTTATTTCTTTTTGATACCCAATAGCTTGGTTTGGTGTACAGAAAAATTGGAAAAGATGCAAGCTTTTTATTTTTTATGGTTTTTTTTTTTTTTTAGACTTTGCAGATCATTATGTTATTTCAGTAAACCCTTCCTAGCCTTCCGGCTTCCTTCACAATAAACAATTAAATAGCTTGATTTGAAAGAGGGAGTTAGGCACCAACAAGCTGGTAATATTTTTGAATTTTTTTGATACCTGATAGCTTGGTTTGGTGTACAGAAAAATTGGAAAAGATGCAAGATTTTTATTTATTTTTCAATTTTATTTTTTTTAGACTTTGCAGATCATTATGTTATCTCAGTAAACCCTTCCCAGCCTTCCTTCACAATAAATGATTAAATAGCTTGATTTGAAAGAGGGAGTCAAGCACCAACAAGATGGTCAAATTTTTTATTTCTTTTTGATACCCAATAGCTTGGTTTGGTGTACAGAAAAATTGGAAAAGATGCAAGCTTTTTATTTATTTAATTTTTTTTTTTCTTTCTTTATTTTTTTTAGACTTTGCAGATCATTATGTTATCTCAGTAAACCCTTCCCAGCCTTCCGACTTCATTCACACGAAATGATTAAGTAGCTTGATTTGAAAGAGGGAGTTAAGCACCAACAAGCTGGTAATATTTTTGAATTTTTTTGATACCCAATAGCTTGGTTTGGTGTACAGAAAAATTGGAAAAGATGCAAGATTTTTATTTATTTTTCAATTTTATTTTTTTTAGACTTTGCAGTTCATTATGTTATCTCAGTAAACCTTTCCCAGCCTTCCGGCTTCCTTCACAATAAACGATTAAATAGCTTGATTTGAAAATCGGTGATCGGGAACAAAATGAGCCGAGATTAATTTTGTTTTGGAAAGCGAGACAATGATGGAGAACATTAATCTTAATGTCGATGTGTTGATGAGAACACAACAGTCTGGCGATGGAATGAGGTGGAAATGTATTGACTGCAGAAAAGAGAATTGGGTGGAATCTGGGTTTTCTGAACGCGACAACCGCCGCTTGGCGATATGCATTTTGTTAAGGTGGTATTACATGCGCTGGCTGCATTCGTTTTCTCCTTTAACCCCTCGCCCTCCAGAGGATTTAGCCCCCTTCCTGACCAGGCCATATTTTTTGCGATATGGCGCTGCGTTACTTTAACGGACAATTGCGCGGTCATGCAACGCTGCACCCAAATGAAATTTATGTCCTTTTTTTCCCCACGAATTGAGCTTTCTTTCGGTGGTATTTGATCGCCTGTGAGTTTTTATTTTTTGCTCTATAAACAAAAAAACCCCGAAATTTTGAGAAAAAAAAATATTTTTGACTTTTTTTGCTATAAAACATGTCCAGTAAAAATTTTTAAATTAAATTTCCTCATAAATTTCGGCTAAAATGTATTCTGCTCCATGTCTTTGTTAAAAAAAATCTCAATATGTGTAAATTCATTGGTTTACATGAAAGTTATAGTGCCTACAAATGGCGGTGGAGGTAATGGGATCAGCGACTTATAGCGGGACTGCGGCGGGCATTCTGACTTGGTGCAACTGATTTGGTGTCACTGACATCCCCAGTGACACCAATACAGTGATCAGTGCTAAAAAAAAAATCACTGACACTGTACTAATGGCACTGGGCAAAAAGGGGTTAATGTGGGGCGATCAAAGATCCAGCAGTGAGGCCTTTTCAAGATGGCAGCAATGAAAGACTCTATGGTCTTTGATCGCCTTTATCAGCATGGAGGATCCCTTCCCACCTCTAACCACCGTCCCTTAGTTCCATCCTCTACCCACCTTCGAGCACAGTTGCTTGGTTCCACCCCCTACACACCTCCGAGCACGTCCCTTGGCTCCACCCCCTACCCACCTCCGAGCACCGTCCCTTGGTTCCCCCCCATTCACCGTCCCTTGGTTCCACCCCCTACCCACCTCCGAGCACGTCCCTTGGCTCCACCCCCTACCCACCTCTGAGCACTGTCCCTTGGTTCCCCGCCATTCACCGTCCCTTGGTTCCACCCCCTACCCACCTCCGAGCACCGTCCCTTGCTTCCACCCCCTACCCACCTCCGAGCACCGTCCCTTGCTTCCACCCCCTACCCACCTCCGAGCACCGTCCCTTGCTTCCACCCCCTACCCACCTCCGAGCACCGTCCCTTGGTTCCACCCCCTACCCACCTCCGACCACCGTCCCTTGGTTCCACCCCCACCCACCTCCGAGCACCGTCCCTTGGTTCCACCCCCTTCCCATCTCCGAGCACCGTCCCTTGGTTCCACCCCCTACCCACCTCCGAGCACCGTCCCTTGGTTCCACCCCCTACCCACCTCCGAGCACCGTCCCTTGGTTCCACCCCCTACCCACCTCCGAGCACCGTCCCTTGGTTCCACCCCCTACCCACCTCCGAGCACCGTCCCTTGGTTCCACCCCCTTCCCATCTCCAGGCACCGGCCCTTGGTTCCACCTCCGAGCAGTGGCCCTTGGTTCCACCTCCGAGCACCGGCCCTTGGTTCCACCTCCGAGCACCGGCCCTTGGTTCCACCTCCGAGCACCGGCCCTTGGTTCCACCCCCTACCCACCTCTGAGCACCGGCCCTTGGTTCCACCCCCTACCCACCTCCAAGCACCGTCCCTTGGTTCCACCTCCGAGCACCGTCCCTTGGTTCCACCCCCTTCCCATCTCCGAGCACCGTCCCTTGGTTCCACCCCCTTCCCATCTCCGAGCACCGTCCCTTGGTTCCACCTCCGAGCATCAGCCCATGGTTCCACCCGCTACCCACCTCCGAGCACCGGCCCTTGGTTCCACCCCCTACCCACCTCCGAGCAACATCCCTTGGTTCCACCTCCGAGCACCGGCCCTTGGTTCGACCCGCTACCCACCTCCGAGCACCGGCCCTTGGTTCCACCCCCTACCCACCTCCGAAAACAGGCCCTTGGTTCCACCCCCTACCCACCTCTGAGCACCGGCCCTTGGTTCCACCCCCCAATACTGCTTCTTTTAGAATAGACAGAGCAGAGTATTATTTTGTGTTGTAATTTATACGGAACTTGTTAATAACAAGAAAAGCAATAAAATAGATCCCCCGCATTCAGCAGCCATAGACTCCTCTCCCCAGCAACAATGCCACCCTGCAACAAATTACCATCCTAGCAACAGTAGACCCCCAGCAGCAGCAACAGATCTCTCAGCAGTCAGCATCATTAGACTCGCCAGCAACAAAAGAACCTCCCTTAACAGTAGATCCATTCCAGTAACAATTGTCCCCCAGCAACAATAGATCCCTCATCAGCAACATCAGTCCTCCCCAGCAGCAATAGACCACCATGCAAAATAGATCCCCTCCAATAACAATAGATCCCCCAGCAGACAGCATACATAGACCTTCCAGCACACCCCAGCACCCCTTGCCATTGCATACATTCAGTGCTGGAGGTACCGGAACTGCATTCCACCACCAGGGGTGGACTGACAACTCATGGGGCCCCCCGGGCAATAGGGGATCATGGGGCCCCTGTGTCCTTGCCCACACTCAAAAAAGCCTATGAAAAAGGTACCAGGGGCATTTCATTGGGCCCCCTACTGACTCCGGGCCCTCGGGCAGTGCCCGAGTTTCCAAATGGTCAGTCCGCCCCTGTACACCACATTCTCACTGAAAAAAGTCCTGTCCCAGGGTGTCTCCATTGCTCTTCCTCTGACACCCTCAGACAGGAAGTGCTCTTCTGATCACCAGGTGAAAAAAAAAACAAAAACTAATGCAGCCACCACATCTAAAGATTGGTAAACTGCAATGTGCAGTATAGAGCAGGGAGATTAATGGGGGTGGGATGGTGGTGTTACCACTACTCTGACTCATTCAGCTGTGTGTGTAATCTGAACTGAAACTATTGAGCTTTCTACAAAAAAAACAAAAAAAAACAGACAAACAAAAAAACAAGCTTGCTCAGCACAGCAGTTAAGATTAGCCTGTGATTGGGAGATTACAGTGGTAAAAAACAAAAAAAACAAAAAAACAAAAAAAAAACAGGTTTGTTTAGCACAGCAGTTAAGATTAGCCTGTCATTGGGAGCTTCTAGTAGTAAGAAGAACAAAAACAAAGAAGAAATTGTCTGAAAAGGCTAACACCACTCCTTGCCCAATGGTATGTATTGCAATCCTGTCCCAGCGCTCTCCAGGGAGGAGAAACCGACAGGGCTACTTACAGCACCTACCATAGAGAAGACAGGACTGCATCAGCCGCGGGTGGAGTTCCCCTTTAAGAAGCCGGCCTGTATGCGCTCCAGCACAGAACTGTAATATTTCTACCCGGCTCGGAGGCTCCGCCTCTACCCTTGACCTGGATTGCTGTGCCGACTGTAAGCGGAGGGGAATGCGGAGTGTCAGGTTTGGAGAGAACGCCGAGCGTTTTGCTGACACAGATACATTTCCAGCATTACTGACCTGAAATAAGAGGACCGTGTAACACTTAAAGGATTCCCCCCCCCCCCCAGGTATAGAACACATTTCTCTTTTAAATAATCCGCAGTAATTAAAACAAAAGAGTGTCAGATGTTACAGGGCGAAGGTTTTCATGCCATCATTCACCCTATTTCAGGCCTCCAGACACATTATTTTCCTATACAGTGGCTCTCCTATAACCGGGAAGAGGAAGTTTCCACCCATGCAGAGTCCTAGGCTGGGACCATGTTGAACCCTTAGGTACGTTTATAAACGGCCTGTGTCCAGGGGCTCAAAGCAATAGCAGCCGTGAGCTTGAACTTGAAGTGTATTTTTTTTTTTTTTTTTAGAGCCGATGTTGGGTTTTCAGGGGCTCTGAAGGTGCCCGTTGTCACCCATAACTACCCCCACCCCCCTGCTGTTGGTGGTTCCTGGGCTCCCCCATTTCTCTGGGGATCCCAGGATCCTGGTAAACTGATGCAACAGAACCCAGAGGTCATTCCTCGCTGCTGAGGATGCAGCTAATCAAGCATGACCTGTGGTTGATTAGCTAAAGAGGAGACATTGGGAGTGGGGGGGGGGGTTGGGGGGGCCTAATAGCCTGCTGATGACTCCAAAAAGAGGACCTGTCGCCTGACAAAAGCTATCACATAGGGTTATTAGCCTCCCTGTGAGAACAATAAAGTTAAATGAATGATGGAAAAAAAATTAAAAATAGTTTAAAAAAAAGTAATAAAATAAAAACAAAAAATTGTAATAATGTTTTTTTTTTAAAAATGTATATTCTGAAGAAAACATAAAAACACTAGATAAAAAAAAAAGAGGGCCTGTCGCCTGCCAAAAGCTATCACATAGAGTTATTAGCCTCCCTGTGAGAATAAAGTTAAATGAATGATGGAAAAAAATAAAAATAGTTTAAAAAAAAAAAAAAAAAAAAAAAAAAAAATTGTAATAAATGTAAAAAAAAAAATGTATATTCTGAAGAAAACATAAAAACACTAGATAAAAAAAAAAAAGAGGACCTGTCGCTTGCCAAAAGCTATCACATAGAGTTATTAGCCTCCTTGTGAGAATAAAGTTAAATGAATGATGGAAAAAAAAAAATAGTTTAAAAAAAAAAAAATAAAAACAAAAAATTGTAATAAATGTAAAAAAAAAAATGTATATTCTGAAGAAAACATAAAAACACTAGATAAAAAAAAAAAAGAGGACCTGTCGCTTGCCAAAAGCTATCACATAGAGTTATTAGTCTCCCTGTGAAAATAATAAAGTTAAATGAATGACGGGAAAAAAATTTAAAATAGTTAAAAAGTATTAAAATAAAAACAAAAAAATTGTTAAAACAAATTGTAATAAAATAAAAAAAATGTAAAATGTATATTCTGAAGAAAACAAAAATACACAAGATAAAAGAAAAGACAAGAAACAGCCAACAATAGCCGAGTTTAATAATGTCTATTACTAAAAGGAGATAAAAAAAATATGAAAAAAATTATCCTGTTGCAGACAACACACCAGTTTAGCATGGAAATAGGTTGCCGATTTCTAGTAGCAGCAGTGAGCTTGGAGTGTATTTTTTTTTTTTTTTTTTTTACAGGCGATGTTGGGTTTTCAGGGGCTCCGAAGGTGCCCATCGCCAACAATAACTACCCCCACCCCCTGCTGTAGGTGCACCCTGTGGTTCCTGGGCTCCCCCATTTCTCCCGGGATCCCAGGATCCTGGTAAACTGATGCAACAGAACAGAAGTCACTTCTGGTTTCAGAGCCGTTATTCCTCGGCTACTATAGTTGAAGATGCAGCTAATCAAGCACCATCTGTGGTTGATTAGCTGAAGAGGAGACATCGGGGGGCCTTAAAGACTGCCAATGTCTCCAAAAAGAGGGCCTGACAAAAGCTATCACGTAGGGTTGTTAGCCTCCCTGCGAGAGCAATAATGTTAAATGAATGACGGGAAAAAAATACCAAAAATAGTTAAAAAAAAAAAAATGTTGTAATAAAGCAAAAAAAGTAAAATGTTTATTCTGAACAAAAAAACACAAGATTTAAAGAAAAAAAAAAAAGAGGACCTGTCACCTGCCAAAAGCTATCACAAAGGGTTATTAGCCTCCCTGTGAGAACAATAAAGTGATATGAATGACAGAAAAAAAATTGTTTAAAAAAAATTGTAATAAAAGATTAAAAAAAAAAAAAAAAAAAAAAAAAAAAGATGTAAGGGCCCCCCACCTTCATATACACTCTAATGCAAATGCACAGTGTAGGCCGCCCACGTAAACATACACTGCACCGCACATATGAGGTATCGCCGCAAGTAATAATTTTTGCTAGGGGGTGGAACCAAGGGACGGTGGTCAGAGGTGGGTAGGGGGTGGGACCAAGGGGCGGTGGTCGGAGGTGGGTAGGGGGTGGAAGCAAGGGACGGCGGTCGGAGGTGGGTAGGGGGTGGGACCAAGGGGCGGTGGTCGGAGGTGGGTAGGGGGTGGAAGCAAGGGACGGCGGTCGGAGGTGGGTAGGGGGTGGGACCAAGGGGCGGCGGTCGGAGGTGGGTAGGGGGTGGAAGCAAGGGACGGCGGTCGGAGGTGGGTAGGGGGTGGAAGCAAGGGACGGCGGTCGGAGGTGGGTAGGGGGTGGAAGCAAGGGACGGCGGTCGGAGGTGGGTAGGGGGTGGAAGCAAGGGACGGCGGTCGGAGGTGGGTAGGGGGTGGAAGCAAGGGACGGCGGTCGGAGGTGGGTAGGGGGTGGAAGCAAGGGACGGCGGTCGGAGGTGGGTAGGGGGTGGAAGCAAGGGACGGCGGTCGGAGGTGGGTAGGGGGTGGAAGCAAGGGACGGCGGTCGGAGGTGGGTAGGGGGTGGAAGCAAGGGACGGCGGTTGGAGGTGGGTAGGGGGTGGAAGCAAGGGACGGCGGTCGGAGGTGGTTAGGGGGTGGAAGCAAGGGACGGCAGTCGGAGGTGGGTAGGGGGTAGAACCAAAGCACGGTGGTTGGAGGTGGGTGGGGGTAGAACCAAAGGATGGTGGTCGGAGGTGGGTAGGGGGTGGAACCAAGGGGCGGTGGTCGGAGGTGGGTAGGGGGTGGAACCAAGGGGCGGTAGTCGGAGGTGGAACCAAGGGGCAGTGGTCAGAGGTGGGTAGAGGGTGGAACCAAAGGATGGTGGTCGGAGGTGGGTAGGGGGTGGAAGCAAGGGACGGCGGTCGGAGGTGGGTAGGGGGTAGAACCAAAGCACGGTGGTTGGAGGTGGGTGGGGGTAGAACCAAAGGATGGTGGTCGGAGGTGGGTAGGGGGTGGAACCAAGGGGCGGTGGTCGGAGGTGGGTAGGGGGTGGAACCAAGGGGCGGTAGTCGGAGGTGGAACCAAGGGGCAGTGGTCAGAGGTGGGTAGAGGGTGGAACCAAAGGATGGTGGTCGGAGGTGGGTAGGGGGTGGAAGCAAGGGACGGCAGTCGGAGGTGGGTAGGGGGTAGAACCAAAGCACGGTGGTTGGAGGTGGGTGGGGGTAGAACCAAAGGATGGTGGTCGGAGGTGGGTAGGGGGTGGAACCAAGGGGCGGTGGTCGGAGGTGGGTAGGGGGTGGAACCAAGGGGCGGTAGTCGGAGGTGGAACCAAGGGGCAGTGGTCAGAGGTGGGTAGAGGGTGGAACCAAAGGATGGTGGTCGGAGGTGGGTAGGGGGTGGAAGCAAGGGACGGCGGTCGGAGGTGGGTAGGGGGTAGAACCAAAGCACGGTGGTTGGAGGTGGGTGGGGGTAGAACCAAAGGATGGTGGTCGGAGGTGGGTAGGGGGTGGAACCAAGGGGCGGTGGTCGGAGGTGGGTAGGGGGTGGAACCAAGGGGCGGTAGTCGGAGGTGGAACCAAGGGGCAGTGGTCAGAGGTGGGTAGAGGGTGGAACCAAAGGATGGTGGTCGGAGGTGGGTAGGGGGTGGAAGCAAGGGACGGCAGTCGGAGGTGGGTAGGGGGTAGAACCAAAGCACGGTGGTTGGAGGTGGGTGGGGGTAGAACCAAAGGATGGTGGTCGGAGGTGGGTAGGGGGTGGAACCAAGGGGCGGTGGTCGGAGGTGGGTAGGGGGTGGAACCAAGGGGCGGTGGTCGGAGGTGGAACCAAGGGGCAGTGGTCAGAGGTGGGTAGAGGGTGGAACCAAAGGATGGTGGTCGGAGGTGGGTAGGGGGTGGAACCAAGGGGCGGTGGTCGGAGGTGGAACCAAGGGGCAGTGGTCAGAGGTGGGTAGAGGGTGGAACCAAAGGATGGTGGTCGGAGGTGGGTAGGGGGTGGAACCAAGGGGCAGTGGTCGGAGGTGGGTAAGGGGTGGAACCAAGGGGCGGTGGTCAGAGGTGGGTAGGGGGTGGAACCAAAGCACGGTGGTTGGAGGTGGGTAGGGGGTGGAACCAAAGGATGGTGGTCGGAGGTGGGTAGGGGGTGGAAGCAAGGGGCAGTGGTCAGAGGTGGGTAGAGGGTGGCACCAAAGGACGGTGGTCGGAGGTGGGTAGGGGGTGGAACCAAGGGACGGTGGTCGGAGGTGGGTAGGGGGTGGAACCAAGGGATGGTGGTCGGAGGTGGGTAGGGGGTGGAACTAAGGGGCGGTGGTCGGAGGTGGGTAGGGGGTGGAACCAAGGGGCAGTGGTCAGAGGTGGGTAGGGGGTGGAACCAAAGCACGATGGTCGGAGGTGGGTAGGGGGTGGAACCAAGAGACAGTGCTCGGAGGTGGGTAGGGGGTGTAGACAAAGGGTGACTCAGAAAAGGGGAGTTCCTGCACCTATTCTCTAAGAAAAAAAAACCCTGGTTAGATGTACTAGCAGATTTAGATACACTATCAAATTGCAGCCAAACCCCAGCTCACACTTTAGGTACAGCAACAGTTTTGTTTTCCTTTTTCCATGAATAAATAAAAGCTGATCATTGTAAGGACCCCCATCAGTGTTAAGTGGTTTGTCTCATCCATGTAAACTGAAACATTCTGCTGGCGAGCTTGTGCTTTTGAAAAACAACAGACTTACTGACTGGATCACCAGATGAAAACAGAAGAAGGCCTAAAACAGAAAACGAATGCGGACGTCACATCTAAGAATTGGTAATCTGTGATATAATAAATGTGTGCTTTCGGGTCCAAGACCAGAACTACGGGATGAATCCCAAGCCTGCTCGAGTTCAGTGAAAGCCAAAGCCGCACTTCATAGTGAAGTCTGTGGAATTAAGTTTCTAGTTTTAACCTTTTCATCACATACAAGAAATGTCACTGGGTCACTGCGATTCTCTATGTGATGCAGTCAAATCATAGTTGGTGGCAGGGGCTGGCAGGGTGCTGTACATCGCTTCCTGAAACCATCACAGTACGGTACCCTTCCTCCTCTCGAGTGTCCTCAGCCCTGGGAGGAGTTATGTAAATATCACACTGCCCTGATGGGTGGGTAATACTAGGCAGGCCAACATGTGATTGAAAGAACTGAAATCCAATGGATGAATAGGGGCGGAGTAAGGACAGTCAGGCTGGGGAGGAAAGCGCTAAATGATGCTGGGTGTCCTCCAGCCAGGAAATGAGGCGGAGCTCTATCTGAGCTGCAGCAGCACATGGTGAGAAGCTCACAGTGTGCGGTGAAATCAGAGGAAGCCCCTGCAGTCCAGGAGAGGAGCTGGTACACCTGTGCCAGACTGAACGGGAGGAGCCACTACACCTGTGCTAGACTGAAAGGGAGGAGCCGGTACACCTGTGCTAGACTGAATGGGAGGAGCCGGTACACCTGTGCAAGACTGAATGGGAGGAGCCGGTACACCTGTGCCAGACTGAAGGGGAGGGGCTGGTACACCTGTGCCAGACTGAAGGGGAGGAGTGGGTACACCTGTGCCAGACTGAAGGGGAGGAGCCGGTACACCTGTGCCAGACTGAAGGGGAGGAGCCGGTACACCTGTGCCAGACTGAAGGGGAGGAGCCGGTACACCTGTGCCAGACTGAAGGGGAGGAGCCGGTACACCTGTGCCAGACTGAAGGGGAGGAGCCGGTACACCTGTGCCAGACTGAAGGGGAGGAGCCGGTACACCTGTGCCAGACTGAAGGGGAGGAGCCGGAACACCTGTGCCAGACTGAAGGGGAAGAGCCAGAACACCTGTGCAAGACTGAAGGGGAGGAGCCGGTACACCTGTGCCAGACTGAATGGGAGGAGCCGGTACACCTGTGCCAGACTGAATGGGAGGAGCCAGTACACCTGTGCAAGACTGAATGGAAGGTTGGAGAACGATGTGAATGTTTCTTCACATTTTTATTCGCAACATTTTCTTTAACCACCTCCCTTCCGGCCATTGTATATAAACAGCCGGAGAGTGGCAGTGCAGGGTCGAGTGGCTGTTTATAAACGGCCGCCCCCTGCTTGTGCGCGCTCCCTGGGAGTGCGCAGCACCACGATCTGGTGCCCGCTGTGTCCTCCGGATCAGTGGTCACATGAAGAGTAGTAAGCAAGAGGTCACTTCTGACATCATTGCTTACTACATGTGAAATCTGTGAATGATCACAGAGGTCACATGGTACAGGGCTATTCACAACAGCCTTGTACCATGTGACCAATCACAGCTCACACAGTAGTTCTCAATGGCTGCAAGAATGCAGCCAGAGAGAAGGAGAAATGATTGCTTTTACAGCCTTTATGGGTGTAAAAGCAATCGGTGTAAAAAAAAAACAAAAATCCCCTGGAGTGGACGTTTCTAATGGTCCCTCTGCCTCCAGTGCCTGTGCACGCTCCCAGCACCGCGATCAGTGCCCACTGTGTCTGCAACACAGAACGCTGTACGAGACCCCTGTGTGAGGTCCCGATCATGTGATCACTGATTGGCCAGTGATCACATGAATAGTAGTAAGCGAGATGTCACTTCTGACATCATTGCTTACTACGTGTGAAATCTGTGAATGATCACAGAGGTCACATGGTACAGGGCTATTCACAAAAGCCTTGTACCATGTGACAAGCTGTGACCAATCACAGCTCACACAGTATTTCTCAATGGCTGCAAGAATGCAGCCAGAGAGAAGGAGGAATTATTGATTTTACAGCCTTTATGGATGTAAAAGCAATCAGTGTAAAAAAACAAAACAAAATCTTCATCACCCCCCACATGTAGTACAGTGTCACCATGGGGACACTGTACTGCTAGGGTGACAGTATGTAAAAAAAACAACAAAAAAAACCAAATAATATAAAAAAATAAAATAAAAATGTAAAAAAAAATGTTTAAAAATTATAATTTTTGGTTATAAACTAATTTGGGTTATTTTTCTTTTTACTAAAAAGATAACTGAATACATTTTGGCCGAGATTTTTGATGAAATATTATTTATTTGCAAAATTGTGTAAGAAAAACACTTTTTTTTCAAAATGTTTGGACTTTTTCATTTACATAGCAAAAAAAAAAAAAAAAAATCCCAGTGGTGAATAAATACCACCAAAATAAAGCTTTATCTGTCTCAAAAAAATGGTAAAAATTTCACATGGGTACAGTGTTGCATGACCGCGCAATTGTCATTCAAAGTGTGATAGCGCTGAAAGCTGAACATTGGCCTGGGCAGGAAGGAGTTGTGTCAGTATCACCGTTCCTCCGTCCAACCGTTTGCCGCACTCCCTGCGTTGGCACAAACGGACGCACGCCTGAGATGGCGGCCTTCCCCAGGTGGGTTAATCGTTCGGCGGGAGAAGAAAGGCGAGAGAGCCGTCAGGCTCCTTTTGTTCCTGCGCGGCGAGGAGAACTGTAGAGGGCGGGGGGGGGGGGGGGGGGAGAAGTCATTTGGGTAAAAGCCGACAGACCGTTATTTTTAGCCGGTTCCATCAGCAACACCTGGGAGTGCGCACGGCGCCGCACCGTGGCGGCTCACACCCACACCGCGAAAAGGAGTCGAAAATTGCTCTCCGGCGCGCTGAGGAATCAAAAGCATCAAGCTGTTGTTTACTGAACGTAATAATATTTTCCATCTCGATGACTTCACATCCCGCTCCGGCACGAGGGAGGGAGAAAAAAACAAAAAAAACCCCCCCGAAAAAATGAACGCCGCCGCCGCCGCGGGGAAAAGATAAAAGCCAGCGGCGGCGTACATTAAAGAGGAACTCCGCTGTAAATGGAAACGGCTGTACAGCTATGGGGCCGGAGATACTAAGAAGATACATTGCATCCTTTTGGCTGTTACTTTGTAGCGGGAAGGTCCAACAACTTGTTAAAGGGGAACTCCGTCCCTTAAAAGAACTTGATCTTTCCTGGTCCCCCCCGCGGAAACCTGCAGTCTGGGGCAGACTGACAACTCACGGGGCCCCCAGGGCAATAGGGGATCATGGGGCCCCTGTGTCCTTGCCCAAACTAAAAAAAAGCCTATGAAAAAGGTACCAGGGGCATCTCATGGGGCCCCCTACGGACCCCGGGCCCTTGTTTCCAAATGGTCAGTCCGCCCATGGCTGCAGCATCAACAAGATCCCAGATATCAGCAGGATGTCTGTGTATGCGCACAAGATTTGCGCATACAAGATCCCAGATACCTGTAGGATGTCTGCGCATGGGCAGGGGGGATTTGCACATGTTCATCAGGGCCCTACAAAATCCCAGCACGATCTCTGTGTATGTGCACAGGATTTGCACACGTACAGCGGGCCCTACAAGGTCCCAGATACCTGCAGGATGTCTGCGCATGGGCATAGGATTTCACACATACATCAGGGCCCTACATAATCCCAGATCCCAGCAGGATGTCTGTGTATGCGCACAGGATTTGCGCACGTACTGCGAGGCCCTACAATATCCCAGATATCAGCAGGATGTCTACGCATGGGCATGGGATTTGCGCACGTACATTGAGGCCCTACAAAATCCAAGATCCCAGCAGGATCTCTGTGTATGTGCACAAGATTTGCGCACGTACTGCGGGCCCTACAAGGTCCCATATACCTGCAGAATGTCTGCGCATTGGCACAGGATTTGTGCACGTACGGCGAGGCCCTACAAGATCCCAGATACCCGCAGGATGTCTGTGCATTGGCATAGGATTTCACACGTACATCAGGGCCCTACATGATCCCAGATCCCAGCAGGATGTCTGTGTATGCGCACAGAATTTGCGCACGTACTGTGGGCCCTACAATATCCCAGATATCAGCAGGATGTCTACGCATGGGCACTGGATTTGTGCACATACGGTGAGGCCATACAAGATCCCAGGTACCCGCAGGATGACTGTGCATGGACACAGGGTTTGCGCACGTACATTGAGGCCCTACAAAATCCCAGATCCCAGCAGGAGATCTGTGTATACACACAGGATTTGCGCACGTAATTCGGGTCTGACAAGTTCCCAGATACCTGCGGGATGTCTGCGCATGAGCACGGGATTTGCACACATACTGCGAGGTCCTACAAGATCCCAGATGTCTACACATGGGTACATTTGCACATGTACAGCGGGGCCCTGCAAGATCCCAGCAGGATGTCTGTGAATGCACACATGATTTGCACATACAAGATCCCAGAAACCTGCAGGATGTCTGCACATGTGCATGTATAGCGGGGCCCTACAAAATCGCGGATCCCAGCAGGATGTCTTGTATACACACAGGACTTGCGCACGTACTTCGGGTCTGACAAGTTCCCAGATACCTTCAGGATGTCTGCGCATGGGCACGGAATTTGCGCATGTACGGCGGGGCCCTACAAGATCCCAGACACCAGCAGGTTGTCTGTGTATGCGCACGGGATTTGTGCACATACTGCGGGCCCTACAAGATCCCAGATATCAGCAGGATGTCTGCGCATTGGCACGGGATTTGCGCATGTACTGCAAGGCCCTACAAGATCCCAGATACCTGCAAGATGTCTATGCATGGGCAAGGATTTGCGAACGTATATTGGGGTCCTACAAAATCCCAGATCCGAGCAAGATGTCTGTGTATGTTCACGGGATTTGCGCATACAATATCTCAGATACCTGCAGGATGTCCGTGCAAGGGCTTTGCGCATGTACAGCAGGGCCCTACAAAATCCCAGACAGCAGCAGGATGTCTGTGTATGCGCACAGGATCTGGGCACGTACATTGGGGCCCTACAAAATCTCAGCAGGATGTCTGTGCATGTGCACAGGATTTGCGCATGTACAGCGGGGCCCTACAAGATCCCAGATCCCAGCAGTGTGTGTGCGCATGCATGAGAATCTGCAGCACATGCACAGACGTGACGCTGCTCTCTGCTAGGTATTTGGGAGAAAACAGACAGCATTCGATTCCTGTGTATGTGTGTCTGCGCATGCTTCACTGTCAGGTTCACTGTTCCCAGCCACTCTCTGATCTACAGAACACCTCCCTCTGTGTTTTGGAGAAGGTAGGAGGGGTCCTGGGGCGGACTGACCGATTGGAAACTCGGGCACTGCCCGGGGGCCCCATAAGATGCCCCTGGTACCTTTTTCATAGGCTTTTTTGAGTTTGGGCAAGGACACAGGGGCCCCATGATCCCCTATTGCCCGGGGGCCCCATGAGTTGTCAGTCCGCCCCTGGAGGGGTCTTTATTCCAAAGAATGTAACTGACAGGATGTTACCAGATTTCTGGCAGGATCAACAAGTGAAACAAAAAAAAATACTGAGGAGATTTTTTTTTTAAGTGTTTATAAAGGAGAGGGGGAAGGTGTTCTGTAGTCCTGCCCAAGAGTGAGAACACTGCACCACAATAGATATGATATAGGGAGTGAGTGCGAGTGAGTGCTGTCACCGTAGAACAGGTCTCCAGGACACCTTTCCCCTTTCCTTCATAGCACGTGTGGGAGGTGTTCTGTAGTTCATATAGAGAGCTGGCAACAATGTGACTGATAAGCTGCCATAATGACAATTTCCCTTCCTGAATTTAGAGACAGTAAAGCGCCCCTCCGGAGCGGGTCAGATGATTACATACAGTATATAGTGATTGAACACTATCACCCTAGACCAGGACTACACAACACCTTCCCCGCTCCTTTTCTTCATGTGGGGGGGGTTCTGTAGTCTATAGAAAGAGCTGGGAACAATGTAACAGGCAGAGAACACAGGCTCAAATTCTGGCAGGATCAAAAAATGAAAATAAAAATCCTGGGGGGGGGGGGAGGTGTTGTATAGTCCTGTCATAGGGTGACAACACTGTTCCTGCAGGAATACACTATAGAGAGTAAGTGTTGTCACCCGAGAACAGGACTTCAGGATAACCTCCCCCTCTCCTCCCCTTGATAACATGGGGGCAGTGTTGTCACCCTAGGAAAGGACTACAGAACACCTCCCTGGCTCAATTTCCATAGGGAGAGCTGGGAATGATGTAACTGATAAGAATGTGATACGGGCAGAGGGCATAGGTAGTTTCCCTGGAAGATTTCTGGCAGGATCCATCTGTAAAAAAAAAAATCCTGAAAATCCTGGGAGGGGTTCTGTAGTCCTGTCCTAAGGTGACAACACTGCTCCTCCATAGATGCAGTGCACTGAGTGATTTGTCACCCTAGGACAAGGCTACAGGAGACCCTCCCCTCTCCTCCATAACATAGGGGGGAGGTGTTCTGTAGTCAATGGAGATAGCTGGGAACAAAATGGATAAGCTGCCATATATGACATTGAGGGGGAGGGGTTCTGTAGTTATGTCCTAAGGTGACAACACTGCTCCTTCATAGATGCAGTACACCGAGTGACTTGTCACCCTAGGACAAGGCTTCAGGGCATCCTCCTCTATTCCTCCATAGCATAGGGGGAGGGGTTCTGTAGTTCTGTCCTAAGGTGACAACACTCCTCCTCCATACATGCAGTACACCGAGTGACTTGTCACCCTAGGACAAGGCTTCAGGACACCTTCCCCTCTCCTGCATAACATAGGAGGGAAGGTGTTCTGTAGTCCATGGAGATAGCTGGGAACAATATGATGGATCAGCTGCCATATATGACATTGAGGGGGAGGGGTTCTGTAGTTCTGTCCTAAGGTGACAACACTGCTCCTTCATAGATGCAGTACACTGAGTGATTTGCCACCCTAGGACAAGGCTTCAGGACACATTCCCCTCTCCTGCATAACATAGGAGGGAAGGTGTTCTGTAGTCCATGGAGATATCTGGGAACAATATGATGGATAAGCTGCCATATATGACATTTTTCTTCCCTGATGTCGATTAGACATTAAAGCGCCCCTCCGGAGCGGGTCAGATGATTAGTCAGCCCGATTCCCGATGCCGGGCTCAAGCAGTCGCCATGGAGACGGAGCGCGGTGCTCTCATAAATATGCGATGGCGGTTTATCGGCGCCTCGCGCTGACATTGATAAATTCTCCGGTTCCCGAGCGGCGCTGTGCTCTCCGCAGATAGGGCGTGTCACAGCAAAGTCGGGATTTGTGGTTTTGCTGATTTTTTTTTTGCTTTTTAATACTTAATTCGTGTCGGCGTCACTGAAAAGTCGCCCTAATGGCGGCACAACTCATCGTCCAGAACAGGAATCCCAACAAAGCAAACATTGTTAATGCCGACATTGAAGCTAAATATATTTTGCTGTCCTCGGCCATCAGCCATCCCCCCCTCCCCCCCATCAACCTTTCTGTTTCCATTACATACCATATTTGACACCCAGCGATGTCATCATTGGGTCTCTGTGCGTCTCTATGCAATGCAGGCAGATCATGGCTGGTGGGCAGGGCCAGCAGAGTGCTGTACATCGCTTATTAAAAATATCACAGACCCAGCGATCTCATCACTGGGTCTCTGTGCGTCTCTATGCAATGCAGGCAGATCATGGCTGGTGGGCGGGGCCAGCAGAGTGCTGTACATCGCTTATTAAAAATATCACAGACCCAGCGATCTCATCACTGGGTCTCTGTGCGTCTCTATGCAATGCAGGCAGATCATGGCTGGTGGGCAGGGCCAGCAGAGTGCTTTACATCGCTTCTTAAAAATATCACAGACCCAGCGATCTCATCACTGGGTCTCTGTATGTCTCTATGCAATGCAGGCAGATCATGGCTGGTGGGCGGGGCCAGCAGAGTGCTTTACATCGCTTCTTAAAAATATCACAGACCCAGCGATGTCATCACTGGGTCTCTGTGCTTCTCTATGCAATTCAGGCAGATCATGGCTAGTGGTCGGGGCCAGCAGGGTGCTGTACATCGCTTATTGAAAATATCACAGCACCCTGCCCTCAGTATTCCCCTCAGGAGTTCTGATGGAAGAAGTGGGAGGAGTTATGCGAATATCAAAATGCCTCGGGTGGATGTCAGTCTGGAGGAAGCAGGCTCGATATGCGTACAGAATGCTGAGCATCCATGATTGAAATTCAATGAATGAAAGGGATTGGCCAGAGACAGTCAGGCTGGGGAGGAAAGGGCTAAATGATGCTGGGTCCCTCTAGCCAGGAAATGAGGCGGGTTCTATCGGACTTGCTGCAGCTTCTAATGCACATTGTGAGCCGCTCATCGTATGCAGCGGAATCAGTCCAGGAGAGGGCCCTGTGCAGCTCTACAAGGCAGAAGGGAAGGCTGGGGGTCAGATTTAATGAGTAACTCCATTTTGGTTGAAAAAAAACCCCCAAAGAAACAAAAAAACCCAAAAAAACAAAAAAAAAAAAACCCCACAAAAACAAAAAACAAAAAAACATAAAAACAAAAAACACAAACACAAAAAACAAACACAAAAAAAACAAAAACAAACAAAAAAAAAAACAAAAAAAAAAAAAAACACAAATACAAAAAAAAACAAAAAAAAAAAAAACAAAAAACCACAAAAACAAACAAAAAAAAACAACAAAAACAAACAAACAAAAAAGCATTCCCGTCTGGGTGATCTCTGTACATTGCCGGGATTTTTACAAAGTTACAGGTTACTGGTTTCTGCTCAAAAGAAAAAAAGCCATCTGTTGTGTGCAGAGTGATGTGAATGGGAGTGGCATGATCATCGCCCTGAGCACGCTCAGTGCTCTGATGAGGAAAAGTGCAGGGTCTGCATCCCTTCAGAAGCATTTAACCCTTGGGGAGTATCTCACCAAAACTGAAAATCCTATTGCAGGGGAATCTTAGTACAGACTTCCAGGAAAATCAGGGAGCCAATCACACAAGTGGAAGATGAAATTCCTGGGGGGGGGGGGGCATTGGTATACAGAACACAGAAAATTTGTAGCTGCAGATTGGAACTGAAAGGTCAATTCTAACAGCATTCAATTACAACATGACTTGTGTAGCAATTGTATACGATATATTATATATATATATTACACACACACTGTATGTATATTTTTTAAACTTTTCCCAAGAAGGTGGAGTTACCCTTTAAGGAGTCTCTAAAACAAAACAGAAAAACAAAACCGAGAACAAAAAACACCATTACTAGGACACGCGCCTATTGCCATCTAATTACCTTTATTACTAGGATGAAAGCAACCATTTACTGGCTTCTGTTACTAGGACACAGGGCTTCTGCTGCCTGGCATCCTACTGTTGCTAGGGCACAGGTATATATTTTCACCCAGTGACTTCCGTTGCTAGGACTCAGGTTGCTACTGTTGCCTAGCTAACTTTATTGCTTGGACTCAGGTCACTACTTCGCCTACCTACCTCTGTTTCTGGGACATAGGTGGCTATTGCTGACTAGCTACCTCCGTTTCTAGGACACAGGTGGCTATTGCTGATTAGCTACTTCTATTACTAGGGCACAGGTGGCTATTGCTGACTAGCTACATCCGTTACTAGGGCACGGGTGGCTATTGCTGACTAGCTACATCCGTTACTAGGGCACGGGTGGCTATTGCTGACTAGCTACATCCGTTACTAGGGCACGGGTGGCTATTGCTGACTAGCTACATCCGTTACTAGGGCACGGGTGGCTATTGCCGACTAGCTACCTCCGTTGCTAGGACACAGGTTGCTACTGTTGCCTAGCTACCTTTATTGCTTGGACTCAGGTCACTACTTTGCCTACCTACCTCTGTTTCTAGAACACAGGTGGCTATTGCTGACTAGCTACCTCCGTTGCTAGGACAAGGTGGCTATTGCTGACTAGCTACCTCCGTTGCTAGGACAAGGTGGCTATTGCTGACTAGCTACCTCCGTTGCTAGGACACAGGTGGCTATTGCTGACTAGCTACCTCCGTTGCTAGGACAAGGTGGCTATTGCTGACTAGCTACCTCCGTTGCTAGGACAAGGTGGCTATTGCTGACTAGCTACCTCCGTTGCTAGGACACAGGTGGCTATTGCTGACTAGCTACTTCCATTACTAGGGCACAGGTGGCTATTGCTGACTAGCTACTTCCGTTGCTAGGACACAGGTTGCTACTTTATTGCTTGGACTCAGGTTGCTACTTCGCCTACCTACCTCCGTTACTGGGACACAGGTGGCTATTGCTGACTAACTACCTCCGTTTCTAGGACACAGGTGGCTATTGCTGACTAGCTACTTCTGTTGCTAGGATATAGGCAGCTACTGCTGATTAGCTATCTCCATTGCTAGGACACAGGTGCCTACTGCTGACTAACTAACTCTGTTGCTAGGGCACAAGTGGATATTGCTGACTTGCCACCCCCATTCCTAGGACACAGGTGGCTATTGCTGACTAGTTACCTCCGGGCCGGGACAAGGGGTGGGCAGGAGGCACAGGTGCCCTGGGCGCGGCGGGGATTTGTGGGGTTGTGCTAGAATAGGTGATATGAAGGGAGGGGGGGAATTTGTACTAAGAGGGTGGATTTGTGTTTGGGGGGGGGATTTGTGCTAGTAGGGATGAATGGGGGGGATTTGTGTTATGCGGGGAGATTGGGGGCGGGATTAGTAGGAGAGGGGATTTGTGCTGGGAGAGGGGGATCTGGAGTGTGTGTGGGGGGGGGGGATTTATGCTCAGAGGGACAATTTGAGGGGTGGAGGATTTGTCCTAGGAAGAGGGATTTTGGAAGGGAGAGGATTTGAGTGGGAGGGGGGATTTGTATTGGAAGAGGGGAATTTTAAATTGGGGGGAATTTTGGCTTGCAAAGGGAAGATTAGTGATCAGAATATTTTGAGGGGGAGGGAGGAGATTTTTTGCTGACACGTAATGCTCATACATTTTGGAGGGGGGCGCCATTTGGCATGTTTGCCCTGGTGCTAGATGACCTTGGCCCAGCACTACTCTCAAGGAAGCCATTTAATGCCTTCTTTTACTAGGACACATGTGGCTCCTCCTGCCTACTGTTGCTAGGACACAGATGTCTATTTCATCCCAGCGACCTCCGTTGCTAGGACACAGGCCGCTATCGATAACTAGCTACCTCAGTTGCTAGGAAGCAGGCGTCTATTTCCCCCTAGCAACCTACCTTGCTGGGACACAGACCGCTATTGCCACCCTAGCTACCTCTGTTGCTAGGACACAGGTTTCCAATGCTGCCTGGCTATCTCCGTTACTACAACACAGGCCAATACAGCTGCCTAGCAACCTCTCTTGCTAGGACACAAACCACTATTGCTGCCTAGCGACCTCCGTTGCTAGGACACAGGCTGCTAATGCTCCCTGGATACCTCCCACGGCCCTTAAGAGTTGGAGGTGACCCGATGCCGTCGCTGCGCTGTCACCAAGAGGAATAAACGACAGAAGGTGAAGAATTGGCGCACACCAAATTGGTTATTGCTAGGACATAGTGCTAGGACATCGACCGCTATTGCTGCCTAGCTACCTCTGTTGCTAGGACACAGGTTGCCAATGCTGCCTGGCTATCTCCATTACTAGAACAAAGGCCACTATTGCTGCCTAGTGACCTCCGTTGCTAGGACACAGGCTGCTAATGCCTCCTAGATACCTTTAGAGTTGGAGGTGGCCTGATGCCGTTGCTGACTGTCACCGAGAGGAATAATGACAGAAGGTGAAGAATTGGCGCACACCAAGTTGTCCATTCCTAGGACACAGACCGCTATTGATAACTAGCTACCTCAGTTGTTAGGATGCAGGCGTCTATTTCCCCCTAGCAACCTGCGTTACTAGGACATAGACTGCTATTGCCACCCTAGCTACCTCTGTTGCTAGGACTCAGGTTGCCAATGCTGCCTGGCTATCTCCATTACTAGAACACAGTCCAATACTGCTGCCTAGCAACCTCTCTTGCTTGGACACAAACCACTATTGCTGCCTAGCGACCTCCGTTGCTAGGACACAGGCTGCTAATGCCTCCTAGATACCTCTCACGGACCTTAAGAGTTGGAGGTGACCCGACGCCGTCGCTGCGCTGTCACCGAGAGGAATGATGGCAGAAGGTGAAGAATTGGAGCACACCAAATTGGTCATTGCTAGGACATAGACCGCTATTGCTGCCTAGCTACCTCTGTTGCTAGGACACAGGTTGCCAATGGTGCCTGGCTATCTCCATTACTAGAACACAGGCCACTATTGCTGCCTAGTGACCTCCGTTGCTAGGACACAGGCTGTTAATGCCTCCTAGATACCTTTAGAGTTAGCCTGATGCCGTTGCTGGGCCATCACCGAGAGGAATAATGACAGAAGGTGAAGAATTGGCGCACACCAAGTTGTCCATTCCTAGGACACAGACCGCTATTGATAACTAGCTACCTCAGTTGTTAGGATGCAGGCGTCTATTTCCCCCTAGCAACCTGCGTTGCTAGGACATAGACTGCTATTGCCGCCCTAGCTACCTCTGTTGCTAGGACACAGGTTGCCATGCTGCCTGGCTACCTCTGTTGCTAGGACACAGGTTGCCATGCTGCCTGGCTACCTCTGTTGCTAGGACACAGGTTGCCACGCTACCTGGCTATCTCCATTACTACAACACAGGCCAATACTGCTGCCTAGCAACCTCTCTTGCTTGGACACAAACCACTATTGCTGCCTAGCGACCTCTGTTGCTAGGACACAGGCTGCTAATGCCTCCTAGATACCTCTCACGGCCCTTAAGAGTTGGAGGTGACCCGCCGCCGTCGCTGCGCTGTCACTGAGAGGAATGACGGCAGAAGGTGAAGAACTGGCGCACACCAAATTGTCCGTGGGTGGAGTCATACAATGAAATGACACGGCGGACAGACTTGCACAACACGGAGCCATGAGGGTGGAATGAAATGAACGGCACCTACTTAATCGCTTGAGAGAGGAATATTTACTTGGATTGGTCTTCATGGCGGACTCGTAGGACGGCGGCAGGTGGGAGAGGTTCTGGAAGGAGCGGGAGAAGGACAGGTCATACGGCTCGGTGGCGGAGGTGAGAATGTTGTTCATACGAGGCTTTTCTGTGGAAGGAAACAAGAAGGCATCACGTGAGGATTCATGACCCAACATACACCACCAGGGCAACATACGGGACCCATCCCCCCTCAGTCATGTGACTGGAATACAGAAATCTCATACAACTCAGCTGAAAATAACTGTCACTTAAAAAAAAAAATAGAGATCCTTTTCCTGGTGTGTTAACCTTGTTAGAACTGAATAATTAAAGTGTCATTAAACCCCGGACCCTGCATTCACTATATCCGCTCTCCCCGGACCCTGCATTCACTATATCCGCTCTCCCCGGACCCTGCATTCACTATATCCGCTCTCCCCGGACCCTGCATTCACTATATCCGCTCTCCCCGGACCCTGCATTCACTATATCTGGTCTCCCCGGACCCTGCATTCACTATATCCGCTCCCCCCGGACCCTGCATTCACTATATCCGCTCTCCCCGGACCCTGCATTCACTATATCCGCTCTCCCCGGACCCTGCATTCACTATATCCGCTCTCCCCAGACCCTGCATTCACTATATCCGCTCTCCCCGGACCCTGCATTCACTATATCCGCTCTCCCCGGACCCTGCATTCACTATATCCGCTCCCCCCGGACCCTGCATTCACTATATCCGCTCTCCCCGGACCCTGCATTCACTATATCCGCTCTCCCCGGACCCTGCATTCACTATATCCGGTGTCCCCGGACCCTGCATTCACTATATCTGCTCTCCCACAGTACACAGAATATGGAAATGCAATTATTTTAGTAAATATAAACTGCTAAATACCTTTTCTCATCAGCAGTATATAGCAGTCTTGTGACTTCTATCAGTGTCCAGCAGAGCACTGGTTAAAGCTTGTAGGAGTTTTCATCCTGCTTTAGTAGGAGAGGATGCAGAACCCCTGACCCCCTGTCTGGATAGCGCTGATTTGCCCTATGCTGCTCACATGTACCCCCCCCCCAAAAAAAAAAAAAAAAACACTCTCTAGCAATGCACAACAAACTGTGCATGTGCAGCTTGCCCTCTAGACTCTGTTCTATCAGCAGATGGATTGGGACAGTCTTGTGACTTCTATCAGTGTCCAGCAGAGGATTGGTCAAAGCTTGTAGGAGGAGTTTTCATTCTCCTGTAGGAGGATGCAGAACCCCTGACCCTCTGGACAGTGCTGATCACATGAGCTTTCCCAAGAAAAAAAAAAATACTTTCTAGCAATACACACCAAAACTGAGCATGTGCAGCTTGCCCCCAAGCCTCTGTTCTATCAGGAGATATGTAGCAGATAATGGAAGAAGGGGAGGATCAGAGAAGACAGGATCAAACTGCCTTGTTACACAATGCGGATATTAGGTTCTACAGTGAGTGTAAGAAGCATGCTTTACTGTGTGTGTGTGTGTGTGTATATATATATATATATACACAGTGGGGATCGAAAGTTTGGGCACCCCAGCTAAACATTTGTATTAATGTGCATAAAGAAGCCAAGGAAAGATGGAAAAATCTCCAAAAGGCATCAAATTACAGATTAGACATTCTTATAATATGTCAACAAAAGTTAGATTTTATTTCCATCATTTACACTTTCAGAATAACAGAAAACAAAAAAATGGCGTCTGCAAAAGTTTGG